>NC_092066.1:13825000-14443333 GCF_039877785.1 Chaetodon trifascialis
TGTGTGTGTGTGTGTGTGTGGGAGGTGCGCAGATGTGTGTGCATGTGTCCAGTGTGTGCAGAAGTGAACGAGAGTTGTGTGTGTGTGTGCCGCAGATGTGTGAGGACTTCTAAGGTCGTACGTTAGAATGCTATTAAACTGCTTCCTTTTCATTTGCTGCCTTTGGGTGTGTGTGTGCGCGCAAGTGTGCGTGCATGTGTGCATGTTAGCCGGCATTTTCGTTTTGCCCTTTCATCAGTTATGTAAATGTGTATGTTTGCCACCCCCAGCTGTTGTGGCTCATGTCCCCTCCAGCGGTGCTTTCTGTAGGCTAGGTGAGTATTCGAAGTGACAAGAAACTGGCTTTAGCTCTCAGCGTGGCTTCGCTTCTGCTTCAGCTACCTCTCCTCTTGCTCTCCCGCTGCTTGACAGATGGTACGGGCCCAAGCCGGGACGCCCACTACCATATTAAGTGCGGGCATGCAGTATGAACTTTACAGGGTGACACGCCCTACATCAACACACACATTTGCTGCTGTGGACTGGAGTGTTTGTTGGGAGACTTTCATCCTTTGGGTCAGACACATGCCAGAGGGGAAATCCCATGCCCATGACAACAAATTCAGCAGGCCCACTGGGACAGAAAACACACATGTATGTCATTAGATTTTAGTAATTCTGATTATTGATTCAGATTGTTGTTCAACCCTTTTTTGGGTAACGGTAAGTTTGCGAATTTTCAGCAAATTTAGGCTACCATTCTCATAAATATTGAGGCATGCTGTTATATTTATCCCTTTCTTATTGAGGTAATATAAAGGAAAACATAAATTTTCTCTATCTTGTTGCACACGTTGGATAATAACAGTTTTATGTTGGGTTTCGACTCATGATTATTTTAACCATTAATGAATCTCTCGGCTAAATCTCTGAGCAGAGCTAAGACAATTAGTAGATTGATCAATTATCAACGCAACGATACTGAGTTAACAGTTTCAGTCTTTTTTCAAGCAATAAGCAGATATCTCCTTGTTTCACCTTGTGTTTCGTTTCAAAAATCTTTTTCATTGATTTTAAACCAAAAGGCATGGCACAGTTTAAATGCTCTTACAATGGCAGGTTCAATTCTTCAACATAAATCAGGAACAAACCTCAGACTTCCACTCCCACCCGCCCAGATGGATCACTAAATAAACCAAAGTCTGCACATGGTGACTAACTCAATGAACAAGTGGGTGGGTAGAGATGTGATTACGCTGAATAGCAATTGCAATAAATATGTGAGGAAGACAATAAAATAAATGAAATGAAAGTTAATATGTACATGATAGTGATAACAATTATTTTTTGAGTTTTAGACAGTCTGTCAGCCAAACTCAGACATTTGAAGACATCACCTTGAAGAGTGGAAAACTGAAATGGGCATTTTTCACACTTTTCCAACAAGATCATTGACAGCTTAATCAATGATGAATATAATCAGTAGTTGCAGCCCTGTTTTCAATTTTGACTGATGATGAATTGATAGCCACAATATAGTAGTTGTTGAGGAATGTTCTGTCAACTCATCTAATCAATAAATCCCCTAATCTCTTTTTTTTCCCTCACTTGATGCACCAGGATCAGCTAATTCTGGGGCATTATGACCGGAAAGCACTCTGTTATTTTAAATCATTTGTGTGCAGCAATTACATTTTGCTCTCACGAGTGTTTCTTGCGAAGTCCATGCCACATTTTTAGCGCTTCCCCCAGTTCTGATGCAGTTCTCAGCACCCAGTATAATTGCCGAAGTAGATGGATATTCTGATGGAGACAGCCTTCAGGCTTTTATCTCTCAAACAGAAAAAAGAGGAAATAGGAATTGAGGAGATGAGAGATTGGGCCTGTATATAAAAAGATAGGAATAGGTGATAAAATCAGTAAGGAGTCATCTAACTGTTGAATGCCTGAAATGTGTCCAGCACCTCGCTGCTCCGCCGCCTGGCACGCACGCCACAGATTTAATAAAGATAGGACACAACGGCACAACAGAACACATATCCCCTCAACTACACACTTCCCTTTGATAAGCAATCACTTCTGCTCTGCTCTGTTCAGCAGTGGCCCTTTTTTCCACATACAGGTTGTTATTAAAAAACACTGCAGCTCACATCCGCTGAATAAAACACCACAGGAGTAGCCGGACTGCCAGTTATCAAGCCCGCTGTCAGCGCATGTGTTTCTGCATGTGTGAGGCGGGGATCCCAGGTGTTTCAAGACTTGTGAGTATCTTCTTTGTCTCCAGTTTTCTCTCCCCTGAGGTGCAAACGTTATTCTCCATAATCTCTTCCAAACTAGGAGCACATTCCCTTACATGGGATGCAGAGCAGTTGCCACCTCCCCTTCGCGCCTATCAGATCTTTCACTGTCTGACAGTTTCCTCTTTTTAAAGTGGTCACTTTGGGGGATTTTGCTGGAGGCATGGGACACCACAGACTAGCGTTATTTTGCTTTATTGTTACTCTGTGTTCATAATTTCCTGAAGGTTTTCTCTCATCGAGATAAACTGCCTCACACTAGTTTCCATTATCGTAATTATTTTCTCCTCTCTTTCTCTCTCCCTGAGTCGTTTATGCCTTTGAGGCTTTATCTCTCTCATCCTTCCCCAATCTGCTCCTGCAGAGGAAGTTGTGAATTCATTTATTTTTCATGTGAAATTTACTGCATGCTCACAGATGCTCTCTCTCAAAAAAACAAAAAACATCACTAGTTTGTTTCTGGTTCTTGCGTAAGTTTTATGACTCCATATTTTTGTGATCTAATTTTACCATGCGTTTTATAGTCCCAACATTAAGCTCATATGTTTTGAACACAATTCAAAAATCTAAGGAAATCTTCATTGTTTATGGGGCTGCACATCAGGGCACCCTGGGTCTCGTCTGTCCTGTGGGAATCCATTTTCTCACACTCACTTCCCCCAACTTCCTTTGCTCTTAGTTTGAATGTAATTACACTGAAATCTGTGTGTTGTTTTATTGGCTTCCTGGAGGCCTAACAAGCACAGTTTTTCCAGGCTTCAGTGCTCTGTGATCCTGCTGCATGTCTCCCTCTCCATCCGGTACATTTTTGGGATCTCCACTGAGTAATTGGCTTAAACTGCAGAGATCCTTGGTCCCCCAAAACATTAGTTCTTCTAGAAACCAGAATACCCAGATGAGTTGCTCTTGCTGTGTACTGCAGCCTCTTTATATCTCCCCCTCCCTGTTTGTGGTGAAGCAGCTTTCTTCCTTTCTCTCAGAGTCCACTCCAATGCTCATCTCCTGTTGGATTTTGTGCTTTCTAAGCACATTTTTCTGTAATTAGATAGCAAGATCTGGTTTTATGTGACATCATTTCTCAAGCCTTGTTTGTGGCTAAGGAAAGCCCCATGTAGTTCACGGTGGTTGCTTATTTGGCTTGACCATGCTCGGCTATTTAGATCTGGAGGTAGAGTGACTGAAGATGGAGGAGCGGGTATGACCAGAGGATTACTCAGGCCTTATGAGAAGAGGGGCGCATAAAAAAAGCTCATAATTACAGGGGAAAATATGTAATTACTGTCAATTGTCATCCTGTTTGCTGGTACAGGATTTGCTTTTTATTACTGAAATCGTCATTATTTTTTTCCTCAATTTTCCTATTTTCCCGAACCTCTCTTCCTGTCTCTGTTTCCCTCATTCTGTCTGTCTCCACTCCCTTTAGTGGCCCCTTTCACTAATTCTGGTCTTTTTTTATAACGTGTGTCGTGTTTCAGAGAGAGCTTGGAGAAACCATCTATAGATATGACCTCTGTACATACTATGCAGCACCATATCCTCCACATAGACCTGGCACTACCTGAAAAGATGAAAGAAGAGTGCAAAGGAAGAGTAGAATATTTGATTCGTTTCGACATGTAACTTTTGTTTGTAACTTGATACATTCGTTAAACCCCTCCTCCAAAAATGACTGTCCAATCATAGCTGAGTAACTGTAACTAGGCACTGGCCAGCCTGTCAAGCGCTGTATCGATCTATATGTTGATACAGTTTGCATGAGATGCTAAAACATTAACAGAGAAAACACAGGAATGGATCAAAGTTTGTCTTTATCGAGCGTAAGCTGCAAATGTTAGCTTACCTGGCTATGTACAGTAGTAACCAAACATAATGTCCAAAAGCATTGTGCACTAAGTTTCTGCATTATTTTGTGGGGTTACAGGTTACATGAGAAAAATCGCATCCACTGTTTGTGGACATGCAGCTATTGCAGAATTTATAGTAATGATAGCAGCTCAGTCTTGCTCTGTGTTTGTTCTGGTGAAGTTCAAACTCCAGCAACGGCAGCCAAACATGCATTAGATCCCACTGCGTCTGCCAAACTCATGGCTTATTCCTCATATCCTCAAATCCTCCTCTCTTGTAAAAGTGAAGCACACTGTTTGGAAATACAAACAATAAAGCATAGCCTACAAGTAAATCTAACCACTATATTCATTTCTTCTATAGCAAGCATCCGAAAAAACTAAGAATTGTGTCAGAATGAATAGCATTTTAATTTGCACATTTTATTGTTTTTGCGTTTCATTTTTAATACCATGCTATGGGGTTAAGGAGTTCTACAGTTGAACACGCAAACAATGCTTCTCCCTTGTGTGCATTACATGGATCAACAACTGGTGAGGATGCTGATGGACATGTAGCTTTAGCCTCAGTCTGTTAGCATTACATCAGTGCATATTTAAGACCCTTTTACAGGGTCTTGTTTTAAAAGGTGTCACATGGAAACGTCAGCTGGAGATGGATGTTCTCAGCTGACTCACAGAGTTCAAGTGTTAGCATTAGCTTACATTAGCTGTCTACACTTAAGAATAGAAGAGTGTTTGCTGCAAATTTCAATGGTAAATCTGCCTCAGTTATTACTGTGAGCTACATGTGTGCAGTGCCAGAATTGACAGCTTGATTGGTGCAGTGGCTTAAGAGGGCTTAACGAAGGGTCAGTTGACTGAATTTCACAGTCAAGTTTATGGAACTGGAAAGGCTTCAATGAGGGATTTTCTGTTTTCATGTGTAAGGAAACTAGTATTAAAAGTAGAATCTTACAACTCCTACATCAGTTTTCACTATGAGTTTATATTCTGTTGTACAAGAGCTCAGGGATTTTGCTGCTGTACAAATATACCTTTATTTCCCCCCTCTTCCCTCTTTCCCAGGAGGGAACGGCAAGCAGTGAGCTAATGAACTTGAAATGACAATGACTTATTTAGCTTGCATTTCTTCCGCTCAGCCGTAACAGAGGGCATTTCAGTTGGGCCCACTCGTCATCATTTCATTCGTCTCGTTGTTTGCTATCCCCTCATTGCTCCCTCACTATTTTCATCTCTTCTTCCTCCCCTGCAGAGTCTTCTCTCATAAATATTTTACATCTTCCAAATGAACTCTGTCAACCCAAGCTTAGCGCATGGCTGGCTGCCTTGTGTGTTGCTAATGCGTATGATGTGTTTGTGTATGGTATGTGTGTCTGAGTGTGTGCACGTGAATTTAAATATATCCTATATAAAAATGTTGTTGGACTATGTGGGTGTCTTGCTGCATTACTCTAATGCACGACTCTGCTTCTGCTTCCACATCTTGAAAAGTACACACATACCTGTCTTACACAATGTTTTCCTTTGTTTACTCAGCGGTTATATCTCCAGACAAGGTGACTGAGAGCATGTTATTTACAGCAACGACTTGTTGGTTTGTGCAGGATGACATGCAGTACATATTGGACATACTGGATACATTATACTGGGAGCTGCCGAGTGGTAAGCCAATCAGGGAGAGCTATAATTATAATTAATTTCATTTAAATAGTTGGACGCTAAGGGCATTATTCAAGGTCAGTTTGACAGTAGCGGGTGAGGGAAGATGAAAGCTTTGATTGTCTCCACCTCAACTTGTCTGAGACTACTGGCCAAGTAGTCAGCCAACTGCAGACACAGAGGCAGGCCTGCAGGATTGCAGTACTCTTTACCCCTTATTCATGAATGTGTCTGAGCTGCATGTGCACAAGGTGATACAGTAAGTGCAGCATATTGCAGCACCGTGTTTCAACAGAGTCAGAAGGTTTTTTCATTGGTGTCTGCAGGATGCTAGGCG
This sequence comes from Chaetodon trifascialis, assembly GCF_039877785.1. Lineage (NCBI taxonomy): Eukaryota > Metazoa > Chordata > Actinopteri > Chaetodontiformes > Chaetodontidae > Chaetodon > Chaetodon trifascialis. The sequence goes on from NC_092066.1 coordinate 13,831,120, forward strand.
CTTGCCAGCATTTGCAACTGTCTGTGTGTTTGGTTGTTACGGTTTTTCACCCCATGACTTTATTGGTGATTGCAACGATGATCTTCGTCAGAGAGTAAGTCTCGTCTCTATTTCGTGTCTGAGTGTGCTCTGGTTTAAGCTAAAAGCCCTCTCTTTAAATCTTTCATGCTTTCTCTGCTTTCCTGCTGAGATAAAATGGAGACAGAGATGATGCGTAGGGCTCATAAAGCAATACTAACTTTAACCCTCTCTCTCTGTTTCCTGCTGTCATTCTCTGTCTTCATGTGTCTTGCTTTACCGTATCTTTATTTCACCAGCTTAATTACTTACTTTTATTACTCCTCCCAAACAGCACAGTATGTCTAGTTCTTCATTCCTTCATAATGCAGCACTTAAATCACACTGTGGCATTTCCAAAAGCAGTTTTCCTCTCATGCATCTCTTTATGTATGTTTGTGTCTGCTAACATGCTTGCATCCTTCCTCTAGTGAAGTGGTCACACATGTCGACAATATGTGACTAAATCGCTTCCTCAAGCTGTGAAGCAGACGCTTTGGTTACCCCCTGTCACACTGCTTGTCTCCTGTGTGTCCCTGTTGCCTGCACCCTACTTTCCCATCATCCCCCAGCAGCCTCAGTTCCAGCCCTGGGGCCCAAGGCATCACTCAGTCAAATTGAATCACAAATCCTGTTGGGCAGAGGAGGCTGTGAGGCTCAGGATGAATGGCTTGGGTCTATCATGTGATGTCTGCTGATGAATGGCCAGGACCTAGAGGACAGGATGGACTGAACCAAGGAAAGTGGGTCTGGTGTTGGTCTCTTGGAGGATTGGTGTTGGAGGATTAATGCTGTAGAATATTGCCCTAAAACAGAAACTGGTTTCTCTTATTTTGAAAGTCGATGTTAAGATGTTCAAAAAGTAGAGATCTTTAAAAGTATTAAACATATCTTTTAGGTCTCTCAGCCTTACAGAATTGCTAATCTTCCCCATGCAGGGAGAAAAGTAAAGTATGCTCTTCTGGCTGAAAGTTCCTGCTTCTGGTAAATTTCCCCCTCTTTGCAAAATGGTGGTGATTCAAAAAGAGAAGCATCAAGGCTTTGATGTTCCATATTGGGGTGTTTTGTCAAAAGAGTTTTGCATTCGCTGGGATGAACTCTCGGTGTAACAGCCCTCCTCTTCTGAAATCTTCCATCCCGGCTCTCAGTGTTTGAGATATGACTTTAGAATTGAGACTTTGTTCCCTTTCTCTACTCCTATATCCCAACTTCCTCTTTCCCCTCAAGCTCTCTCTTGCTCTCTCCAGCTTTCTCCACCTTCTTTCAGTCCTTCTGTGTCCCTTCACATCTCTCTTGGCTTAGTTCCCTTGACTAAGCACAGCTGTCGCGCTCATCGCAAAGCCCCTCTTTTTTCACATTGTTATATAAATTGGCTGCCTGTCTTTCTCAGGCCGTGGCCCTGTTGATTTTGGGTGACGTCAATAACTGTTGTTTATGCCTTGGACACGGAGCTGAATCTGCTGTCTCCTTTGACTCGGGTCATTCAGCCAATACATAAGTGCCTGCGTGTGTGTGTGTGTGTGCGTGTGCATGTTTATTCAAGTATGCACAAGTGAGGCGTGCTCGTTAAATTAAAATCAATCACAAATTGCTTCTCCAAACATACCCCCTCTCTCAATTTCTTATAACTGGCTTGATTATTATCTTTCATGCTTTGGCAGCCTAATGAGTTCAAATCCTTATTAGTGGCGCTGTCTGCATGGAGGATGAGGAGGAGAGCAGTACATGTGACTGGCACTGCTCAGCTCCTCTGTGTCACTCTCCGAGGCAGAGATGTGTACCTGCAGGGTACAGAGACAGTCAGGCCAGGGCAGACTGGGCTGTGACATTGAGGTGACGGGAACTTAAATCATTCGCCATTGTCTGTGTTTATCCGCTGCAAGCTGGGCAAGAGCTGAAGGGTGAGATGACCTCTGGAGTGGGACAGTATGCCGTTGCGCACCCACATACACACACATACACACACTTGCACGTTTTCCATTCTGTATACTCACCAAGCATGCCATATGCCTTAACCACTCCAGGCCAGAGGACTCATAAAATGGGTTTCCAGAAAAGCATGTTACCAAGATGAAGTTTAATGAGTGGTTAGTTGTGTGTCTTTGCTGCTTTCTCAGACGGTTATGTGGTGACATTGTGCAGCCAATATGGGCTGCATAGAATATTTCTTTTGTGGTGTGCTGTGCAGGATGTGATGTTTTTGAAGCATTTTGTTAAGGCCTTAAATGATCAGTCAAGGAGCGAGTTAGTCAATTAAAAGGAAACAGTTTTACAAATTGGATGAATTTATGAAATCCTGTAGTTACCACCATACCAAACATTTGCCAATCAGAGCTTTTCAAGCATGAAGGTTTGCTTGCTTCTCATCATTTCATTTCGTTGTAAATTGAGTACCATTGTCCACTGGCACTATGCCATTTTGATTTTCATTGGGTCTTACATGCGTGTATCGGGTTTGCTAGCAGCAACTTTTTATTTGTGGATAACACTGCTGGTAGGAATTATGCACTGCCGATAGCCTTGCATTGCACTTACATTTACCAAGCTGTATGTGACAGAAACATCACCATATTAAGGCTCTCACATGTTAGTGCCAAGATTATACCTGCAGTCCCGAGTCAAGGCAGTTTAAAATAGACATGAACATATTATGTTGTGCAGTAAAACAGCACTTAATCTAATTGTTAACCCGAGGACACTCTCAGCTGCATTTCAATTGAGCTGTTGCTTTTTTCTTGATTAATCAATTAAAAGTTTTCTCTGGACAGTTTCAGAAAGATAAATGAAAAATGCAATCGCAGTATTAAAGATTACTTGATTATTAAAATTGATTAATTTTCTGACAATCAGCTAATCAATAAGCCGACTAATTCTTCCAGCCATATGCTTTTTGCATTCTTGTGTGATGCACACATGTACTCAGGGGTCCACGGGGACTGTCCATGTGCGGACTGAAATTTATAAACCTGCTGACAGTGCATGTGTGTGCTAATAAATACAAGTGAGCACATATACAGTCATATAAACAGCATTGCGTACATTTTGGACTATATCTGGCATGAGCAACACTTTCATGTATACTGTTATATTTGTCACACACTTTTTAAACTCTATGGATGGGCAGTATAACTTAAATAGATGCTAACCCCCCCCCCCCCAGGAACATTGCTCTATTGTGATAGGTGAGCACTTCAGCCTTTCTGATGAGCTACACTCACTGCCTCATACTTCTCAAAGAGCACTTTACTCTTTTATTCACTCAGCATGCTTCTCTTAACCAGGCATGGCAAGTAATTCTACGTGGCGGCCTACCGTCTCTTCTGCAGCTAAACGACATGCAGCGGTTGTTAGAAGAGGCAGCTTTAACAGTTCGAACTCCCAACCTCCCACATCACCCATTTTGCAAATTGTAGCTAGGCCCCTTTCTCCCTTGGGAACACAGCGTCTAATGCACCTTCCATTGCTATAAATACTCTTTCCATAGACCATGCCCACACTTCCATTGTTATGTGATTATTATTTTATTCCCACCGACTGCCATGGACCTTTAGTGTCCTAATAATACCCATCATTTTTGGGGGAAAAGGGGAGTCCTGCTGTTTCAGATGACAGACAGTTTCCAATGTTATTCCATGTGTTTGAAAGTGAAATATTTACAGATTGCTTAGCATTTAGATATAGCATCCCTTAGCGCTAAGTCTTTGTTGCTCGATTCATTTCACTAATTGCCCCCAGAGCAGAAGTTGTTTTTGATCAATGTGCAGCAGAAAGGTACACAACAGTCTTCTTTGTGCGTTTGCATGGAGAAGACGCTGTGTAATTTTTAACGGAGGGAGGAAAACAGCAGCACTGGAGGCTCTGGTGTTGGTGTACGTTCCAACAGGGACGCTTTTCTGCAACTATGCACCATATGATGATGAGGGTTATCTCTTGGCCCTTTTTAATAACAGCATGGTGTTCTTCTTTTTTATTCTTGCTTGTTTTTGCTGCCTCTCTGCCATGTTTCCCCATAACTTTCACTCTGGGAAGGATTTTCACAGTTAATGAGCAACATTATGGCAGCAGAGATTGCAAACACGGCATCAGGCTAAAAGTGTGGTGTTTCATTTTGTTGATTCTAGCCGGGAAGTAGAGTATCCTCTTCAAGATTTCCCCTTCTCCACAGCTGAGGTGGCAAATCACAGATAACAAAGCAACAAAAAAAAGAAAGCCAAGGAAACTGCAGCTCTAGTCTGACCATTGACTGTTTACTCATGGATTAGATCCCTATCTCTTCTAATTGAGTTCCCTGCGATTGGCACACTCATAGTCCATCCACAAACAGAGCTCTGGTCTCCCAGCATCCTCATGAACTCTTGCCTGCAGCCGAGTGAGACACACTCAAGCAGCAGGCTTTGGAGTGTCCCCTTCACTGCTTCACAGTCCAACCAAAGTGAAATTATCTTTTTCACGAGTGAGCTTTTAATGATTTTTTTTGACGTTGTGAAAGGGGAATATGGATGAATGCAATTCAAGGCTGTGCCTCCGCTTGTCCCTGTGGAGACGCTTCGGAGGCGCGTCTGTCTTCTTGTCAGAATTATATTGTCTCTGCCTTGTTTAGCAAACAGAATCGGGCATGGTTTAAGGTTTTTATTGTACCTCTAGGTGTTTCTGCGGTGTCTATGTAGTTACTGCATGTGTGTGTGTGGAGCAGCATGGAGGAGATATCTGCTTTTATGAGCAGGTCTGTCCTTGTAGTTAAACCAGCCTGTAGCACTCGGTCGTGCACTGCCGCAGTATCTGGTGATACAGACATCTGCCCTGGCAGTTAACTGGCGACTACCCCTGTAGTTATTATTGTAGTCTGTAAAGGGAACCTATCGTGCCGTCTGGAGACAGCCGCCTTAATAAGACTCTGTCAAGTTCATGTTTCTTTCTCGGAAGTAAAGGGACCTGCTCTTTCTTCCCCCCTTCTTTTTACCTTGTCTCCCTCTCCCTGTCTTTTTTTCCCTTTGCAGAGATTCGTGATAGGGACCGCTGGCTGTAAGCTTTTGCCACCTCTCCACCCGGCTCTCTTCCTCTATATCTAGCCCAAAGCAGGCTTTGATGTCCAGTGTCTTTACTCTTTGAAGCAACACTGTTCTGCTGCAAATGAAACACCCTATATCTTTCCCCTCTCTCTTTTTCTAAAGACTCCAGGTGAAAAGAAACCTGCTGCTTATACCCTAGATTTTTTCTTTTTTTTTTTTTTCAGCTGTTAGATAGTCAATATTCCTCCTTGAGTTAAGGTGAAGTTGTCCTTTTGCCCTCATTTTCTGCTTATGGCTGGAAACTCAGCCTGGCTTGTGGTTAACACTTGCAAAGTCAAGGAGACGGGTAATTAGGAGAAAAGGTCATTCCCAAGCTGGAGGGTTTCACCTCCAGTGACAGGGGCAGTCAGAAAAAAAAAAACAACTTTGTACATTAAGGTTAATATTAGAAGCACAAGACAATTACTTTCAGTAAAGCCCAAAAGACACTGTGGGCAGACATTATTCTTTCCTTACATGTGTCAAAGCTCGTTTCCACCTCCTCTGTCACAGCAGAGGGGATCTGGAGCTTGTTTATCTGCTATCATCATAGCATTCCAGACTTCCTTTGGTTTCTGTGTCAGTTCACATTATTTGTCCATGATCAGCTACCATGTTCTTTTCCATACATAACAACTGACTAAATCAGAATGAAGTCTAACGTCTTAGATTAGCAGTCGTGTAAAAATGGGTTAACATTTAGATCTTTACCTTCTTTTGAGTTTATGAGTTTTGGAGAATTGAGCTGTCAGACCCATTCCTCTCTAGTCAGGACATGCAGCTCCCATGCTTACTGTACACAGTACCTCAGGAACATAATAAAGACACACACACACTCACACACACACACACACACACACACACACACACACACACACACACACACACACACACATACACCTACACACACACACACACACACACACCTGTAGCATGACTGCACAAAGCCGTGCATTTAACACTTGAAAGTGGACTGCTGTCTTATGACATCTGTGTGTCCAAATATGTGAGTAAAACGTGTGTTGGCCTTTTTCTCTTTTAATTTTAGGTGAAGAATCCCCATAAAGATCAAATGGGGCATGAGCTGACATGTATGTTTTGGCATGGCTCAGTGGTAGCTGACAGATTTGAAGTTAATTAAAAGTCGTCTTTTGTCCGTTGATTGATACCAGTGCAGTGGGATCTGGGTGGTGTGATGGGTGTGGGTGGAGGGAACGGACTGGGCCACACAATGGTAGGCTTTGTAGGTGGCTGTGATGCAGGGAAAGGCTACATGATGTCAGGCAAGTGCTGGCTCCAGGCCTGATATTCAAGTCCAACAGTCCTCCTCAGAGCATTTATAACACCTTCGTACAGCTGGATGAGGAGGAGGAAGAGTTGGAAGAGCAGGTGGTGGAAATCTATCGTGCAAGAGGAGCTGCTGGACTGTGTTCCTTGGGAATGATATGATGGAGAATAATTTGGACAGTAAAGATGTTTTAATGAAGAATTCAATGGGAGTTATTTGTCAAAGGTAGTCATTCACTTTGCAGCTGCATTAAAGATCAAATCATCTGGACGAGGGAATCAGTGAAAAGGCTCCAGCTCATACACAGTGCTGCTGCTGACAGAGTTTTAGCCAAAACAAGGAAAAGAGCGCTCATTGCACTCAGTTTAGCCTCTTTGTACATGCTGACTCCTATTTTAGAACCGATTATTAAAATATTATACCGGTTTATAATGCTCTAAATAGTTTAGTACCTTCATCCTTAGTGTTAGGGTTATTCCTCCTTCTTTCCTAAAGCATCAAATGTTTCTTTTTCTTTCTCCACAGTTAGGTGAGATGACTGATACCGCTGTCAGGTCTATGTGATAAATATGAAGCTACCACCAGAAGCCAGTGAGCTTACCTTGAAGACTGAAAACTAGGGGAAACCGTAATCATGGCTCATCAGACTCTCAGACTATTCTGGACTATTTCTTGGCCCGGCACATCTTCCTTGAGGCTTGTTGTGACTGTGAGGTTGCCATGACAACTTGTTATTTTTAGAATTAGGTTTTTGTGCAGAATAAGCAGACAACATCTATCATGTTAAATAATGAGCTTTGGAGATGATAGATGGATTTTGTTACCTTTGGACAGAGACAGGCTATTTTTTTCCTCCTCCTCCTCCTCCTCCAGTCTTTATTTTATGCTAGCTAACTAGCTACTGACAGCAGCTTTTATATTTACCACAGACATCTTGAGAGGTAAGTATATTTCCCAAGATGTTGAAATGTTCCTTCAAATGAGAAACACTTAAAAATAGAATGCATGGAGAGTGTTCTCATTATGGACCAAAATTGTGGAATAGTCTTCTCTTAAATGTGAATTATTGTGATTATGGGCATTGAAATGAAGAGGAAAATTATGCTGATCTGTGTCCATGAATATGCATGTGTATTTTCAACAAAAGAATGAACAGATTTCCTTTTAGCTGATGAAATAAATAGCAGTCTCACACTACAATAATGATGCCAGCTGTGCAAGTTCAGTCGCACATCTGCTTGTACCATTAACCTGGTGGGTGTGCAGTGGTGCTGCTGACTCCATGCCATCTCCTGCCTGTTTTTGACTGGCTCTGGGATGGCAGATAAGACCCTGAGGAGTGGCATAGATAACAGAGAGCCCTTCAGTCCTTCTTTCAGTCTCATGGCTGTCTCTCCTCTCTTTCTCTCCCTTCCTGCCACCATACTCTGTCTGTAATTTCTTTTTCTACTCTCAACTTCTCTGGCTGCTTCCCTGCTCGGAGGGATAACCATCTACCCTTTCAGCAAGAGGCAGTGCCCTATCTGTCTCCCTTTGGCCTCCCTCTCAGCTCTCTCTCCCTCATTCTCCTCTGCCTTCATCTCACTCTGGGAGGATAACCATCTAGCCTTTCAGCACAGGCCAGCTCTTTCTAATGACTGTTTCCAGTGAGGGAGGACAGTGGACAAGCTTTGTCCCATTCACTCTGTGGTGCATTTCAGCTGCTCTGGCAAAAGGGGAAGCGTATATTATTTTTTAATATTTGGATGGCAACACAGAGAAGGATATTTAATTTAAGATGAGATTCCTGCTTCTTTAAATTTGACCCTTCTTGCAGAAATTTTAAATCACTAATGTGACACTAGTGATTACAAGGCTGAATATGTTTGTTAATTTGATTGTAATGTGGAGCTTTATTAAAGGTCAGCCGGTCAAGTTCAACAATCAAATCAAATGTCAAGGGTGCCGTCAAAGAGGAAAACAAGCAGGGCAACTGACTGGAGCCATCAGCACAGCATCATATTGCATTTATTTAATTATTTTTTTGCACCAAATGATGAACCACCATGCTTCCCCATCAGACCAATTACCTCATCTGTAGACTGAACAAGATCTCTCAAATGTCACACTGCAGGCGGGAGCTGATAATACGAACACTGAGGAAAAACTGGAAACCAGAGACCGTTGGAGATCTTGACAAAGAAGACAGAAAAAAAGAGGCATGTTTGAGAAAATCTGTCGTTTGTAAAACTGATAAAAGACTAACAAAACGTGGGGATGAAAGAGAGCGAGAGGAGCAAGACAGAGTTTCAAGCTCCGCGTTTAGAGCGTAGCTAGGCAGAAAACCAAGTCGTGACAAGCGACGGGAAAACATCTGAAACTTTGAAGTCGACAGGCGCATGAGCTGTGAGAGGGAAAACATTATCACAGAGCGAGTGAGTGAAGGAAGGAGAGTAGGACGGAGGCAGGCAGAAAACAGGACAAGAGGACGGCAAGAAGCAAAGAACTGCTGCACTTTTAAGTTCAGGAGTGCAGATGTGACAAGCATTTAGGTTTTCTTCTTTTCAAAGAGGAACCCATGAAAAGCCCTCTTTCATGCCTGGACTGAAAGGTGGGATTAGGCAGCGGCATAGTGAGTGAAAGACACAAACATTCCTTTACACATCTTGTGCATTTACCTGTCAGAGCGCTGCAATAAAGCGGCTCCCACATGGGCAATATGCCAAGAGTTTGTATTCTAAAGGCCTAAAGGGCTGTCTGTGAAAATCTTAACACCAGTGTCTCTGTGTCTTTGTAAAGGGAAATACTCTGAGATTATAGCCAAAAAACGCTAATATTTCTGTAATTTATACACGCCTCTATTTTCACTACTATTTAAATGTCCTATTTAGAAACTAATTCAGTCTTTGGAGTGTAATTCATATCTTCTCCTCTTCCTCCGAGTGTTACATTCTAGTCTGACCTTTTAGCATCGGTTCCAAGCCCTTCTGGATGTAATTTCCCTTACAGCTATGGTGAAGAGCAATTTGCTGTGGTTCTCGCTGATCTATCTGTGAAGAATGCTTGGATTGTGCTGCTCGGAACATAAATTCCCAAACTGCACATAATCTGTCCACAGTCCCTGTCAGTGGAGAGAGAACTAATGATTTTTTACATCATTAAGCTTGTTCCAGCGCTTGAGGGGTGACTGTATGACCAGTCAGCCTTGCGCTGTCACACTAACAAGTGGTAAGCCATGACAAATTCAGAAGTATTTGGAGTGTTGGCTATCAACAGTGGAATGTGTGAAAGTCTTTTTTACGTTGTTTTTCTTTGTCTCCTAGTGTGACAGAGATCAAGTGGTTGACTTGGCCTATCAAATGGACCGTCTTCCAGGAAAGGCCCTTGTTTTTGGATCCAGTCAGAGATTATTACACCACTGTGAAAGCATTTGTAAGGACTTCATCAAGGCCAGACACCATAGCTACTGGACACTTGGCTGGGCTCTCTTTATTTTAAGATGTAGGACATCTGCTTTATTCATATTTAATGGGTATAGTTTATCCATGTTTATGCACAATGTAGCACAGCAGGAACATTATATTTAAAGTTAACCGGTAAGTCATTTAAAAGCCACTGTACAGACTAAGCTCTTTCCCACAGTGATAACAGAAGGTCGTTTATAGTTGCCAGTAATCATGCGCAGCTTTGTGCAGTGAGGACACAGGACAGGCTACAGCATTCTGCCACCACAGAATCATATTTGACCATGCACGCATCGCTGATTAACCTTTTATTTTGAGGTGGTCAGCAGCCCGATCTTATTGCGTGCACAATCCCCTGAATTAAAACAGCGTACAATTAAGTCTGCCCTGCAGTCATACAGCAAGCGATAAGCGGCAGTCAAAAGTATGCAGCTAAAAGCATAAATAAATGCATCAATCATATGTCATGTTTTGGAAAGCTGTTTACCGAACATAACCTCTTAAATATAAGAGCAGAAAGATCAGCGCCAATCTGTGAACGCCAAGTTTTAGACCTAAAGCCGATGAGGGGTCACCATGTGACTTGCAAGTTTATAATTTACTGTCTTTGTTAAATAGGCATCCAGCCAATGTACCCTCAAGCTAAAACTTAAGGAATGTCTATTAGACGGGGTAATGGAGCGATGATAATGTACTGTATGTGCTTATGCACTGTGTAATGTATTGCAACTATCTAATGAGTGGCAACATTAAGTTAAAGAGTAGCCAAAAGGATTTGTGATTTGTAGTGTAATAATTGCAATATGTTTTGTTTTTTTTTCAATACAGGCACAATCAAACGGCAAAAAAAAACATGTCTGTATTGTATGACGATGCTTTGCTTGGTATCTAAACTAAACTAAAACAAACTAAACTGCATACCAATCTTTCCTTTGTCAGTTTTGGTGCACCGCTAACATCCTGAGGCCCAGGTGACTCAGCTTCCCAAAACAGCCTTCATTTCTCAACAAGCTCAGGCACAGCTGGATTTTGTGGTCCTTCAGTCATTATGCGTAACTGGTCGAGGACCATGCTGCTTCGCTTCAGACACAAGAAGTGTGTGACATCAGAGACGGTGGCCCACATAGAACAATGATTTGGTGGCCTGGTTTCTGAACTGAACTACTGTGGCGGGCGGTGCATTGTGCTGTTTCATGTAGTGTAATTGTGGTTTGCTGAGAGGACACGCTGGTTGGAGGCGAGGAGGAAAACAGAAACCACAGACTGAATCAGTCCGACATTGTCAAGGCATCTTCATCTTTGTCTCGACAGTGCTGTTGCTTTCCAGTTATTTGTGTGTGCCTTCTCCAGCAGGCTTTGTTGTCTGCTACCTGCGTGTCTATACAGTAGTCTTTTGCTCTGTGGTGTTTTGGCCATTTGCTGTGTGACTTTCATGTTTCTGTTTGTTTGCCTTTCAGTCTCTCGGCCTGGCTGTCAGTTAACCGCGTCTGTCTGTCTGTCTGTTGTCAAGACCTTTTACTGACTCACAGTGACTAAGAGAGGCCCGAAGTGTTAGCCTGTCCTGACCTGACTTCAAAATAGACAGCCTGGCACGCACGTCATGCACACACAACATCTCCAAAACAGGGCTTCCCTTGTACAGCGTTAGTTCCCATGTCAGGCTCTTGTTCAGATCAGGCTCTTCGTATGACTCACTCGTTATGACACTTATGAGTGATGGTTTGAGAATAATCATCGAAGCCCACAGCTATCGTCATAATGCGGATGATTGTCAGTTAACAGAGGCACACACACTGGAAGACACAGCTCTGTCTGTTGATTCACTGATTAAAGTGCTGCTGTTGGGGCTTTGTTGATTAATCAGACCTTAGCGAGATTGTTTATTTTATGAAAGTGCTTAAACGCAGTGAGTGTGCATAGAAGCAACCGCATAACCAGCAAGTTGTGCAGTTTCATTCTCATCAAACCAGTAATGCCACCAAATGACAGATGATGATACTGTTTATCTTGATTTATATTAAAAAGACAAATGACATCAGACAACGGAGATAAGAGAAACCCCCCAAAGGTAGAGATTATTGTCTAGCCCCAGCCATAAATAAAACATGCCAGTGTTTGAGGATCTGGGCAAGTGTGGATCTGCTCTTTGGAAACCCAGATTCCCTGGCCAGATTCCCAGCCAGAGGCGAAGGAAGGAACAGGGGGGAGAGAGATGAGTGAACCAAAGGAAGGACTGAGAGACTTGTCTGTGCTTTGATCTGATGACTGAAGCAGAGAGCGTCAGTCATATTTTCTCCCAGCACTGATCTACAATCAGATCACCCAACATTTAATACTTATCTGACTCTATTATTGAGGATTAAAGGAGATCTGATTGAGGATTCACAACCTTTCTATCTGGCTTTGAAAACAGTTGGGTGGGAGTGGCCGGGGTGTGTGCTGGTGGGTTAAACGCTGATGATTAATGGCTTTATGTGAAGGCCTTTGTACCGTGGCAGCAGAGAGAAAAGGGCCGGATTAAATAGGAGAATTACATTCAAGACTTTCATCGTGTGCGCCCATTTGTTTCCTATTAAAAATTTATTTCTGCTCATTTCCATCCAAAGAATGAGAGTGATAGAACAGGCTGCTCGTTCTTTCCGTGGAAACTGGAAGCATCAGTCTGAGCTGACAGCATGCAATTGCAGGAGGTCTAAGTGGTTTTGTTATTATTATTATTTAGCAATCTATATTACCTCTTTATAAAGAAGTAATTGCTGCACTAATAGTACGTCTCTGTCAAAGAGGCTGAGAACAAAGTGGTGATCTTGAGAGTGTCAAAGGCTTCTGCAGATGACAGCTGTGCTCGCAACTCCCAACAATATGTTGCAGAGATTAGCTGATGTATATCAACTGGCGGAAAATTATTAAATGGCTATTTTGTTAACCAGTTATTTAGACGTCTGACAGAATGCTACAGTTGATGTTTAAGGCTTCAGAAACACTTGCATGCTTTTCTCTGCATTGTTTCAGGATAATATTCAACGCATTTGTGGCTGTTTTTGGCTGTTTTTGGCTTGCTGGGTAGTTATTGGGATTTGTAAATAATCCTTTTTATTAAACCTGCAGTAAGTGATTTTTTGGTCTCTTGGGGCCAGCAGAAACAGCATGTTACCACATTTTAAGTAGATCATGTGAATTTGTTAGCAAACATGTGGCCTATTTCCTCATCCAGCACACATGGAGCGACATTAGCTCTTTATTTGGATTGTGTTGTGTCCACCTGACAAACATTTAGTCCAATCTTCACTCTCCCGAGGAGGACACTTGGCTCTCTAGTTCGTCAGCTAGTTGCTAACTTTGCCTGTCTGCCATTTAGTGCTGAGCTGGTAGCGTTTAGAGCTGCCTGCTGCAGCTGAAAACAACATTGATGAGGGCTGAAATATGCTAAAATGCTCTGTAGAGCTGAGGGTAACTGCAGAGACTTGTGACATTTCTCTGTGGCGTCTTTATTATGAGTCACTCTGTTCACATAAAAGAATGAATATTATCCATGTGTGAAGATATGGATTATAGATGCTTTAATTTAGAACGAAAACTATTGTTTGCTGAAGGTCAATAAATAATTCGGCTCATCCTTTTCCATTGCTTACTTTCTTCAGCTTTTGTTTGCTCTCCATCTTTCTCAGTGTTTCTTCGCTTCCTTTGTGAAAACTCGTCATCTTCTACACTTTTCCCCCCACATTGCAACAGCCCTCTTATGTGCTCACCTTCCCATTTTTCTCCCGCACGCATCTCTCCCAGCTGCATCACCCACCACCCTCTGTGTCTCAGTCCTGAATGTGTTCTAGCTCTTGTTGCTTTGACAGGCCCTGACAACAGCAGGTCAGCTTTTATCTGTCAGCCTCTCCACCTCTAAACAGTGCACAGAAGAGGGGAACTGGCTGCTTTGTTTGTTCTCTCACCATCAGGAGAAGGCTCTGCCACAAAGGGAAGCTTGCAAGTTTACAGGAGTCAAGCCATGAGTTCTATCTCACACACAAGCACGAATACCTGCACACAGGCACACGCACATACGCCGTACTGTGCTAGATCTCTCTGTCTTTGTCTAGCCCCTTCCACACATGCAATTAAATGTGGTAGGAAGTTTCCATGTCAGCATCGTTCTTGAAAAGGAACCCATAGCGTTTTTTCCGCAAATGTTGCTCTGTTAAAATGCCTACTCAGGACCTTGTAACCTTTTTGAACTCTTGACTATAAAGCCCCATATAGCTGGATAGAGCACAATCACAGCCTATAATATATGGAAGTGTGCCTCTTTATGACATATTTATAATGTCTCATGTAAGAGTAAATTAGATTTGTTAATGTAAAAATGAAAGCACATTTTAAAAGATCTTGATATCTTTGGCCACTTGGGGGCAGCACAACAGGCTGTAAACACAATATTGACATATTATCACCCTCTTATGACAAACATGTTCGCAAACAGTTGCCTATTTACACATCTAACAGTGTCGTGTTGCTGGCCAACTGATGAATGCAACACAATAATCATCCTCTTTTTAGATCTGTTTTTATCTCCACCTAATCCTGAGGAAGATATCAGCCGCTTCAGCCGCTAAATGCTCCAGTATGATCATTAGCTGGTGGCTAATTTTGTCTACTGTGTCTAGTGCTGGGCAAGAGGGGCACGCTGAGTTTTATCTGAACTTGGAATTGGGTTCAGCACTCTGAGCAACACCTTTCCTGTTACATATAGTCACATGATCCAGTTGTAAAAACAATGTGAATTAGTGCAGAATATCTCACTGACTGGCATCACTCTTCCTTTGATGTCATTATTTTCTAAGTCCTCCTGCTGCTGTGTTGCAACCAAATCTATCCTGAACAGTCTTGTCCTCTGTGAAAACACACAACTGATCCTGTCTGGGAAACTGTGAATGCCAAAAAGTCTTATGGATGTTTGACGCTGGCAAAGTTACAGGTTTATTGTCTGAAAAGGCCTCCTGTTATTCTTTCCTCCTCTTCCCTCATCTTGAGGACTTTTTGTTCAGCTTCTGGATTTGATTGTGTGCATTTCCACAGGAACGTCAGTCCTGTTTCGTCTGCGCTGTGTGATGGGAAGCTGTGTGTCTGATGTGTCTCAACTGTTGACACTACCTGTCAAAGACCTTTGCTAGATCATCAATGGAAAACTCACCCAAACACACATTCCTCCAGAAACAGAAATGAGGTCAGCTCTCTGCAGCCTGTAGTTGTTCCTTTTATTTTGAGATAGCTTGCAATACAGTGTGTCTCAGATATGGTTCAGATACAGATCAAGAGGATAAGTTTCTTTCGAATAACTTTGTTGTTGACTTCTTTCCACTCTGTGTCACCTGTATTTTTTCCACACACACACACACACACACACACACACACACACACACACACACACACACACACACACACACACACACACACACACACACACACACACAGTGATAATCAGTAAGTCAACAGACAAGCTCATGTCAAGGCATGTCTGTAAGAGCCAGGTGAAGGGGAGTGGGGGGGCTTTATAGGATGTAAGTAGGACAGTGTGTCTGTGCTGTTTGTACAGCATATTATTGGATGTGTTATTCTTCTTAAGTCTGAGCAAATTACATTCTCCTGCACTCCAGGTCAGTCCAATTTAATCTCAGCTAGCACAGAAAGTGAAAGGAAAAATGGTGGGAATGGATAAAGAGTGAAGATGACACTAAAGAAGGCAGGACATGGCCGGGCAAGTTGGCCCGCTGGTCGGGAGGCACCACATCAGCCCTGTGAGTGTACCTGCTAAGTGAATGGGACAGGCTGCTGCCTCCATTCGAAGCAGTTGGCATTCACACTCTGGTTATTCATTGGCCACTGTGAATTGTGGGTCTGTCTGTGCGGGGCTGTATATGTGTGTGTAAAGCGGAGAGCTGAACGGAGACAGAAGGAAAGGGACAAAGAGCAAATGTGTTTGTGCTCATTTGTGTGTGTGTGTCACTCCGCGCCTGTCTTATCAGAGTGGGCAGTCAAGCATGTTGCTCGGCCCTGCAGCAACTTAATTACAAAACCTGTTGTAATCCATCATGTTCCTTATAAATCACAGCTCCCATTAGAGGGCTGCAACAGGACTGGGATCCTGCAGGTTCTGTTGGACCCAGCGCACGTGTTGCATTCTTCCACTTAACTCCAAATGAGCTACAAAATAAAGTTTCAGTTTAGCTCGTCTCTCTTGCTCACAGACACGTTCTGTCTCTCTTGTACGGTTTAGAAATTGCACGTCCCTAATCCATTCTGATCTGTAAACAATGACATTATCACTGTTGTTCTCCGGTGTGATGTTCCAGCATCTGGTTCACATCTGTTGTTATGGGAGATGGTATAACCTATCAGAGAAACAGGGACACAATCCATGATGATTTTATTCAATCTTATGTCCCATTGCATCCCTCTGAAGCTGTTTTACTTTTAAAGGCATGTGATAAGGACTATTTTTAGGTCACGTCGTCTACATGCCACCTATCAAAGAGCTGAGTAATTGTAGTAGCATTTTTTTAAAGTACACCGAGGGTTGAATTTTTCCTATGGGACAGCGCAAACAAAAACAGTGAATTTCTGCAGGATGGAGCATCAGCATGAGCACACGATAATGGCAAAAACAAACAAACAAAACTCCAGAAGGATATTATATGCACTTTCTTTTCTGCTTGAAGGTGGTCATAAACATATGTAGGGGCAAGATACTGTATCCTGTCTGATCTTGTCCAGTCCCATCCCATCTCAACCCGCCCTGTCCCTTGCTACACTCTGCTTCCCTACTCATGCTCCCATTTGTCGAAGTAGGCTGACCACTGTTTAAGTTAATCACATCACTAACCGAGTAATCTACTCCCCATGGCCCACTTCATTACATTTTCCCATTATTCCTCCCTCCTGTGGTCAAAATGAGTAGCTGGTCAAACTTTTCCCTGCCCATTAAAATTAGTTTGATTCATGGCAAGTGAGTGAAAGAGCACCTATTTAGTGTGGCAGTAGAGAGCAGTGTAATTCACAGGAGTTTCATCAGTCTGTTGCTACAGTGCTGTGTTCATATATGCAGTGTAGATAGCCAGCTAGCCAGTTTGGGCTTGGAGAAAGCATCATGGAGGTCAGCTGGCCTCTGTAGTAATGCGTTATTAATGCGATGTGTGGCCGCCACCTCGTCTAGCTGGAGGAAGCTATTTATGTGATTTTCTGCGAGGCTCATGTTTCTAGAGCGCTGTGCGTCTGGGGATGAGGTCAAAGCCTGGGTCGCCCATTGGCAAATGTGTGGAGCACAAAGAAAGATGGACAAGTAGGCTGAAAGCAAACAGGAATGCAGGGTGGTAGCTGTTGGACAGAGACCCTACTGTTGTCAGCATTAAGCATTTGCCCGGTTGGTATGTGAAATTTCAGCGTGTACAGTTGGTGGATCAGTCATGTAAACCTGTTTCCAAATAGCCCTGTTATTTTTCATCAAAAACCCTAATCCGCTCTTCAACTGTGTGCGAGTGGGTGTGTGTGCATGTGTGTGATTCCCGGTGCTCCATGTGTGTTTTCCTTGGCACTGGCAATAACCCACCTAGCTGTGGACACACACACACACACTCTCACCGATGACTGGATTAGGCTGCTAATCTCTCCGATCCCACAGCATGTGTGCACACGCATCCCTTGGTGCAAGCACATACACACTCATGCTGTGATTTGAGGTTTGAAACTGTGTCAGTTATGCAATGGCAATCGTTACCAGGATCCATCAGTTATGTGTGTCAGCATATCAGTGTGGTCACAGTCGTGCCATTTTGTCAAATGTGCTTCAGAAGAAAAGTAAGGAGATTTACCAGCTGTTCACATGTAATGCATCCTAAATTCCTATTTGCATACTTCTCCAAAGCTTTAGTGCCAGCAGTCTCAGACTGAAAAGTAAAAAGAGACATTTTAGTTCAACATTAATTCCTATTTTCTTTATTAATACTAACTTTAGTTAGACCATTAGTGGTCTTATTCCTTAACCTTTACTGACTCACTAATCATCCTCCAACAACGATGTGCAGTCGATGGTGACGGGACTTGATGTTGTGCTATTTATGTGATTAAAAGAAACTATCAGATGATAGGTGCTATAAATAAGAAGCTGCTTTTGTTAATGCTGAGTGTAATTATCAGATAATTCTGCTGCCCATGGTCAGAAAATGATTATATATCCCAAACTCTAACCCTTACCTAACCCTCAGGCTAACCTGTGCATGATAGTCACGGTGCAGAATGCGCAAGAGCAGATGCTTGAGACAAGTTATAGGTGTCCATAGGTCTCACAGTCTAGACAATATTTATGTACAGACAGATGCACCTATGGGCATCTGAGTCTCAAGTCCAGTCTGGCTGAGCTGTATGTACAGTTTTTGATTTGCTTGGAGGAAACCATTAATGCATTTACTCCTGTGAGGCAATAGTATTTCTTCTGCTTCTGCACCACTGTGGTAGTAGCTGTTAGAATAAAACTAAATAGAATATAGATAGTGCTTAAAGGCAAGACAGCTTCAGCAGATAACAATGAAAGAAAGAATATTCTACAATGTGGTATGCATGTCTCAGTTTTCTACCATTTCAATATGAAGTACAAAGAAACCCAGGTTTTGAATAAACCGACAGGACCAAAATTCTCCATGAACACACTGAATAGTGAAAGGCTGAATTGCCCAGCTTGAAATTGCCTATCTTACTCAGCATAACACATGCATATAACTGAACTGATGGAACTAATGCAGCATCGAGACTTGCCACAGACGTGACATTAACTGCTACAATGGCTGTGCATTATGCTGTGCGGCACCAGTGTTTATTTTTTTTGTCATCAGCCACGGACCAGAAAGAAACAAACACACTTGTGATGGTGGCATTACTGGACAAGGCCAGCATTTGGACTTCTCCTGTTTTGTCCACAGACTCCCAGACGGATGACGGAGATACTTGGGCTTTGACTCATTCTTAATTTCCTGTTGCCCTCTCCTTTCTCTGTGTTTCCCACCATCTCTAAAAGCCTCTGACTGTCAGTCTCTCCCATGCTTTATCACAATGTGCACGACCTTATTCTGCCTTCCCAGATTGCTGTTTAATAGGAGCCTTCCTCCCTGGTGAACAGTGATAAGCTAATGGTTAGGGAATTGTTCACCATTTAGTGGCCGGGTCTGTCAAAGGAAAAGGGGAAAGAAGTAACGGAGTACTCTTATGGGGTTAAAGTGAACCGTTAGTTTCCATAATTTTTCTTCCTAGATGAAAGTTTGGGTGGTGCATGCATGTGTGTAATTTTACGAGCGGCCAGATAATTGGCTTTCTACCTCTCTGCTGATTGGCCTCGCACAAGGTGGCTGATTAATGCAGAACACCTACTCTGTCGATTTAAATACATTTGAATAGATCGTTTAATTTTGAGCAGATGCGTCGTTTTGTTTCATCTCTGTGTGCCAACTGCGCAATCAGTTTAAACTCTGTCACTGATCTTCACTTGGAACCATATTTTTATTATTAGGACCACATTTTTCAAGTTTATCACGCATTCCGTGAAGTTTATTCAGCCTGCAGGAACAACTCCGAAACAATGGAGGCAGGAAATGGTGAGGACAGACTGGAATTTGCTTAATGCAAGGGTAAATTTCTAATGTATGAGGTGTGGTCTTGGGGTATATAATGACAACATGTTTTTTTTACCTGTCTCTAAGTGCAGAAAATTGGATGTGCCTTGTATTATGAGTGCAGAGAATTGAACGTCACAAGCATTGGCATTAGCTGCCCTCTCCGCTGTGGCCTTTCAGATGCTACTGTCTGAGCCTCCCACTAACGCAGCTCCTCTCCAGATTGAGCTGTCCTCCTCTGCTGATTACTCTAGTATCCTCTGGCTATGAGATTGAAAGTGTGAGAGTGTGTGTGTGTGTGTGTGTGCGTGCGTGTGTGTGTGTATGTGTGTGTGCGTGCGTGTGTGTGTGTGCGTGTGCGAGCGACGGTGTGTGTCTGAGAGAGCGATAGAGAGTGTGTAAGTGTAAAAGCAGGAGAGCCATGTCTGGTTGTTAAGGATACTTTTCCTCTATACTTTGATCGAGAGTGGCTTACTGTCGCTCTCACCCGCACAAACACACACACACACACACACACACACACACACACACACACACACACACACACACACACACACACACACACACACACACACTGCTTACTCCAGCTGACTGAGTCAAGTGGAAGAGACTGCTCTGTAACATTAGTCGACTGTTAGGTTACCCGACTGGAAACATAATGCTCTGTTACAGGTGACCTTTCCTGCTGGTGTGGCAGATGTGTGTTGAGGACTGCAAGTGTGTGTTTAAAACTGCATACGTGTGTGTGTGTGTGTGTGTGAGTCCACTCTGCAGATGTTGTGAGTTTATACTGAAAATGGACCATCTGAAGAGGTTGTTTCTGGCTGGCTGCATCTGGAAGCCTCACACCTCCTACTATCCGTGTGTGTGTTTGTGTGTGAGTATATTGTGCGTCTAAGTGTGTATTCTTGTTCTTTGCACAGATGTCCTTCAAATGGCAGGCAGCAAGCAGATTGCACTAGAGGAAATGGCCACAGGCCCTTGATACACATGCACGCTAAAACCAGTCCAGGCATTTCAATGGCCGTCCCAGGGGCTGACAGATTGCAGCTGACCCCTGATAGCACTGTATGCTCTTCCACCATCAAGCTCCTCTCTCACTCCTCCTGTCCTCCCTAATTTTTTTCTTCTCCATTTCTTTGCACTCTCGTCTTCACTTTCTCATTCAATTTATTTTCCATCTCACCGAGGCACCAATCACACAGACCTGCGCGTGCAAACATGTGCCCATCTCCACGTCCGAACTCCCTCGGTGTGTGTGGATTTTGAGTCACACCATGACCGGTGAGAGGGTGCAGAGAGATGCTCAATGTCACCTCCTCCTCTCATCTGTCCTCCACTTTGGTTTTCAAAGAGGAAAATTGTCTTTAATTGCTCCACTTTAGAGTTGGCCTGGATGAGGCACTTAAAGGACAGTCACAGAAACTTGGTTGACACATAATCAGCAGAGTGAATGGTTTCTTGTCATACACACTTTGGCTGTGAAATATAGCTGAGATCGCCAACTGGACGGGGGATGTACAGTGATTAACTCAGGCTACAACCACAGTAAATGAAGGTGAAATGCCTGCTTGTAATCGTTGAGCCAGTGCACACAGAAATCACTGGCTTTAACGGTGAAAAGGATGGCAGGATCAATCTTATCGATGGCAGCACTGTGCCTATAGACTCGCCCTAAGCTGAAATGCCGGCAGGTGCATGCTAATGGCAGCCTGAGGGACATTAAATCATTAATCCTGTACTTACATATTTGTGTTGACTGCATTGTGCAGGCTCTGTAAAACTCAGTGATGTGATGATGATGATGCAGACTTTTTACAGTAATTACACATGTAAGCTAAGACGCTTTGATGTTTAGACTAAGGGTTAGATGTATTTTAAGACATATTATTCGACTTCAGTCTATTAAAGAACAGAACAAGGACAGAGATCTTGGGATTCATGGTGCATCTTTCATATATGAAAAAGCATTTTTGCTGTTGCTGTTTGCTGCAGGTTTTCCGTGTTGGTATTGTCGTCAATATTATTGTGCTGCTCAAACTACATGGTGATAGCCTAGAAACCATCACATGAATCTTGAGTCTGTGCATCAGATTTATCATCCAAAAATGACAATGATTAAACACAATAAGTGGCCATAAATGTAAATGTAATTGTAACAGAAACAAAACAAAACAAAGTCTTTAGTGTTACACTTGTATGGAGTCTGTGTGGAGTCTGAACCCATGTGTACATGGGTTCAGAGCAAGCAAGAGGATTTCTTGTCTTCCCTCCAGCAGGGAAGAGAAAAAAGGGAAAGGAATGTCTGGGGCTGTTCCAGGGAGGCCGTTAGAGTGCTTGTCACTGCAGGACCTTTGGGTGAGAGTGAGATTCAGTTAGGTGCCTCCTCCATGGAGGGAGTAATACAGTCAGCATGGAAATGCTACAGCCTGCACAATCTATAAACACTGCTTAACACAAAGAGCAACTAGTGGCACACTAATATCAAATAACTACAGTACTGAGATGCTGGCTTCCGTAATGCAGGCTCTCGACTAGTCAATAAGAAATAATGGTACTGTTATCACCTTATTTTAACCTGTGAATCTGGCCCTCCCACTTGAGGCTGTGAAACTGCAGGCATAGAATAGGAAGCTGCATCCTCACGCCAACGTTTGTCTAATTCTTTGGGTTTTGAAAGTAAGTTTTGGAACCAAAGAAATGTGTGTGTTTGCAACAAATTTTAAATGTTTATTAAAAATCCGTACACCCAGCAAAAAAGATGTGACCTTGGATCACTGCGCTCAAGGTGTTGCCATCCTATCGGCATACTTGCTTCATCCTTTTTGATGTTTGTCTGAGCACTTTCGGCTATGTGGCAGCATCAGAGGCCTTTTTACATATTTTTCTGACAAAATATTCTGAAACTTTCATTCTTTCCAGAAATTCTTGCCAGAAATGTCTCACTGCTGTCCCGTACTCCACACTGTACAGGGTGTCCTTGTTGTGTTTTGTCATTGTGTGCTTCAGTCATTCACTGTGGATTCTTACTGTGTGTGTGTGTGTGTGTGTGTGTGTGCGTGTGTGTGTGTGTGTGTGTGTGTGTGTGTGTGTGTGTGTGTGTGTGTGTGTGTGTGTGTGTGTGTGTGTGTGTGTGTGTGTGCATGCAGGCCTGTGTCTGGAAATTGGAATAGTGAGGAGAAATCTTCAAAAGTGAAATTTTCATTGCCAGTCAAAACATTGCATCATACATGATCTGCTCTCTTCACCTGCAAATGAACATCACCCACATGAATTTTGTTTCCCTTAGGCTTCCATTGATGTGTATGATGTTACTTCTTTGTTCTGATTTCAGCTGCAGCTTGACTGCAGTTTTAACCAACTTTGACAGCCCCTGTTTAAATTCTCTCATATGTTATTTGGGTTTGTGTGTGTGTGTGTGTGTGTGTGTGTGTGTGTGTGTGCATGCGTGCGTGCGCGTATGTGTGTTTACTCCCACACCAAACTCGAGATTCCAGATCCTTTCTACTTCCCTGCATCTTCTGAGTTTGTGTGTGTGTGCGTGCGTGCACACGCGTGCACATGTTTGCAAATGCATGCATGGGCATGCCTGTCAGGAGTGCTCATTAAAATTGTATGGGAGCTGATGCTGTACTCCTGCTCCACTGCTCCCATTTCCACAGAGTTCTCCACATCTTGCCAGGTAATCAGGCGGGCGAACACGTGCAGCCCTGCCTCTGCGACTGCCAACAAGCTGGGTTTGAGGTCGTAAAAACAGCCACTGCTGCTAATTCATCCTGTCATATTCATGCTCGCTGTTGAGTATTTTATACAGCAGCAACATATGAACTATTAATTTCAGTTGTGCTGGGGGCTGATTGAATTGATGGAACTTATCAGTGCTAATGCCATGCTCATTGTCCTTTTCTTCACCCCCCCCCATTTGTTCTCCTTTCCTCTACTGTTCTTATCCCTTTGCTCCACCACCTCTCCATCCTTTCTCCTCCTCTGTTGCCACCTGTCCTCTTGCTAGGGGAGCACCTGCGCATCTGTCCCCAGGGTTACACCTGCTGTACCAGTGGCATGGAGGACAACCTGGCCACGCTGAGCCGCAGGGAGATGGAGGGACTGCTCAAAGATGCAGGCCGGGCCTTACAGACCTCCCTCACAGGACAGTACAAGGCCTTCGACGGTGAGTTTGTGTGTTCACAATAAGTGTATGAGCAGAGTAAGAGAATGAGACAAAAAATAAAAAATAAAAAATCACTCACTGCACTGCAATCCTTCAACAGTCATCAGCTCTCTGAATTTTGACATCATATACAAGGACATAGTTTTGAGTGTTTTTGCGTCAGTTTTGACTTTACATTGTCTTGTCAGCTGTAGTGTTTTTCCTACACATAAATATGCGTACACACACACACACGCACACACACACACACACACACACACACAGGAAGAAGGAGAGAAAGAGAGAGACTGACTATAAGTGAAAGAGATAAATTAAAGTAAGTTAAAGGCCTTTTATCATACAGTCTGCAGATTGATGCAGAGCATTGATCTACTGTCATGCTTCAACAGAGGATAGTAATGTCTTGCAGCGGTGTTGTCAGAATGCCAAGTTGTTTTATTTTTTAACTTTGCTGCCAAGTCTGTGAAGCCAGGCCCAGAGAAAATTTGCAATAAAATAAAACATAAAATAAAATTAATAAAAATGTCTGACTCAGGGCATCCTGATGCCGAGGGGTTAAAGATGAAGATGAAAGACAAAAGTGCCAAAAAGGAAAAATAACTCGAATAATAAAATAATATATTTTATAAATTTTAAATAACCTGAAATTTGAAATGATAATAGTTCACTTTCTTTAAAGCCTTTTTATGATCACATTGCCTCCTGAAGGGGAGCAGGGATGATTGAAAACAGGTACAAAGTGTTTTAATTTTACAGCTTCTGCTCATTCTTAGAGAACAAACTCTGATCATATGTAATTCAAGATCTTCTGTTCAACCACAGAGGATGATAAACACATTTTCAATGTATTCGCATAAATGAATTTGAAGGAGTTTGATGATATATTGTAAGTATAACATGCAACGTAACAGATTCTGGGAGGATTATAGTAGTGTAGTTATTGAAGATAAGGTCAAGTCACATGTTCCTTGTGTAACATTGACATCATACCTATACTTACCTATTTCATGTAGGGATTTGATACTATTTGAATTCCTCCAACTGAATCAAATAAGGCACCAATTCCAACTCCTGCAGTGAAATCTTGCGTGGCTTTGTGATTGCTGTGTTGTTGCAACATGCACTACAACAAGTGTGAAGCACCAAATCTACTCTGCACCAAACAAAATATTGTTTAAGTTTTTGATCATATGACATAAAATTGGGAGTTAATTGCAGTGCTGCGAGTTTGAGAGAAGAAATGAGAGACAGACGGGGAGAGAAAGAGAGAGGGATTTTCAATCTTAGAACAGTGGCGCAGCAAGGCAATTATTTGTGTCTAATGGCCTGCTCCAGTTAATAGAAGGGTGTCTCTGTGCTCCACTTGTTCCCCCTGGCCAGTTGGTGACAATGGATCTGTCAGTGAGGGCTCTGAGCTTGGCTAGTTAGCCTGACCTTTTCAAATCACAGTGATTAGTGGCTGAGTGACATTTCTTTACTCTTCTTCTATCGTTCTCATGATCCCTCCTTTTCACTCTGGAGGTTGTTACTGTGCCAAAGGGATACAGTCACCCTGCCAAGTACACACACCCACACACACACACACACACACACACACACACACACACACACACATAAACAAACCTATCCAGGACATACAAATATTCTCAAGTTAAGCTAAGTCAATTTTATTTATATAGCTCAATATCACAAATCCCTCAAATGCCTCAAGGCGCTTCACAATCTGTGCAGTATACACAATTCTCTGTCCTGAGCTCCTCGACCCGACAACTCCCCAAATAAAACTCTCCAAGCTAGTTCACATCATTCAACAGTTCTTGAACTTTCCCATTCTTCAGGAAAACACCTCATTTAGCACAGCGTGCCAGTAAACAGCATAGACTACAGACACACACATTCAAGCAGCACTCAACCACTAAACACTCTAAACACTCTAATGATGTGCACCGAAAACTTGTGGATAAATACACACAGACAAACGTCATGAGTGTGGCGACTCGTGTTGCCTTGCAATGAAGTCATTTGGAGATTGTTTTTGTTCCTCTATGCTTGCCATATGTGTTACACTTACAAATTTCGGATAGCTGATGTTTTGCTTTGGAACAGAAAATTTAATCAGACTGCTGCCCTCGAGTCTAGTCACACCTGTACATGTTCTCCTCTTGCTGCTCCTCTCCAAAGCGCCCTACTCCCAAATTTATGTGTTTTTTTCCCCCTGTTTCTCACGTCCCCTTATCTCACCCCGATGAGCATCAGATGGGGACGGCAGAGCTGACAGAGGGAAGAGAGAAGTATATGTGCGTTGGGACCTTGAGGTCTAAAAACCATCTGTTGTTGAATGCATCCTCTGAAGACGAGAGCTGAGAGATAGACTGGGGTTAATTGAACCATAATATGTTACATTTGCTGCCGCATGATCAGTGCAATTTGGCAGGATCCAGCCATTCTTACTAAATACATCCTGTTGTTATCCTTAGCTGTTGAAAAGTACAGCGTAAGATGAGGTACTCCTGTTTCAGGATTTGCCTTGAGCATTTACAACTCGATTTGGCTTGGATCTTGGTTCTTTACAGGCTTAGACACAAAATATTGAGTAAGGTTGATGCTTATGATTAAATAGGTGAGGATAAGCTGATTCAAGCATGTCCAGAGCAAAATTCTTTCTTTATATGGCTTCAGGAAAGTGCATATAGTGACATTGCACCATGCTGCCATCCCTGCACATCTGGCTGTGTTTAGCAGGGTGTGGGCTAGCTAGCGCCATGTGGCTAAGTGTAGGGTGTTACTGTTCCAGCCCAGGCAGGCTAGGCCTTTTTAAGCCAGGGACTTTGGAAGAAGCCCCAACCAAGCCACAGATTAGAGGACCAGCGTACTCACATACAGCTGGATCTGGGCCTTTGAGTGTGCACACTGAGCATGCAGTAGTGTGTTTATATGCATGTGCTTGTAAGTTTGTAATTTTGTGTGTGTCGCTGTGTGAGTGAGTGAAAATGCTCTTTGTATACAGTATGTGTGTATGCATCTTGCACTTTGGTGTCATTCAAATTGTGTACAGAGGTACAAACTAAATAAAACATTACGTTAAACAAAGATGCAGCGTAAAATGCTGAGGAGGAAAGAAAGAGGGTGAAGGAGAGGACAGAGAAAATGAGACAGATG
Source organism: Chaetodon trifascialis (assembly GCF_039877785.1). Lineage (NCBI taxonomy): Eukaryota > Metazoa > Chordata > Actinopteri > Chaetodontiformes > Chaetodontidae > Chaetodon > Chaetodon trifascialis. Next base: position 13,857,933 of record NC_092066.1, read on the forward strand.
GAATAATAACAGATACAGAGAAAAGGGAGGACGTACCATCAGAGCAAGGACAAGGGTACGAGATAAACAGGTGGAAATGGAGAGTGGCAGCCAGAAAGAGTGAGAAAGAGAAAGAGAGATGGTGTTACTTATGGAAGTGAGAAGTGAAAGGTCAGGAAGGACGCAGAGAGTGATGGCACCGAAGGGAGCTGCGTGTTAGATGGCAACCAGGTGTGTTACACAGACGGAAGCCTTAAACCTGGCAGGTGGTGTTTGCCCTAATGGTGCCTTCCATGGCATCTGGATTCATTGTGTGTGTGTGTTCACTTGTACTGCTGCTTACATACAGCTTCATGCAAAAGCATTCTTTTTACTTTGTAGAAAGCAATCTCTGCTTTGACTTAATACGAAATATGTAATTTATGTGATAACAAGATCAAAAAGAAAGACAAAATTCACACCTGTTAGGTTTGAGAGTCAAATTAAAAGAGCTTGTTTGCACAGTATGTACAGCAACACCGGGCTTGTGTCAATGGCTTCATTAGAAAAAAAGGTCAAATAGTGACAGAGCTTTTTTATCTGGCCAAAAATGGTCTAGCTGTATCTGCCTTTTTGATGTTCTCCATCCTTTAATGGTAAGAAACATGTGAATGATCCCGTCTTTTAATTGCGTTTGGCTATGGCAGCATGACTTCAAGTAGGGCTGAAACGATTAATCAGCTGACTGCAACTAGTTTGAAGCTATTCTCATCGTTTAAATCTTAAGAAAAAGCCAACATTCTCTGGTTTCAGCTCCTCAAATATGAGCATTTGCTGCTTCTTTGTCTTTTATGACAGTAAGCGGACTCTCTTTCAGTTTGGGAGTGTTGATGTAATAAAACAAAACTTGGGGTCTTGGGTACATTTTAAATATGAAATGATTTAATAAGCCTATTTCAGAGACTTTAATATGTAGATTCAGAGAGTGCAAGTCAAAGAAACAGATTTTGTTGTGATCTTAACCCAGGTCTTGCATCATCAACATACTCAGACTACATACACATCTATGCACTGGCACACAGTATTTGTGAGCAGCCAAATGCTTATTGGCCAGTGTGTTCCAGCCCATTTCAGTTCAAGGCAGATCAGTGGTCATAGAGCTTAATCTGATTTGAAGAGTACTGGCTGGCTGATTTTCTTATGGGTACACTCATTTCTAGATGACCAAGCAGGACCCGCTTATTTATTCATTTAAGTAGAGCTCTGAACATCTCCCAGCTGGCCCGTTAAGTAATGCCATCTCGTCCCGTGGAGATAGACTGAGGCAGAGCAATCCACGAGAACGACATCAAGCATACTCAACTGTATCCCATCAGATTTAGCAAACAGGCCCTAAACTTGGATCAGAGGACAAGTCTGTATCGTCATCATCGGATAGCAGGCGGCACCCTGCTTTATTTCTTTGCAGCAAACAGTGTAGCAGCTTATTGGGATTTGTAACTTGCAAATGAAAAGGCTTACAGGTCAAAACTAAACATTTTGGTATATGATAATAAACCAGTGTAGTTGATCTGCTGTACATTGAAGGCTACATATGGGATGGACAAAATATTAGTAGAAACACCTCCTAGTATAGTGCAATACATTTCAACAGCACCAGAAACTACAGTTTAAGATTGAATCAAGGGCTTTCTAAAAAATTTAAGTAAAAACTAAAGCCTTTACCTCATTGGTTTTACTTATGTGTACCTAATAAACTGGCCACTGATTGTTTTCAGGCAAATCTGGCCCAGTGTTTTTTCCTTTTCATCTCCAAATCAGTAAAACCCATGCTTACAGGGAATGGACACCGGTGACACATTCTACGTCTGTGTTACAATATTCCGACAATTAGGCAACAGATTTGATTCACTCCCACCTCCCGCCGCCCACCTTCTAATTTCCAGCTTTCAGGGTCACCTCTGATGATGTCATGAAAGACAAGGACATCTGCTCCCATTGTGGGCCTTGATTGGCTCATTTTATCTGCATGCAAATCACGTCGTTGGGGACCAGGAGTACACTGGCCTAATTATGCCAAACACATTACTCACTTGGAGCTATGGCGCCTTGGAAGGAAGAAATGAAACAGAGAGAAAGCAAGATAGAGAGGAAAAGAAAGAATGTGGTGTTAGCAAGGATGGTATTCAGGCAAGCAGTGGAAAGTAAGATGAGATAGAGGGAAAAAAGAGACCAAATGATAGTGAGGGTAAGGAATGGCATGGAGTTTGGGAGGAAACAAGCGAGGGAAAAAGCTGAAAAAGAGAACCAGATGGATAGAAAAAGAAGCAGGCATGGGTAAATCGTGCATAATGCTAGCCAGGCAAAGTCACAAGAGAGAAAGTGGAATAAAGACTTCCACAGAGAGCCTGTTGATAAATGACATGCATTCTGTGATGTGTTGGCTTGTTTGATATAAGAGACCTTTTAATAGCTTCTAAATGCTGGCTAAGGGGCCTGCAGTGCTCCTGGGGCACAGTATGTGTGTGATAAGTGTTGCTATTGATGGAGAGTCAGACTGACACATAAACAGCCTAATGGCTCCCATATCATCATTTGTGCATTCAGTGCACCCAGGACTGCAGTGTTTGTTTATGCCTGTTGTGTTTATTTTTTCATTGTCCTTGCACAGGTGGGGAGATAACAAAGGAAAAAGCTGAGGATCATGGGTACTAAAAAGCAGCGATCACAAAACCATATGGTGCCTGCTGAAGAGGGTGGGGTACAGAGCGGAGGCTAGCCTTACAGCTCTGTGTCTCTCAGTCTGCCTTTCTTTTCTGTCCTCTTTGAAGATCATTGACGTTACCTCAGACACAGAGTTTGTTTAGGGTCTGTAACAGGATGTCTCAGAACCTCATTGATATATTTCAGTAAAATTGAGGAGGAAAGTATTTGGGCTCTGGGTCAAGGTTCAGTTCATTTGTCTTGTGTTTGTTATGTAAATTAGACCATCATAATTATCATTTATGAAACACTTAACATTTTGGATGATCATTTTCTAACCAGGAGGAATATGATAGAAGTATGAGCACATCTGTTTGAGCCATATCACTTTCAGCCCAAAAAATATTTCTGCAATTTTTTCACCAATTCTACAGATTTCATGCATGACCCAGTGGCTCTTGAATGCATCATGCAATTTTAACTAAATGCAGATGACAAATGAGCGGTCATGAAAAAAATGTGATGTCAACAGCAACATGATCTGAAGTTACACAGCATAGCTCAGTCATCCTGAGTCACGTCAAAGTTGCACAGTTCACCTAATATTCCCAGACAGGATTTGAATATTCTCCAGAATTCATGGCAGCCATTATACAATCAACGTGATTGTGTGTTCTGATGCAGATCAGATCCAGATGCAGCGAAAAATGTTCTATTATTGAAATAACAAATTGAGAGCAGTGTGCAGCCCTGGCAGGGGTACAGTATGTGCTCTCTGTGTTCTTTCTGGTTTTATTTTTAATGCGCCAATGCCACCTGATTTCCCCCTCCTCTCCTCTTAGCATATGCCTCATCCTTGGCTCGCTGTCTGTGCCTCTCTCCTCCCTGCCAAAGAACCGTCCAGCTAATATGATCATTCGGCACTTGTCAAATGGACAAATAGAATTAAGGCTGTCAGATATGAAAGAGATATACAATTGCTGCTTTTGCAGCCCTGTTTTTTTCTCTCTTACTCCCTTTCATTCTTTCACTGATCCTCCTTTTCTGTCCAATTCTCCCATGTCAGTGTCTGATGCACTGCCAAAACTCAGTTCATCTGTCATGTTTCTCAGCTAGTTTTCTATTTATTGCCCATAACTGTATGCGAGGAAGCACATGAACCTACAGTATGCTTAGCATTCATGTCAACATCAGTATCTACTTTCATATTTCTTCGATTTCATTCTGTGGGTATGTCTCCTGCAAAAAACAAATTCAAAAATCAAGCTTTTCCCAGAATTTGGATTGTATATTTTGCAAAGTTTTTTCGTCCTCCATCATGGTCCCGAGTGCTTTGAAACATTTCCTGCACATGCAAGACAATGTTAACTGCCAGTTGGAGGGAACAAGCAACAAAATGAGTTTTCACAAGACACCGGAGAGTTTGGTGAGAACAGACACGTCGTTAAAGATTCAGTAATTTCTTGTCAGCCTGTGATTGCTTAATCACCGACCAGTTTTAGATGAGATTCTTCAATCAGCTGGTGTGAGTTGCAACTTCATTAAACAGTGGCAAATGGTGCCAGACCTGCTAAGCTCCCTGTATGGGAAAACTGATTCAGGATTAGTCTGGAATGAGCAGCGCAAGCCTCGATCAGTTAATACCTTCTTGTGAGAAAGTGACTCGGGATCATTCTGAGCCCTCGGTGAGAGTGATTGGCAGTTGGAGGGACATCAATGGTACCCTTTGTGTCCTGCAGAATATCTTGTCAATAACACAACTTGACACAGGAGACAGTGAGGAGGAGGAGGGCTGAAGATAGAGAGACACCAGAGAGACAAGCAGAGAAGGAGGGCACATGGAGGTAGAGGCTACTCGTCGGCTTTAAAGCAGCGTATTGATTGATAAAAGACCAAGGGACTGTACTGTTGAAGAGGGTGAAGAGAGTGAAATACTTTAAAACAGAATTTTATGGTGAACGAGGGTTTGTGTGCACTTCGTGTGTGCGTGTGTTAAATCAGGTAAGAAGCAGTGGGATAAGAGAACCTAGGAATAGAGTTAAAATAAGCCTCTAACATGTCAAGGTGGCCTGGATGTGAAGCTCAGAGTGATTACAAATGAAATCATTAACTCCCCTCTCACTGCAGGAAGAAAGTCATTAAGGCACACATGCTTCACTTAGCTTGTTCTAAGTGTGAGTGTGTGTATGTGTGTGTGAGAGAGAAATGAAAGAATGAAAGGCAGCATGTGCTGGAGGTAGGGTGTGGTGACAGAGATCTTCCTAATCTACTGCCACATTAAAGAAAAAATGTTGCTGTTAATTATGAGAGTGTGCAGTCACTGTGGTCTGTCTCTGCAGTGCAGCTCGGCAAACTGTTGAAATATTGTCACAATGTCAAAAAGGATATTTTCTAATATATGCAAAATCACGCATAAAGCAGCCAAGCTGGTGTTCAAAATGGTGAACTGTGCTCCACTGTTTTGTATTACATCCGTTTAAACTCAGTAGCTCATTTTGCTCGTTTATTTGCTTGACGCTTTTCATTTGAACAACAGACATTTATGGAGGGATGCTATGATTAGATCATATAATCACAATATGATTGCACTTAAACTTGATACACAACACTGTTGAATTATAGCCTGCTGTTAACTGTTAAAAGTATAATCAGTCTTGTTATGAAGGGTGTCATATGCTGCACAGATTGTAAATCCTTTTGAGGCAGATTTATGATTTGTGTTCCTAGTTATCAATACATGCTAAAATGTGACAAAATGTTTCACTGTATACCAATTCAATTTTTTTTTCAAAAACAAAACAAAACAAAACAAAACAAAACAAAACAAAACAAAACAACATCTTTATTAATCTGCACCCTTGCAATCAGGTATATCTTGAATACTGTATATATACCATTTATTTTTTAATGCTTTGATCAAGTGTATCAATCACATGGCATTTAATTTAATCTGGTGCAACTCTAAATGACTGGGATTTTCAGGGCAAGAAGCAGTAGCATGCATCATTGACTAGAGAAAGAGCAATTACAGGGCCCCCATGACTACGACACTGAAAATAAGTAAAACCGCCCAATTATCCCAACTGTACTTTGTCCCCTTTTTGTCCCCTCCACACCCAATGTGCTGGGATAAAGCAATTAAGCGCCTCCTCCCATCACTCCTTCCTTGCATAGCAGACGCTGGGGGCGAGAAGGTGGAGGTTAGGCTTTGAGGGATGAGGCAGAGAGTCAAAGGAAGGAGGGGTGAAGGAAGGGATGAGCCTGTGGCCCCCCGCATCATGGAGGCACAAACAGATGAAGAATGAGAAAGGTCATCTCCACACACACACACACAGGGGTTTTGAGTCATACTAATGATGATCATTATTCACTTGGGCTGAAGGGCAGAGGAGAGCTGGACAGTGTGATGCCATTTACCAAGATCTGCCCTCCACATGTGGCGATCCCAGAGCACTTAAAAACAAACCCCAACCACATTAGGACTGTAAACACAAATAATTCATTAAATGGAGAAAACAAATTCACTTCATCACCTGAATGAAACTATTTCTGCTGGAACCCATTTCGCTTATGCCAGACTTCAGGCATTTTTACAGTATGGCTGACAGTACGCAGCAGGGATGAATTCTAATGGGGATTAAAAGCAAAGCTGCACCTGTCACAGCCGCTCCCCGTCTGTCTGTCTGCCTGCCACTGTGTACCCTGGATGTGTGTGTGTGTTTGTGTGACCGTCCGTGATCCTCGTGTGTCTGTGTGTACGTGCGAATGTGCTGTCACTTTGAAGTTGGTGTCACCGCGTACACGTGTGTGCATGTGCTCTTTCTGCTGACTCCTGGAAGTACGTGATTGTGCGTTGGCTCGCACGAATGCGTGTGCGCGTGTGAGTGACATCGATGCAGCTCTCCTGGTACTTTGAGGCTGGCCCAGAGCTGTGTTTCCAAATAGTTTGAGTGACAGGAGGTCAGGGAACAGGGGAATGATGTGTCATCCAGCCACAAAGTCTCCCTACAAAACAAGTGCAGGACATACGGCTGCGGCGTGTCAGAAGCAGACATCTCACAGAGTGTTATAATCTAAGAAATGATTTACATCACTCACAAAGACATAGGCTACACACCATTCATTATGTTGCCATTTGTCCTGTGCTGTCACGAGGGGCTGACTAGAAAGGTTTTCTCTATCTTGTTGAAAACATTAACATCAACCTCTCCTGCCCTCAGAAAATGGACTTTTTTTCCTTGAACCACATTCATGTATAAAGAAAAAAATCACACATAATCATTTGAACCTGGTCCCCCATTATTCTTTTCATCGGGCTTAAAACCAAATGATTACATGGCTTGGTTTGTTTATTTAGAACTGCCACTAATCATTAAAATACAATCTTAAACTTGAAAAATGAAAAATTGTATTTGCCTATATGAAACCAATGAGGAAGAGAAGGCACAGATAAAGCAATTTTTTATCTTATGCTTGGAGATATCATTCCCCTTAGAAGCAAGTGTGCATCAAAAAGCATGTGACACATAACTCCACTTGACATTATTCTGAGGGAAACGTCAAAGGACAATTGGTCGTGGCACCGAACAAGACTGTGGTTGTAGGACAAGGACCGTGACCCTGATGTCTCGGGGTATAGAGCTTTCCATACCAAAACAAAGTTCGACTTAGGTGCATTTTTCAGAAATGCTATAAGCCTTTAGAAGTACTCACCAAGCACAGAATCGCCGTTAACTGCAGCAAAAGCAAGAATATGAAATAATGTATGTCTCAGAGTGGTTGTCTGGAATACAAAATAAGCCTTCACAGGGGCTAACATTCAGCGTTAAATGCATCTCTTCAAATCAACGACTCCGATGAGAGTAGAGCTTTTAGCTGGGAGTCTGTGAAAATGCCAGAAGAAAGCAGCAAACAACAGCAGCGGCGGAGCAGGCCGGCTGGTGTTTATTAATGAGCGGGAAAGCAGAACAGAAATACAGTATCCAACAAGGCCAGTGCGTAGATAATGCCACACAGACGGGTCACGATGAGCTTAGCATATTAACATGTTATGTAACTCAGAGTGCTGCTATTGTCTTCGGGCCCTGCGCATGTGGGCGTTGGAGTTTTGCTACTGTGTAACTTGGCTTGGTTTTTCCATATGTTGTTGTCAGGGAAACTGTTAGAAGACGAGGTGTGTTTGTATTTTGTTTAAATATGCAGGAGTGTGGTGTTTGGTGGATTTCTTGCATGTGTTCGGGGAATAAGCTCACTCCAGGCGGGGTGTCCCCTGTGGAGGCCGCAACCTCCCCTTTTCCCGTCTCAACTCGATCTGGGGTGGTGGCAAGCAGAGATAAGACACCTACAAAGTAAACACCGCTCCAGACAACAGCTTCCCAGCTCCCTGCCACGCAACCACACACACACACACATGCACAAGGTTTGAACCCACTGTTGACGTGGAGATGCTGAGCAGAAGCTGGCTTGAATGGATTGATGGCCTGGGCGTGCTGTTGTTCTTATTGCTGGATTTTCTGCCAGCAGAACGGGGGTCTCATTTATAAACGTTGTTTACACACAAAAGGGATGTAAAAATCTTTTCGCCTTTGGCCACAGAAAAGCTGGAATTCACAAAAAACAAACTTCGAATGTATGCGCTGTGATCAAAACTCACCTGTGACCCACAAACAACAGCACAGTGAGTTTTAGCTACACCAGTCCAATCGAATGCAATCCAATACCTTGCAGTAAATAACACTCCTCAAGCTAAAATATTCCACTTTTGTACTCCTTGAGTCGATTATTGAGGCTGTAGTTATTATATAAATGAGTGTGGAATATCCTGTTTAATACATGCATGTAAATGGGTGGATGGAGTGTTACAACATGTGTGTAGGCTTTAGATTTGCGGTACGCTTCTCCTGTTTCCACTTGCTCTTTTGCGTTTGTGCTTGTCTCAATCAGACTTCAACATTCTCCTATTTTTTTTCTCCAAAACTGACAGCCTGTTTACCTGTCTGTCTGCCTGACTGCCTGCCTCTGCCTGTACCCTATATCTGTAAATCTTCACTTGGAGCATATATCTCCCACTGAAGCACTGTCAATTCTCTGACATCCCCTAAAGGGACACTCTCACATACAGTACTTCAACTTTAGTTCACCGACAGTATGAGGCAGTGTTAGTATGCAGCACGAAGACATAAGAATAAGATTTTGGAATTGTAAAAATAATGAATTTTCCCGCATTTATATTTACATTGAGCTGCACACACTACATGTCCAGTGGGTGAGGATGATAATGTCGTGATACAGGGGAAAAGAAATGGCACAGAATGTAAATGTGAGTCACTTCCTGCTGCTGTTTTTGAACCATTAACTTTTTTGTTTTCAGGTTACTTCCTGGAGTTGCTGAACCGCTCTGCGATTAGTCTACAAGAGACTTTCACTCAAACTTGGGGCTCCCTATACTCCCAGAATTCCCAGGTCTTCTCTGACCTGTACACAGATTTGAGGCACTACTACCGAGGCTCCAATGTCAACCTGGAAGAGGTGCTCAATGAATTCTGGGCCAGGCTGCTGGAGAAGCTCTTCTACCAGACGAACAAACAATATTTCATAGGTACATGTGACTTTTTTCAAAACCTAATTTAATGATGCATTATGAACTCGGGTCTATTACTTGAGAGCTTCTTTCACGGTAGTGATACACAGTATATGTATAAGATCAAAGAAATTTGAATGATTGTGTATGCCAATTGCAGGTGAAGACTACCTGGAGTGTGTGTCTAAGCAGATAGACACACTCCGGCCCTTCGGAGAGACACCCCGTACGATGAAGATGATGGTCACACGCACATTTGTGGCAGCACGTTCCTTTGTTCAGGGGCTGGTGGTCAGTGGGGAGGTGGTGCGCAAGGTGTCCCAGGTAAAACCTCTCTTTCCACCAAGTGCTTGTGTTCTCTCTTATTTCCTCCCTTTTTATTTTGCATGGGACCCCCTCCATCCAGTAACTCTAAAGTCTCTTTCCCTTAAAATTATAGTCCTGTTTTCCTACTTCCCATACTGGTCGGTTTTATTATTTTTGATGGAAGCGACTAACTGCCTCACATATCTTGTTACTGAGCTCTAATCTGCCACAAAGCTAATATTCTCTGCTCCCCCCACATGCTCATTGGTATTCCTGTGTTAAGGGGTCTGTATTCATCTCTCCTTAGTGATCACTATTCCTCCTCCTTGATGTGAACACCTAAACACACACATACACACACAGGCTTGTTTTTACCAGTCCGTGCACATAGTGTAAAGCAGCGGCAGATCAATGTTGGTGGAAACGAGAGGCTCCATAAAGTATGGCCTGCGGCTCAGACAATCAGCCCCTGCAACAACAGTTAATGTCAACTCCATGCTGAAAAATGTCTCCCGAGGCCGCTGGGAGGGTTAATATCTCCCAAGAGAAATGGTCCCCTCTGTGTATAAGACAAGAGTAAGGTTAAGATCAGAGCAAGACCAGGAAATCATTTCAGCTCCTGAGAGGGAGGTGGCCAATATTGACGGACCAGTGAAAAATATCTCCCGTCAGATACTGTTGAAGGAGTGTTGAGAGCCATGGCCCCATGAGAAATATACGCATCCTTTAAGAAAACAGATGCTGTACCAGAGATGAATATTATGATTCTTTCCTGCAATGAAAAATTACAAGGTCAGGCTATATGTAAACATGAAAAGACGAAGAGCGAGAGAAAATAAAAAGTCCAGTAGCATGACAAAATGGGTTGCGTTCCTGCTATGTGACTGCAAGGCCACACATTTGGGTGCATGTCAAAGAAGGAATCTATATGATCCTTTTCCCTTTCAGTCTGATTTATGTGTTCTGGCAAGCACTGTGAGCAGCACATACTGCTTGCTAGCATCAGAGTTAGACAGCCTGGCCTAACCTATCTCTCTCTCTCTGCCTCTCTTTGCCCCAGAAACTAGGTGTAGCATCTCACACCTACACAATGGGACCCGAGGATGTCTCAATTAAGTACCTGCATGCAACAAAGCCAACACATCGCCAGCCACAGGGGAGTAAAATCAGGAATAATCATGAGCACAGCTAGTCTAGCTTAGCAGGCAGCTAGTGAATAACAAGACACAGACAGTGACAACTGAAACTGGAGCTGAGGGAATTGTGCAACTAGTCTAACAGAGCTAGAGACATGACAGTTACTGTTTAGCTCAGACTCAAGCAAGCGAACAGGGGAGTAAGGATCAGAATTAGCATGCTATGCTGAAATTTCTGATCGTGATTTATGTCACATGAGAGCATCCCTGGACCAGCCAGAGCAGCTTACGACCCCTGCAGTGTTCTACCAGTGAGATGATAAACTGATAAGCATCACTCTTAGTGCATAAGGGTACAGAAAGACATCCGCACCTCATCATTCCACCATTCCCCTCCAACGGTGATGCACATTTCCCCCATGTGGTTACTTCTTAATGTGCATGTCCCATCTGATGCCATTTTGCTGGTTCTGAAGGACAGTGAGAGATATGTTCATTAAACAAAGCTGGCCCAGGGAAAATGGGTAAATAATTAGCACAGCTTTTACAAAATTACAGCGCGAATGCCAGGGCACTGGAGCCGCTGCCACTCTGAATGAGGTCATGGATTGCCTTCTGCCCTATTTACACACACTCATCACAAGACTTAAGAGGGATGGCAAGGGCACATTGTATTGCGAGGACAGTAACTATGGACACACTTAGTCAATCTCTGTAAAAGGGAATTTCCAAACTAGGTCCACTGCACTGTGGGAGGAGAGGGGGTTTCTGATTACTGTTTGAGTCATCAAAGTTTGGTAAAATCAGACTGAAAGAAGTTCAGACTTCTACCAACTGTTCAATTTCATATCCATAATTTGTATATCACTGTCTTGTCACTGTCCCCAGCACAGAATCAGCACTGTGCTGTACTTATGCAGATTGGAACAGCACTGTGCTGTGATGGGAACAAATGAGACAGTGAGAGGAAGATAAAAAAGACTGTGACAAACTCCAGCATCCTCCCTCATCCCTGTCTTATTCACTCAATCCTTTATTCTTCCTCCTTCCCTAGTAAATTGTACTCCAACATTTCTGTTGACATTTCCCAGAGCTGTGCCCTGCGCTGTCCTCTGTCTCCTTTTAGTGTAAATAGCTTGGTATACTAATTTGGATCTTAGCTTTCCCCTCCTTTCCCCTGTAATTCTATCTTCGATTGATTGGGCCCTAATGAGACAACCGCTCTTATTTATAGCTATGTATTGCCACTTAAAGGGCCCACTGACTGAAGATGTTCACCACATGCTGCTCAGGGAGACATTACACTGCTCGAGTATAAAGGTGGAGAGAATAAAATGAAATTCTCTGTATGTACATGTCGGTGTTTGCAACCAATGTAGAGGAAACATTGCATGAATCCCTGCAATTTTTTGGCTGGATTAGCTATGAAAAATAGGACCTGTAGTAAAAGGTGATGAAAGAGTATCTAAAAAGGAGGCTGAGAGCACAAAAAAGCAGAGCAGAGAGACGGAGATGCATGGAAAAGCTGAATAATTTGAGAGATGCTTTTTTATGACAGAAAAAGAGATCTCAGTGGTGAGATGCAGCCTTTCCTGCTGGTTAAGTATTAATTCCTCCCTTGCTTTCGCTCCGGGCTGCACCAGTTGCTGTGTCCTTAACTTTTTCCGGACTGTTTTATTCCCTCGGGTGGGGGAGTGGAGGAAGTAGGCCACGCGCCACATAGCTCACTCTGGAGGCAAGGAGTCTGGATTGGCTCGCTCTATAACACAAGGGGGGAGAGGTCGCTCATATATCCTAACTAATTTCAGAGGAAAGACAGGCAGAGAGACGGCGAGAGAGACAGAAGAGTCTCCGGCTCGACTGCTGTGGGCAATGTAGAAGGCACTGACAGGTATGGGAAGCATGCTGCGAAGGTGAAGCAAGGACAAGTAAGCGTATGGGTCTTAGAATGTAACGCAGCCACACATAGAAACATCAAAGAGAGTATTTAAAACCTAAAACTTTCTCTCGATATCTCATGACAGGCCAGTGTCGCCTCTGTGAGTGCCGAGGCAGTTATTCGATCACTTGCTCAGCTGATTGTCAGAAAATGCATCAATAACAGTTTTGATATATGATTTAGCCTTGAAGTATTTGATCAAGATGAAGATTTGCTGCTTTTTTCCCGTTTTATCCATCTGTCAATTCCCTTTCCTTTTTAACAATCTGAGACCCTCCCCGTGCTCGGGGTAATTGAGAGGGGAATATTTTGCCATTTTCTGACACACTCAATGATACTTAAGATAATCCTCAGTTTTTAGCCCTTGTTCGATGAGTTATTACCGTTTCTAATTTGACAGCCCCTCCTTCACAGTGCCTGATGCAGCACAGCTCCAAGGTTACAGAGGAAGTTGTCAACATCAACTTCTGATTAGCACCACGGAGGAGTTACATGCTGTTTAGTGTCTGTTGTGCCTGGCCTGGGATTCCCAGCATTAATACTGTATGGATGATGTAACAGAATCTAGATTAATGACTGTCTGTCCTTAATAAGTATTTCATCAACATCACCCTGGGTTTTTTTTTACTCCCCCACCAACGCCCCTCAGTAAATCTCGTAGCTTTTTCAGCACTTCCCTACCTCTCTCATTTTCAGTCTTTTTCTCCACTCATCCCTGCGCGCTCCCTTCCCTCGCTCTTCTCTCTCACCAAAAGAGCATTCATCTGACTCATCCCTGGCTAACGAGTGGAAGGGTAAGCATGGGAGGAGGGGAGAAAAGGAGGGCAGGAGTGAGGATCTGACTCATGTCTCATATGACTTGAGATTAGGCCTGGGAATGTGGTTATTGCTTTTCTGTGTCACTTATTTCACTTTATACCGTCCTCCTTGCGCAACTGGCAACAATTACCAAATTCTATTGGTCTCTTTTTTACATCAGAGATGGATTTACTAATTTAGGCTTTTTATGCATTTTTAAATGTAGTTGAAGATTTAATTTAGAGTTGAAACTGTGTCAGAATAAATAACTTTTGCCTTATGTGGATCAAATATGATTAGATTAAAATTTTTATGATCCTTGCGGGGAAATTGGGTTGATGTGCCCATAAATAGTCACTGAATAGAAACAAGAAAAAAAGACTAAAAACAGAACACAATGAACAAAACTTTACAACTGATACTTGTGACACTAGAGCTGATGAAAGAAAGTATATAAAGTGTGAGAGAATCACTGAAGAAAATATGAAAAGAGCTATAAACTACATACAAGACTCAGATGAACTCAGTAATAGCACCATGAAGGACAAGTGCCACAGAGAGGCTGCTTTTGTTAATGTTGATTATAGTTATCAGGGTACAATTCTACTGCCCATAGTCTGAAAATTATTGTTTTTATGTCCAATTATGCCGAGCAGACTTGAATTTTTACTGGACTACTGACAGGCCTGTAAAATGTTTCAATGAATTGTCAATGATTTGTTTTCCCACCTGATGTCTATTGTTGTCCTCTGAGCCTATTTCCACTGTATATTTGTTAAAAGCTGGTTTTAACTGTGACTTTGCTGTTGGAAGAACAGTTTCCAGGAAAAGCATCAGGCTGGCCCAGATGTCAGCTTAGAGAAGCTTTGTATGTGTAGCTGGGCTCGTTCCACCTCTCTCTCTCTCTCTCTCTCTCTCTCTCTCTCTCTCTCTCTCTCTCTCTCTCTCTCACACACACACACTTCCTGAGGTTTTGTATGCATAGCTGTACTCTCTTGTGAACAGAGCTTACTGGTATTAACCCAGTTTCACTTTTCACGCACCAAGGCCCTTTCCTGGGGGAGCAGCCTCGTGGGATAGAGAGAGAAATGGAGGAGGCAGGAAGGATGGAGTGAGGGACTGAGAATACTTGTATGAATGTCAGGGCCTTTTCACCGCATGTGAAACAAAAAGCGAATTCTCCCAAAGTGGTTTCCAAGGAAACTGAGCTGAATGAAAGTCTGATGCAAACTAAAAAAAAGGTCACCATGGGAGGCGACCTCCCACGGTTCTGTGACTGTCATTGCCTGGCCAAAGAAATTTCCATCTTCACATCTTATTAAAAATTAGCAGCCATTGCAGGTTTTTAACAGTAAACGTGGTCAAATGTACAGCTGGATCAACTGCTGCTATCACTTTTAGCTTTAGGCTATAGGTCGTTTGCACATTGTTGTGTCGTGAACTGCAGATGGAGGGCCAGAAGTAATTTTCTGCATAGGAAGCACAATAGCACGCACTCAAAGTGCCCGTGTTTTGCGTCATTTACGGTTGCTCAGATCGGTCAAACCAAGAAACCACATGAGTACCAAAAGCTGTTGTTCATAAGGGTGAACGGTGCTGAACGTTTGCTGCTCGGTTCATCCACAGGACAGTAAAAGCTATGCATCCTTGAAAAAACAAAACAACAGTCACCTTGATGCTGAGGTTGTGGACCTAACCGCTAACAGGACGGTTGTATGCCTCCATACTTTTGTGTGCTTTCATTGATTTTCTAGAGTAGAACGACATCTGAAGGAGGAGGTAGTTGTTATACCTCCTGCCTCCATCATATCCATTGCAGTTTTCACTTCCGGCCCTCCGTCTGAATTTAATGTCACGTGACCGCAAGCAACTTATTCGATCATACATGCTTGACTAAACAGTAATTTTTTATCCAGGTGTTGTGTGTTTATTTTTGTCTGTGCCCTGCTCCAGGTGCAGCTGAGCCAGGAGTGCATGCGGGCCATGATGAGGATGACTTACTGTCCCCACTGCCGCGGCATGGCCTCTGCCAGACCTTGTGCCAACTACTGCAGCAACGTGATGAAGGGCTGTCTGGCCAACCAGGCTGACCTCAACACCGAGTGGAGGCATCTGGCAGGTGGGGAGCACACACACACACACACACACACACACACACACACACACACTCACACACACACACACACACACACACACACACACACACACACACACACACACACACACACACACACAGACACACATCCACACGTGCACATGCATCCAATTCAACCATATGTTTGCTCAAAGGTTCAGCGTACACATGATGTAACTTTGTGCAGTGAGTGTAGCAGAATCGCTCTACCAGTGTACAACATATGAAACATTTCACACATTCTTCATGCTAACTCTACCTCCTGTCTTTGTAGAAACAATGATGCAGGTGGCTGATCGCTTTGATGGCCCATCTGGTGTGGACAGCGTGGTCCTCTCTCTGCCCTATCGTATATCAGAAGCCATGCTCACCATGATGGATAATATAGAGGCCATCAACAGCAAGGTCAGAGCACACATTGGTACACACATACAGCTGCACAGAGCTGACCAAACCACACAAACCGTTCTTACTCATACGGTATGAGCTGACCCGCACTTCAAGAATAAGTGAAAACCACCATCGCCACTGAATATCCAAAAACATTTGAATAGTACTGATCACAAATTAAATTTATGCTTCGTGCTTGCTGATTTCTGCACAGGGAAGCTCACTTGTGATTTATATTTTGGTTTAAGACCCAAACTAGAGAGCTGTGCAGACCTGTAACATACAAAACACCCTTGACATCACTGGGAATGGACAGTAGGTGTGATGGTCTTGCTTCAGTCATGACCAATAAAATCACCTACTCCCCTTGGTTAGAAAAGCAGTTTGCTCTGTGCCACAACTGTAGCAATTTACTAATGGAGGAGAACGCTCTGGTTCTGTCACAGAGCCGTCTTCTGAGAGGAAACTAATGCGCCGGTGCATGAGGTGCAGTATGTATGCCATTTTAAATAAGGTAATTATAGGAGACCATGTTACTCTAGTTAAAGCACACCGATTGCACAATGTAGAAAAAGAGGTTCAGTTATACTGAAAATATATTTAAAAAGCCAAAAAGATGTTTGCTGCAAACTGTAGAAAGTTAGCTCTCAGTTAGACTTAGATATATGCAGATTTTTTTTTCTGCTTGAAAGTAGTCAGTCAAAGTAAAATGTTCATACATATATCTATAAAACTGTTGGCATTATACTTTACTATGAGAAGGGCGGCCCTACATAAGTGACAACAATAATTTTTTTTTTCACTAAATGAATTTCAGTGGTTTGACATGGGTGGAGCTCAGCTGGGGAAAGAAATGTGATGTCATGCACTTCCATGCACCAATCAGGATTTAGCTATGTTAGAACTGAAGTGAGTTGACAGTTGTGGGATTGTTTGTTTATGTTGCCAGGCGACTGTCAATCAGGTTTAAAGCACGCCCACACAGCCCTGATGAAGCAGATTAGCAGATTATCTTTTTTTAAGTCATGAATATTTAATGCCTTAGAGAAATACGAAAAATTTAAAACCAAGTTTCAGGGGCTTTAAAATATTCATATCACCTGGTAAGGCAGAAGAAATAGTGGTGAGGAAATAAATAATCCTTACTGTCTCAGGAAATGCCGCTGTGCAAGCTAATGCACATACCCTGAATCCATCAGTTTAGACACTGTGTCCTTTCTCACTATGCTACCCCATTTCCCCTACATTAATTTATTTGTGCAATTAACACCTATCCCACCACTAAATTAATGTTGCAATGCTCTACGCACCTGGTTTAAAATAAAAGGACGTGAGTCATGCCAGAGCCTACAGGCCAAGCGTTTACTTCACTGTTTAATGGCATTTGAGCAACAGTTTTATACGATCCTTAAAAGGCTCTGGCAGCAGTGGAAATCTGACTGAGCTGTTTGGTAAAGGTGGAAAACAGTGCGGATGGTGAGAGGAAAGACAAAGCTTCCTCTGTGCTGGTTTTGCTGTTAAATAGCCTAGCTGGCTTGAGGTGAGCCATAGCCTGGCTGACTGCCTCTGACCTGGTTCAGTATGGTAATCACACACAGCTTCAGCCTCTGATCTTCATCTCTGGGGGAAATAGCTGTGTTGATCCCACAGAAGTCAGTTCGTGACTGTGTTCTAGCATTATGGCAAACACTGTGTAGGACAGATTATCTCCTATTTACATAATCTGTTGACATCAAAAGCCGTATGTCGTGTTATGTACTTTTTCCCATAAGAACTCACCAAATACGGATAAAAGTGATTGCAGTATGAATAAGTAAATGTACTTGAGGGATCTGCCACTACTCAAACAGAGTCAATGCCATACTTTGTATGTCCATTATTCAATCTACTGTGAACCACAAAACACAAGTTATGCTGTCAGACACAACTGGAATCTTAAAACAGGATTATTTTATAGTTATATGTGAAGGTTCAAAGGCTTGAGGCTCCTCTAAGAAGCCCAGATTGGATGACAGATTGACTGCAGTCTCACTGTATTCCCTGAGCTCCTCTCATAAAATGGAAACCCCATAGGGACAAGTAGTACTTTCTGAGCTGTGAACCATTCTGCTGGAGCGACGCTGCGATTGACTCTTGGGGTCATGCAAAGAAGTACGACCACTTGTTGCTCTTGGTTTTCAAAGGCAGAGATTTGTGTGTACTAATATGCTCGTGCTCTGTGTTTACTTACAGATGAGTTGGTCCAATAAATGCAAAATGCTTTGCTGATGCAGTATGGCTATGGGTTTATAGGATTCTATTCAGAGAGCTAGTTCAAGTGTTAGACTTCAGTCTTGTTAACACCAGTACCAGTAAAGATCGTGAGTATGAACTATATATGATCGGAAAATAACCTTCATGTAGCAAGTTTGAAGCCTTAGTCACCAGCTACAGATGAAGGTTCAGTGGATGGTTAAGTGCTTCGACCTGTTTGGGGCTTTGCAGCATTTGGAAAGCTGTGTAAAATTTAAGCTTTTGTCTGAACAGAACTGAGTCATTTTCCTCATTTCATTTTTTATTAACCGCTTCTCATGTATCTTCTCTCTGCATTTCTGTCTGTTTTCTTCACTTTCTCCTGCCCCAGCTGTTCCAGGCATGTGGCAACCTCAGAGAGGGAGGAACCAGCAGCACAGGACTCGACGAGTCCATGAAGAGAGGGAAGGTTATAGTGGAGGACAAGCTGGGATCCAGCTCCAGCAGAATGGACAAACTGGTTAGTATTTAACCGACTGAATCTGTGCCCTTGTTATTGCTCTCTGATGGCCTAATCCTTCCCTTTCATACCGATGGTTTATGATGCAGGAGCCATTGCTCATCATGGGTTATTAAACCCCTTTTGCTGTTCATTTCACCTTTACATACACGACTATTGGGTGATTAGATGGGATTGAATGCTTGGCTGGATGAATGAGTCAGATGACTGAGCACTGCAGTTGGTTATTGAGGAAGAAGAGTTTTTCTTACTCTCCTGTTTGAGTCTCCCATCATGCTGTGGACAAAGTGTGAAAGCTCATGAATCTGCTTTTGTCAACTCTGCTGCAGGTGTCTGATGTAACCATGAGACTGAGGGAGCTGCAGCCATACTGGGTTTCTCTCCCCAGTATTCTGTGCAGTGACAGAGTGGCCACTGGTACGGGAGCCGAGGATAAGTGTTGGAACGGCATGAGCCGTGCCAGGTAGAGTATATAAACCCATAAAAAATATCTAAGTCATCTTTGTTTTAATAACAGATTTCTTTCTTTTTCTTTTTTTTGTGCTCAACCGTATTTCTAAACTGTTAAAAAGATTAATTCAAATCACTGTCACTATTAAAATCACTATTAAAATTAGAGAACTACAGAGATCGGTTTGCCCGATGATCACCTTGAACTTACTCAAAGCATGAGTCACCAAGTCAGAAAAT
Organism: Chaetodon trifascialis; assembly: GCF_039877785.1. Classification (NCBI taxonomy): domain Eukaryota; kingdom Metazoa; phylum Chordata; class Actinopteri; order Chaetodontiformes; family Chaetodontidae; genus Chaetodon; species Chaetodon trifascialis. The sequence continues at coordinate 13,877,319 of NC_092066.1, forward strand.
AGCTTTAAAAAGAGGTTACATGGATGTTACTTAAGATTTTTTGGTAGCATTTTATTGAGTCATTCTCCGTCTTTCTAATCTTTTTAATTAATCAGCCAAACCAATCCCTGCAGCTCTCTGACTGGATGACTGAGGCAGCTCTTGCAATATGTGTATATACTTTATGTTGTGTATGGAAATGTTGTGATGCAGCCCGGATACCTGTTGAATCTCGACGGACTGAAATGTTGCAATCAAAATAAATAGTTCAGCAGTAGGAGACACAGAGTTCTTCTCACTGTTTTCAAGTTGCACCTTCTTCTGACACACCTGTCACACATTCAGGTGTGCAGATTTTTTCAAAGCTAACAAACATTTCAGTGTTTTTTCACATTAACTAACATTAACTGTGATGAAAAACCTGAAAAACCTCAGACTATGCATATCTGTCACATGTTAAACAAGAGTTCATGTGCGGCAGGTACCTTCCAGAGGTGATGGGTGATGGCCTAGCCAGTCAGATCAACAACCCTGAAGTGGAAATTGACATCACCAAGCCAGACATGACAATACGCCAACAGATAATGCAACTGAAGATTATGACGCACCGCCTGAAGAATGCTCTCAACGGCCAGGATGTGGACTTTCAGGACACCAGTGAGTACTTAAACCATCACAGCTCACAAGTTTCTCAAGCACATTCACAAAGAAACTTCCTCTCAGATGATCATTAAAAGCCTTTAATTTCTAGATTAAGTGAAATAAAGAACTCTGCTTCTATTCATCTGAGGAGGAAGCACACTTTGATCTTAGTTTGTAGAAACTCTAGCAAAAATGGCAAAAGTAGTGCCATTTGGAGTTAAGATGAAGGTATAAATGCTTGGCTTGAATCAGTGTCTTTCAGAATAATTGAGGTCGTATTTGCACCACATAAAGGAAGTAACACAGGCGGGGGGTAAAGCTCTCATCCTTCGTCTGAGGCCTGCACCTGCGTAGTCAACCTCATATTTCTTGGTGGTAGTTCAACAAATACTGTATATGCACAGTGTGTTTAATATGTATGAGTTTGTGGCAGCAGCATTAATATGTTAATTCTATGAATACACAGGCAACACCATTTGTAAATTTTACGTATGTTGTTCCATTAAGTTTACTTCCTGACCCTCTGTCCACAGGTGATGATGTCAGCGGGTCAGGAAGTGGCATGTGCGCCGATGATATGTGCTCCCGGGGCCCGCGCCTCGTGGTCCCCGTCACTGACCAACCCATACGCTACGCCTACCCTCCAGAAAACAAGAAGGTGAAAGCCTCGGCCAACCAGAACCTCCCCTGCATCGCCATTTACCTGCTTTCACTTCTCGTTTTGCTGCTTCGGCGATAATTAACGGTGGAATCTACCAACTGGGACTGAGTTTGGGACACAGGGGTAGGGGAGAGTCTGAAAGGGGAGGAAGGAGAAGCTCCGGGGTTAGTTACTTTGCCAAAACTAAATAAGTATAAGGAAACAATAAAAAAAAATCACTTGGATGGACTTCCTTTTGGTTTTGCATTAGAACAAAATGGAATTACGAGTATTCATAAATGTTTCGGTTCTGCTCTTTAATTTCTTGCTATATTATGACACCATTAGAGCTGGTCTTTTCGCATCTTCTAATGTTTTGTTTCTGGTGTTTGGGTTCTCTGAGATTATATCTGTACCTAAGACATGTGTAAGACTATATTGTTAACAGTATGTTGGTGTTGACACCACGGGGAGAGGGAGAATGGGGCTTTGGAGTGGCGCACAGATACATGTATTTGATATTCCACTACTTAAAAACAGCGCTTGTGTTCAGTAGAATTATTTATTTATTAATAACTCAAACAATAGACCCCAGGGTGGTGTAATCACTCTCTGATATTTATAGAAATGGTAGACAAACCACAAACTTAGACGAAATAAAATATTGATGACTTTAAAAGGAGGATAATCTGGACCGCACCACCCACCAGGCCTCTTAATGCATTAAGCCTCGCCCAGCGAGGATGAGAGCACTCCACGTCAGCACTTTTTGCCATTTCATCATGTAAGCTGTAATAATAACCGTGATCACATTCACACTGACATGATCGTCTAATGTGGGAGTAACGTGACCCATCCGCCACTCCATCCATCCACTCATCCCCACATTCCCCCACCCCCACCCCCACCCCTGCTGAGGCAGATCTCCCTCTCTCTCCAGACCCCGCTGGCTGAGTGGGATCAACTCGAGAGTCTGGTGTAAGCAAAACACATGGCAGAGCGAGCCAGGTCTCAGATGACAGCAGCTTCCCACTATAGAGCACTGCATGTGGAGCGGGGGTGTCAGTTTAAGATTGCCCCATTTGCAAAGGATTGATAGTCCATGACTTTGGAAACGTGTAGCAGGACATAAATGTACACAGAGGCAGAAACACTGCTGTCATGTAGCGCTTTTTTTTTTCTGTATTCTTTTTATGTGCACAGCAGAGCAAAAATATAACATGCATAATTTTGTGTGCTCCCTGCAAATGCCCAGCGCTCCTGTGATTAACGCCATGATTGCAACTCGCCAGGTCATACATACATTTTGTCTGATTGCAGCGATGATCCACGTCACAGTAAAAGCCACACCATGCACGTCTTTGAATTGTACGACTATTTGTATGGCAGGCACAACAGTGTACATATTTTTGATCGCTTCTTTGTTGTTTTCTAGGAAATAAAAATAGCCACTTAGGTATCAAAATTTTATAAAGGCCAGATCATTGTATGCTATAATTCTAATTTCATTCATCATCTGTCAGAGTGTATCCATATCTGCCTTCCATTGTTCCACAACTTTTCTATATCAGTGCCTCTTTCTTCCCACCCCGACTCCCTCTGCCCCCCTCCCCGCTCATCAGTTATAATGACCTTTAAAATGCTCCTCATGCTTCTACATGATGGCAAGACAATATGACAATGACACAGTGCTTCGTTATGTGTCAACCTTACTGGGAATGTTGTGGGAACACAGCGTAAGGCTTTTTCCTGATGGAAAGGAAACGCATACCACATTTTAATTCAAAGAAATGTCAAAGCTCTCGTGAAAGAACGCTGTGTGCAGGATGATGGGACAATGCTTGCATGTGTGTATATGTACGTGTGTGGATGTGTGTACTTGTCTTTGATTGATAGGGCAAATGAGGGACGGAGGATAGAGGCTTAATAAATCTTGTTTGGATGGCACAGAAATTAAATGTATTGAAATGTATTGGATAACATTGTTTGATGGAGTGCTATTCAACTGACAGCAATGGGAGATTAATGTATCTCATTTTTCAAAAATGGGAATTTCAACCTACTTCTGTAATAACTCTGGTCTATATTGATGGTGTCATTGCTCGCCAGTATTGTATATGACAAAGAACTTTAAAGTGGAGGACGGAAATGGACAGTTGCACACAGGGACAATCCACTATGATTCATGTTATGACAGCTGATAATAATGAAGATCCAATTAAAGTAGTTTGGGTGAGCAGCACATCTGTTAGATTCTCGGTTAATTGCTGCTGTTAAAATTTGGTTGAGGTTGTTGTCACACATGTTACCTGATGGGTTGTTTTGATGGTATTTTTTTTTTTTTTTTTTTTTGACATGCTTTATAAATGAATGCTATGTTTGCTGTGTGTATGCGTGTTTGTGTATGTGTCCATGTGTGTGCGTCCGTCTTTCTGTTTTGTCCCTGGTTAAGAAATCTGCCTATGACTGCCTTTGACACTTTGTCTAGTGTTGGGGTCAATTTTGAGATTTTGAAAAGAGAGATATAATGATACTAGATGTTCCAGAGGGGGAAAAAAAAAAAAAAAAAAAAACGAACACAAATACATTTTGAATAAAGACGAATTAGCAAGAGCGCCACATGGGTCTTCTTTTTGTGGCCCTCTTGAAAAATCTGTATATGAATGTGAAAGTGCATTAAGCCCGGTAAAGAAAGAGAAATGACTCCAACTGTGATGGTGACATTCCAATTCAAAGACAACTTGTAACTCACAACTTCAGTTTCAATGACTGCCTCACAATGTCATCGGCTGAAATTTGCACAACCCCCACCCCCCTCCCCATCCCTCCTCCTTCACCTTTAGATCTCATTAATTTGTTGCTCAAAGTCCCCCTCCCTTTTATAAAACCTGCACTTTTATGAGGCCAATAAATGGCATTGTCTGCACAAAGACATCACAAGATGGTCGATCAATACGCGAGTCAACACCTTCCAGAAACGACTATTGATTGGGGATGTGTGTATGCAGATAGATGTGGCCCAGCAAGACATCTCCTGTTCAACTATGGTGAAACAGTGTAAACACAACGCCCCTGTGTGTGAGAGGAGGCAGGAGAAAGGTTTGTGCTGAGCGCTGATCTCACATCAGTTTGTGCGGCTCAACCCTGCCCTCATTCATTAGGTGGCAAAAATGCAAAGCTGATTATCCCACCTAAAGACAGCTTTATTCTACACTGAGTTGAATACGAGAGGAATTTCTTAAAGGTGCCAATTTATGAGGAAAAAAAAAAGTACTTTTAATTTTCTTGTTTTTATTTACTTTGGTTTTGTTGTTATCAGAAATCTATGGAGAGTTTGTGCTTATGGTGAAAATAGATGCCAGAAAGAGGTTGAAAAATACAAATGTCTCATTTGCTGTTGTACCTGAAATCTTGTGTCAATTATATACATTGTAAGATTTTCAACATGCCTGTGTCCTGTGTCTTTAATTATGGGTGTGGTTACGCTTTTGACAAAGAAAACAAGAAAAAGAAAATATTGTTTAACATCTGGTAGGATTTCTGAAAGTTTTAAACTATATTCTCAAACCACTTAACGCACACAAACAGTGTGTAGATCCATTGCATCTAGGTTTCTTATGAAAAGGAAGCGTCTGCTGTTCTTCAAATTCTCCTTCCCATCTGTCCAAGTTGTTTCCCAGAGCGCACCGGGGCACACTGCCACCTAAAAAGAGCCAACTCGCTCCAGTGATGATGTCAGAGGTGACAGCTGCTGTCTGGTGTTTCCACACAGCAAAAGCCGCCACATGGTCAGAGCACACTAAGTGCTTTGTCTTGTTCTGTGTGTAGACAATGGAGTGATCGTCCTCCTCTGGGTGGTTTTAACAAGGTGTACTTGACCATGATCCTACGGGAGACTGAGATGCCACGCTTCACAAGCAGCTCTGCTCCGTACAGAGTGCCTCAGATACGTGAATAGAAGCTAAGCGCTTTCTCTGTGGTTCTATTGCTGAGCTGCAGTGTTTCCATGTCTGTCATGAGGTTACAAATTATAGGGGTGAAAAATGCCAGGAGAAAAGGCAGCATGCAGTTGGGTCAGGCAATATTAAACCAAGGTTATGAATATTTAAAATATGTCACAATAACTCTCCAGTGCCACTCTCTCTGCCCTCTCTGACCTTCTTCACACCCTTGTCTGTTTGATTTCATACCACAGGGATTCAAAGACAAGCTCAAACTCTGTCCGAATAAATTGAACAGCCCCAGCTCTCAAATTGTTTTTAAAATCAATCTCAGACTTATATATATTTTAGTCAGTCATAGCTTTGTCCCCCTGCAGCGAACGTACTAGCCTTCTTTCTGCGGCCCTCTCCCCTCAGTATCTGCTTATGTACACACAAACGGACGGACACATTCGCAGCTATCGATTGTGTCTGAAGCTTTTCGCCTCCTCTCTCACTCTCAGTCCACACAGCTGCACAAGATGCACACGAGTTATTCTCAGCCTTTTGGCTTCCCGCTTGCCCTTTGCTTCGCAGCACTTTTATGAGTGACTGCTTCGCAACCTTAGATTGTCACTGTATTGGGAACATAAGCTCAACAGGGCAGAGCACTTGTCAGTAAAATCTCCTCAGCTCAATACACCCTGAACTGCCTTTTCCTTCAGGCTCCATCATATCTTACAGTAAGATGCTACCAGGACTGTGCACTTAGTATCTCAGTCCATTAAAATGTATCAGAAGAGGGTAATCATGAACTACATATTGAATACATTTCCAGTTCAGAATGAGAGAAACTTTATGGGATGGCTGAATAAGTAAAAACAATCAATTCCTCGGAGCACTGGAGAAAAATGGCTTTCTGAATCATCCTCTCCTCAGGAGCAGGTGCTGTGCTAAACCGACCAAATCTTTAAACGCTACCTTACAGTAAATGAATGTTTGATAAAAATAAACATGGTATTTGAAGTAGTTATCCTATTGTCTTAGCTGCTTCATCCCCTCTATTTGATTTCGGATCACACAAAGAATGCGTGCAGGTTTTCACATCAAAATGCCAGAAATTGAAAGCGAGAGATCCCTTTTTAACGTCAGTGTCAAAGTCTGAAAGTTCAACCAAAAGCACTCAGAGGCAGTCTGTTCTCCACCTAAATCTCCCCACATGGCTGCAAATGTGCGCTGTGCGTTTTTGCCTTTTGGCTTATTAGACATTTTCTCTCACCTTTTTTTTCTCTCTCTCTCTCTTTGATCTGCCTTGTAATTGAACTGAAGCCTCCCACTCCCTCTCTGTTTCTCTCTCACACTTGCTCTCTCTCTGTAGTATCGAGCTGTCTCAGTTGTTATATAATTTTACATCAGTACTTATATTTGAGATCAAAGGCTTCACATCATTGCCTCTGTCAGATATATGAGATGGATCAAACTGCAAAAAGCTCTCACAGATTCAGCTGTGGCTCAGGCTTGTGCAGTATAAATGCACATACTGCCACCCAGTGGGGGAAGGCTTTCATTACATTTTAAGGAGAAATGGTATAGCTCAAAGTGTGAAGATGTTTGTGAAGATTGTCAGTCATCCAGGTCATGCCTGTCCAAGGATGGCTGAAAGGGTAACTGGACTTAGTCTCTCATTCAAGAGGCTTCTTCAGTTTTAACTGGCTGGTGGGGACTCCAGCCAGTTACAACTCCAGATTTTTCTCGGGTGAGGCTGGCAGTGTGAACAGCAGTTGTTAAAATTGTCACGAGGTCAGCGGTGAAAAGTCTTTAAATCTCCTGAAAAGGAGGATGAATGGACAGTATCATTGATGGAGAATAAGAGGTGTTGCAGACCTCCTCCTCTGATGATTTCTCTATTTTCATGTAATGGCCTTTACTCCCCATTCAAACCATCTGTCCTCCTTCTCCAAAATATGTAGGTTGTTGTCCTCGAATGAGTATCTGTTATTTTTCAGGTGTGGCGAAACTGCTGAGTCTGGAGGAGTTTACCCTGTGGTGTAGAGTCATACATTTATTAGTTCAATGGTTGTTCAGTTTCCTTGATATACAAGTCTGTGCATTCCTCACTGCACTGGACTGCATACTCTTGATTGCTTTTCTTATGTGTGAGTATGCAGTCTTTTGGTTGGATCAGTTTCTTTCTCAGTGTGTTGCTGGCTTTGAAAAACACACTGATGCAGTGTGTCTTCCTCAGTTTCTCATGCACTCCAGAAATGTATGGAATTGATCTCGTGGCGGTTTTCACCACGGTTCAGGTGGGGCCTGGGGATGTGTTCATACACCATCAGCTCAGTGCCGTAGAGTTCTGACAGCTCCTAACTTATGCTCCAGAGGGCAGTGAAAGTCAAAGAGTAAGCATTGGTCTGTGCGTGTGTCGGTTTCCTGCATACTCCAATGTGGATGCTCCTGTCCTCTCCAAAGTGTTCCTGACGCACACTTGTCCACTGAGTTAACATGTTCTATGAAGGCTTGCACCTTCTGAGTTTTGAGTTTGACCTATATGTCATCCTCATATCTAAACCAGTGGCTCAGTGCTTTTCCTCTGAAGGAGTCTGGGCCTCTGCCTTCTACTTCTTCCGTGTGGAGATTGACCACAGTGAGAGATAGTGGTGAGTCCACGGCACAGCCATGCATTTGTCTGCAAAACCTTCCATTGTACTGAAAGTAGGTGGTGTTCAGACAGTGGTCCAGCAGGCAGCAAATCTGGTTTTGGCTCAGATTGCTTCTGTTGTCGAGGGTGTTGTCTTGTAGCACTTGTTTCCTTACAGTTTCCATACCTTCCATAGGTGGGATGTGCAGTGAGGTCATATCATAGGACACCATGTTTTCACCTGGGCCCAATTTGAATTGTAAACCTTTTCAGAAAGTATCTGCAGCCCCAGTGAGGCTTTGACATTGTGGAATATGTTGTTGTACTTGTTAGTTCAATTTATTGTATAGTATACTGTAACAAGTGGTGGAATGTAACTCAGCACAATTACTCAAGTACTGTACTTGGGTACCAGTTTGAAGTACATGAGTATTTTATTCTCATGCCAGTTTACACTTAATCTCCACCAGAATTCAGAAGGTAGTACTGACATTTAACTTATTTGACAACTTTCTTCACAAACTAAGATTTTTGCATACAAATCACAAGTTGACCTGAAACAATCAACTATTTAATTCCTGACAGAAACTTAATTGGCACCTATTTTGGTAAAATTTTCAGTCATTTTTTATGCACAGTTCCAGGTAAAGGTAAATGATTCTTAATATTTTTTAACTCTTCATCTGTTGCCGCCTAGTGGTTGAAACTCTGACTTGCTATTATGTAGAAGGGGTCTCTCTCTCTCTCTCTCTCTCTCTCTCTCTCTCTCTCTCTCGCTCTCTCTCTCTCTCTCTCTCTCTCTCTCTCTCTATATATATATATATATATATATACACACACACACACACACACACACATACATATATATATATATATAGAGAGAGAGAGAGAGAGAGAGAGAGAGAGAGAGAGAGAGAGCTTGGTGTTAAATTAACATTTAAATGAGGCTGACAGAGCTTTTCAAGGGTTGAACATTTATTTGAATGTTTATTATAACTGCTTCACTTGTAATGTCTGTGGTGCATAGCATATTGCAGCTGTTCTCATGTTGATTGTTTGGGTCCATGCTGGTTTGGGGTGGTTTTGAGCTGTTCTTTTGTAGCTTAGAAATGACTTTGCCCAATTTTGAGCCCCAGCTGGTTGTGTTCAACTCCTGCCAACTTTTGTTTTTAATCATTGCAGCTATATTTTGCAAATGTTACCAGATAGAAATCTTTTAAATTTTACAATCCTTCCTCACAAATCTGATATCTGATATATTCTGATTTGGATTATGAAATAAATTCCAGAATATTCACACAATTATAACATACACCAGAACATACTACAATATACTGTCAGTGCATTTGGAACAGCTACAGTTGATGAAGTGGGGGGCTATTGTGACTGTTGTCGTGGAAGTTAAATACACTATGCTGGAAGAGTGGTTTCACCAAATGAGACTGGAAGGAGAAAGGATAAAGAAAAAATAGCTAGGGCAGCACCTAATGATACCAGTACCTACACTGTCCACTAAATCACTGCACCATCATCTGCAAAACAGAACTTGTATTATCCTGTTTGCTTCAAGGTGGATTCAGTTCCCACTTGTCACCACTAGGGGTCATTGTTACCTTTTCCAGTTGAGGTTGTTTTGTAGCTGATGGCTGTGTTTTTGGATGGTTGACTCTTCACACTAGGCTTCACACAAAGCCACTGTTCCTAATTACAGCATTGTAGGAGAGGATACATAGTGAGTCAAAGGCCAAAGCTAATTCAGCAAACTTTCACAGTTTTAGGATTACTTGGCTCTACGAAACACTGGGTTTATGGCTTTTGAAAGCATTGTTATTGGAATGGCTGGTAGAAATGAACACATATTATCATAGAAAAGATAAACTCACAAACACACACACACACACACACACACACACATACAGTAATTCTAAAATTTGACAAGCTCATGCAATAACTGAAAATAACTCTTGGTGCTGACAGAAGAGTGATGGGAAGTCTGTCGAGTGATAATACAAAATCATTCTCCAGTGCCATTTTTGGGTAGCTTTTCAGGCCAGCATCTCGCTCTCAAGCTTCAAAGCCCCAGCATCTGTAGACAGAAGGAGCTGGCCAGAACACACAGATAAACAGAACTGCATTCAGGCTTGTACAAAAATAAGCCGAAGGATTTTAGATGCCAGTGCAGTTTGACGTCCAGTCCTGTCATGCACATACAGTATGACAGGATGACGTCTGGATGAAAAAATAGAAGGTCAGTGCGAAGTGTTTGACATTACCTTTAAAACATAGCACTGGAACTGGAAATTGGAGGCAACAACACAAGAAATCAGGATATCGTTTATGTCTGGGAAAAGCATGAAATGACAAAGTGCTGCTTTTATACATCAAGTTCAATAACAGAGAATATGATCTGGTCAAACTGTTACTGTGAAATATCTTTTGTCTATATGAAATACTACTTTAGAAAATAATGCAACAATAAGAAAATCTACAAATTGTCAGTAAGTCACAAAGTAGACAGCTCAGGTATCCCAATGAAGAGTTCTGGGCATATTCCTTCAGCATCAGCCTCTTGATGGCACGGTGGCACAAGTGTCACCTACCAGCTAGAAGGTCCCAGTTCGAATCCCGCTGTGGGTGCTGGTGGCATGTCCTCCACCATGCCTTCAGTGCCTGCTGCTCAAGGGAAGGGGCCTTTCTGTGTGGAGTTTGCATGTTCTCCCCGTGTTCACCTGGGGTATCCTCCATAAAATGTACCCCCACTAAAAACATGCAAGAAGATCACCACCTGACCAATGGTGACGAAGGAGAACTGGGTCCCCGGGCGCCATGGTCGGCTGGCAGCCCACCGCTCCTGGTCTGCCGCGGAGGAACGACATTCCAGGATGGGACAAATGCTGAGAAAATAATTTCACTTGCATGGCATGTACAGTTCACTCTGTGTGCTGTGATAATCTGATCTGTGATGATCTTCTTCTCTTCTTGATTTCCTCCATCTGTCTGACATTTTGACATTCTCTGTGACAGGTGAAACTGTTTGCCTACCAGGCAAACACGTCAATGGAGGACACAGTCAACGTGAAATTGAACAACATCCTGCAACCACTTTGACCACCAAGGGAGGTATGCAAGGATCCCGTTTGTGTACTTCAGCTTGGCGTTCAACACCATCATCCCTGAAATCCTCCACTCAAAGCTGAACATGCTCAAGACTGTGTAGATGACAGTGGACTTCAGGAGAACCAACCCCCTATCATAATCCTCAACAACAATGTTTCCATTGTGCAGAACTTCAGGTTTCTGGGATCCACTATCTCCCAGGACCTAAGGTGGACTTCAAACATTGCCTCAATCATCACGAAGGCGCAACAGAGGATGTACTTTCAGGTCAGGGAGTTCAATCTGCCTCAACAGCTGCTAATCCAGTTCTACACAGGAATAATACAGTCTGTTCATACAGACTCACACTGGTGGCAACCTGCCCTCCATTCAACCTGCCCACTTACACACCTCTAGACTGAGGAAACAGGCAGGAAGCATCACTTGAGACCCCTCACATCCTGGACACAACCTGTTCCAACTTCTCCCCTCTAGTAGGCGCTACAGATCACTGAACACCAAAACAACCAGACACAAAAACAGCTTCTACCTTCAAGCCATGACCCTGATAACAGTTAGCTAGTGATACAGTGCCACTAACCAGTGTGAAACAAAAACATCTACTAACCGGCCTGTAATATCCATTAATGCACAGTTTAAAAAATGGGTCACTGTCAACATAAATACCTACACATTGAATATATAGTTCATTGCCTCATCATTCTTTGTATACATAGTTGACTATATTCTATTTTGCACTACTTAACTTATTGTTCAGTCTTTATTTTTTTTGTCTTTTTTGTCCTTTTTGAGCTTTATGTCTTTCTTGCAATGCAAGTACATTGCATCAAGCTTCATAGTGTTTGTTGCCATACCTAAATGCAGTGACACATTGTAATAGCCAGATGGCACTGTGGCATCAACACATGGCTCAGCACAGCAGTAAATCAAGTGTTGTTTGGCACCACAGGATGTGTTTTCACTCAGTGCTGAGAAGCGGCAGTGCTCTACTAACAGGCATGCCTTCCTCATGCTGCACACACAAGGAGAAAAGCAACACAAATATATAATTAACACAAACGCTACAGTGTCAACACACTTTTCCAGCAGCTTGGAAAGATTCCTGATGACACTTCATGAATCCAGCTGACATTTGAGCAGCCCATGGGACTAAAGCCATCTTCTGTGACTTGGAACAATCCATAATAACCTCTGACCCCTGACCTTCTCAGTTGTCATACTGCTCCTGGAGTTCAGCTGGGAGTGGCTGGAGCTCTGGAGGGAAGCCAGTCTGCTGAACTTGTCACTCTGGGAGGACAAAAGAAGTGGACAATCCATTTTTTTAAGCCCTTGAGGTGACCTGCTACACAAAACTGAGACACCAGATGTATCTTATCTCAGTTTTGCCTCATTGTAAGATATTTTTGTGAGAAACAGTGAAGCAGAAATAAACAGTGATATTTCATAGTGTAAAAGTTTCTGTAATTAAAGAACCTGGAAAATTAGCAGACCTAAATAAAGGCTTAATTACGTTTCTTGTGGTCTCTGTGGCATACTATGTATTTGCAGTGAATTCCACATCAGTTTCAGGGTTCCCTCATTTTTTAGCTAAAGCATGATTGTGTGATTAGAGTTTATGTGGTCTCCACACAGTAATACTGTGGCTTGAGAATTTGCTATTCACCCTGTTGTCTTAATACCAACCAACACTAGCTCTGTTGTAGTAGATCTTGATTACTGGGGGGTTACCAGTATTGTGTTATGCTAAAGATACTACAGTACACGCTAACTGTATTCAGTATTAATTGAATATGTGTCATGGATTACTGTTTGTATACAAGAAATCTGTGCTTCACAATGTTGAGCTAAAAGGAAATGATTAAACATGTAACATCAGTCAACCTGCAGCTTTGGAGTTCCACTGACAATTAAACCACACAAAGAGAAAGCAAAAGATTTCATATTTCTTTGTTATCCAAGACTTCCTCGAGCTGTCTCACCACCATCCTAGATTTAATTACATTTTTTCGGCTTTGAGCAGCTCTTCCTTTCCCTCTGTGAAAAACATGGCAGAACACTGTACCTCAGCAGCACACTCAAATATATATATATATATATATATATATATATATATATATATATATATATATATATATATATATATATATATATATATATATATATATATATATATATATATATGCTTAAGCTTAATTGTATTCCCAGGGTATATAAGAGGCCAATTCATGTCATAAGCAGCACTGCACATGCAAAGGCCTAGAGTGGTTTCCTGCTTACACTCAAGCCGTTGCACAACTCAGAAGTTGTCAGCTCTCACATAATGCCTAAAACAGAAGAATTATGTGAAGCCACAAAGGCAGCCATCTTGGCACTGCTGGAAATTGGCATGAGTGAGAAACAGGTAGCCAAAAAACTGGAGATCTCCAAGACAGCCATTCATTACACCAAGAAAAAGCAAGCCGAACATGGTACTACCAAATTGCTACTTGGTCAAGGCAGGAAATGTCTTTCTACCCCACGAGAGGACTGTGCACTCATCCATTCCTGTGTCTTCAGACCTTCAGGAATTGTCTTCAGACCTCCAGGGACCTTAAAAATGAGTGGGCACTGTTGAGAAATGTGACTTGTTCAGCAAGGACAGTTCAAAAACCAACTTCTTGAAGCTGGTCCAAAGTCACTAAGGGCACGGAAGAAGCCCTTCATCATCGAAAGGCAGAGGAAGGTCTGGTTACTCTTTGCTAGGGATCACAAGGATTGGACTGTTGATGATTGGGCTAAGGTTCTCTTCAGTGATGAATCCAATTTTGAGTTGATGCCCACTCCAGCCAACTTACTGGTTAGGAGGAAGCCTGGAGAAGCTTACAAACCAGACTGTCTTGCCCCTACAGTAAAACATGGGGGTGGATCGGTGATGATCTTGGGTTGTTTCAGTATGGGTGGAATAGGGCAAAGGCAATTGTGTGAAGGGCGAATGAACTTGGTCACATACAGGGCTACTCTTGAAAACAGTCTTCTTCCATCAGCTGATAAACTCTTTCTTGCCTCAAATGACTGGATTTTTCCAAAAAGACAATGCCCCTTGCCACAAAGCAAGGTCAGTTAAAGCCTGGATGGAGAACCAGAACATTCAAACCATGCCTTGGCCTGCTCAATCACCAGATCTAAATCCAACTGAAAACCTGTGGAACATCATCAAAGTCAAAATGGGGAACCACAAACCCAAAAACAAAGCAAATTTTTTGGAATTTTTGCAACAGGAATGGGCTGCTGTGACAACAGAACAATATGAGAAGCTGGTAGAGAGCATGCCAAGATGCATGGCTGCAGTCATCAAACAACAATGGTTATGTACTATCTCCTGTGCGTATCATGTGACTAACAGATAGAAAAGAAAACATGGAATGCCTAAAAGCACTGTTTTTGGCAGTACAATAAGAACTTAAGTGATTTTGGTTATTATCAAGGAAACCATGGAAAATGGCTAGATATCAGCTCTTAAAGTAAACTCTTATGAGCTATTTTTGTTGTTATCATCATATTTGTCCAAACAAATGTACCTTTAGTTGTATCAAGAATTAAAATGAACAAGAAATTGAAGAAAACAAGCATATATACACACACACTGTATGTATGTATGAATACTGACTTTTTTCACTGGGAGTGGGAATGTTGCACTAAAAGTTGACATCTGGATAGGCGAGAATGGCCGATACAATCAGAAAGCGTGATTTTGTTCAAAGGAGAAATCTGATTCAGATCATTTATTGCAGGTGAATTAAAAAACATTTCATAAAGCAGATTTTTTAACCTTCTTCCATGCAACGAATGAGCACTTAATAACGATACTGTCACTATGAAAGATTTGAACTTTTTAGGAATGGGAGTCTGACCCAACGGTCCTTTAAATCTGGTTCCTCATTCCACCTGTCCTGTAGGTTGGGTAAAACCCTATCCACACACACACACACACACACACACACACACACACACACACACACACACACACACACACACACGCACACACGCACACATATGCATATTCGACAGGCCATCCATCAAGCCCTCAATGAGCTGAGGATCTGGGGAGTGTGGTCTAAATGAGAAATCATTGACTAGGAAACTGTGTGGTAATGGGGTCTGCTTCTGATTGGATAAGGAGATTGAACCAAGAACAGTGAGATGGCTGAGCCACCTTCATTTATGTGCTAGGAGTGGAGACAAAAAATGAGGGGGCAAAATGGGAGAAAAAGGCAGACAAGGAAAAATATAGAGAAGGAGCAAAACGGTGAGGGCAAAGAGATTGGAACTGTTAATTGCTTTTCTCACTTGTGCTCATCGCTTCTAACCACATAACACAAAACACTGATTAACAATTAGTAATGGTCATCAAGTCAATGCTGAGTGATAGTGTTTCGAGACTGGGTATCACAGTGGTAATTACTGACGTAACACACATTCTGTGTGCAGCACAAGGTTTTGACATTTAGGATTTGACATGGGCTTTGTTGCATTTTATATGTGTGTATGAATGTGTGTGCGTGCGTGCACATGTTCCCTATCGTCGAGCCTGCAACAGGCCGATAATGCTCCACGCATCACCTGGCAGCAATGTTTATTGATCTGATGTTGCATGCTGGGAGAAAAGATTGCTTTCAAAGGTCAATGTTAATATCAGAAGGTCGACGTGTTAACTTGGTGCTATTGTTTGTTTGCCTGTGTGCATGACTGGATAACTGTTGTGTAGATGTGTGTATATGCTAAATGAGGTGATTGTCTAAATAATAAATGTCCAAGTGCATTGATGTCCTATGGCCAAGTATCATTTTACACTTTCAGTCCTCCAAGCAAAAGACTTTGAGCAATGCTGTTATGTCATTTATTGATGGCTTGTGCATCTTCTTACAAATCCTTTTGTTCTTTTCACAGCCATCACCACATCCTCCACCACTGAGGCCATGTGTGTATATGCTTGTGAATGCATTGTATGCAGACTTAGTATTTGCTTGTGACTACACGTGTCAGACTAGTGTAGTATGATAGAAACTAAGATGCATCCTTTAAAATGGAAATTAGTGACCTTGCCATGCAGATGAAAATCACAAATTAGAAAATGAAATATGAAACACAAAATCTCCACAGCGAATTCAAAAACCAAAATGCAATCACGAACTACAACGCTCAGCTGGCAGAGCAAGTAATAAGGAAAGACTATCCAAAATCGCAAGCAAAACAAACAGAACTTTAATTGCATTGAATCAGTCTCAGATAATGAAATTAATTAGACTTAAAGAGATAGGCGCACTGAGGTTTGGAGTAATGGGGCTCAAACTTCACAAGCGCACACCAACCTCTACTGTTAGTAATCTGTGTCTGTGTTGGTGTCAGAACTTTTACATTCTTTTACATTTCATTCATCTGAGTTCATAATAATTATGATGCATTCAGCACTCAACCACGAATTAATAGTGTAATATGAGCATGGCTCTTTCGTTTTCCAACAGTTTATTTAGCAGGCATGTTTTCAATGAGAGCTGTTCGGGTGGAGAGCTGATGATTGTTTCTGGAAAGGCTTGTTGCTGTTAGATTATTTTTAAGTGTAGTTTAAAAATGATACACCACAAACAAAATTGTGTTCACCTCCATTCACCTTCATCTCCACCGTTTGGGTGCTTTATATCGCAAGACCTGGTCAAATAAAAACAAAATTATGTATACACTGTACCAACAGAGGGAAGTGAGCAACAATGTACATTTCTATTTAAATTTAGTTATTAGAATAATTATTTTCTTTCACACCCATGCCAACATCCTTCTATTCAAAATGATCATCTGAATAACCATTTTGGTCCATGAGTTCATCTTTCAGTACTCTCATCATGTTCACTCTTTGTATTCAAATGCTGCACTGGAGTTTCATTTGCTCGGTTTTTCAGAGGTCAGCCTATGACAGGGGATCAGTGTATGGCAGACAGAGGGCAGATTGATTTGACCTCCGTTTTTCTCTCTCTCTCCGCTGCCAGATGTTTATCCCATTTAGCGTGACGGACTCAGGGATTTGGGCTGTTGTGTGTGCGTTCTGTCCATATGTGGCTCTACAAAGCGCTGGCCCTGACTGAGGCGAGCTGAGGTTGATAGATTGTACTGAACTATCTGTCACAGGCCAGGGAGGGGAGAAAAAGACAGGTCGGAGGAGACGGAGGGATGCATTTTGATGGTGTCCCTGCGAAACAAACAACTCGACAGGGAACGAGTGGGATAGGCTGTCACTGGGAGCTGACATAAAGTGATGAGCTGTCAGGCTAGTTTTGTTTTTCCTCATTAACAAGTCCACCTCCTGAATGTTGCTTTTGTAGCCAGAAAACTACTTTATGAGCCTCTCCAATCCACTAGCCAATGATAACATGTTCAGGGATACTAAAAAAAAACAACAACGAAAAAAAACAATTTACCATGTGTCAAATGTTGTTGTTGTCAAGGCACCTCTTCTGAAGAAGGTGGAAAAGGTCGGTGCATAATTTGAAAGGTGTATTACACCGGAGGGAGCTGGAGGAGCAGGCCACACGGTTAATAGGAAACTTTCTTAAATGCTGCAAATGAATAGGTGAATGAATGAGAACCCCATTAACCTCATCTGTGATTAGAGATCCCTAATCAAAAGAAAATGAATGCAACCTAATCACCATGGTCATCAAGACAAATAATTAATCAGTGACTGGTTATAGGGCGTGTGCATGATTTTGGATGAAGCTGAATTTTGTGTGTTTTCCACACTGTTTTTAGACTGGCGGCAGCTTTTGAGAGATGAATTGGGTGCTCGCTGCTAGAACATTGTCTGCAACAGAAAACCCTATGGCGGCTGACAGAGCACAGAGCGACTGAGGAGGGGGATGCACCGATCTGTTATCCATCATACTGTGTTCAAGTCAGCAGCACCACTCATGCACATTTGGGCGTGAACACAAGCATACACACACGCAAGAGAGTAACTACAAGTAGGAACACAGCCTCTCGCACATGAACTCACAGTCAGTCTTTGTCTCTCTCATACACACACACACACACACTAGCACGCGAGCGCACACTTGACGAAGAGCGAGCTATAATGATGCTCTTACTCAGTCAACGCTGAGCAGAATCTCCTCATTGTGCTGTTGTGATTAATGGCAACTAAAGAGCTTGAATCTTGAATAGAATGAATGTGAGCTAACAACTTATTAATCAAACGGCAATACTTAAACAAATAATGCTTTCACTGCATCTCAGCGAGGAGAAATGGAGTGTAATCCCTCTTCTCTCGTTCTCTCCCGCTTCCCCGTGCAAAAACGTAAACATTTATTAAATCTATTCCATGTGTGCGTGCAGGTATGTTCATAGCTGCTTGCGTAGGTTTGCGTGCCTGTGTCCGCTCCTCTACAGATGTGTTTTTCTGTGCCGCTCTGTCAGAGAAGTGCAGTGACTGTCTCAGAAGCTTCAGTGTGCTGATAGCAGGGGACAGGTACCATCAGTCTTGGCATCATTGGCAGATTAATGAGAGCGCTGTATTTAGCTCCCTCCCCGTCTCCCTGTCTGACCTATTGTCAGAGAGTCATTCCCCTCTTGAAACTCACAAACGCTTATTCTCTCATATGAGTTTTTACCGCAAGCATAACACTAACCTTTAAACTTCTTATGGGCTTCCGGATGAATGCGACTCGCTAGCAGGGAGAGAGAATTGTTCACAGCTATATCTCCATTTCTAGTGCGCTGAAGAAGATTGTCTTTGGAGTTTTACTTTGCAGCATGACTTTGTGCTGGCCTTTGCCTGTGCAGCCTTTAAAAAATACATTTTGAGGCAAACTTAACCAACCTCATGTATCCCCCACAATGAACCTATTTTCCATCGCCTCTCTTGAGTCGTGACCCAGAAAGTACTTGTGAGTCCTGACCCTCTATTTTGGGGAACACTGGTCCAGAGCACATCTGTATTCAGCCCTGGCTCTGTACTCATATTGTCAATGGCCAGCGCCCAGACTCCTGAAGATGGATGAAGCTAAAGCCCAGCCTAATAACCAGTCTATCCCCCCAGGGTTGGTGTAGCACTGCACTCCTCTGTCACCTGGGTCCCTGCACTGTCTCCATATTGACTTAGGCATTTCATTTTCATGCATTCATATTCATCACCAGACAAACCTTTCCAGTGTCCATGGTCTCTGGGAAACATCTCTCCCTTTCTCATATATCTGTTTCTGCCTTTCTCATTCTGCACCATTATATTCATCCAGCTCTTTTCAGTGTGCCTGTCTTCTTACCAACAGCTATACCTCCTTTATACACTGCTGCATCACATATCTAACTGGTGAGTGTGCGTCTGAGTAAACATTGCTCTCTCCATAAAATGCACTTCGTCTTTTCATCCTGAAAGGCCTTCCTTGTGTGCGGCAGGTACTCTCTGTTCTCCGTGTTGTTGTCAGTGCGGCGAACAAACCACGCATCGTTTTGTATTTCCTGCCTGACTCCATTGAAAAACAGAACAACTGGTGGGTGTTTTTTTTTTCTTATCTGGCATCCAAACGGGAATCAGGAAACAGGAGACAGAAAGGAGAAATGTAAAGGTCATGGCACATTGGTCATGGGGAGGTAGACGCTGGTTGGATGTTTACAGGTCAAAAGCGCAATAACTTTGGGGTCAGCTCACAGAACGCAGAGAATGGAAAAACATTTAATCAAACAAAAGTCAGAGAATACCCCACCTGGAGAGGTCTGCTTTTTTTTATTTTGTTTCAAATCTGGTCTTGAATGGACAAATAGAGAAGTGCAGGGATGAAGAAAACAAAATAGAGCTGGGATGCTGCACTTGCAGGCTTAACCACACCGAAAAAATCAGGCCACAGAGAGAATGAGAGGCTCTCTACAATGTGTTTGGGCTCAGTATTGGTATTGGGCTGAGGCTCTTGAGCTGAAGTAGGCAAGTGCTTGTGTGGCTTTGTGTGGATCATTATCAGAGTGCTGTGTGGGTGAGCGACTGCACGCACGTTTGTGTTATTGTATGTGAGCGTTTGTCTGTGTGCGCATTGTGAGGGAGGATGTGCTACAGCAGCAGCACTATTGTTCCTACCTCCCCTCATACTCTTCCTTCCTTCCTCCCCCCTCCCCACCCCCAGGGTGTGGACAGCAAACAGGGACAGATTGCTCTGTGCTGCTCCTGTATTTGGAGATGACCTGTGGAGTCATAGGTGATGATGACTGGCTTAGTGAAAAATAAGGCCAGGTGGCTATCATAGGCCTACATAGCAGCCAGCACCGGAGGCCATGCTGTGCTGTGCCATGTCACACTATAGCGCCACTCCTCACCACACCATTAAAAATGACAAATGCTCTCATCAACTGCTTTCCCAAGTTAGCAACCGCTGCCTGATGCTCCTGAAGCACTGCGCCTGCCCCAGTTCATCTGCTGGCCTTTGCCACAGTTGGAACAACCATTTATTAACTGTGAGTCACTTTTCATTTACAACGCGTTTGATTTTTGTCACTGTAAAGGTGAGGAGTTGAATCGCAAAGGGGCACAAAAGATAGATGCAGTTAAAACATTTCAGGCTTGTTGGGGATACAAAGCTACACATACTTAAGAATGATGTGTGGCCTCCTTCAGATCCACACATAGTAAGTGTACAATTTATTATTGGTGGTCATTTTATACGCTGCATGATATTTTGGATGCCCCACTGTTGAAACCACTCATTAAGCCCATAAAAAGTTAAGTGGGTAAAAAGTATCTGGGCCAGTGTGCTGTGAAGGGACAGCACTGAAGTATTAGGCCATTCAGTGGCCTCGGGTATAACCAGGCCCACTCATGCTGTAGATTAACTACTACATCCCAATTCTTCAGCTCCAGGGACATGGGGAACATATCTGGCCCAAGACAGGTGTGCGGTTCTGGGCTGCGGGGCAGCAACTGCCCCTTTCTTCTAGTGAAGCAGATTCTGGGTCCTCTGCGTCCCTGTGGGAAAAAGCCCATTGTGTGTACCATCTGTTGCAGCACACGTTCACACAAAAGGGGTGACAGGGATGGGGGACGGGGCGTGCTGATGTGCAGTGCCTGTTTTAATATCATTAGGGGGTGCAGTTGAATTTGCTAAAGCTATTAAAGAACATTCTCAATGCAAATGTTGTTTGCACGTGTGTGAGCATAATGGGAGAGTGAGGGTGCCAGACCATGCAGACAAAAAAAATGAATGGTTAGCAACTTAGATGGCAGTGTTGGGGTGGGAGAGTTGGCAAACAAGCTGTCAGGCTGTTGTTTAGTCATGAAAATCGAGTAAAATAACTAGCTCGACTGGCTTTTGAGAGCCTTAATTGTGCAAGACATCCTTGTGGTTTTCAGAAATGAAAATTTTGATGTCCTTTGTCAGGATAATATTCATTGTAGCGCACACTTTCAGATTGGGAAAATGAGCAAGCCATATGGGACATCACAGAGCTTGATAAACTGTTCAACAGCAACATAATTCTGAACCATAGTGTGACAGCGCACAGTGCAAGTGTGCTGCCGTTTAGATCGCCTCCCGTGGGGAATAAGCTTGGCTTTAATGTGTGCTCGGGTTGCAGTAGTTGCAGTCACCCGAGTGGTGGCGCGATTTCCCTTCAGTGAAGCGGACGCCGCTTCAAATAGGTCAAGGAAAAGTTTTGTGTTTTGACAATGCGAGCTGGGCGGAGCGGCGGTCTGGTGATTGGTTAGCGAGTTTCGGCTCCCGGTCGGTGATTGGCCCCGGCGCTCTAATGGGGCTGTGAGCAGGCAATGTCGGGTCCCCCCACCACCTCCTCCATCTCCTCCTCCTCCCCCCAGTGCCTCGCACCCCTCAGCCCCTTCACTCCGTTCTTCCCCTGTGCTGATTGTCACACATTGTTTACTACGGCTTGAAATGTGACTCACAACACAGACTATCTGCTGGAGTACCGCTCTGACAACTGAGGGATTCTTTTTGACGCGCGCCGTGCGTCTTGGTTATTTGGGGACAGGCTGTGGAGACTACCCTTCTGCCATGACGGTGGATTTGTTTGCGCTTTTAAGCGTGCTGGTCGTCACATCTTCTGCGATGGAAGGTAAATAAGAGATCGGGATCATACTTGTTGTAAATGTGGAAACGCTCCTTTCCAAGACGCGCTGTGTGTGGGGATGCTTGCAGCGTTTTCTGTTGGCCAGCGCTGCGCCTCTGGCACAGGGATACAGGGATGTCATACACGTGGATCGCAGCAGATTGCTGTGGTTATCCCTTTATTTCGGAGCGGCGGTGCTCCCGCTCCGCTGCTTGTCACTGCTGTCACTCGCCCATGTGAAGAACGATGCTCTGACCAATTTCAATGTATTTCATAGCGTTCTGTAGTTCATTGCTGCTTATTTATGCGCTCAATTCCGGTTTTTCCTCACTCTTAAGTCCTTCCTCGTTCAATACGGCCGGGAGCGCAGGACAGGAGTCTCCTTTATAAATTCTGTAATTTTAGGTTCTTATAATCTCAATTAGTTCCTCCGTGTGAAACGCAGACTACAGTGTAAGTTCCTGTCAAACCTCCAAGGACTCCCGTCGCGTTTTTTTTTTTTTTTTTTTGGATAAAATAGTACATATATAATACTATTACTAGAACCCCTTGAGCATCATTCTGTGGCATTATGAATAGCTAAGACAAACTAGATTGTGGATTGCACTGATTGGAGGTAACCTGGATTTTATGCTGGGGTAAATTTCCCTTTTTTTAATTTTGGAAATCAACCACTCTGTTTTCTTTCTTTCTTTCTTTCTTTCTTTCTTTCTTTCTTTCTTTCTTTCTTTCTTTCTTTGTAACAAACGGCTGCCTGTCCCCTTTTTCTCAGACTGTCCCCGATATTCTTTCTCCTCATCCATCTCCATTCTTTTCAGCCTGCCTTTGTCTTTCTGCGTCTCCTCATATTTCCTCTTTTCTGTCTCACACACTCATCCGGACAAGCGGTAGTGCCACTAGTCGGTAATATCCCCTCAGTTAAACATGTTTTTCATTTCCGCTGTGAGACCCTGGGGACCAAGCACTGTGCTGGTGCCTCAGATGTTGGCTGCTGGATGGATATCCCAGCAGCATCATGGATATATGGTGTCTTCTCTCGTTTTATTTTCCAGTAGCTCATCCTCGGCAATAAAACATACACGGGAATATGCCCGCTTCCCATGGCTGTCTGCATCCACTCCCCAGAAGCATAAATAAGTAAATTAGAAGCACAAATAAAATTAGTTTTCTCACATGTAGCTTTTCTCTTTAATCATTTACAACTCTGTTCCTGGACTGATCCCAGCGCTGCCTGCGCTCTGTAATTCAGCGGTGGCTTTCTTGTTTGTGCTCATCAGATTTCCACACAGCCATGGATACTGAGCTCAGGCCCAAATTGCTACCTCTGTGAGGATGGATATTTTGAGGTTCAAATGTTTACTCAGTGTGAAAAGACAGCAGAAATGTCACTCCAGATAGATGAGTGGAGCCGGGGAGATAACAGTGAAGTTCCCCTGCAAGGAAAGGGGTGTGGGATTTCTCCTCTAAAAGATGGGATGTGAAAGAAACAGATGGGCAGGGAGATGGCCCTTGAGTTACCTCGGTAACAGGGATGAAAGTGATTTCCTTGTTTGGGTCGCTAATTGAAAGGAGGTCGTCCCATGGGCAGGTTAAAATCTTCACTGATCTGAAGTCCAATCTGTTGCTCTTTCATTTTTGTGCGTACGTGTGTTTGTGTGTGTGAGACAGAGAGAGAGTGGAGCCATTGACCACATTATCCCTGCCTTTCCTGTCACCCTTAAACTGATTACGAGCCCGAATCAGCCGGTAATCACAAAGTGTCAGAGATCCGGGCATGTGTGTGCGTCTGGGAGCAGCTCTGACCATATGGGCACATAGTTGCGAAGAATTGAATGAATTATTTGAACTTCCCACACGTGCGTGCAGTCATAGTAAACACCACTCACATCACTGATGAACTGAAGAACTGTGGGATGGAAATCATAAGGAGGAAATAGTCTTCAGTATGGATGGATAGATGGAAGGAAAATTAGATGGAGATATAAAGCTTGAGTGTGTGTGTGTGTGTGTGTGTGTGTGTGTGTGTGTGTGTGTGTTAGGGTGTGAAGGTGTGTGTTTGTGTGTGTGAATGAGGAGCGAAGAAGGACCGAAGCAGTTTGAGTGTAAAGTTTGTTGTAGAACTTTGAATATGCTGGATTTAAAGTCAAGGCACAGCTACCCAACACACACACACACACACACACACACACACACACACACACACACACACACACACACACACACACACACACACACACACACACACACACACACAATCCCACGCACGTGAAGACATGGTACCTCCAAACAGAAATGCATTAGCCTACAAGTTATTGAAGGGGCAGTCAGACCTAAAGCAAAGGGCTAAGAGAGAGCAGAGTGGGGACGGGGATTTGCATGTCATTAGAAAAAGGAGCATGTGAGGTGCTCTGTTTCGCCCTCATTTGTCCCCTTTCTCCATTTCTCCCCATCATCTTCACCTTCTGTCTGTCTGTCTACTTTCCTCTGCAACTCCCTTTCCTCCCTCCATTTCTCTATCTCACCCTGTCTTCCATAATTCTCCTCTCTAATCTCCCCGCTCCCCTCTTGTCTCCCTTCTCTCCTCCTCTGCTCGCTCTCTCCATGGTGTGTGGATGGTTCTTGCCAGCAGCAGCAGTAATTCTCCCCTACTTACAGAGCCATTGCTTATTTCTGTTTGCCCTTAAACCAATTAGGCTTAGATAAGCCCGCTCATTTAACGGCCTGGAACCGTGTGGTGGAGGGAAGAGGAACGGAGGGACGGGGGATGAAACAGTGGTTGAAAGACAGACAGGGGCTGGGGGAGATAAAAAGATGAGAGAAGCAGAAGGAGGGAGGTCAGCGAGTTTGAGAAAAGATACAGGACGTGTGTTTTACAAATGAGTAGCCTGCAATTGAACAAGGCTGTGGAAGTAAACGAACACTGGGCTGTCTCAGTAATCTGACACAGTCGTTGGTGCCTTGCTACACTGGGGTAAAACAGCGGCAGCATTCAGTATGAGTATGATAAGAGAACGTCAGTAATGTGCTGTAACCAGTCCCTAAGGATGCAGTGTTAAGTACCTGTACTATGCTGTGGTAATGCCTCATCCTTGGGGGCGAGTGGAAGGAATGGAGATTATTGTAGCTTCCTGAATAAACAATAATAATGATAGCTTAAGCACCAGATAAGAGTTATGGAGGTCATGAAGCACACTGTTGATGTACATTAATAGGGAGCGTTAGGGTAGTGTATTGATCAGAAAGGTTGGAGGACAGAGTGTTGAAGGGCCCACCGTGTCAGCGAGTTGCTGCCCTGCTGAAGTGTCCATGAGCAAGACACTGGCTCAGCCCCATTGGCACTGTGTCCTGGACCCATTACTTTGACCTCATTGCAGAGAGAGAGAGAGTCTTCCTCCAGGGATTCAAAGTATTACGTGATTGTTATTCTCTTGGTGAGTTCTTTTTCTTATCAGAGCGGTGAAGTTATAGAAGCTGTGTTACGGCTGACTGTGAGTATGGTAGTAACCCTGCATAACTAAAACCCGGCTTTGCCAGACCACCATCTCGCTGCAGTGTATTGTGGTTTGGCAAGGCTCAACAGTTATTTGCATGAGATGGATGTTAGTTCAAGAAGGGTGAACAGTGGATGATTGACAGCTCTCTGCTTCACTCAGACATCAACATGAACCTTTCATGCACCCAACCGCTCGCTGGGCTGTTACTGGTCATTGCTTGGCATTTTTAAAGCAGAAAAGCATTTTGGCTGGTTTGGAAATGTCACATTTTGTCTAAATTATCCATCAAAATCACTGTAAGACAAGTCACATCATCATCTCTACTCACCGCAGTTTGGCCTAACATGTATCTGGTCAGGCTCAAATGATTCTCACAGACCTAAATCTCATAGTGAAGACTGAGTTTATAATGATACAGACTGGGTTTGCGAGGCTAGTGTAGTGCTGAGTTAAGAACTCCACTACTCATGATGTAAGTTGTGCGTGCGTGTGAGCTCGCCAGCTGTGCAGAGGAGACAGCCTGTGAAAAGAGTCCTGTTGAGCCTCTAATGGATGTGAGTGCAAGATGGTTCCTTTCTCTGCTCTCTCATTTAAAATGGTTAGACCAGAGAAAAATGAAAATATAAGTGCAACATAGGCCCATGGTATGAGAGGGATGTATGTGTGTGTGCTCACATGAGTGTACAAGTGTATTTTGGCCACGGGCACTACTGCTGACCTGGGACCACCTGAAGTAGAATTCAATTTTCCACTCGTTTTGTACTGCGTTGTGTGTATTGTACGTTTGGGTGCCTGTGTCGTCAGTACAGTGCTAAAGCAATTACGGCTGGCAGGGGCAGCCGACATGGCCTCATCCCATAATGGAGGCTTTTCTTTGCCCACAGTGAAAAGACTATTCGGTGTTAAGGTGCGCTTACGTGGCCTAGTCAGCTATGACGACCCCCAGTGCAAACCCCTGCCTACAGCTCATGTACCTGCAGTGCTGTAAATGCGCTGTCCTGCCTGTTCGGTGAAAGCTTTGTGCTTGCATGTAGGAGATGTGGCAAGAATCTGTGATCTATGCACCTTTATTTTTCCCCTTCCCAATATGGTTTTTCACATGTTGCAGCATACTGCATAGAATGTGTCGTCTCTTTGGATGATATGATCACTGGCTCTCTTTCTCTCTCTTTCATACACTGACTTGCACACATAACGCATATGCACACAGAGCCCCCCTCACAGCTCACCTTACCCCAGAGACATCTGAGCTTTGGGAAGGCCAGATGGTGGATACAGGTTGGGGGCTGGTATGCATGTGTGCATTTTTGTGTACGTCTCGGCGTGAGAGCGGGAAGCATTAAGGGAGAGCGGAGAGAGAGAATTACACACTGTACTGTATGTGTGTATTTGTGTGTCCTATTCCGTTCCATGTCAGACTTGATTTCTTTCTCTCTCCGAGCGGATATTTCATGTTCTTTACTAGTTCTCATCCAGTGTCTTCCACACATTCCCGTGTCCGCACATTTGCCACGGAGATGCTATCAGCAGTGTAAGGTTCCGCCCGTCTTGCTTCGTGCTTGGCCCTTATCAGAGCAGGTGGCTTACTGTGGGATAAGGGCTAAGGCCTTATCTGTCCAATCTCGGGGATAAGCAGACCCACTGCATCAGCAACATACGAAACACATTAGAGCACAGGAGTGAAAGCGGTGATGCTCGTGACATAGTTCAACCTCAAACTGTGTGAGTCATCTGTTTCCCGGTAAAGGCAGTTCCCTCAAATGGCACACAATATGGACACAGACGCGCACAGCCACCGACACACTCACCGTGGCTTGATGTGCACAAGAGCGCAAACTTAGAGAGTAGTCTCCAGGCCACACCTTGTGGGAAATGGCAATGATAGTAATTGATTGGGCGCAGTGACCCAGCTTTTCCACCACTCAAGGATGGTGGTGTGAAAAATGTGCTTTTTCTCATTATTTTTCTGTCTTTCTGGCTTTTTTCCCTCCATTATCACCTGTCCTAGAGATTGGGTGGCAGTTGTTCAGTCAGCAGGAAAGGGGAGCCTCTTCGATATTTGTTGAGTTGAGAGGCGAGAAGAGAGAGCATTGATTATCGAGTCTTATTTCCCGCTGTTCACGCAGCCCGGCTCCCAGGGCCTCTATGCTTACAGCCCCCTATCCACTGTTTCTCTTCCACCCCATAACCCCTTTAGCCCCTCCCGATATGAGCTCCAGCCAGTCCAGACACACAACAGCCTGTTGTTGACTGGCTGTTTCTTCTTGTCTGATAAGTTGTTCTTTTTTTCTCCACTGAATTTTAATTAAATCTGAGAGTAGTTGCAAGTTACACCCTCTTCTTTCCCACCTCCTCTCTTGAACCTTCCCACCCCCCCCCACCCCCCACCTCCCACACCTGACTCTTCTCCCTAACCCACTTTTTTTTTAGTTAAAAACAGATGCATTTATGAAACATTATAGGGTTTACTACAAGGAAAAAGGGTGAAATACGAGCCTATTCTTCTGAAGATGTAATAATCGCAGCATTGGCAGGAACAGGAAGAGGGTAAAGAGACTGTTGGGGTTGTAGGCTTGTAGGAACAAAGAGCTTCATTTATGATTGTTATAATGAGATCTGTTTTTGGGTCAGGCCCAGATTGATTTAATTTGACTTTTAAGCCCCAAGGCTCAGGCTTAAGGGCTGCAAGCTGGAGGGCTGCAGGGCAAAGGCTGACTCTGGAGCGGGAGGAGGCAGGCGTAGTTGTGCAGTGTTTCGGCGACTGTGACTTTCAATGCGTGGGAAAGTTTTAAAGTCCACAATTAAACTGATAAGACTATCAATTTAGTTCACTGTGCACACATTACTGTACAAATTCTCTGCGTATCACTTTGTTTATATAGCAGATCCCTTGCTTCTGAAGTCTAAATGTACAACATATTAACTTGCTACTATACAGAAAAAACTTTTTGCATTTTAAGTGAATCAGCAGCCCAGAGGATGCTGCGTCTTCAGCGCTCAGAGGAATTAGAGACAGAACGTTAATAGGGCTGAAATTACGGATGGTGGTGGAAGCTGCTCCACTTCTGATTAAATAAAAGCTGGCTCCTCCACAGGCTGTTTCTCATAGGGACTGACAAGCACACACACGCACGCACAGATGTGAGTGTGCAAGAGCCCCAATGCACACATGCGCAGCCATACACACACATAGCTTTGATGTGTGGAAAGGAAATGAGTAGAGACAGAGAGCTAAGGGCCTGGGCCTGGGGCCTGTCCCATTATTAATGAGTAAAAGCCAGTGCCTCTCCCAGGTTCAGGACATGTGGACATACTTCACCATTCGCCTGCCCTTCTCCTCGCCATAAATGTAATCTCTTATTAAGGACTGGACTCTTGGCAAGAGCGCGTCAGATCGAGAGAAACTGTGCATGAATATTTGTGTCTCACCGTGTGTCTCTGCGTTAGCA
Organism: Chaetodon trifascialis; assembly: GCF_039877785.1. Taxonomy (NCBI): domain Eukaryota; kingdom Metazoa; phylum Chordata; class Actinopteri; order Chaetodontiformes; family Chaetodontidae; genus Chaetodon; species Chaetodon trifascialis. Next base: position 13,906,274 of record NC_092066.1, read on the forward strand.
TGAGAAATGAAAATTGCGTGGTGGAGAGAAATGAAGTGCCTGCGCAGTGCAAAATGGAATGCCAGCTTCTGAGAGGGACACTGATGGGCCAATAAGTAGCAGTGGTGGGAGGACAGTCTTCACCCTGCATAACACTGAATCCCTCTGCCAGGCAAATTTCTGCCTGCCCTGTGCTGTCCAGTTCTGTAGCTGGATAAGAAGAGAGCTTTTTGGAGGTAATTAACTATTGATTTGAAGCACAGAGGGTAATGGGAAATGAGTGGACAGCATCTCGATCTACCGGCAGTCACCTGGCTGGCTGCAGTACAACTAGAAAACTGATGGGGTGAAAGAAGCATTTCCCTAAAAGAGCCAAGGTCAGAGGTGGTTTGCTTGGCTTTCAGTATTGGCAAAGAGAAAATGTCAGGGAAAAAGCAGATAGAAATCTAGCCTGGCACAGTCTATGGTTGAAGTATCAGATTCTGTTATCTAATAGTCAGTACTATTGAATATATTCTCCCATATATTCTCCCAGTTTGCATATTTCTTATATTCATATTGATAACTGACTTGACAAACTGATTCCAGCCCACTCTGGCCTGATGACCTTCCCTCCCCTTCATGAATAGTTATGACACTAAGGGCCAAGGGGACTCATTTTAATGTAATGCAACTGGAGGTCACATCGCAGCCTAACATCCTTAGGTCATAAATTTTGCACATACTATTGAATGTCTACTTTCAGAAGATGCACAAGTGGAAACAACCCTCACAGAGGATGCCACCATATTCCTCTGTCATCCTTCTACAGCCACATGTGCTACTCTTTTAGTTAGAGGCGAGGCAGAGGACAAGGATTAGGACTCATTTGTGCAAGAGAACAGAGGCGAAGAGGGACAAAGAGACAGAGGGGGAGAGAGGGATAGGCCTGTATCTGCCTACGATCTTATTTGTGCTAATGAGGAGGCTGGTGGTTCTGGCTGCTAACCCCTAAGCACATCCAGCCCTTTAGAATGCATGTGCCTGCGTGTATCTGTATCCGCGAGAGAACATCTCCTCAGATGTCTGTGGGGAGGGTGATTTTCCATTTTCATAAAAATCTCAGCGATTAAGAATGATGTGGAGAAGATTGTTTGGCGCAGTGAGTCAGAGTAGTATGAGTATTTGCTGAGGGTGTGAGCTTGTTTGTTGAGATTGCTGCGAAATCTACGAAGGATATCTTGATTCAACTAGTTTTCAGTCAGACTCTCCTAACCCAAACCTATTCTGCAATGGGGCTCGCTGAACAGTGTAAAATCCATGCCCCTTTCCAATTGTTACCTCCCTCCTCATCCCTTACTCCCATGGAGTCTTTTCCCCTCCCTGCTTTCTCCCAAGGCTGGGCATTTAAAGCGGCATGCCTTTGATGTGAGCTTCACACACTGTTAGACACCCACTCATCAGACTGACACTGATGTCTGGGCGGAGTCAGCCCATTTCTGAGAGCTGGGGAAATGAACTGTTGGAATATACTGTACACAGATATGGCATGCAGTCAGGTAGTTTTAAATAAAGTAAAGTGGAATGCGGACGTGAATGAACAGATGTGCTCGTTCAGATGCACAAATTTTCCACCGTGGCCACGCTGCACTCAGCTGATGATATGTCAAGATGACAAACGTTCCCACTAAGCCGAGCTGAACGCAGCTGTGCGGCGGTTTTCCTGCTTGGGTTGTCGCATCAGTTTTAGTGGAAATTTCGACAATATCAAAAGATACATCCTTGACATGTGAGATTATTAATGTACATATATTATCCACATGCTGGCCTCTTTTATCATATATTCTCTATCTAAATGCACACCAGCGCAGCCTTGGATCTCCACTGCAAGCTCAGTAAATGATAAATGATTTCTTAAAGCCTAACTTAACAGGAAGTATACTTTAATCACTGCTTACAAATGATCACACAGATTGAGTGTGTGTGTCTGATTCTATTGTGTTTGAGGAATCTCACACCTTAGACTGTCTAAACTTGTTTCTGTGAGTACATCATGTGCAGTATAATATCCGTTTACATTATGATGGGAATTTGAATATCATCGCACTTCAAGATGTAAGCTGAACCATGCCAACATTTTCAAGGTTCACATAACAAATATTACACGCTGGAGAATTACTTTATGTAACAGTGACGTTAAACATAAACATTTATTGAAAACGTTTGGCTGACCACTCTGACTCTCTCTGACCCTTTAATATAACTAAAATACTGCCATCTTTATAATTTTATGATTAAAAAATGTTGGATATTTCCTCACTCTAAACAAGGCTCCTCTCTCACAGGAGGGTCTTTGATATCTTTCCATCACTTTTTTTTTTGCCAGAGAGTGCCACACATTTCCCTGGGAAAGTGCATCATTTCAGCATTAGCATGCTTTAGTTTGAATGAAGCACATTACTCAGTTCCTCCCAACCATTTCAGGTGGGTATATCATGTTCCAACCTGCGCTAATGTCAATACTGACTGTGCAATACCAGTCACAGAACGGCTACCCTGACAAAAGCAGCTGGCCAGGCAGAGTCATGCAGAGATCTGTTGTACTGTGACCATCTCTCAGGCTTTTTTTTCTCCGTGCCAAGGCTTTAGTCTTCCCTTACACAGGCAACGCTAAACGATGAGGGAACAAGGCCTCTATATTTGAATATGTTTAAAGGCCGTGTTAGGTCTTCTTATCTTCTCTTTGTTTTTTCCATTTAATGAAATCATGGGAAATGTTTTAGTCGGTGTGTGTTTGTGCATGTGTTTGCACTCACAGATGCTGTATGTGTGCTGATTGTACTGATACTGTCAGCTTTCTTTCACAGTGTGTGTGAAGTAGCGTGTGTGTGTTGATGACTCCTCTCTTTGTGAGTGAATAAAGAGGCTCTTTTAAAATCTCAGCAGCCCACCTGATGCCTGCCTTGTTTCTGCTGTTTTCAAGGTTCACAAATGTGCTTTTTCAAGAACAGTCTGAAAATACATCATCCATTTTCGTATTCATAAAAGACCACTTGATGTGTAGACTCACCTAATCCAAGGAGAGACACGTATGTGTAACGTTCTCCTCGTGCGATACCTCCAGATGAGGTCACTGTGTGAGTCCACGAGTGTGTATGTATATGCAAGCAGATTTGAGCATGCATTATTTTAAAAAAAAGAAAAAAAAAAAGAAGAAAAAAAATAAATCACTCAATCACTTGCTCTGAAAAGGCTTTCAGACACCTGGCAATGATTGGCTGAAAGAGGACACTTTCTCCCAGCTATTATTGACAGTTGTAGAGAAACTGCGGAGAGTGACTTGCATTTCTGCACATGTTCTCAATCAATTTAAGGCTCAGGTAATGCTTAGAAAATCTACTTCCTTTGATAAACATCATGCGGCAGCTTCTAAAAGAAAAAGCGTGATGGATGGTCATAGTGCATCTGAAAAAGTGGAAAAGACAAAAAGCAAACAAGAATCTCTCTCTCTCTCTCTCTCTCTCTCTCTCTCTCTCTCTCTCTCTCTCTCTCTCTCTCTCTCTCTCTCTCTCTCTCTCTCTGTGACTCACTGTCTGTCTGTTGCCTTGGCTCTGAAGATTGATTGTGAATCGTCCAGGACGTATGAGCATTGCGATCATATCATGGATCACAGAATAGGGAGGGAATGACAGATGTCGTAAGCGTCCTCTGTTTATTTGAGGAGGCGAGTGTGTGCCTGATGGATTGGTTGCATTTGGTGGATGCAAAGATGATTTGTCATCTCTTATGTCTTTTTGTGTTTCTGTAAACATTTAACAGGGCAAACAAAGGGCTTGTCCCATGTAGAACAACTCCCCCAAAGTTCGCAAGTAATACTACAAAACAAACTCAAAGTACAACCGTTCAAGGACACTTAAAGAGTGTAATAGTTTAAGTAATAGAAAAAAAAGGAATTACAAGTTCATGATTGCTTTTAGGATGTGTCTCAAATATTTTCTTAACCTCCCTGCCTCATCGTCTGTATGCCGGTGATTTTCTTATCGGATCTACATCCTCCATGTCCCTAAGCACAGATCATTTTAATAGAGCAATTATCAAAATTCTGTTGTATTACATGAACATTCTTTACAGATTTAATATGACTCAAAGAAATGGGGCACCTCACTAGGGTGATGGGTGGTAAGGGGGGGGGGCTGTTGAAGGAAGGGTTAAGTGGTTCAGTCAAGGTCATTTTGAGTGGCATACGGATCCTATTTGAGAGTCCCCGAAACGACTGAGCAGTTCAGACATGAAACAGTGTTGACAGGCGTGCTCCGCTGTGATCGCTACAGTCACATTGGAGATTAGTTGCTGGACCAAATGCTCACACACACACACACATACACACAAACACACAGGGTCCTCTGTGCAAGCCGGACAGTAGATCGGCTCATTAGTATGGACGACCACTTCTACACTAACAGTTCCTGATTGCTTTGCCTTTCACATCGTGGTGACATCAGCACATTGCTAATTGACAGATAATTGCCAATAATCAGGGGATAGATCAGTGAGAGAGCAATTAAAGGAGCTTGCTGCAGCATGCCAGCACCTTTAAGAAATCTGGTCTGATCAGTTTGCCCTCATTAAGTAGAGAAGGTTAATAAAACAGATTTCTGCAAGAACAGATTTTTGTGAGAACACTTGTGGAAGCAGCTACCAATTCCAGTATTGGAAGTTCAATCAAATTTTGGTTCTATTTTTCTGTTCCAGAATTATAGATATCTTCTGGACGTTCTCTTTGCAAAGCATATTGCAATGTTTGCTGCTGCCCCTGTGAGAGATAACAGCCAGGCACATGTAATGGGACCTTGTCTGTTGGGAGAAGATGGAGGAAATCGCTGGGAGCTGGAATGCACTTGACTCGCTCGTTTGGGTCCACGAAGGAAGTGCGGTTGTGTGTTTTGTGTGTGTGTGTCAATGCAGGTGTGTCTGTGTGTTGTCAAAAACTGTGTTTGCTCAGCGATAGAAAAACTGAAATGTGATATGAATATCCTCTCCATTCTTCCATGAAAGTACCTGAAAATACCCCTGAAAGGGCCCCATTTAGGCTCTCTCCCAGACAATACAGTACAATGCCCTGATGACAGGCTAACTGGGGGAGGAAATAGCCCCGCTAGGGCTAACATAATAGCGGAATATTCTGGAAGTCACAGGAGGGATTTATGGAAGCAAATAGTCTTTTTCTAACATTCAGTGGAGCAGTGTGTGTGGCATATTCGTGCATCTCTGTAGAGTGTGCGCGTGCGTGTGTGCGTGTGTGTGTGTATGTGTGTGTCTGACACGCTGACCCTCTTTGCTGTATGTGCACCAAATTCTGTGATGTGAGAGTGTGAATTGGAGCCTTGCCTAACCCGTCAATCAGATGAAGAGATCATTAGAGGTGTCACACTCAAATCTCTCATCTCTCTAATCAGCTGTCATACTAACAACACCACCGTCTACATGTGCCTGTGCCCAGCTGCCAAATACAAGTTCATGTGCTGAAGCTGAATACACAAAGGAAATGACAGCTTAGATATTTTCCTTGTGAATTTTGTTCAGGTGGCTTACCACAGTGAACACCACTTGGTTGTACTCTCTTCCCATGATCCTCTAGTGGGCAGCAGATGACTCCATCTTGGGGTCCATATGGGCCCCATGTTGGAGCCACGCTGCTCTCTAACAGTGGGAGAATGGCAATTAGCGCTACATTTGCTGAGGATGGCATGGAACCAGAGACCTGTCACCTCTGCTTCACAGCTCTGTCTTTGAAGACATGCATGTGTATGTGTGTGCATGTACTTGTATGAGTGTGTGTGTGCGCGTGTATGTGGGTTTGTGTGTGTGCGCGTGCATGCATGTGTGTCAGCATGCATGGAGGGAGGGAGAATTGTATCATGGCACCTGCTTCACAGCAGGGGGTGGAACTGCTTCACTGAGACAAGGTGTGTGTGTGTGTGTGTGTGTGTGTGTGTGTGTGTGTGTGTGTGTGTGTGTGTGTGTGTGTGTGTGTGTGTGTGTGTGAAGGGGGGGCGGGTAGCGATGGCATATTGTGTGTGATCAGAGGCAGAGCAGCATCTAAATGCATGCGGTTACTTGTAATCAATGTTACCGCAGTTCCCCTTGGGTATGCTAATATATTCTAAAATGCTAATGTATTTCAGTGCCAAACCCCTAAGTTGTATCATATGAGTGAATGAGCGATCGTGCAAGCAGTGACGATGAGATGGAGGAATGTCATACAGTGTCATGGGAAAATGAATTCCTGCACGCAACAACAGAGAAGCAGTATTGCACAACTACTGGCATATGGATTCCTTAGGTGGCAGCCATTGCATCATGTTTGTTAGAGTTATTTGATCAGTTTAAAAGTCCCTTTGATCTCGGCAGTGAGGGACTGATGTGACACAAAATGGTCGGCAGCTCATTGAGGCGGATGGGGAATCTGAGTCTCTGATAGGATAGGCTACAGTCGCCCCTGGAGACAGCCAACTGCATGTCCCAGCTTTGAAATCCCTCTTGATCACAGAACACCTGGATATGATCATTCGAGAGCGAGAACAGTAAAGAATCATCGTTTTCTCTCGCTGGGATTCATATGTCTGCGTATTTGTGTATTTGCTTGGTTTTATACAGGGTGTAGTGATAGACAGAGACACATCTGGTGTTGTGTTTGTCCACTGGACTCGTTTCTGTTGACTGACCTTGCGCACACACCATTACTAAGACTTTCATATTGGCAATGACCCTGATCAGATGAGGACCCCTGTACACTGTGTAATCATGAGCTGTCCTGTACTAAACAACATTTTATATTTGTGAGAGAAGCCCGGTGAAACCTCCATCACTTCGATGAAAAGCAGTGCTCGTACCTCAGTGAGACTGGTTTGCAGGTGGATGATTTGGAGCATTGGTGACAGGTGGCCAAAGTTCAGACAGTCTCAGAAATGAAGGACCGAATTCTCACAATTTGACTGCTGCTACCAACTGACATGACATGACACCTCTTTTTTTTTTCTTTTTCACATTTTAGGATTGCAAAATTGATCTTTTTTTTTTTCTGTGTAGTTTGGGAGACCCCCAAACACTTAACACAGCTTCGCGTAGCGAAAGGGTCATCTGCTTCACACACTGCTTGGGTTGATGGGGGCCTATGTAAAATCAACACTTGCGATGTGTTTTCTATTTGCATTTGTTGTTGGTGTGCAGCCTTGATCAATAACTCTTCCTCTCTCTCTCCCCCGCTGTCTGTCTCTCCTCCTTCACCCATTAGAGCGCCAGGTTGTGTAACATGTTGGTTGGCTTTGTACTCTCAGATGAAGACTTCTGACAGTTGCCCACATTTCTGGAATTAGCTTTGTGTAGCGAGCGCGCGGGTGTGTGTGTGTGTGTTTTTGGATAAATGTGCCCACTTGTGTGTTTGTGTGTGTGTCGTGCATGCTAATGACAGCTGACAGGGCCCACGCTTCTTAAATTAGCCTTGCTGTCTGGCCTCTAGGGAAAACATGGATATTCAGATATAGAAGAAGCTTTAATGCAACAGTCCCTGCTTTCCATCCCTATAGTATCCAACCATTGTAGTCTCACGCCGATGCCTCCCAGTCAGAGCGAACTTATCCCACAAACGATAACGACAAAAGGGAATCTGAAAGTGGGCCCATTGCCAGTTTCAATGTTTATCATAGAAATGCTTTCCCCTTTTTCGTCTTTGAAGATGGCTTGCAAACAGAAATGGGATAAAAAAAATGTTTTGCCTCTCCTTCATATTTGCAGACTTTCTCGAAGCGTGTGTGCTGTTGCTTTAAGATATTGAGCTTCTTTATGGTACTGAGTTGCATCAAGTCTACAAAATATTTACATTCAGCGCCTTCACTACTGTCAACACTCCAGTAATTTATTCACAGAATAAAGTAGTGGAGAGGTTGTTGTCAGCACTGCATGATTCACAGTAACTTAAGAGTCGCAGGGGTTCGTCAGGGACATCCCATCGCTAATGAAGTTCTACAGGTTAGTGATTTTTAATGTGAGTCAAATGATTTTAGATGTCTGGTTATGATCACTATCTTTGTGGTAATCTGGAGTTGATCAGCGCAGCAGTGTGAGTGTATTGTATGTCACTGTGTGTGTGTGTGTGTGTGTGTGTGTGTGTGTATGTGTGTGTGTGTGTGTGTGTGTGTGTGTGTGAGACTGGATAGATGAAGGAATGAAAGGGTCCCCATGTGACTTGGGCTTTATTAAAGAGAAGTTAATGAGTTCCCCTGTCTGCTTCTCTCATTTTTCCTCCCCTCCCCATTTATTCTCAACTCCATCTCTTCTCCTTCCTATCTCTGTAATATCCCTCCCGCTCAGGCTGTTTCTCAAACTATATTCATGTTCTCAGGCACGTTGCCTTGCCCTTCTAAGTAAATTACAAAACTGAGCCAGTGCAGCATGGGGAGTGTAAATATCAAACTATTTGGTTACGTCCCAGTCTCTGTTGCCCTTTTTTCTCTCTCTCTCTCTTTCTGTCTGTTGGTCCTCTCTTTCCCGATGTGCCAAAGGAATCTCGCCTTTATCGCTGTCTGATTTTTGGATTTTCATGCTAATTCAAGCAGATCCATCTGACTAATGCAGATCACAGATGTTGTACACTGTCCCCAGTGCTGGTGTGTGTGTGTGTGTGTGTGTGTGTGTGTGTGTGTGTGTGTGTGTGTGTGTGTGTGTGTGTGTGTGTGTGTGTGTGTGTGTGTGTGTGTGTGTGTGTGTGTGTGTGTGTGTGTGTGAGCGCGTGCATGTTAGTTCATTTGCGTTTCTGATATCACACAGCGTTTGATTCTTTTGATGTTCAAAAATCCTCTCACAACAAAGTACAGATTCCCTGCTTTTGAAAATGAGATCTTTCTAAATCAAATGTGTTTCGCAGTGGTGATATCAGGGATGCTAATAATTTAATACAGTGACTCGGTCTTCAGTGTTTACCTTGAGGCTCGATACAAAGCGCCCTTGCAGTGTCTCATCTTTCGCTGAGCTGCTCCGCATCCTGCCGACTTCAGCCGCTCAGCCGTCCTGGGTTGTGATGTGTTGTGCAGGAGTTAGACACTGGGGGAAACTTGCTGTGTCTCCAGGCAGTCGAATGTCGAAAGATGACGGGTGGCACTTTGTAAAACTTGTTAAATTGAGGAGAAAGAAAAGCCTGTGGTCAGAAAAAGAGAAACAGAAAGAGAACAGGGGAGATAAGGACATAGACAAAGAGGGAACCATGTTCTTGTTTTGCTCTCTCCTGAGGCACAGAGTGCAGCTAGTGGTCTGACATGCTAGCGAAATGGTGCTCCACTGCTGTAACATCCGTCTGCTTGTCCTGCTGTGGAGGCAGGAAGGGAACAGCGGCATGAACACACACCGCTTCGTCATTGCACTCTTTGTACACTTGCTCCTCTGTCATGGTCACTGGAGAAATTACACACAGCGAGCCGGCATGGTGGCAAGCACACATGCACAGACACACAATCACGCAGACATGGGACCGGTGCGCCGCTTCCCTCTCAGAAACAACTGCGACATGAGAACAGCAGGTATGGCTTGGGGGAAAAAGAGATTCTGTCAGTGTCTTGCCATTTCCCAGTTGAAATCATGTTTTCCTCCCTGTATCCTGCTACATTTATTGGAGCGACACATGAATGTAGGAAGAGCTATTCCCTATGTTCTTGCAGCACAATTAGATTTTGAACCCAGTATATTCCATGTCATCTGATTCCATTCCAGTCTTCATACTGGAGGCTTTTCCTCTCTCTCCCGCTGACTGTAGCCATCTGGGCTTTTGATCCAGTGGAAATGCTCTGACAGGCCTATTTGAGGGGCCAAGGGAAGAGAGATGACATTGTGTTGCAGCAAATCCATAGGAGTGACATGCGGGGGGTGCTACCAGAAGTCTGGGGGAGTCTGTCCTAAAAAAGGCAGCGGGATAGTGTAGCCGTCTGGAAGATCTATGGAGTGCGATGTGAGTGACGTGCAGTGCTATTTGTTGGACCCTCATTGGACAGGGTGAGCTGACACATCTGTGGCAGGAAGCCAAATCAACTCTGATTTACACCACCCCACCATCTAGAAAGGGGCCTGCCCAGCCACCCGGCCGTTACAGAAGATGTATTGTGAGGGGTAGCTTGGTATCAAAAAACAATCACTCACAGAGTCTGTCTCACACACACACACACACACACACACACACACACACACACACACACACACACACACACACACACACACAGGAACACATAATAAAAGATCTATGCTGAGCGGGTTAAAGTATCTCTATTCACAAGTTATGGCCGCTCATGTTTGACATATATAAATTTCCCTCTCACACAGACACAGACATCAACGGCCTCCGCCAACAGATATTTTGTTAAGAGGAAACCATTATTGCAAATAAAACAAGCTTGTTGGCTGGGCGCCCGTCTGGGCCGGTTCTGACTGCATGTTAAACGTTCAGTAAACCCTCTACATTTTCCCCTGCTGTTAGCCATCACACTGCTGTGGTCCCAGGCTCATAACAACTCACTAGAGAGTGTGGAACAGATTGAAAAAGAAAGGAGGGGGGGTTAAGTAATTGAGAAACAAGGAGAGATATAGAACATTTTGATATAAAATAGAGGGGTACGAAATAAGTGGTGGCACAAGTTAAGATTGATAGGAGAAAAGAACTGGTCACCCAAGGAGAAATTGAGGGCAGTGATTTTGCAGAGAGGAGATGAGGCGATGTCATTCTCATTGAATAGCTATTATAAACGTACCAAGGTAGATGTGGGACTGGTAGGGTGTGTGAGGCAGTTCTTCAGCACATCTTGATAAACCTCTTCTTTCCAGGTATATATAGATATGTATCAAATTTTCTTCAATGAGACGCCTTTGGGTTTGGTTATTTTCTCAAGCTGCATCAACCTGTTCATTATGTTCAAGGAGAGAAGTAGCAGTGAATCACAGCGAAGGACAAAACGTGGAACAACACTCTTTGAATGTTAAAAGTAAACAGAAATCAAGCATACTTAATTTTTGTTGCCATGGCAAGAAGTTAAAATAACTCTTTTAAGTCGACTTCAGAGACTAAAGCTTTCAAAAGGCATTCATCTGTTTGCCCAGCTATGCCTACGTCACACTTACTACATACACCATAGTTGTGAGGGTTCATCAAAATCTGCAGCACTGCAGTTTCAGCTCGCACCTCGCTAATCTCTCTGCTCATTTAGGAAGCTCTTAAACTCGCATACAGACACATGCAGCCCAATGTAAACATCCTAATTAGTGAAGAGGCTGACGGAGAGGAGGGCTGCTTGGCCAGGGCCATCTGGCTGGGCCAGGCTGTCTGATCTATAGGTCTCTGGTTTGCCAAGCCCACATGTTTTACATTGTCTCACAAGGAAGGGAGTACAAGTCATTTTCTAACCTGCTGCTTTCAACAAAACAAATGTTACCCATAAACCTATATGGAAATATTCATTCATACTCTTTTTCTCTCTCTCTCTCTCTCTCTCTCTCTCTCTCTCTCTCTCTCTCGTACACACACACACACACACACACACACACACACACACACACACACACACACACACACACACACACACATAGGAAAATTAATTAGGGCTGGCACAGCAGCAGCGGCAGCCTCATTCTAATAAATCTCTCCATTATCTAAAGTGATTGGTGGACACAGCAGCTCATTTCCTGCCACAGAGTTGAGACCTGAGGACAGGCGGGCATTAACCCTATGTTTCCTGTTCTGTCAAGTGCATACTCTTCAGCTGCGTTGGTGCATGTGTAGAGAGAGCGAGAGGTCAACACAAGAGAATGAACAATATAAGAACAGAAACTCTTGCTATGGTTTGGGATGGGAATCATAAGCCAGTTCCAGTTGAGAACCAGTTGCAAATTGTCCGATCCATTGAAATCACATGCCCTCAAGCTTCCTTTTATTTGATGCCGGCATGTTTTTCTGACAGTTGCACACTGCAAAACAATGACGTCAATCTCATGCATCAACACTGCAATAAAATTGCAATAGGCTTAGCAGATTTTTCCTTTGACTGAGAAAACCGAAATGAAAATGAATACTGTACAAAAATTCAGATGATGACAAACAGACTGTTGCTGCAGCTAACTAGCTCTTGGGCTTTACGGCCAATTCAACTCGCTTATCTGCTTCTAGCTAGCAAAACCCTTTCGTACTTGCTGCAAAGGGAGGGATAATAAACCAGTTGCAATGATGCTGAAAACCTCTGTAGAATCAGACCTATTAGCAGAATCAATAATGAGATTGGTATCAAAATTCAAGATTCAGGGTCTATCTTCCTCCTTGACTCCCATCAACAATGAGCTCAAACATGGATTCAGAGTAGCCTTTTTGTGCAATGAGTGGGAAACGTCATCAGCGGTCATCTATTAGTGTTGCATTTGCCTGCCTGGATAAAGAATCACTGCTCTAGGTCTCATTATAGAGTCATTATAGTGCATGTGGAACTATACCCTACCAGCTGGCCTACGCTGCACACTGAATGGACCATTGTGAAACTGACTCAATAGCGAGACATGAATTAGTGACCCAGAAATTTGCTGAGGTTTTGAGTCATAACAATGTTGCGGCCAAGATTAAGTAGTTCTGTATGCGAGGGGAATTTGGAGCAGAACTATTTCCTCTTCTTGTTCCTTGATGACATCACAAATGTCTAGGGAGCCATTGGAGCACCTGTGTCCCATCTCCATGACAACTGAGCTTGGGGCCTTTTGGTGATGGAAGACATAGATGGGGCAGGTTTGCACAACTGGGCTTACACATGCACACACTTGGTTTAAAAAAAATAAAAAATAAAAAGAGAGAGATTTTGAGGCTAAATAAATCACACAACATGTAGTCTGGGGTGAGAGCCCCTGATGAGATATAGAGCCCACAGAAATAGGCCATCACAGACCCCATTCCTCCTGGCCAGTACCAGAGTTAATGGCTTTCAGATCTCTGGGTGCCTCTCTGACTCTTTCTGTGTTAGCAGGTTTGTCTTTGTTATCTTACAGCTGCTATCTTTGCTCTACCAATTCCATCTTCTCCGCTGGACGGCCATTGTAAATGGCTGCTCTGCGCTGTGTCCTAATGAATGCTTTTGCTATGTTATAGATCTGTTAACAATAAAACAAAGGCCAATTTATGTGCCTCATTCATTTCAGGATTATAGTGTTTATTTTGAAATGGAAGGAAGAGCTGGAATTGAAGAGGAAGGAGAAAAGGACGGAGCAAGGAAGGGGAAGTCAGGACAGGAGGCGGAAATAGGGAAGGAAGGGGGGGGGTGACTGGAGAGTCAAGTGAGCTCGGTGAGGCAGAATAATATGGCCTGAGTGTGGTGGGCTGAAATGTGCCTTTCCGAGTGTGTGTTTGCTTTTGACTGGTGTACAACCCGTGATTCTCAATGCAGAAGGCTTTACTTGAATTTGCACCAAATGAGTGTCTCAACAACTTTGTGTCAGTTTTTAATCTAACAGACAGTCCAGGCTAACACACAGAGCCACTAACTGACTTGGGATTTACAATATGACTCAACCGTCCCTGGCAGTCTGATAGAAGGGGTGTTTTTAAATACAGACATCACAACTCCTGGATATACTCGTGCTGTGAGTGCCGTCGACGTCATGGACAGCAGCTCAAGAGTCTTGAAAGAAAGAGTAAGTACTCTGCGTTGAATAAACTGATTAAGTTGAGCATGGATTCATCATATGAATTGTGTGGCTTTGTCAAGGTCACATATAAAGGTTGTAATGTGAATATACACACACTTATACAGAGCACCTATTCATTCACATCTCAATATGGGGTTGCTAGGGGCAACACAGACCCTACAGCATCCTCACACTCACTGTTTGCCAAGCAGCCAAATATCCAGCACCATTAACCTCATCATTGCAACATAATCAGCCGCGGATGAAGCCACCGCTAAATCGAGGCAGCCTTCAAGGCACAATTAGAAATGTTAATTAAATGTTGCTTCGTCTTGCACGGGCTTGACATATAATGCAAAAGCATCATTGGGCGCAGTGCAGTTTGAGCTTTCTCAAGACTCAGTCATTGAGGATCTATAGCACACATGAATAACCGAGTGTCGTCTTGGAATAGCAATGTGCAAACTGTCCATGACACGATAGCCCAGCTCTGCTGTGGCTGCTCTTTCTGGAAATATGCTGTTTGTTTAGTGACAGAGATCGCATTGCTCTTTACACCTAAATTCTTGTGCTCTTATTAGATATTTTTTTATTCTAGGAGTTTTTAAAAGCGCTGGAGCCTTGTTTTTATTGCTCTGTGGTCAACACACTGAAGACTGAATGCCTTTATGGACATGTTCACTGATGTTTGTTGTTTGTGTCAGGGTCTCTGTGTGCAGATTTAAGTGCCTTAAGAGCACCCATCATTCACTGGACCACTGAAAGCTTTGAGGTCTCAAAATGTTAGGTGGCCATTTTGGAGTGTTAATACAACTACTAATGGTTGATAGAAATAGCACCCACTCCGACCCCGGAATAAATGTGTGTTTGTGCGCATCTGTGGTTGATCAAGCGTGTGAAAGTGACCTGAGAGGGGGGGGGTCACCCTCCTCTAGTACAGTGCTCGCCTCTGCAAGAGGTCTGAAAAATGAATCCATATCTCAACCCATCAGCAGTGAGAAGGAATGCAGAGGCATCAGCCCTAAATGGATTGGACAGATTGGACCTTCTAATACCATTTTATTAGATGCTGCCAGTCTTTGCCCATCATCTGCGAAAGACTGCTTGCTTTGCTGTTTCAGTCCCGCAGAGGCTCAGCTCGAGTGAGACTACAGCTTGTGTGTGTGTGTGTGTGTGTGTGTGTGTGTGTGTGTGTGTGTGTGTGTGTGTGTGTGTGTGTGTGTGTGTGTGTGTGTGTGTGTGTGTGTGTGTGTGTGTGTGTGTGTGTGTGTGTGTGTGTGTGTTGTGTTTGTGTGTTGTGTTTGTGGCTGCTCTGGTTTAGCTATGCCCACAGATGAAGGAAGCCCAAGAATGACAGGGGAGAGTGAAAGGGATTAAAAGCTAACTCCATTTAGACTGTGCCTAAGACAGACAGGTCTGCTCTAAACAGGTGTGTTTATCCTTCTCCAAAGTTGCTAAAAAGACTCAGCTGTGGTGGAGTTTATTCGTGTGTGTGTGTGTGAGTGTGAGTGTGTGTGTGTGTGTGTGTGGGAGAGAGAGAAAGAAAGAGGAAGAAAGAGTGAGGAGGAGGGAGGGAAAGACAAAGGCTATGTCTGTGTATGCAGTGTGAGTATGTGTGTGTCTCTCTCTCGAAGACTTGCTAATTTAAACAGGATTAGAGGAAGTAGTGATGGACTGTTCTCAGTAAATTATACTGTGTTGTAAAGCACTGTACCACCCACACGCATCCCACACCTACATGGAAGTCCTGTAGCGGTTAGCATACGCTGCACACATATATACACGTGGACATACACACAGACAATTGCTTCGGAGAGCGTGGGTTGGAGAGGAGATATATCGCCAGAGTGTGAGGGGTTTGTGTGCTGTGTGAATACTTTCCCAGCTCTAATCCACCCATTCCTGTTGGCATGAAAGACAGGGATTAACAGACGAAAGGTGAACATGAAGAAAAGGCAGGGCCGGAAAAGAACACAGGGAATGAGAGATAGTATGCCGGCAATCTCTGCAGGATTCTTCTGCGGCTGCTGTGGTGAATGCAGATGAGCAGTCTTTTGTATGAAGTTAAATCCTCTTATTGATCAGCAGATTAGGTGCTGTCCTCTTTCCCTTCTTTAACTTCCAAAACTATGAAGAGGCAGTGTCCCCCATCAGTCTGCTCAGGATTTGGATAGCTCAAGGAATCGTCAAAATACTGTCATAAAACATAATAGAAATTCAATTAAAGGCATTCATGCGAAGTATTAAGCGTCAACCGGCAGACACGTGCTTTGTAAAAAAAGCTGCAAAACAATGCCTGTAATGTCCTGAAAATGTAGCGCATAAGGTCCAGGATCTTTATTGGCTGAGTTACCTGTACAAAACACTCTCCAATTGCTACCTGTTCCTGATGTTCTTTCATTGAACGTTAAACAAACATGATGAGATTCATAAGTTAAATTGCCCTCCTGTCTGTAATGTAGCACTACACAAGCTGTTCATATCTAAGGATGTATCATGCAATGAGGATCTCTATTTAACGCCCACGGGAGAGGATCTCCCTCACTGTGAGATAAAAGCAAGGTTTTGCATCATTAGAGGATGATACTATCAAGGTAATTATGATAGCAGGCAGTTGTTTGTTAGCTTATAGTTGCTGTGAATTGCTACTCTATCTATCTATCTGGTATTCTTTTTGGAGCTCCATTCATGCTCTTAAAAAGTAAATAAAAAGTACAACATACCGACTCTTCTGACAACCTAAAAGTGAGATGATCGGACAAAAAGGTTTTGACAGTGTGTAAATAATAGATGGTTAAAAACAGGAATAAAGATATAAATGATGTGTAGCATATTCTACTTTCTCTACTTTTATCTCTTTTCTCTTTCACACCTCACTTTTGAAAGGACAACATGAAAACATAAAAATGCCGCTGTCACTGCCAGCTATTTTTGGAAAGCTAGCTACTTCTCCGTGACAAATATACGCATAACTTAAGGCGTTTAAAGAACTCTTCTTCTCTCAGTCCCGCGTCAGTATTCATTCAACCTGTCTGGTGCGGCGTTGTTTTGATAGAGGGCCTTCCCATCTCTGCAGGTGTGCTGAAAAATTCACCGTGACGACTGGGCAGAGATTTGCATCGCTGCATGAAAGAGTGCGAGCTAGTTATCTGAGCAGCCATTGTGGGAAATAGAGGGGCGGATGCTTTTAGCCTGCTTTGTGTCCAAGGCCTCATCTGTCTGTTGGTAGACTGAGGTATAGCAGATGCAAAAATAACACTAAATAAAAATGTGTTAACAAAGGAGTGAGAGGACGACCATCTGGTGCACTGTGGAAAGAAGAAGTTGTTTTACACACAACATGCAGGGTTGAGGAGGAAACTGTACACGGCATGCATATGTGAAATTCTTTCCCGCTATTTGATCCATCCATGGTCAGTCCTTCCTCCACGGCAGACCAGGAGCGGTGGGCTGCCAGTCGACCATTGGTCAGGTGGTCACCATTGGTCAGGTGGTGATCGTCTTGCATGTTTTTAATGGGGGTATTTTATGGAGGTGAGCATGGGGAGAACATGCAAACTCCACAGAAAGGCCCCTTATTTTCCTCAAGCAGCAGGCACCAAAGGTATGGTGGAGGACACGCCCAGCGCCCACAGCGGGATTCGAACTGGGGACCTTCTAGTTGTGAGGTGACAGTGTTACCACTTTGGCCAACGTGCCACGGGGAGACAACACTGAGAAAAGGAATACCTTTTAACACGGTTTGCTAATATTAATCTAAATAATAAGGGTATTGTTGTTGGCAGCTCACTCTCTCTCTCTATATGTATGTATGTATGTATGTGTGTGTGTGTGTGTGTGTGTGTGTATATATATATGAGGCTGATTTTAGCATTTTAGTATTCAGAGTTGTGCTGGAGGTATAAATAAAAGACACTCCATGAGCTGTAGCTGCTCCTTCATGATCCCGCACCATAGTGAAGATATGTTTGAGTTGTGTGTGTATGTGTGTGTGTGTGTGTGTGTGTGTGTGTGTGTGTGTGTGTGTGTGTGTGTGTGTGTGTGTGTGTGTGTGTGTGTGTGTGAGTGAGAGAGAGAGAGAGAGAGTTTGTGCACATATATTTTAGTTTGTGTGTGAGAGCGAGGGAATGTGTGTGTGCGTTCTTGCATGCATGACTGTTTAAATGGTTTCCTTTCCACAACAAAACAAAGTTAATTGCTTCAATTACTGATATTATTTGCAAATTACCTGCCGTTGGTTGTCTGCGACTCTCAGTTTGGAGTCCTGCGAGTTCATATCTCGGCTCCGGTGCTCTGTTTTGTTGTTGTAAATCGTTATGTTAAGAGAGCTTGCTCTCGTTGTCTTCGGGAATACTGATAGAGTTTGTGTTTGTCTCCTTAGTCCACACTTTGCTCTGAATGCTTTTAATTGACGTTTGAATGATATTCACCACGTTGACTGTTGCCTCCATGTCACTTCAGCAAACAGTCCAAAAGATGGATGCTTTGCAGTTCCCCCTTGTGGCTGCTTTGACAACCCCATAGAGGAAGAAAAAACAGGAAAGGGAAAAGAAAACCTGTGGGTTTGAAATGTCACTGTCTTGCCCTGGCCGTCATTCCACATATATTCTACCGTCAGAGATAAAAGTTTTGGAGCTTAGCACATCTTGTTGTGAAGCTGGGAGCTGTTTTCTGGTATGCCATCTTCTGTAGATATGTGGGCTGATTATTGAGTCAGTCTTGCGTGTGTTTGTTTGCCTGTTGGGTCATCATTGCTGTGATGTAGGTGTAATGTCTGACAGGTTATTTTTAAGCCCACCCAGGAGTTCGGATACCAAGGCCAGGCGTAAAGAAAAGGCAACAACAAGAAGATGTGTTTGCTTTTTATTGTTCTAAAGCCGCAGATGGGGAACATGATTTTTACACATATCCTGGCTTTAAAGCTCCCCTTCTTTCTAAATGCTATGTTTTAGGTAAGTGCTGTTTATAATGCAGAGAGACACCAGGTACATTTACTACAGGGTAACATTTAGGCGGTGGAGAATGCACCATATCATCTCGCTAATCACCTGTAATGAGCAGATGCAAGGCAGATGTGCATTGCTGCTGGCACAGGTGCTGCACAGTAAAGGTGTCCAAGGTTTGTCTTGGAATCCCTGATAGCCTTGGTGCGGTCTACCATCCCTCTGCTTGCCAGTCTGTTCTGTCCTTTAGACAGAGGGTGTGTGTGTCTATGAGGCCGTGAGGGGCAAAAAGAAAAGGGGAACAGTAGGAGGAAAAAGAGAGCGCAGTGCAGCCGAACGAGTTTAATTACTATGGCATGAGTATTCATGAGCTTGTCCTCTGTATCCCCCCCCACACTAGCTTTTTTCTGAACCGAGCACGACTCTCAGCACTGGCTTTAGGCCACTGCGAAACCAAGTGAAGAGGTTTTCAACAGCTGAGTTGCGTTGCTGGATTTGGAATCATCACAGGTGGACTCCCCAAAAGCTCTGCTGTCTGGCTGAGAGTGTGGCCGCAGGGGATCTACTGAAAGGAGGCATATGGTAGCTTATGATTAAAAGTGGAAAGTTTCAATGAGTGTCTGAGTGTGTAACTGTGTGTGCACTCATGCATATGCACTAACTACAGTTCTGAATGTATTAGTTATATCGTAATTTATCCAGCTATGAAAAAGCCCAAACCTCACAGACTTGTCTGTCAACTTGACTGACAAACAAAAGCAAATTAATTTACCTTCAGCTGTGGGGGAGCATCATTAAATACTATGTGAATTACAGAAAGCGTGCTGCTCATAGTGTTGGATTAAAGTGAAAGCATTATTTTGGCTTTATGAACGGGTGAAACTATGGAAGCGCATTAGTTACACAATCTACCTATTTTCATCCCGGTTAAGGCATGTCCTGTATATGTCCCTATCATGAAACATTGACATCTGTCTTGTGTGCTCTCCCATGTTTTTCTTTTCCTTATACGTAATTCAGCCGAGTGGCAAACTTGTTTGCTTGCCAGAAGTCTCCAGTGGCTACCCACTTGCTCATTTTACAAGTAAAACGTGTTACATAACAGAATAAAAACATTCTCCATGACTTAGTTTGCTGCTCCTCTTCTACTTCCTCATTTTTCTCTAAACTGTGTAAAGCTTTGGCCTATTCCTTTTTTTTCTCTCTCTCTCTCAGCCTTGGAGCTACATTGAGCTTTTTGAGCCAGTTTCTGATGAGATCAATTCATGCCACGTCTTTCTAGAGGGCTCCCTGGCTGCCTATATTGTGTACAGTGTGCCACTGATGGCCACTGGTTAATCTGCATGGAACAAAGTTGATATCAAGGGGGCAGTGTGGCAAATGAGCAGAATTATGCCTTTTAAGTGGCAATACTATAATTGTAGGCAGTGAAGTAGTTTCATCAAACCAATGGGCAATAATACAGGATGCCTGTCAAACAGCAGGGCAACAATCACCTTCCTCAGTGTGACATTTTATTTAGGAGTAAAGCAACAAAACCTGGAACGACATACATTGATCTGCTCTCCAAAACTCAGATGAAAGAATAAAAACAAAGGATCATTACAGTAGCTTTTCCAGCTGATGAGTATACAGGTTTTACACAAAGCGTTTGACAAGGCCACCACCCAGTGATGAACTTAATCCTGTTATCCATATCCTGATATTCAAATGTGCCACAATTTCACACAGCTTTACTTTGGATAGGCAGTTACAGAATGTGAAATCTTTCATTGTCAGAATCTCAGGAGCATTTCCTCTACACTTCCATATTTACAGTCTACAAAGCTGCTTAAAGCAAAAATGGAAAATACATCATCTACGGCTGAATAAGACTAAGAGCAATATTGTGACGTTTTTATTGGAAAGACTATGAAAGATGCCATAACTCAAGAAGTGTAATAAACATAATGTGCTTTGATTTTTCTATATTCTCTGTAATGTGGAACAGGCCTGAGGTCTTGCTTAGACTTGGCCCAGGATTTTATATGATCCTGTCCACTGGCTTTGACATATCAATCTGAACATTTAATGTGCTTTTTGACTGCATGACTGGGTTTTACACGCACATACAATATACTTCCCCACATATCTGCTCGTGCCCACACAGTGACCTGTCCTACAAAACAAAAAATATATTCTGAACAACTAGAGCTAAACCCCTTTGCTACTTTACAAACCAGACTGTAGACAATATGCGTCATGTCTATCTCGTCCATTGCTAAGAAGTGTGAGGGTACTGTGGCCCCGCCGTGAACCAGCAGTGTGCAGCTCTTAGCCCTGCCAGGCGTGTGTCTCCGCCTGCGCTTTGAGTTATTGCTGCTGGGGTCTGAGACCCATTCATCAGCGCTTCATTAAAACCCAAATCGCTTTTTCACTCACAGTCTTCTCTCTCCCAGCCTGACAAGTCCCACATACTGCCTGCCCAATTTCTGAGCTGGTCCTGATGTTAAGAGGCAGTTCAGTTCCATGACTTTGCAGCCCCATGCCTACTCTTAGCTGAGAATAAGGCGTTCTAAAGAGGACATTGCCCACCTGGGAACCTCACTGGCAGGAATGGCTTTTCACTTGGTAAGCAGCAGAGCAAGGAAGACTCACCTGGGTGACATGGGGGTGGGTGGAGGGGTGGGGGAGAACGAGAGAGACACGGGGCTTTTGAAAGGAACTCTCCATTGGCCTTTTCCTGTTCCGCTTTTGTTTGGCGCTATCTTGCCGTTCCGTGTTATTCAAACCACACAATGAGGTACAAAGCTGCCGGCGGAGGCTCCAGCTCTGTCCCTCCTCCTCCTCCACCTCCCTCTGCCATATTATAAGTCATTTAAACCGGATTTTGGCTGAGTGGAGCTGAGGCAGGTGGAACCGGAATGTTCACAGGCCCCTGACCATTCTTCGCTTGCAGGAAATTAGCTGTCCATTGTCCCTGTGCTGCAGCGGCTCGGTTGAACTCAGTGCCATGTAAAGGCCAATATCTTATCAAAATTGAAGCAAAGCACTGCGGCAGTGCTGTCAGTGTTGTTTCTTTATAACAAAATTTCAGTCTCTCATTGTCTCTCAACCCCTCTCCCTACTCTGTGAAGTCTGGTCTACTCTATGAAGTTAAAAGTCATGAAAGCCAAAGCCATTTATTTCTCCACTGTAACACGACACTTGAGTGCAGTAAGTGAGAAGCTAGACCAGTCAGTGAGTGTTGTAAGTGTGTTCCACTGATAATGGTGAAAGGCATTTAGTATTGATTTCTATAGTAAAGCAAATACTTCACAACCAATTGATTCATTATGGTTTTACTCACTTCATGTTCTGCTACTGCATATGTGAGTCAACCAGTTGAACCTCAGCTCCTAAGGCTTGTGTGAAAACCTTTGGCTCTACGTGTAATTCTGCACGTGCCCACAAGCATTTACAAAAAATAAAAAATGAATTCATAAAAGCCAGGTTCAGTGCTTTTGCTTAAGCTTTTCACAATTTTGAAGTACCTGCCCTTGTTTTAACGGCGCAGCGCCAGTGGCTGTATTTCTCCAGTGCATGCTCATTACATTTGCTATGGCATGTGACCTTTTCCTCTGGTAAATGTAACACAGACCACAGGGGGGAATAGGGAAAACAGGATCGCACATTGCGCACCAGTGAGAAAGAGGAATGAGAAGAAAGTGCCAGTACTGTTTTTCTGCTCTAGCTTTGGGATTTATCAGCAGCCAAAATACGCACTTGCTCAGGCACAGAGAAAACACTTAAACTCTCACCGCCACGCATGTATACACGTGTGCACACGTACACACAGCGACACGCACTCACACTCCTCCACCCCTTCCCCACATCCTGAGGGGAGAGGTCAGGTTAAGTGCTGTGTGGGGCAGTAGGCCTGTTCTTCCTCTTGGCTGGCAACCTGCCCACGTCAACAGTCCTTCTCTTCAAAAGCCACTAATGCAGGGCCGAGCGCTGACAGTGTTCTGACAATGAGTTACTATCTTCCAGCCGTGGCCCCTGTCCGGCTGCCGGTCCCACTGAAAAACAGATCTGTGGCGAGAGCAAAGGTTAATCTAGCAGTGAGGCTCCACTGGTGACTGCCTCCACAGCCATGTGTGACTGAGAATAGGCTGGGAGGAATTAACACCACCGCCTGAGGGAGTGTTGACAGAGGTGTGTGTGTGTGTGTGTGTGTGTGTGTGTGTGTGTGTGTGTGTGTGTGTGTGTGTGTGTGGCTGTCTCTGTCTGAGCTACTCTGTGTGTGTGTGTGTTGATGATGGGAATAGAGGAAGGGGCAGATGACGAGGTTTGAGGAGGAGGTTTTGTGTTCACAATCCATTATCTTCAGGGAGGAATCACGCTGGATAAAGGTTGCTTCATGCCATTTCAGAGATGTAAGACAAATACCAGCGGACCGTGTAAACATCGCAGTGAGAGTATGCGTGCTGTCCCTCTGCTGTCCGCTGTATCAATCGCTCTGTCTGCCTGTCTCACTCCATTGTTTTTTTAACCTACCTCTAACTTTTTTTTTATGTCCTTCTTGTCTGCCGCAATGAAAAGCACAACGCAGCCAAAAGGCTCCTGCAGCCTGCCAGTTGCTTAAGAATACTTCTGCTAGTGTATGTGTTTGTATAGACTCTATGCTTAGTTATGCATGTCTACATTTAACTGAGTCAGCAAAGGTCAACTAGGCTCATAGCCTCCTGAGGAGAGAGCATTTAAACGGGTCTCCCTACCACTGTGCCAGCTGTCTGTTTCTAGTCCAAACAGCTCTGTTGGCTAAGCCCCTGTTGCCACATCATGGCCCCCTGCCTTTTGGCAACGCGGTAACTGTTAAAAGCTTAGCATTGTTAGTGTGTGCTAACTCCCATGAGTGTTACTCGTGCCTTAACTGGCAAGGATTTTTTCCCCCTAAACGCTCGTGGAAGTGGAGGTTGACATTTTCTTTCACTTCCAGCATCACAGGTGTCAAATGGTGTATGTTGTTGTGAAGTGATAGTTATACTGAGGCAGATAATAAATCAAATTCCCTACCTCGGATTTTTGAGATTAGCATATTTGCAGCAGCAATAAGCCATGCATCAGCAGTTGGGGATATTTTCAAGGATTTGTGGCTTATAAATCACACAGAAGAAATGCCCAATTTTGTGGATTTCTCCAGATTATCTTTGTGCAGATAAAGTGGAAATTGAGGGATAAATAAGAAAAGAAAAAAAGAAAGCATCAAGGCATGCTAGCTCTGGCTCATCACAGTCAATTAGCTATGTGAGGCATCTCCTGCAGATATTTCACTTCGGATAATGCCTCTTCTGTCATCAGTCTGTGTGTGTGTGCACAGAAGCACATGTCTCTGTGTGCGGGTATGCATGTCTGTGGGCATGTGTATGTGGGTTGCCTGTGCACACACCTGCCAAAATACCTTCATATAGCCCTCCTTGTGAGACGGGGCAGACTGGAGTGCTTGTTTTCCCACTCACAGTGGGTGTGCATTTCTTTATCTCCTTTGCCTGTCGTGTTGACTGATGGGTAATATGCTAAATGGGGCCTGTGTTTACCTCACCTGTGCCACCGGCAGGCCTCTGTGTGTGCTGGGCTGTGACAGGGAGCACTAATAATGCTTTAACTGCTCTGTCAAACTTCAATCACATTGACACAAGCTCTGTTGTAGCACACTGTCCTGTTGGCGGAGGGGCTGTCATTGGACAGATGTAAGTGAATTTTGTCCCAGTAGTTACATGGCAAATGGTGACTACGCGCTGGAGGTCAGGTAAGTGGGCTGTGCGGTAGCAGCACAAGTACAGATGTGCATTTGTATAATTGTGTTTTCCTGTATGCATGTGTCTGTGTATGCAAATACTCAATATGTGTTTGCATATGTGCATGTGTGCGTTCGTGTTTTTGGGGGTGCCTGAGTAGCTTTGTTTCCATTTCTATGTGATTCTATTGCTGGGTTAGTGGAGCAGTGAGGCCTTGCAGTGAGTCTCTCTACAGGAGTGTGTGATTTACGAGCCTGGTGTGAGCACTTCTCCCATCCTCCTGCATAATGTCCCCATTAGAGACAGGAGACACTGTAGCTCTGTTCATCATTTAGCTTCAGCCACAAGCACACCTGGGGAGGGAGAGAGGGAGAGAGGAGAGAGAGAGAGAGAGAGAGAGAGAGAGAGAGAGAGAGAGAGAGAGAGAGAGAGAAAGTAGGAGTAAAGAAAGGGTAGATAGCACAGTGCATTATCTCGCCATCAATTATTGCCCTATGCCTTTACAGAGGCCATGACCAACTGCATCTGCGCACAGCAGACCAGGGAAAAAAAGGGAAGAAGACATAAAAAAAAAATGAAATGGGGATGCAAAAGGTGGGGGGGGGGGGGGGGGGGGGGCAGTGTTATGACTCAGCCACCACAGCAGTAGCCATAGGTCTTGCCAAAGATAGCGAGTTGCCCGCATCGTTCCTTCAACTCCTCTGACTCTTCTTGCTTTTTTTTTTTTTTTTGTCTACCTGTGTTCTGTACCTGTGTTTGTTTTGGTCTGTCAGCCTCATTATGTCGAGCGAGCTGTCAGGGGACACACGGGCTAACAACACCCCTGGGGAGGAGAAAAGAGGAGTAGTAGTGTGTGAAAACTCTGGGAGTCATTCCAACACCCATCTACATTAATAACTGCACAACCGCAGATAAGAAACACTTCATGGGATGGAGTCACATTTGCTCAGCATACAGTTAAGCCTGAGCAAAAGCATTTTCTGAAATGTACTGTGTATACTGGCAAACATTTGGAAAATTGCCTTTTATAATAGTGGGTGAAATCTTCGCCGTCTCATGCAGTGTTTTGTGCTTTATCTTATTTAAACACCTGCTGTATGTACTGAGCTTATGACTAAAGGTATACATTGCATTTTGTCTCTCAGTTGTGCATCATGAGTGCTGTGGCACATGAGATATGTGGAGTTTGTTTCCTCCCTATAACTGCGTCTATAAAAACTGATAACAACCGTGACGCATTTGGGCTCCTGCTTTTTATTTGGAATTCGAGCTACCATGGGAAACAAATAATTATTTGATATGTAATGATGTCTTCGAGCAGGCCGTGCCTTGAACTTGAACAACACAGGGATGTTGCTGGATGTACTCTTTGCTGACGCAGTATGGAGAAAACAAGCCTTAATGAACGGATAATTATGGCACTGAGGCATTTGAAAAGTGGTACGTGGAAGCATTTAGGATTCAACACCAGAGATGGAAAAATTGTAGGTAAATCCCCAAAAACTGTCAGAACATTATTTTGTATCAGATTAGGTGTGTTTTGCATTTAAATGAATTCGAACATAGTACGTGTTAGGTCTCGCGCAAAAAGTGACAGCCCTGCCAAATCATTCATTAATTTCGCAGGGAAATAACTTTGTAAATTACTAATGTTTACCGCTGAGTAAGAAGATTAGTCAGTCTGCCTGGAAGAAACTATGGCCCACTCATGTGTATATCAATGGAAGGTTTTTGTGTCAGCTGCTTCAGAGGCTTTTCCAATCAATTCAAGATTCACAAGGGAAATAACTGAACAATTTTCTAACGGTGGTGAAATTTGTGTAAAATGTATGTGTGTAAGACAGCAAAAAATGGGCTCATTTATGAATAAGCAAAAACAAGCAAGCAAACAAACAAAAAAACTCAAGAAATGTCTCTCCTTGAAGTGGTAGGCTGAGCTGAAATTGTTGAACCCCAAGGGCTGAGTGTTAATTTTTGGGGGGATGAGACAGAGCCTTTCTGCTCTACTTAACATTTGTAATGAAGCCTCTTTTTTTCTATCAGTCTGCCTGTGGTTTGCGCCTTCCAACGTGATGCAGGTCGATGGCAGAGATGACTGGAACACCTGCAGTCACTGTGGCTTCTCTGGATTGATTTTCCATGTTTCAAGTCAATTTTATTAATACAGCCCAATATTACAAATCACAAATTTGCCTCAAGGGGCTTTACAGTCTGCACAGCGTACGGCAAGCTCTATCTTTCTCCCCTCAATTCGGATAAGTAAGAACTCCCTGAGAAAAAGTGCCTGATTTACATGAGGACTCAAAGTGATGGAGAGATAAAAATTCACAGGTTCAGCATAGATGGAGTTAACTGCATCAGCTTGACAACTCTGCCTTTTGTTTTTATATAACCACAACTGTCTGAATGTTTTGGCACACAGAAGTACAGTAAATTCCAACCTTGCCCTCCAGGTGGCTTTAAACAAATGATAAGTATTATATACACTTTGTCCTACACTCACAACACACCCAAAGGTGCACTTATTCCCTCCAACACAAACACTGTTGCCATTTCATCTAAAATACAGTAGGTCCTGACGGGGTGCTGTTCTCTCCAAACACCTGCAAACCACTTGTGTCTCCCATCAGAGCTATTTACACTGCCAGCAGATACTCACACCCACACTGGACAGACACCTGCATCTATTCTAACCCAGAGACATACAACTGGAGAAATAATTTAGCAGTTGGAGCAGCTTTTACAGCTGTGTAAGCTGCTTGTATTTCTGCAATTTACATGTGCGCGTGTGGAGGCGTGAATGTGTGTGTTCCTGAGTGTGCGGAGCCGGGAGTGAGCGTGTGCTTCCACTGCTTCTTACGTGTGAAATAAAGAAACAGCTTGAAGTGGGTCGGTGGCACTACATATTTAACGAGGCGTCTCAGCTCTTAAGCTCGCCGTTGTAGTGTCGCACTTTGACTCCTGGAGCGCACCTCACATCACACCCGCAAACAGCCTCATCTGGCGGGGCTGCCAAGTACAGCGCTGCCTGGAAACTCTCAGCTTTCCTCTGGCAGGCAGATCTTTAACTGAGAGGGTAACCACAGGCTGTCTCACTGCATCTAGAGGTTCGCCCTCTGATTCACCCATGTTGACTCCTTCATATTAGCATTCAACTGAAGGCTCAGAAGCAGACTGCGATTGGTTAATTTTCAACAGGGGAGATTACCCAATAGGAGCACCCCTGCCCCCACACCAGCAACACACACCAATGTACATCTGCCAAGCTGTGTGTAAGGGTGTATCTTCAGCAGCACAGATGCTACTGAATGATCATAGATATAGCAATATTTGTCTCTAAGATGATGACATGACTGTATAAAGAGTATTACCACATGAGCTCAGGGACACTTTGTAAAACTGTTGCCAGCAAACACAGTTTGGTTGCAAATGATTGCATTCTGTTTTTATTTACTTTTTACACAGCGTCCAGACTTTTTCAGGGTGGTGGAATTGAGTTTTTGTGGTATGTAGTTGAAAGAATATTATAGATTCAAGAGGTAACTGACAGAAAGATGTTACTGAGAGAAAAAGCCATGGTTACAAATCCGTCTGCTACTTCAGCACCACGGACAGCACCATGGATTTATCAATACACAGCACAGCTAGGCTACTGATATTTCAGATCCATGATCGGACCATTGATGCTAACTTGCACAAACCTCAGTCAGATAAAGGATCAATGTCAAGCAGGCTAGAATAACATATTCAACTCAACGACCCCTCTGCCCCTGGACTCTCTGCTGCTGGGGGATGGCAGGTTAACAAGGGGGATGCATTTGAGTCATTTTACTAACAAGGAGGATTGAATCCCCCCTCAAACTGCTCACTGCTCAGAAGATCTAAATGGCAGGATGAAAAAAAAGAAAAATGTTGGTGGATGTTGCCTAAAAAATGACAGCTAGTACTGGCAGAGCTACTGTTGAGGGAGCAGAGAGGACCAGAGGGATGGCTGATGTTTGCGCTCCCCACTAGTGTCACTGGATCACTGTGACATTTGGGCCTGCGTTCTGGGCCAGAGCTCAAGCACCCGGGAATCTTGGATGCCAATTCAGATGAGGTCAAGTACAGTGTGTGTCTATGCATTGTTGTGTGTATTTGTGTGGGTGGGTGGCACAAGATCAAAATTACCCACAGCCTCCCTGTGGCAAAACAGACTGAATGTAATGTGTGTGAAATGACATTTGCTCTCCCAGAAGAGTTCAGTGTTTCACTGAGCTATAGCTTTGCATTCAGAGTAGCTCGGAGAAAGAAGAGCGAGGAGAGTGAGAGAGATAAAGAGAACGAACAACTGATTATAAAAAGGAAACAAAAGAAAAGAGTGGGCAGGTTGATGGTGGAAATAAAAACAGCAGCATCAAATGGAGGAACATCAAACACAAATTCCTCCTGGAAAGTAAAAGAATCAGCCTTTTTCCTTTTTTATGGTCTCTATTCTCCAACTCTAAAGAAGTGCTGAAAAGCATAGAGAGGGCATGTACTGTTTTCCACTGCAGGATGAGAGACTTCCAGACAAATAAACTCAAAAAGGTCTGTCTCACTCTTACTCCCCAGAGGTAAAAATTATCTCTCTTTCCCTCCTTCTCTCCTGTTATAGATTCTCATTGGAGAATCTCACTCGCCTCTGTCAGCCGCATGCTATAAGGTCAAGATCCTCTACTGAAAGTTTTTCTTTTAGCCTCAGGACTATTTTCTATCTCTTATTCCCCCAGTGCCAAATGCACACTCCAGCAAAGCCCCGAAGGAAAAACAAAGCCCATCTCCAAAAATATATAGACTTCCTCAGGCGTGTGAGCGTATGCTGCAAAAAGGTAGATTTAGTGTTTGCTTTTAATGGAAAGCATTGTGTTTGCTCGGAGGCACTGGAGGGGCCACTGGCATTTTTATGGAGCGAAGTAGTGAGGAATGAGAGGTGATCTCAACCTGAGAACGTCCTGCGGTCGTCAATAGTTTGGCCACACTCTTGGGATGTATTCTCTGCTTATGTAAGTGTGTTCTTGGTGAAGCTGTGTGTGTTTGTGTGTGTATGTGTGTGTGTGTGTGTGTGTGTGTGTGTGTGTTGGAGCTGCACTAACGAGTTCCCCGAAGAACACCTCACACACGGTTAAGGGAGTGAGATCACACTGCGCGTTTCCTCTCATTCACACCGGCTTAGCTGGCACTGTCCCCGTGGTGAAGAGCGCACGGCTGGGGAATACCGAACTGAGGCATCAATTACCTGGATCTCACTACATTGGTCAAGGGAGAACACGGCTAAATTGAATAACACTTTCCCAACTGCATGTTGGCATAGTGTGCTTCCGCACACATGCTGGCGCAGGTGAACACACACACACACGCTCATGCTCACACTTGCGGAAAACAATCAGCGATCCATCCCAGTGGCACCCTCTCCCGACAGGGTACAGTAACCAGCGCTCACCACTGAGACCGCATCATATGATTGACTCACTCACACCTCCATATGACTGTTAAATCGTCTTATATGCACAGTCAATTCAAGCTTAGTGCCTTTCCCAAGCCCCATGGGCGCGGCTGATAATTTGACTTTTATTGAAATTCAGCTCCAGTGGGTTCAAGGTGGTTGAAGGTCGTTCTTTTACTGCCACAGATGAGACGGAGGGAGAGCACGGCATCAAGCCCTCAAGGCTATATCTCTCTCTCCGTCTCTCTCTCGTCTGCTTCCCTCTCTGCCAATTGGGGAATTTTTCAGGAGGCACGAGTCAATTTTGGGGTGCATCCAAACATGGTTAACAACAGCGTTTAATGAGATTGGATATAGCTAGTTGGTGTTTGCCTTTGCCCCTCGAGCAGTCTTCTTTATTACTTTTCAGTGGTACATCGCCTTAGTCTTGGGGAGAGACTAACAGTGACAGAGGTTAAGAGGTATTAAGTTATTCTTTTGGGGATTAAAGGGCGGGTTGTATAATTTTCTTTATTCGTTTCTTTTAGAGGAAGTTTGTGACTTTTCTCTGGTGAATGCCACCCAAAGTTTTGAAGAGGACTCTGGCGGAGGTGCTAGGAGGAGCAGCTGCTCTCTGCTGTGTTTAATGGGTGTTGTGAGCATGCATATATTGTGTCCTGCGCACCCACGTGTGAATGTGCGCATGTCTGACTTTACTTTTATCCCTTGATGTGTTTCCCTTTTCTGCTGCTAGCGTGACGTTCATGTCAAGGCGAGACCGTTTTGTTCTTGTGTTTTACTGTTCATAAATATTGCAAGTGCCACACAAGAGCAGAGCGTGTCTTTGTGTACCCA
Organism: Chaetodon trifascialis; assembly: GCF_039877785.1. NCBI lineage: Eukaryota > Metazoa > Chordata > Actinopteri > Chaetodontiformes > Chaetodontidae > Chaetodon > Chaetodon trifascialis. The sequence continues at coordinate 13,936,927 of NC_092066.1, forward strand.
GGCAGCAGGACAGAAATGGGGTCAGGTGGTTTCTAAGAAATGTGGTGTTCTGCTGAGGTTAGATCCATTTCTGGATAAGATAACACAGGGTGCTGCCGCATGATGCCCTCTCCATCGCGGTGTCTCTCAGATTACTCTTTCCGTAATCTTGTTCAGTATCTCTCTTCATATGTACTGCACCCTTGCTTCTTCTCCCTCTCTCTCGATCTCCATCCTGTCTCTCTGCCCACATTCTCCTTTTCTTTATCTCTCTGTCTCTGCCCTCCATACTGGTTCCACATATTACGGGACGCTTATCTCAGCCGAAGTGTGTGACAGAAAAGGACAGGTCAGTTCTGTCTATTCCGTCGCCCTCCAGGCGAGTCAAACTGAGATGCCATCAGAGACGCTGTGCCCATGTTTGACATTAGCTGTATTGATTCTTGTATTTCTCTGTGTTTTTGTACTTAATTTGTGATTCTTTCCCACTCACACTTCCAACAGCATGCACATACTCACACACACACATGCAGGCCTGTACTAATGACAATCCTTACTGTCTTAATTAGAGTGAAGGACTGCAGCAAGAGCTAATTGAATGACATCATTTTTGTTCATTCAGCACTTTTTCCTGGTCTGCTTGAAAAACAAAGAAGCTTTAACTCACCCCAGATAGCCCATTAGCTATAGTTTATACTGCTAAATGCCAGCCTCACATAATCCCAGTGCTACCTGGACAAGGTTCCTCTCCATCAGTCTACTTGTGTCCCTAGCCAGGGGAAGAGATTTTAGGGCCAAGTCGGGGCTAACTTCTAAGTTTCATATGTGAAGTTTAGAAATGTCAGAGCTTTAGTGGATAGACTTTCATTGTAAAGCCTTTCTCCTTATGGGAAAAGGTTAAATTACATTGCCATTTTCTCCATGCTGGCTCTCCAACATAAACACAGAGCTTGGTACTGCAGTTGTTGTGCTGTAAAGTGATATTCCTGTGGCCCTCATGGTTCACGTCAGCCACTCCGCACTTTTAATTTGGGGGCATTGATCGGGGAATTCTTTCAGTAGTGTCATTAAAGTGATCACATTTCCACTTATTCAGTGTTTTTATTGGAAAGAAAGTGGAGTGGGAGGAGCAGGGCTTGCTAAGAGAATAAATGACAGTGGGTGGGTGTGGCTGTGTGATTGGGAAAACAGCCAAAGCCTTGTTCCACAGCCAGTGAACCATTGGGGAGTAGTCTCCCTCTCTCTAAATGCTGTTTTGTGAGGTGAGGAGCCTGATAAGAGTTGTAATTACCTCATTTTACTGCAGCAAATTGCCAGGTTTCTTAAAAGCAGACAGGCTGGCTGAGGTAATATCAGCTGTAATGAGTATTGTGATGGTTGTGGGAGGCCAGCGCTGCTTCCATCTGGATTATTGCTTGGTCACTGCTGCTGGTCTGCTGTTATAGCAAACCTTAGCAGATCTTGGGCTCATTATTGTGAGGTATAAAATGGTTGAATATTGAGTTTCTGTACACTATGTGTTTGGCAGCCTGATGAGTGTGTAAGCATTAACCCTGCATATTAATATAATATATGCACATATGTGAAATGCTAATTTTCTAAATGTTTTTCCATTGAAAAAGACATTTTATTACATGCAAAATAGACCTTCAAGATATTTCATGTTGTTATATTCTAAAATTAGCAAAATTATAAATTTCCCAAAGAGCTCACAAAAATCTGTCCATTAGTTGTTTATTAGTGATTGTGTGTATGATGTACACTGGATATGCACGTATATGTGCCATGTTGTGTATTTTCTTTACAAGCAAGCTTTATCTTCACCGTATGGGAGTGGGGGATAATAACAGAAATGCTGGCTTTTTGATTGGTCCCTGTGAGAATCCATTAAATGACGGTCTACTGAAGTAACTGCAGAATTCCCAAAGCGGTGTCATCACTGCCAGACTCACTCCAAAAATCTGCATGAAGGGTGATCATATTTCTGCTGTGTGCGTCAGGAGCAGAGAGAAAAAGACGTTTGAAATGGCATATCCTTCATCAGAATACTGAACACTGTGTGTCACCAGATTATGTTGATATAATTCAACCTTTTCATGGAAATGATAACATCCTCACTGTCTTGAAACCGATCCATACATGATGAAATATTTCAGATTTGTGTGTTTAGCCCAAACTCTCCTTTATGAGGTTTAGCTTGTACCCATGTTTGCTCCTTGCTGCCTTCTTACGTTGATTAGAAAAGGAAGAGGGAAGTCTTTTGCACTTACGCTATAAGTAATGAGGTTGTTTGTTTTAATTGACCCATAGGATGGGACTAATTTGTAATTTGGTTCTAGCAGTGCAATGCTTTCCTTACTTCTACACCCAGTCAATGTTTCTTTAATGTATCAGCATAATAAGCGCCATCATGGTTCCTACTGTTTGCCTCAGATCACAGGTATAGACTCACAAAGCTGCGCATGCAGACATTTGCATAAACATGCCCTCACATTATGAATGCATTTACAGAAATACAAATACTCTGTGTTAGCTGTAACTGTAAGTACAGCCAGAAAATTGCAAGTTGAGATGAAGAGATAGGAAGTAAACATTTCTGCAGTTGAGATTTTGTGTGTATACATGTGTTGAGGATGAATCCTGTGATTGGACACACACAGGTCAAAGGGTCACATTGGAGATCTCTGTAAAAAGCCTGGAGATCCTCAGCTCAGTGTTGACTCCCAGACTGATGCTTATAGGATGTGCGTATATGGTGCAGCCAGAAGACAGGCGTGCGTGTGTTTTTTGGGTGTGTTCCTTCTCCTTCCTGCTAGCTGAGCTCATGCAGGAGGAAAAATCAAACTCCCCCTGTAGCCCGTCATTAGCAGGAGACCGAGAGAAAGAAAAAGATGGGGGAAAGAATGAACGTGAGAAGGCAAAAATGAGACAGGGGAAAAGCGAAGAAGATGAAAGACAGTGGTAAATGAAGAGTGAAGAAACATGCAGAGAGGAGGAGGAGAAAGGATGCGCTGGGATTAAGGGGAGAGGGGTGAGAGGGAGAGGAGGAGGGATGGATGAGTGAGAGAGGAAAGAGGGAGGAGAAGAAGGTGGAGGTAAGGAGAGAGCGAGAGGAGTAGGTGGGTGGTTGGTGGGGTTATGATGAATTAAAGATGACACTCTCCGGCAGCCTGGTTTCTAAAGATCACTCTGTCTGCTAATGTAATGTTAATGAATGCAAATGATGTGCCTAACCTCTCTCCCCTGACCAGGGGAGGGAAGGGGAGAGAGGAGAGAACGAGAGCAAAAGAAAAGGAGGAAGATGGAGAGATGGGGAGATATGAAGCTGAGGTTATGTGCTGGTTCTGTGTCACGTAATGAGTGACTGACCACTAAGATGTGATCAGGTGCTTGAGTCTGTTGTCACCAGCCTCTGGGCGTGCGTTGACTGTGCACCTTTCTGTGTTCGGCAACCCCGCTTAAGGGGGGGCTGTTGTGTTTTCCTGTTTCCCTTCCACAGCAGCTCTATTACAAACCGACAATAGCGGGGAAAGTGCGAGTGTAGCTGCTCACCAAGCGCCGCAAGGTTGAATCTTAAGTTTTATGCGACGTGGCAGGCCAGATGTGTAAGGCCAGGAGAATGTCACCTTGCTGTGATGATAGGATAATTTCATCAGGTTCTGCAGATACTGCATGTATATTAATTTTCCTATCTTGCAAGGCATTCTTCCTAACATCTGCTGCTGATCTCATTTGGCTTCTGCAACTCCCCTCCCCTGTATCTCCTCTCATCTCTCTTGGCTTTCTCTCCCGTCTCTCTGATACTGACCTCGTCTTCTTTCATGCTGAAAATTTTATTTTCACTCAGCCAGAGCGAGTGACTGTGAGCCCAGAACACTGTTAATACATTTGTGTGTGTGTGAGAGAGAGAGAGAGAGTGAGTGTGTGTGTGTGTGTGTGTGTGTGTGTGTGTGTGTGTGTGTGTGTGTGTGTGTGTGTGTGTGTGTGTGTGTGTGTGTGTGTGTGTGTGTGTGTGTGTGTGTGTGTGTGTGTGTGTGATCTGTGATTTGTGAGCCTATTCATTTAATTCTGTCTTTGGCTCGGCGATGAGGGACTTGTGTATCCCATCACTCCGCGCCAATGTCTCAGAGGATGGCAGATTATTTTCTGTTCAATTTTCAAATCAGCCACATTGTCATTTCTGTCTTCAGGGAGACATGGAAGTAACATATTTCTTTTGATGTATTTCTGTTCTGTATCTTCTATTTAAAGTGAAAACCCTTCAGTATGAGTGACACAGCTTTGGTGTGGCGCAGATTAGAAAAGTCTCACATCTGTGTTCGCAAGGATTGTCTTCTCTGTTGAACACGGTGACTCAATCAAAGATATCACCTCTTTCATTTTCGTTTTACCGTGAATGAGAGCTGCGCCGTAAACCCAGCCGCAGCTCTCAGATCAGCCCAGTGCTCTTGACCACGTTGGACTTGACCTGGTCCTTTGCCTTCCAGTCCGATAAACAATTTTTGTTGTGTGTGATTTCCCAGGGAGCGCTGAGCGAACAGTCTGTCTTTGTGACAAACATCCACACGATTTGTTCAGAAAATACTTCACCCTGTCAAAAATGTTCCTCTTTTTATTCCGAAATCCCCCGAGTGGACGGCTGATTAGTTTGGAAGACGCTGCAGCTTTTGCTCTTGTTTGTTTGTCACTTTGTTTTCAGCCCCGTATTAAGATGCCAGCCTCAGCAGGCTACCATGGGGCTTCATCATTGTTAAGTGCTCATTTCAATCCTGCTGATTTCTCTTCTCGGTTTTTCATCTCTGCCTTTCCCTCTGTCTGTCTTCTCCTTTCAATCTCCCTCTCTCTTTGTCCTCCCATCTTGATTCCATTTCTGAGAAAAGATAAAACCCTCTTAAATAATGTCATTCAAGGCCCTTGGATCTTATTTCAGTTTGTTGGTGCAATCACAAAGAGAAGGCCCTCTCGGCCCAGCATCCAGCATCTGGACATGATTGTCTCATTGAATTACAAAGTGTACAAGCATCCTTGAACAGGCGGACATAGTATGTCTGTGTGTATGTGTGTATGTGTGTGTGTGTGTGTGTGTGGGGGGGGGGTTAAAGGATAGATGAATGGAAAAGATGTGTTATGGGATGGGACGGGAAATCCACAGAGAATTGTCTGCCATATTGACTAAGGGGCCAGGGAGCTTCAGAGAGGCGCTTCAGCACATGTTGTATCGACCAGCAGCCATACAATCATACAGACATGGCCACAAAGGGGGGAATTACACAGGCATGTTGCCATTCTGACTTGCTAACTGTAGAATTAAGCTCATACATGAGGGCTCAAAGAGGGTGGAGGGAGTGGACAATCCATCCCTGATATTCTTTCTTCTTTGTCTTTCTATAGATGCTCTCTGGTCCAAGTGCTCACAATATGTAATCACGCGTATCCATGTGATGTATCATGCAATTGCGTGCTGACGTGTAATTGTGTGAAGGGGGCTGCCTTATCGATCTGTAACACAAGGCCCCATCAATGTTTAATGCAGTCTCCCTCACTCCTTCATTTCTCTCCCTCCCTCTCTCTATCCCCCTCTCTTTCTATCTGTGGAAACAGCCCACCATTTGGTATTGATCTGCTACTTGGAGCTACGCTTTCTGGGATTGGAAGCTGTAGGCCCCTCGGCTGGGCCTTGGTTTTGGCTCAGCTTGCGACTTCTGGGTTTTCGACTAGCACGCTGGCAGTGTAGCGGCTTGAGTGAGCCTTACACAATGAGCCAGCCCACATCCGTTGTATGTTTCAGAGTCGCTAATATTCTATGAAGGAGTCTCAATGCATCCCCAAGCCTCGCAGCTCTTTGAATCCATTTAAGACCCGCTACCCTGACACCTACAAGCTATTGTTTTCCAATAGATTTATGAGCCATGGTGACATAGTCAACATTAAGCTCTCTATGTTAATAATTTTCCCACAGACTGAACTGCTAGTGAACCTGGCAGTGTTTAATTTATTTGAGCTTGCAGGTGGAGCTGACATAGCAGAATATGAATGCAGGAGAAAAGACTCTGGGCTACCCTCCAGACATGAGGGACGATAGCTAGCTGTTGTCTTTCTTTGTCTTCCACATGAAAGAGAGTAATGGAATACGTGGTCAGATAGAAGTGATCAGAAACAGGGAGCCAGGCAAAAGGAGAACTAATTGTTTTTATGAGGGTTTTATAGTCTAAGCTGAGGAGTGACCCAGCATTAAACTACTGGAACCCACAGACTGTGAGCAGAGATGAATCAGTATCCCATCTGTTACGGCATCATTTTTTGTCCAGGTAAATTGCTGTCAGCGCAGTTCTGGAGAAATATCCATTAAACAGAGAAATTATTTGATCCCAAAATGTACACATATTAATTTATCTTTATCTGAAAGATGTTTTTATATGAAATGGACTAGCGGCCATTTAGTTCACTTTCATTAGAAAAAAAAAAAAAAAAACATGAGTAGTTCCTGAAACCTAATTGTTTTGTAAGCTTAGGTCATAGGATGACTTATAATTTCAGCAATAAACCAAAATGTGCCTCTTGTAATTTTGAAAGCGCTGGCTTCCCTAATTAATGTGGGTTGCTCATTTTGAAATGAAACTCTTCAAATCCACTTACGATTAAATGGATGAATGGTCCACATAACAGCTCATTTAAAACTCACGCACATACCAGTACACAAGGGACATTTTCCAAATCCCCAGTGCCAGTGGACAGGTGTGCAAGCTACGGCATGACGGCTGTGTGAGCCCCACCCCGTCGCTAATAACCATTTATCATACACCATTTACTCATCTGCTACTCTGATATTCTGCTAATGGAGGACATTAGGTCACATGATGCAGCTAAGCCACCCCTCCCCTGGGCCTTTGACCTTTTATTGTCGCCTCCCTTCACCATCTTATGCCCCCCATCCCCCCACCCCCTTCCTTTATAAAAGGAAATGGAAAACGGCCTACCAAGTGCCTGTGTGATTTGACTAAAGCTTCTGTGATTTCCCCTGAGAAAGGGTTGGCAGTCCCCACAACGCTGGCTGGCGCTAAGGGCTGTTTCATGCTCCTATCTCCCCAGCTGACAGCAAGTCGTACAGTACAGGCAGGCGGGCAGGCTGGAGCTGGCTGGCTGGCTGGCTGGCTGTGGAAACTAGACAAGGCAAGACTGATCTTAGGGAAATTGAAATACTCTGATGGAAGCCGGGTGTGAACAAGGCTGTCACTGTAGGTGTACACAGAAAATTGCTCCCTGAGTTGGCTGGTGAATGAGCATGTGTGTGTGCAGCAAGTCTGTGTGTCTTAGCGTGTATATGTGTGAGTGCAGCTGAATTACCTGGGCTAATTGGTTTCATGTCTGAGGACAGTTTCTCCCAGTAAGTGGAGATTGAGAATGAAAGGCCTCTTTCCTCCCAACCGGTGGCTTGTCACTCATCCTCAGTGTACTTGTTTTTTTACCAAGACCACTTGAACTGCAGATGACAGGCTTCGAGTGCTCCATCATTTGGAATGATTTCTAAATCACTGCAAGTTCAGTGAGATTTCAAATAAGCAACAGCTGCGGGTGTATGCTTCCTGGTAAAGGGAGGGTGCTGAGAACCTGGAACCTCCTCTTGAACGAGGGCAGCGTCTGCCGGTTCTGCTTTTGCATTCAATCAGAGTGAGATTTCTCCCTTATCAACAACACGTGTGGGCGTCGCTAGCCAACCGTTTACTGTGATAGTGGATGATGTCCAAGCCAAAGACACAGCAACCGCCTTTCCTCTGAAAATTCCCACACATCCTGCTTATCTACGACAGATCATCGCCCAGACGGACCATTCACTCTTCTGTCTCCCAGTTTTTATCTGTTTGGCCACAACAAACACGACTGAGGGCATGTTGTGGCAGGGGACATCAAGAAAATGTGAAATATGCCCTGATTCACTCTCAATAAGGTGGAAGGTTTAGGCCAGAGAATAAACTGTCTGTTACAGGGGAAATTATGAAACTATCATTACACTGCTAAGGCCATGTCACTCAGTTCATCACTCTATAAATCTGTGTGATTGTGTGAGAGGTAGGCGCAGGAGAGACCTGTGGTACGTGATGTCCTTCCCTCTTCTTTCCTGGGCCTGTGTGTGGTTTCCAGATTTCAGTGTGCCAAGAAGGCAGATATTAATCAAAACAGGGCTGACAAACTTCTTGGGTGAGCTGCCAGACTTATTTGTCTGGGTTGTGTCACTGAGGATAAGCAAAAGCGAAAGAGCGCATGAGTGGGTGATTTTGTCTTCTTATATTTCATAGATATGACACTTTGTGTAATATTAGTCCAAAGTGAGATAGATAATGATCCTCTCTGTGCCAGATTTTCCTTGCTGAGCTTCTAAGTTTTTATTGTGTACCACATCGTCATCCAGTGTTGAGATTTTTTTTGCAATTGTACATGTCTTTCCCCTTCTCATTAAATATACTACAAGGAGTATTTAACTGGTTATGAAATCTCAATTTAATACTCATGCCTCTATATGATCTACTCTCTACTCTATATTGTTATTCTTAATGTCTACCACCGGGTTGGATTCCCCACAAAATCAGACAAAATGATTTACAGCACAAGACCGAAAGAGTCTCTTCATATTATGCAAAAGTACGTTTTCCTTCCTCGATCTTCCGAAGCAAATATATGCGGTAGCCAGGTGACAGGAGACATAGGAAACACTAGCACTTTTGTCCACAGGGGTCGCTAAATCAATGCAAAATGAAAGTTCCTGGTAGTTTCTTTCATGTCGTGTGCGATGCTAGTTTTCCGAGAATGTCCCCATCAGGAGTAAATAAACTGCAGTGAGCCTCGCCTCTGAGCGCCGCCTCTGCATTTGTGAAGCTCCTTTCTTTGCGGAAACAATGTGACAAAGTTCAGCGCTCACATGCAATCCCATCCAGTGCTTCTCGCGTGCGCACAGACACACACTGATAGAAAAATATCCAGACATTTTTACACAAATGCCTGCATGTTGTGCAAATACACGCACACACACGCACACAAACAAAGGCAGGATGTAGTTTCATGCTCACACAGAGAGAACACAATACAAAGCTCAGCATTTAACAGCATGACAGAGGCTCTCAGACATTCCTTCCAGCAAAGTGCCAAGGCTTTGTTTCCATGTCTCTTGTCTTAACAGAAGTCGAGTAGAGATGGATGAAATGCTGTGAAGGATTCATCTCCTTTCTGTTCATCGATGATAGTGTCAAGTGATCACTGGGGCTTGAATGCGGTTCAGCTCTGTGGAATGATACTCAAAATAGCTTTTTGGGGGGCTAACCGCTGTCTTTCTCTCTCCCTCTCTCTCTCGTTTTCTTCCTTTGCTGCAGAGACCGTGATGGACACTCGGGTGGCCACAGCTGAACTGGGCTGGACAGCATATCCTAATTCTGGGGTGAGTCGGTCATTTCCAAACACATACGCATGCTGACAGTTTCAGAAGTTTTGTGTTCAAGGTCTTTGGGTTAGGAGAAAGATAGTTTCATAGGATACCTAACATGAAGCACAGTGGACGTAGAGATCGGCCAGACAGACAAATAGGCAGGCAGGAAGGCAGGCAGGATGGGAGTATAGACTTAAGTAGTGCCCAATGTAGCTCCTATTATGGGTATTATTTTCTCTCTGTCCCAGCTCATAATGACTTAATGACATAATGGATCCACGTAAGCCCCAGAACACAGTACCTAAGTCCCTGTAAATGGAAGCTGGGGGATACCATAGACATAATGATACTGTAATGATACATTTATGCAGGGAAGTGGAGGTATTAGGATGAAACAGGGGAGGAGGAGCTAAGAGGATGGAAACGCTCAGGGCTTTTTCAGAATTTAGGGGAACTATTTTCAACTTTCAGGTAGTTTCATGCACATGAAAGGAGTGCAAATGGAAGAAAGTGCGAAGTCATCAGAATGGGAACGGTGTTTTCTTTCTCTTTTTTTTCCTAAAGAATCACAGTATCAGAGGTATGATTGCCTTATTACACTAATGGACCAAAAGAACATTTTAAGGTCTTGTTCCCTGTGCTGTAATTTAATAATTCAATGAAAAGCTCCATCGACCAACACTGATAGCATGAATCTTGCAGGAGCTATCCAGGACAGACAACGACTGTTTCCTGCATTTTCTGGGTCTTTGGGTCTTTATGAAGCATTTTACACGTGTGTAAAGGGAGCCTTTATTGCTCTTGAACAGAGCTTTGGCTCTGTTTAAACACTGGAGAGTGTGGCAGCCCACTGTTTTTGTCTCCCCGAAGGAGTACTAACTAAAACAACCTGGAACCTGGAATAACTTAGTGTGCTGTGTGAGTGTGCTGTGTGAGTGTGTGTGTGAGTGTGTGTGTGCACACGCGCAGTCATTTTAATGCGCAATAGCTGAGACCTTCTGTCTTCTTGTATTGCCTGTCTGTTTAACAGTAAGTCTTAAAAAGCTCTATTGGTATTTTCACTCATAAAATAATTTATGTTATGCCACTCATTCATGTTAAATGTAGTTTTCCCTCATCAGCGAAGGAGCGTCCTTTGATTTAATGGTTACATGGTGTAGATTTGTTGTTTTACTGTATGTAAATACAACATGATTGAACTTGAGCAGAGACCAAATAAAACACTGGTCATTTTGCCAATTTTTTCTTAAAATGAGCAAGATTATGTTGCAGATTGCAGACAACATTAAAACAACAGAAGCGGTTTCTGTTCCGAATGTGAACTGTGTGTTTTATTGTTGGTGAGGATGCATGAATTGTTACCTTACAGCTAAATAATTGTTTAGTGACCTATCACTTATCAGTTTGACTCTCAGAACCAGAACTGCTTAATTTCACTGCCCTTTTCAGAAGTGGACTCTTGTCTGCACAGCTTCGATCTTTGCAGCAAATCTGGAGATTCTGAATTTGTCTTCAGGCACGCCGGTCTCTGCTCGGTGCTGTTCACCCTGAAGGCTGTGAAACACAAACATTTTTTTTTTCTTTTCATTTTGAAGGTTCAGCTGGGTCAACACATAACAACACTTCATCACACTTACATAATATGGAACGGATTAAATGTGATTTTTCAAAGGATTAGCGTCACATTCTCACGGCTTTTTATCTGTGAAGAGGAAATATCCAGCAAGACCTACTGAGTAGAGACATCTACAGTGTTATTTCCATTGTAGCTTGTTCAGTTCAGCAAGCCTCCAGGCACACAGAGCCTCTTGTCTGTGTTGAGAATAGTTTTTTTAAGCTACAGCTAAGTTCAGGCAGGGAGAGACTTGCTGTAGGGAGAATTCACTGGAAGAACTTACCTACTACGCAGCTGCCTTGACCTTGCTGGTAGAGATGCAGCAGGATTTCGTAGAAATGCACACTCTAACAGACACACACTCAAGCATGAACACACACAATAAATTCAGACAGTTTTAAATGGGGTTCCGCTGTGTGAGAGATAAAAATTTAATTAGATCAAACCTGGTCAATTTCAGATCATTAATAATAATAATAAAGTGCCAGGCTGTTGATTTGGAAACCCAATATTTACTACATACTTGGATACATTTGAGTGCAACACATCTGTTATAGTGAACATACTGTACATCAGCTACAAGTCATAGCTCAAGGTAAACTCAAAAAAATCTGACAACTGTGGCCTGCAGGGGGTATGAAAAGTAGTGTCAGTGTAAAGATAGAGAAAATACATTGCACATTTGACACATATAACACATACTAGTTTTAAAAATCTATATTTGTGCTTCTCGCCAGCAGCAGTGGTTAGTTTTCATCTATGTGTGAACCTGATAGCTGCCTCTCTAGCACACACACAACAAGAGAAAAGGCACTTGGGGTTGTACTTGTAGTGGTGTCCCTGTGCTATTTGATACAACTCATTAATTTCCTTTAGTGACTTCTCCTTCAGGAGTTCACAAGAAGTGTATATGTGTGTGTCTGGGTGTGTGTTTGCGTCTGGCCGACCTGAAGGGTTAATTTTGAAGGATTGCAGAAGCAGTGTCATTAGTTCCAGTGGTGTAAACACGAGGACATATCAGGGCTGTCCATGTGAATGTATAATGGAGCGGCAGTATGCGAATGCACACTCGTATGTTAGCATCTGCCAGAGAGAGGGAGAGCGCAGAAGGAAAACAGATGTGGACAGCAAACAAGATTACACTATTCCTTCATAATGTGTATTCTTGCTCTAGATTTTTCATTTCATTTGGAGATTTTTCTTTCTTGGACTTTCCACTCATATCACATATCTGTTTCTGTCTCACCTCCATCCTTATGAGTCAGTTCTTTCTTTCTTTCTTTCTTTCTTTCTTTCTTTCTTTCTTTCTTTCTTTCTTTCTTTCTTTCTCACCATCTTCCCCTCACGCACACACTCACTCTATGACAAATAAAATATGGAGTCCCAGAAAGGCAATTGACCCCCGACCTTACCATGTGGCGATGTGACAGAGCAGACATGAAAGGCAGTGACACCCATACACACGCACACACACACACACACACACACACACACACACACACACACACACACTGGCCTCACTTATGCACATTTACGTGCAATTTTTACTGATGTGATTATTCTCATCTTTTAACAGAAACCTGCGTTCTAAAACATAATCTAAAGGATCTCAATCTCAGTGTAAACTGAGGTTTTGTTGTGGACATAAATGTTTTATCTGATGTCCTGCTTGGTTTCTCACAGTAATCTGGTTTCCGGTGTGCAAAATGTAAGCACAGACACTGTGCAGAGAAGGAGATGAAGAAGGTGAGGAGATGGGCTCTTGTGCTGCTAACACATAAGGTGGGAATTTTATGAGGTCTGGAAAGGAAAGAGAAATAGAGATATGAAGAAGAGCAGAAGAGTGAGGCTGTGTGTCCGCGAGATGTTTTTAAAAAGCAGGATGGTGCAGAAGGTGCTGAGAACAAGCACCAGAAGAAATGATATTGTGAGGTTTGTACTGTTAAGCCTGTAGCACTATGCTGGCACTGGGAAATACATAAACCATAAACACCCAGTCTTACGAGGAAGAGTAAGTGTTTTGCCTATATGCTCCTATACATTATTATCTCAGCCAAGCATAAACATGGAGGGGATCATGGGTTTGGTCGTGTGCATGTGCATGTACATGTGTCTCTGTCTGTGCCGCAAGGGATAAACATCTGCTTCAGTTTGCCCCCAGACACAACCACTTCTCTGGTTATTTACGTCTTTGCTTTTCTCCCATCTTTGCCATTAAAAACAGGGATGACAACCTAAAACCCCTGCCACAGTTCGGTTGTGGCAAAAACAGGGTGAGGTCTCTGAAAAAAGCAAAAAAAAAAAAAGTGTTTGAGTCAGCTGTAAAACAATAGAAAGCTAAAACTTAAAGATAGTGGCAACCTGAAAAGGATGTTTGGTGCACACACACACACACACACACACACACACACACACACACAGACACACACACACACACACACACACACACACACATCAAACCGAAACCTTTAGAGAAAACAAACCAGAGTTTCTTTATCTTAATTTATTTTGCATCATTCTTGAATAATTTAGATAAAAGGATGACCAGAAAAAAATTGCTTTCATTTGGCGGGGGAGGATGAGATTAGGGGTGTGTGGTGTGAGGTGGTGAGGAGCTGGGAAGAGAAATGTGGTAGTGCTGGTGGAGGAGTTGAAAGGGGTTACAGGGTCAGGAAGGGGGGTGGGGAGGGAGGGAGTAGGAGAAACCAGAGTGATAGAGGGTAAGAGATCAATTGTGTGTGAAGGGGGGGGGGGGGGGGGGGGGGGGGGGCAGTCCCGTCGAACTGGAACATTCAGCTGTGGGTGTGTGGAGTAGAGCTTGGGTTAACTCATGTGACTCTGGGAGATCACAGACGAGGCTGGAGCCTAGGCTGGTGAGAGCCTGCGGGAAGGGGTGTTGGAGGGAGGGGTTATGGGGTCAGTGGGGCAGGGGTGCCTGCCTGACAGAGGCTTTTGGTGCTGTCAAGTGAAGAGAAACAGTTCAGGTTGGTGTGGTTGATAGGGGCTTGGGATGGAGAGGGATAAAGAGTGGGCTGAGTATAGAGACAGGCGTGGAGGATAAATATTGTAGGACAGGAAAAGATGTGGGGACTGAGACGGAAGCAGAAAGACGAGGAGATTTTGCAGAAAACCCCTCTGTCCTCTGTCCGTAGCAGGTGCATATGAGGGGATGGAGACAGACTAGACCTCACCCTGACATGTTTGTTTGTATTTACACTTCCTTGTATTTCCACATGTAAACTTGTGTGTGCTCAGGCATATTTTCAAGTGCCTGAGTGTGCACCTGCATATGCGAGCGTGCACAAGTGCAGGTGCTGTCAGAGGAGAGCCGTCTTCGGGCGTGCCTGGCCCAGCTCCCCCGCTGCGCCCTGCGCTTCAGCAAAGCTGCTGTGGGCCTTAACTGGACAGGTGTCAGTGTACACTCAGCGATTCCTAAAGAGCACAGATAGATCCATAACAGCCATCTCGCCATCTGCTGACCAGACTCAATACACCTCAATTATTCATACCCTGACAGACAGACCGGCAGTGGCTCAACGGGCATAAGGGAACACAGGAGGGAAAAGTAAAGTGAAATGAAAGTGAAAAAGAGCGAAAGGTAGAGAGGAAGAAGAAGGGGGTTGATTGAGTGTAGATGAAAAGAGTCGGAGAGAGATGGCGAGGAAAAAAGATGGAGGAAGAGTTTGAAGGAAAGATGGAGAGGGAGGGAGGGATGAGAGATGGCTTGAGTTGAACTCTGAACCTGCAGAGCCCGAGCTGAAATAGAATGAGAGGAGAAAAACGACAGTGAGTCATGCTGGCTGCGCTTCAGCAGCCAGGTGAGAAGAGGGCCTTCATTACATGCATGCATGAGCATACGCGCACACACACGCTCATACACAGATGGAAACGGCACACATGTATAATAATTCACACAAACAGTAGCGCATGCACACGTTCACACATATAACTCCTTATAAACCCTTCAGGATTGCAATGCCTTTAAAAAAGAAATTGAATATATGTGCACGTTCGTGCAAATACATACACTCAGAGCTGACATTGTCATATCAGTGGGAAACCTGTTTCATTTTGCCTCCATGGCTATTGAGTGTGATTTAGGTGTGTAGTCAGACAGCTGAATTTGCTCTGAGCTCAGACATAGACATCTCTGCTCAGCATGAAGACCAGAATAGTAAGACAACGAATCACTTAGATAACAATGCATCCATGGCTTTCTGGCTGTGTGTTTGTGAGTGTGTGGCTCTCTGCTTGTGTGTCTGCTTGCCTGTGTGAATAATTCTGTGAGTCTGCCTTCTGTGAAACCACTCCCATATCATATTTTAGCTCTAAACATGTGTTTTTTTATTGCTAAGATTTCATTTACATTCCAAATCTCATTTGCGAGGGAGACACAGCCAAGACAGCAGCATCTACAGAGCATGTAGACGGAGAGACAGAGCGGAACACTACAGTATGTGTGCAGCACAAGTAAAATATAGTTACAAGCTAAATCAGACTGGTTTGAAATTCCGCCAACTATTTCTTCATTTTTCCCTTTTTTTCCCTTCAATTTTCTGTTTTCCTCCTTGAAATGAAAATAACATGCGGCTACCTCAATTATTGATTTCCTTCCTGTGGATTTCCCCTCTACATTTCACATGTAAGAATTCTCTTGGATGTATTAGGAACCAAGGACATTTTTTTTGTCAAAGAATAAATAAAAGAATAAAGTGAGAGAACTAGGGCAAAAAAGGAGACTGGAGAAGTGAGTCTATCCTTAATTTGGTGTGAATTTGGAGGAGTGCGAAGGAGTGGCTGGAGGCTGAGTCTGACTTATGTGTGCAGGAGGGATTGTGTGCCCAGCCTAGCACCTGTAGTTCCTGCTCTATCAGCAGTCCTACAGAGTTGGCAGAAATGGCTGTAAATCCTCCCATTCTTCTCCTCCGATTTTTTACTCACAGTGACTTTGTGTCTTTTTTCCTGGAGTTTCTTTACTCCAGCTTGTCTGTCTCAGAGCTCAGACTCCCTTTTCGCTCTATCTTCACCTACCCACCCCCACCCACCTTGTGTCTGGAGGATAGGGCTGTCAAGTGTCATGCTTTGTGGGATTTTTCTACACATACATGTAGACAGGCAGGGGCCCCTTTGCACCCAAAAGCCTTGATACCTTGCCATTCTCCTGTCCCCTGCTGACACGCTCTTTGTGAGTTGTCCTTAAATGGCCTCGCCTTGAACCGTAGGGGGCCGGGGAGCCTGCAGGGTGACAGCTTTCACTCTTTCAGCCCTTTTTTTGCATTTCTCTCAATCCCTTTATCCCTTGTTATAACATTCTATTTCTGGTCAAAATTTTATACCTCTCGTCCAGGCTGAATTATTTAAGCTCTAACTCTTTACATTCAGTCTGTTGCTTCTGTAGCTGTCTCTCGCTCTCCTTCTCCCACTTTTAGAGTTTTCATTTTCTTCTCTTAACATACCTGCTGGTGCATCAGGGCACATCTGCAGTTTTAATGCACGCACACACACACACACACACACACACACACACAGACACACACAGTGAGGGGGAATCATTTAGGCTTCCTCCTTATCATTCTCCACAATAGATCCATAAAGTTGCAGAGGCTGTCAGATTTTAATACAGCGCACGGCGTAAGCTTTTTACAAAGGGTGATTCAGGGTAATGTTGCTACTGGTAACTGAAAGCCTTGCTGAGGCAGTGTCAGCTGTATGGTTTCTCTAAAGGTACCTGAGTGGGTGTTACCAGGTGCATCGTGAGATAAGTCTCCAGGAAATAGTTGTCTGTTTCAACACAATTACTTAAATACCTAAGTTCTCCACTTTCACTGATTTATTTTTAGACTTACTCATTCCTTAAAAGGCAATTATGTAAACATCTGAATCAAGAAAAGCCCTCCAAATGAATGATACTACTGGATAGTACTGGCATTTATAACTACTAATATAGGTGAGAATGCCTGTGTTGATGACACAATATGTGAAATTTGCAGTAGAAAAAGTCTGTTTGTAGGACTCCAGATCAATAATCATCATCACAAAAGAGGCCTTTAGCCATAATTCAAGCAGTCATTTCATTGCTACGTTTCACTTGTTCAGTATTATTCAAATGTATTAAGCAGAAGTTATCCATTACAGGTTTCTTTCTATTTTAACATCAGGCAGTTTATAATTCAATAATTCACTTGTTTATGTTTTCTCACCTACAATATAAAGCAGCCTTGTAAAAGCTTCACCACCCACCAATCTCTGTGAATAATGTTTGTCTTAATAATCCAATTATTTAAATCTTCTGTAGGAAGAGGCTAAATTGCCTGCAGTTAAAATGTAAATGACATTATTCTTAGGTGGAAAAAAACCAAACAAAAAAAACAGCGTTTGTGTTCATTTTAAGCCTGCTGTCTTCAGTGTAAACAGTGGAAGCTGCATTTAGTAACTCCTACAATATCTAGGAGGTTTGTGTTAACTAACAGCTCAATCTAAAAACATCTTAAGGCCAGCAGATCAGCTCCCGCTTCAAAGCAACCAACACATAACTGAAAATGAAGTGTTAGTACGGATATTACAAAAGTTGGATGGAGGAGTTGGAGTCTGGGGCGCCTGGGTGGTTGTTCACTGGAATGGCGCAATGTGATGGCACACTATCTGCATCACTTTCAGGATCTAAGACAAAAGGCCTATAAAAGACATTTGGGAGCGCATAATGACACCAAACTGCAAATAATGTGTTGACCGAGCACATTTCTCATGTGGTATAAAAGACACCAGTACAATCAAAACAAAAACAGAGTCTTGGATAGCTTTTGTTTCTACCCAGCAACATCAATGGGAACTCGCCCGCTTAACACATCGGTTCAGTAAACGTATTGATTGGGGGCATGGGCGTGGTCAGGGAGCAGATCTTCAATGAGTCTCATGCGGACGGAGTTCTGTTTGGGCTCAGTCAAACTGTGTGACTGTAATTATAGAGTGGCTGGGATCTGGCAGGACTTGGGAGTGTTTCAGACATCACCATTTCCTCCCCATCCATCACATTCAGCCAGGCGGAACTAGGCCACAGATGCCCCGCAAAATAATCATTCCCATGCAACTGGCCTGACAGCAGCCCTCATTCAATAACACAGCTGATCAGAAATGATAATAGCAATCATGCCACTGCATATTTTAGAGGCTGCAGTCTGGTTTGTGTGTGTGTGTGTGAGAGAGAGAGAGGTGGGAGATGAGGCGTAGCTTTCATAATATGTGAATTTACAAGAGACTGTGAGCATGTGTCTCAAGGCCTGTGAGGGGATGTGAGTAAATGTAGCTGCAGTTGTTGTTAGGAGCAAGCCAACTGTTGCTTTATATGACATGTCCATTCTGTGGACTTCAAGGAACAGACCTAAAGGTTGAAATGCAAATATCCTCATTAAGTCAGAGGGATTCGAAACAGCCGTTGGAAAGAAAAGCTATCTGGCTTGTGATTACCGTTGGCGGTGAGCTTTGCAAAATGAGAAGAGCATCTTTCAGCAGGGGCATAAAGAGTTCAATCCCTATCTCCGCTTTTCATGTCCACCTATAATCCACTGTCCTTCTGAGACCTTGGCCTTTAAAAATCTGTCAATGTGAATTTCACCTGTATGTATGCCCTTCCTTTTTCTCTTCTTCTCTCTTTTTATCAAAAGCCGGCTTTTTAAATGCTGATTTATTCGTGCCTAATTATTAAAAAAATGGATTCTATGAAGGTGTACTTTCCCTGCCTCAGTGCAATGTTGTGTTGTCATGAATAACAAATAGAGTCATTATTGAAATGTCCATCCTAAGCCTGTAGTATGAAAACCAATCTCCTGCTTGCCTCCGCCCACATGTTTTAGTCCTGCAATGATAGATGAACAGACAAATCTTGGGTAGAGAGTGCTCACAAATGTGCCAGCCGTTCCTCTTGGGGGTTACAGATGTAAACACAACACCCTAGCCATACTGTTGGCGGAAACACTATATAAACACAATCTCATCCCAGAATCCTTTGGGGAACATAAAAAAATGAAGCAACCTCTCCCACTGACTGTGTTCCTTTGAAGGGTAAGCTCAAACTTGAGGGCTTTAACTGAAAAAGGATTGAAAAATTAAGTTGCAAACTGCATCAGCAGAGCATACTTCCGGACAAAGTCGAGAGGGAGACCGTAGCGGTGGAGCGGTTCCATTTGGACATTGCTCTCTACCATTTAATACATCTCCTGCCTTGGGTCCTGCTGTAAAACCCCATCGTCAGACTGAATAATGGGAGTTTTGACGGCCGTTCAAGAAACAGTTGCCAGACGCTCATCTACTATTTGCAATGGCATTTTGTAGACCTTTCCAGACTGAGGAGCTTTAAATGTGGAAATGGTGTGAGCTGCTCATCATCCATCTGTGTTCAGTATGTCTGAGCATGTAGCTGTATTAACTGCTGATGGATCTGAAAAGCATTTTGTGAGTGTGACTCCACTGAGAATCAGACAGCAGATTGGAGGTGAAAGATCAGTCCAGTAGATGCTTCTTTATTCAAGTCTCGTGTGAATTGACTGAAGCTGAATAATGCCTTAAAAGTAGTCAAGACCTGCCTTTATGTGTGTGTAGTTAGTCCCGAACCACAACCAGACCTATTGCTGCAAAGTGTTTTGTCTGGTTTGTATGATTGAGGGTAGAGTTACAGTACATCAAGACAGAAGTCGTATGGCTCATACTTCATACCTGGATTTCATTTTGTGGCAACCATTGGCCCTTGTCCACTAAATACTCCCAGGAAAAATGAAACCAGGAAAGAAAGCTAATTTGTATGCACTCTAGTTTGCATTTCCACAACATCTGAAGAACACTGAAGATTAGGTAAATTACCCACAACAGAAAGCAACAGCTTTACTGGAGACACTTTTTTTTTTTTTTTACGTGAACAAACAACACAGAGTCGTTGTTGTTCTTTGTTGTCTTCTGCTGTGCAACTCTTTAAATGGATGTTCGAAAGGGGACCTGCAGAAGTGGAGGGAGATACTTGACACACTGAAAAGGCTAAACAGTGTCTCCAAAGGAAGTACGGCCCACGGACTGGAATCTTGCAGCATGTGTACTGTGGCACTGTGTTCCCACCATGCTTACTCTAAATGACTCCAGCCCATTTCTCCGATTACTGTCCACAGTTGTTATAGCCATGTTCTGATAAGCCACTCTCAGCTCTTTGATTGGGGCTCTGCTTGTCCCCAGCTTACTCCTGGATGCTATAGTACTCTAGCACAAGAATGGCCATGACGGCCATTTTGACCGTTCATGTGCAAAGGTACTTGGTTTGGTTTAGGCACCACGAGTACTTTGTGAGGTTTAGGCATCAAAACTACTTAACAGGACGAGAACCCTTGTGTCCTGGGAAAAAAAGTTGTTTGTTTGATTGACCCATCCATTCACTCCCCCTTCCTCTATGTGTGGACTTTTTTGTTGTTTACACTATGTCCCCTTGCTCAGAGGACCTAATATTGCAGTGGATGGATTTACAGGGAGTTATTTGAAAGCCTGGTGCATCTCATACTGATGCCAAAGGGTACCTTTTGTGTCTGTATGAGATGCCGAGGGGTGTTCCAAAGTGTAAATATTTGACGCTCTGGGAATGAGACCAGGCTTGCTCGATGATGGCGTGCTGGAGCACATCAGGGACTGCAATGTGACTGAGGCATGTCACAGTGTGGAGACAGCTCATAGGACCTGACGGTGGCTGAACTGAAAGCCTTCACAGCCCTGTTATATATCCGTGGAACACAGGGTGCAAAAACATAGAATTCGACAGCCTTTGGTTGAAAAAATTAGGTTTCCCATTTTTTCAAGCGAACCATGGCCAGAAATGGCTTCAGGGAGGTAATGATATTCCTATGGTTTTCAATAAAAAGCAGACCTGACATGTGGATCTGCAGGATGACAAGTCTGCCCTGGCATCAGCCACTTGATACAAGTCAGTTCAGAACAGCATAGCCTGTACAAGCCCAGTGCCAACATAACAATAGATGAGCAGCTGGTCCCCACTGAGGCCCGGCACAGATTTATTCAGTACACGAGGAATAAGCCTGATAAATTCTGCATCAAATTTTAGCTGGCTGCGGATGTCCAATCAAAATACATGCAGAATGGTGCTTTGTCTCTGGGAAAGAAGAGCAGAGGTAAGCTCATGGAAGAGAGTGTGGTGCTGAGACTGGTGGAGCGATTCCCTGGGAAGGGACAAAATATTACCACAGATAATTTCTTCACTTCGCTCAACCTGGCCACAGCCTCACGGGTCAAGAGGACCAGCATTGTCGGCACTCTGGAGAAAATGAAGTTGTCCCCCTCTGCAAAAGAGCAAGTGGAGCTGTTCAACGCAAAGGTTTTGCTAATGCAATGCTCACCATCTACCAGGTAAAGCCAAGGAAGAATGTGTGCATTCTGAGCACCAAGCACATAAGCATGGGCATCATCAATGAGTTGAAAACAACACTGGAGTCAGTAATGGGCTAAAACAGCACTAAGAAAAGCATTGATGTCCTAGATCAGATGACAAGGGCATGCTCTGGGAAAGGCAGTACACAGAGATGGCCAATGGCCGTATTCTCTAACATCCTCGACCTGGAGGGGATCATTGGCCACATGCTCTTCATGGAGTGTACTAGTAGCAAAAAAGCCTGGAGGAAGTTCATGCAGCACCTGACAGAGAAACTGAAAGCGGAGTTCATGGAGGGGAAGGGAAGCATGGCATTTGGTACAAGGTCCCAGTCAGTACCAGAAGCAGACACCAAAACTGGGGCAGTGCAAGAAGCTGCAAACCTGTGAATGAAAATTGTGCGAGGAAAACAGAGGTTATATGTGTTGACTTTGAAAGTTAACTAGCCAAGCAGTCTATTGATGTAATATAAAATTAGTGTTAAATAATTTTTTTTTTGGTTCTGTATCGTTAAAAAAGTTAAAGTGTGTCATAATCAGCTAAGATACATTCAGTTGTTATTTTCTTTATTAAGTTGAATTCATTTCTCTACGGGAAAATATTGGTGTAAATATTTGCAATATTTATGGTGTACTATATGCGATGATAATAATATTTTGTTTCTATAAGATATCCCAACACAGTAAGTGCATTAATCTCTAAATTGGGTATTTATCACGAGAGATGATAGAGCTTGGAATCAAGCGGTCAAAATGACCACTTACAGCAATTCTAGTAGTTATGGAATGCCGGCACTTCTAGTGCTACAGCAAGACTGTGGCCATCTGAGCTGCTCTGTGTTATTTTAGCCTTTGAAGGTAATGGCAGGAGATCAATGTGATGAATGGCCTTTATGAGGGCAGAGTATCGATGGCTTGATGGCAGCTAGCTGAGGCTGTGGGAAGGGGAACATCAGCCAGAATATATTACCGCCCTCCCTTCTCCTTGATTCCTTTCCACTCCTGTATTTTTCTTTTATCCATCACTCTGTCTCTTCCTTTCCTCCGCCCTCTCTTCTCCAGCTCAGCTAGCTGTGACTGGTCATTAACACAAACATTAAGCGCTCTGTGAATCTATAGCTCCTCCATCTCCTTGCTACTGCCCATAAAACAGAGCAGCCATAATGACACACACAATGGGCACACTTGACAATCAGGGGCAGGGGAAGAGCGTCTCCTATATTACTGGCAAAAGCAAAGCCATTAGAGTGGAGCCGATGGGAACATTTGGTTGGCGTAAAAATGAGTGTTGTGTAAAGAGGCTCTCACTATTTGTCTGGTGTTTCATCAGCAACAAAGTTTATGTTCAGAGAGACTGGTAATGATAAAATACAGATATAGAGATGCAGAAATGTGTACATTAAAGCTAATTGAGAGAGAGCTGACTCCATTGATACACATAAAATCCTGTTCAAAGTGTTGTTAGTCCATCTCATATACTCCATGCTGAAGCTCTACCCACTGTATTCTTTTTGTTGACTGCTTTGTGTTTCTTACCTGACCGCCAAAATTAGAGCTTATCACCTGACCTCATGGGAGATATTCAGCAGGGAAAACGTGGTGGAGTGATGCAAAACAGTGATGCACTTTGGAACACAAAGATTTTCACAGCCACACTACGCCTTGTTCACCTTCAGCTGATATAAATGATACATGCCTGGAACATACATCTGCGCTTAGGACCATGATGCATGGACTAAATATACACAGTGCGGGACTAACAGTCTTATTTTATACACAAATCCTTGAAGTGGAAATGGATGGAAGGACTATGGAATTCCATTATCAGTAAGGTGACAGGTGATGATGCCTTCGCTTTTCTCTCTTCTCTGGCAAGGTCAGACAGGTGTCATGGAGAAGCACAGGAGATAGATTTGACTTAAAGGATGCAAAAGGTCTGCAGAAGAGCAAAGGAATAGAAATAGGAAATGTGTATTGTGAGTATTGGTGTGACTGCAGGGCATGTGCTGCTTATGTAGATAGTGTCCTTGCCTCTTAGATGCACATGCTACATGCATTTCAATGCTGTTAGAAGAGAGAGAACGATAAAGATGCTAAAGAACCAATGGATACCAATGTTGATACTCAGGGTAATCAAATGTTTTGGACCTACAGGAGTAGAAATGTGACGTGTTGCCTCAAGCTCTTCAGCAGCAAAGCAACAGCCAGCAAATCAATATGTGGTCGGTAAACCATCAAATTATAAACAGCATGTTCTCTGAGCACACATACGCACACAAACACACAGACGTGAACAGCGGATGAATACAAAGCGCTGAAAGGATAGGAGGAAATTGTGTTGCTAAGTCTGATTTCTGCTAAGTAGCTCACCTGTAATAGTTTTGTTTGTCTTTGACACAACAATAACACCAAATATCTACCGAGGAGGAACTAAAAAAAAAAATTGCAGTTCATTATTATATGAGCCAATGAATTTCTGGACGGATTTCAGATGGGCATTATCGGAGACGCCTCAGGCCTCTCTCTGGTGTGAAAGATGGTGGTCATTTGGCTAGACGAGGGGCAGTGAGGACCCCCTCCTAGACTGGAGCAGACGGGTGCAGAGGAGCCGAGGGCTGGCTGTATTAATGAACAGGCAGTGCTGAAAGGGACAGGTTCCTGTAATGCTGATGAATGGTCATTACAGAGCAGAGACGAGAGAGGAGAACAGGAGGGGAAGAGAGGCGAGGGGGAGAAGAGTACAGCAAAGTGGGCACAGAGGGAGCAGTGGTGAAAAAAGAGTTTAATTTGCACCTCAGATTTCTGTAAACTCGTTTATCATGTCAGCAGTGTCACTGTTCTCCACGTGTCTCCCCCCACCTCCCTCTCCTTGCTCCTGCCTGACCCAAACCTTCTTGTTTTTCTCCAGATACTGCCATGTATTCCTTGGCTAGAATAGTTTTATCATCTTCATTGTTCGCGTATATTTTCAAACCCCAGATCTTACACGCATCCTATGTTTCTCACGTAATTTCACCGACTCATGTAACACGATTTCTGAGTCTTTTCCATCGTTGGACCAGTTGTTGGGGCTCTGTGTGGAGAGTTGATGCCTTCTCCTCTCCATTAGGCCTGATTGAGCAGCTGGGGCTTTAAAGGTCAGAAGAAGGAGGAAGCACCAGGAGATATATGCACACAAGAAACATGAACTGACTGGAGGCTCACTCACTCCACCATAGACCTCATTAACTCCTCCTCGCCTACAGCTGTTTGGATCATCGGTGGGGTGGGAATTTGGAGAAATAAATCTGTGAGCCAAGCTGTTGCTTCAAATTGGAGTAAAAAGAATGGTATTATTACAGACAGTGGAAGTGATCTGAGAGGAAAAAATGCAAAACTGTTGCAAATGACTCTCTCTACTCCACAAAATATTCATTTGAAGTCAGTGGGGCTTTTATGTGACTGTCCCAATGCACGCGACCTTTGTTGTTTCTGTCTGCTCGACTGCTGTACGCCAAAGTCTAACACATGCCTTATGTAAATAGCTTTACAATATAAAATATTACATTTAGAGTATTAGTAAACAGTCTATCTTGGCTAGATTTGGGCAGCTGGACAGGTACTGTGAAATCTCCATCCGACAGCGAGATTTCTATTTCAAATATTTCTCCTCCCCAATTCTCAGTGATTCCAGCAAAATGTTAATGGTACATTTTCATCATGATATGGTTCACTTGATTAATAACCCAAGGGACTTCTGGCTCATCCGATGTAGTATTTTCTGGGTCACACCTGCAAAAATGTCCTGCAGTGTATTTCACTTCAGTCTGCACGCAAATGCCTTTCCATCAGACCAGCTTTTGGCTGCCGTGCAGTAGCCCCTGCCTGTCTAATTGTAATTCAATAGTGCATAATCTCAAATTTGTTACACGCCATATTTTATAATGCGTCAACTCAGTGCCCAGCCACGCTCGGCATAGATGGCAAATAGCAGCGCATCCAAAGTAATTACTGGGTTTGTGCTTATACAGTGGCAGAACACATACTACAGCTGTTGACAAGATGGCAAAGTGGTATTTTTGCTGTTGCTGCACTTAAGGAATTGTTTATGATTCACCAAAAGAAGGACATTTGTGTATGCTCAATGGATAAATAAGCCTCACAGCTCAACAGGCTGATTCCTTTCTGTTAATCCAGGAAGTAGACTCAAATGTAGTGCCTTAGGGAGATTACTGATACATGTGTACAAATTCTCTGTGGCTCAGCCAATATTAGCATTCTCTATCAAACAGTGAGTAAGCACCTAACTAATAAACCATGTGCACTTCTGTCTCTCTTTCCCTTCTCTGTCTTTCTCTTTCTGTAGTGGGAGGAGGTGAGTGGCTATGATGAAAACCTCAACACCATCAGGACCTACCAGGTGTGTAACGTCTTCGAGCCCAGTCAAAACAACTGGCTCCTCACCACCTTCATTGATCGGCGTGGAGCACAGCGCATCTACGTGGAGATTCGATTCACCGTGCGCGACTGCAGCTCTATCCCCAACGTCCCTGGCTCGTGCAAGGAGACATTTAACCTCTACTACTATGAAACTGATGCTGTCATTGCCACTAAAGGCACCGCCTTCTGGATGGAGGCCCCTTACCTCAAGGTGGACACGATTGCTGCAGATGAAAGCTTCTCGCAGGTGGACTTTGGCGGACGCCTGATGAAGGTCAACACAGAAGTCCGCAGCTTCGGGCCATTGTCCAAAAACGGCTTCTACCTGGCCTTTCAGGACTATGGCGCATGCATGTCTTTGCTGTCAGTCAGGGTCTTTTATAAGAAGTGCCCAAGTGTGGTCCAGAACTTTGCAATCTTTCCAGAGACCATGACAGGGGCCGAGAGCACCTCCCTGGTTATTGCCAGAGGAATCTGCATTCCCAACTCAGAGGAAGTAGATGTCCCTATTAAGCTGTACTGTAATGGAGACGGAGAGTGGATGGTTCCTATTGGGAGCTGCACATGCAAGGCTGGGTTTGAACCTGACAATGGCAACGTATGTCGAGGTAAGTGAGCAGTAGAACTAAACATGTTTTGTCGTAAACATCCTATAGTTGCTATTTGAGTGTTTCCTCTACTAGTTGCAAGCACCCTACTTAGCGATTCTTTGCTTTTCATCATTCACACGCATTTAAAATGATGGACTCCTCATAATAGAACAAATCACTCCAGTGAAGACAGGCGACATGAATTTGTTCTATTTTAGGCATGCATATAACAAGGTACCTTGGATCACAGATTTTCTGCATCAGTGGAACGGCTGAATTGACTGCGTTTCATGCGTTTTGCTGAGCATGATGTGTCGTACTTCTTCCTTGATCACATCCACCTCCGGCGTGCTAGAAAGGCACATTAGCATCGATTCTTAATCTGTAGCGAATGGCAGCCTTCTGTGCAGCCTGCTTTACAGATGGCGAGAGGTTTGATTGTACCTCAGTATGATATGCGGAAGACTAAGTTCTGAGGAATAGATAATACCGCATACTTAAAGCCAAGGTTAATCTGGGTTTTACGTTCAAGCTATCACTTTCTCTCTCTTTCTGTCTGTCCTCCAATGCACCTTAACGCTCTGCACCGTGTTATTCTCACACACACATACAAAGAGAAAATTTGCTCAAGGTGTCTGATGATAATATGAGTGGCTCGGGGCTCTCAGTATGGTGCAGTAATGGTTGGCCTGCCTCTGGAGGTTAGCTGGAGAGTGTGTGGAGCCCAGATAAGATTGATTGACGCACATCTGCTCTGATCAATAAACAGATATGAGAGAGCCACATATCTACAAAGCTCAGTGTGTGACTGTGTCTACTGTATCCTTCTCGCATTGCTTTATGTCCTACGCAAAGCGCATGCACGCGCACACACACTAAACACGCACACACACAGTCCTTGGCTAAGGTGGAATGACTTTCAAATGAAAATGACAAGGCAAAAGTTGGTTGCCTTTAGTTCGCTCATTATGGGAAGTTTTCATTTCATGTCAGTTTTTTTCACAGCACCATGTGTTTTAGGCCATTTCATTTTGTATGACTTTTTTTCTATGATTATAATATTCTGTTTTAGTGCAAGGCACATTTAATTTATATAGTTTAAAAGGAAATTTGTCATCCAAGACATGCTTACTGAAGAAGTGCTTCAGTGTATTATTATGTGCAAACTAATAATATGCAGATTTGGTTTTAGTTTGCCTGCTGTGAAACTTTATTCCGGCTCATTTTTCAAGGGAACGCAAGTGGTACAAATTTTGAAACAACCTCAGTATCATTATGTCTAATAGAAAGTTTCAAACTGATGAAAAAAATCAGCTGAATATTTGACAGAATTTTGAGCAAAATAGGATCCTAAAATGAGACAAATCAAATACTTTTTGTACCTTTTACCCACGATTAAAAAGAGTTACTTCTTTGTTCTTTTATATATAATTAAAATCTGACCATATGACTGATAATTCATGCAATTTTGGCATGCTGTGTAACATGTAAACAAAAACAGAATGCAAATCCCTTTTCAACCTCTTCTCCATGAAATTAAAAGCACAATCACAAAATATCTTCAAACTAATACATTTTATTGTTTTTAGTAAATACACACTCATTCTGAAATTGATGCCTACAACATGTTTCAAAAAGAGCTGGGACAGAGAATGTTTACCACTGTGTTACATCACTTCTTCTTTTAACAACAGTCAGTGAGCATTTGGAGACTGAGGACATTAATTGTTGAAGTTTTGAAAATGAAATTGTTTCTCATTCTTGCTTGATGTATGACTTCAGTTGCTCAACAGTCCGGGGTCTCCATTGTTATATTTTGCACTTCACAATGCGCTACACATTTTCAGGTCTTAACTACACAAAGGCCAGTTTGGTACCCACACTCTTTTACTTCAAAGCCACACTGCTGTGACACATACAGAATGTGGATTGGCACCGTCTTGCTGGAAAAAAGCAGGGATGTCCCTGAAAAATGTGTCGTTTGGATGGCAGCATATGTTGCTCCAAATCCTGCATGTATGTTTCAGCATTAATGATGCCTTCACAGATGTGATAGTTACTCATGCCATGGGCACTAACACACCCCCATACCATCACAGATACAGCTTTTGAACGTTGTGCTGATAACAATCTGGACTCGTCCTTTTCCTCTTTAGACCAGAGACACGGCATCCATGATTTCCAAAAACAATTTGAAATGTGGACTCATCAGACCACAGGACAATTTTCCACTTTTCGTCAATTCGCCTCAGATGAGCTCAGGCTCAGAGAAGTCAGGAGCATTTTGGGATGTTGTTGCTGAGGGATTGAAGGTCACAGCCTTACAATGTTAGTTTTCCACCTGTGTCCTACACGCACAGATTTCTCCTGATTCTCTGAGCGTTTGATGATATTACAGATTGTAGCCGGTGAAATCCCTAAATTCCTTGCAATGTTGAGAAATGTTCTTAAACTGCTGGATTATTTGCCACACAGTTTTCCCAAAATGATGATCTCTCTCCATGATACCCAGTCATGTGACAGGTGATAGTATCTTCCACCTGTTTACCTGTGGAACGCTCCAAACAGGTGTTTTTGTAGCATTTCACAACTTTTCCAGTCTTTTGCTGCCTCCGTCTCAATTGTTTGAAATATGTTGCTGGCATCAAATTCAGAATGAGTGCATATTTACAAAAAACAGTAAAGTTAATCAGTTTGAACATTATATAGGCACGGTGGAAACACTGTTGCCTCACAGCTAGAAGGTCCCGGGTTCGATTCTCGCTGTGGGCGCTGGCGTGTCCTCCACCATGCCTTCAGTGGCTACTGCTCGAAAGGGGCCTTTCTGTGTGGAGTTTGCATGTTCTCCCCGTGTTCACCTGGTGTATCCTCCATAAAAATACCCCCACTAAAAACATGCAAGAAGATCACCACCTGACCAATGGTGATGAAGAGAACTGGGTCCCCGGGTGCCGGTCGGATGGCAGCCCACCGCTCCTGGTCTGCCGTGGAGGAAGGACGACCAGGATGGGTTAAAGGCGGAGGAAAGATTTCACCAGTGCATGGCGTGTGTGTGCGTGTGGATGTTGCTGTGTGACAGAAAAAGGGGATTGTCCCTCTGATTCTTATCTGTACCTTTTCCAATTGAATATAGGAGAAAATGATTTGCAAATCATCTGTTTTTGCCTTTGCCGTTACAGTAGATAATGATATGTCATGTACAGTGTGTTTCACTTGGAAGTATGACTTTAACTTGATGATATTCTATTTTCATCCTTATCAAATGTAGTTTGATGAAGTAAGACCACCCTTGGGGATTCCTTCATGATTAAAGATGCACAATAACAACCATTTTTTTTTAAATGGCTCCTTTTCAACTAGTTCTACTTTGTGACTGTATCTCACCACAGCTAGTCATTAGTGTATGTGAGATATTTTGTTCGAAGGTTAAACATGTAAGACAAAGTTCAGTATGGAAGCTTTATAACAAACGAGCCAAATAACCTTGCCTGTCCCCCAAAGCAAAAACCTCAAGGCATGAATATATGAGTATTTTTTCATCGTGCAAACTTTCTTGATGCTGATGCATCCTTTTTTTGTCCATCGTCTTCACCACAGAATTTGCTTTTTTCTTCCTTTATTTACTTCAACCTTATACACACTCACAGCACAGTAATTGGAACCTATCCCCAAGTGACTGCATGATGCTTGTTGTGGCTTGTGTTGGTGGGGGGCATTGGCACTGCTGCAAACACCACAAACATTCAAGTACATGCACATACACAGTTCCCCGGTAGGCACTGCACTGCAGAGACTCTTTGAACAGAGCAGGAGACGTATATTTCCACTAATTCCCACAATCCCCCTGACTTCCTTCTCTAAGTACCCACAGCAAATAGACTTCCTGCTGTGTTAAGTTGGACATGTCTGTCTCTGATGGAAATGTAGCATTATGGGAGGTATGAAAAACAGCCTGTGGAAGGCAGTTGTTAGTGTGTCACTGTGGAAAGTATAAACCTGTAAAATGTTGTGTAGGTTGACCTTAAGCCTCAGGATACAAACACACACTTGAGCACAAGCATGCATGCACAGAGAAAGAGTTAACGGAGCTAAAAGAGAAACAGAATATGTTGCCATTTGTGTCTCTCATAACTAGCTCACTCTCTGGAGACCAGTATGGAATCTGTTCCCCTCTCATCTCTGCTGAAAGGCCCCTCCAATAAGAGCAATCTCAACCCTTTATTTTCCACGTAGTCTCTTTTCATGGGATTGCAATCCATTATTTAAACAAGGAAATCTAACCTTAAAGTGCTCGTGGAAGCTGAGTACTATGGGCAACCAATCAATTGGGGGTTGGTGCAATAACACGGCCTCAGCATTGGGTCTGAAGTAATTGCCCATTAGAGATGAAGTAACAGGAGCAGGAACAAAAAGATTATGAGAGCATGCAGTTTTTATGCAGAAATAATGCCCCTTGTTGAGAGCAACATGAGAAGCAAAGGTATTACATAGGAAAGGGAAGTCACTGTGGTCCTTCAAAGCGTAGTGGGACATGAAAAGATGAACAGAAATTGCTTCTTTTTTAAGCTGTTAAACAGCCTGAAATTGTCTATTGTCAACTATATATTACGGGGAAAATAAAGCGTATACATCAATGTTCGCCTACGTAACAACCGCTTTGATGAATATGTGAAACTGTCCATTCCGTGTGTTCTTGAATAGTTGGTGTGGGACCGTAAATGTTACGCATTAAAATTAATTTAACTGGCTTAACCTAGCTAATGACAAAACAATCAGTCTCGCTTCATATCAAACTTGCTAAGGACAATCTTGTGTGTAATGTACATTAACATAAAATGAGAAAACACAAACTCACTCTACTTTACACTACTGTATGTGGCACAACAAAACATACAGTTGCTGTGTCACAAAAGTTTGTCAGTCTTGCACAGGTCCGTAGTTTTTGATGTGTATCTTTGCACAGTGAAAGGCAAATGCTGTGAAAGATTACAAATGTTGTCTTTAAGTGACAAATGAATGACTTTTAACTTGTTTGAATATGGAAGTAATTTGTTATGTCAGAGAAAATAACCATAATTGCTGCTCTGGGTGTGTGTGCATGTTCAAACTTGGTTGTTTGTGTGTGTGTGTGTGTGTGTGTGTGTGTGTGTGTGTGTGTGTGTGTGTGTGTGTGTGTGTGTGTGTGTGTGTGAGCCTCCCTCTACCTGATTACACTTTCTCTAATCTATATGTTTCAATTAGTGACAGGTAGTGTTTGTGTGTGTGTGCGTGCATGCGTGCATGCGTGTGTGCATGTGTGTGTGCATGTGTGTGTGCATGTGTGTGCGCGTGGCCTCCTGTCAGTTGGGCAGAGAGACCATGTTGAGTTGTTGTGCTCTGTAACGATGATGCCAGCATGCCATCCTCATTACCAGCTCCCCAGCTCCCACACAAGCCATTTGGGTATCCCCCCCTCTCTTTCTCTCTCACTCTCTTTTCCTCCCCCTCCCCCCCTCCCACCCCTTGGCTATGTAAGCAATCTGCTAAATATTTTATCACCTCGCTGTTAAATCGAGCGGAGACACTCCAAGTAGCAAACCACTACCTCCACCAACGCAGAACTTGTCTTGTGTGTGTGTCCTGCTCAACTCAAGTGCAGAAGAAAGACTTATTTGATGGTTTTACTGGACCCTCTCATGGTTGATGTGGTGGTCTCCAGCTGAGTGATTAATAGAATTACCTTGGTCACATCCATCTCAGAGTGTTTTTTTTAATAATCTCATATAATCATTGATCACTTTAATGTTCCTTGTATTCTCATATATGAAGTGATTAAAACTCCCTGGTAAGCTAATTATTCCCACTTGTAAACTCTTAAAAGTGAAGGATGTGGCAGCAATAGCTTCAGAGCAAACAGGGCTAAACGACACACTATGAAGAGCAGTTCAAAACTTTGGACTGCTTGTTCTTCATTTCTCTGTTAACGCTTTTTCCTTTAGGGAGCAAATTTTTCTATGAGCTGATAAATGCCTGTCTGGAGTCTATAAAGCTGGCAGTCTTATTTTATGAGGCCCTCTACTATATTTTGTCTTCTTTTCTAATTGGTTAACCATGCTCAAAGCTTATTGCTTCTCTTTTTTTAACCTCAGTCGGTCATTCCTATGCAAAGCACATAGCTGCTCAGAGTCTCCTCACCCGCGTGGACCTGGAGACTGGGCTGGGCACAGAGGATGGTGAAAGCATTGGCATGGAGGCAGCATTGTTTCAGCTATTGATTTTTGCAAAGATGTGATTTGAATACGAGTGAAATAGGATGATAAGAAAGATAATTACTTACATTATTATCCATAATGTTTTCTGGTTATGTGTTTATGGAACTCTATTTTATGCCATCCATCCTTAATATATTCTAATGCACTATCCATGATTATGTATTTATTTAGTCGGATATTTACGGAAATTCCTCACCAGAGCGGTCCTATAGGCCTACATGGCAATATGAATCTCCTCATATTTTCTCTCACCGTTAGGCTCCAGCGGGCTTTTGACACGCTGGCACATTAATATTACAAATATTCAAATAACTTTATTTAACATTCTGCAGGCTGACAGCGGCAGCAGGAGATTCACAGCCCATTGAGCAAGTGCGCTTCCCTGGGCTAAGTGCCGATTCATCATGGCTGCCTTACTCCTGTCTAATGGCTGCCATCATGGGGCACGAGCACACACGCACGCTGACTCACACATAAACACACATCTTGGGCATACACTCTGCAAAAGTATTACTTCTTCCATGTGTGCATTTTTAGAATGTAAAGTATAGCGTTCAAGGCACATTTAGCACATTATTAACCCTAGCCTAAAACCTTATAAACCCCAATATATCCCTTATAGAGTTCACTGTCATGGGCACCAACCAGCTGGCTATTCCTCTGTATTAGGGAGATTGAACTGAAATAAGATAATAATTCTTGCAAACCTACCCGAGACACACACAACCACTGAATCTCTCCAGACATTTTCATTTGTTTATAACTTTAAAGTTTGCCGCTGGAGGCTACCGACTGTAAACTTTTGGTTTTACGGTTTCCGGCTGCACCGAGCCTTTGATTACTCCTTTAAATGTCTTATTTGAGTGTAAAGGATCTGGCAGACAGGACCCACAAAGGCCCGGTAAGCTATTAGAGCCAATTCCAGCCCATTTGGCCTTGTCTGCTTCCGTTCCACAGAGTTTACTTCATTTGCAGAGAAGCATCCATGTGCACTCACCAGCACACGCTCCGAACACACACACAAAGATCTACTAAGTCACCTTGAAGCCCAATTAAGTAAGCGTCTGACTCTTCCTGGTCCTATTAGCCCTATGGCAGTGAAGACCAGTGTGATGAAGACAAAAATGGAGTAGTGGGAAGAAGAGACAGAGAAAAGCTGTAAGAAAGAGCGGAGTGAAAGACTTCTTGTTTCCATAGCTCTCAATGGGCTGAATAGAGGGATGGCAGAGAGCAGTGGTGAAAGAGTGTGGCCCAAACAAAGACTCTTTGAATTTAAGGCCCAAACAGAGTGTTTGTAATGACCCCAAACACAGATGCGCTGCTCTCACTCCAGTGACGAGTCAGTCCCTAATAATGTGAGGGGAATTCAGAGATTTTGTTCACACATCATGGAAATACCCACCACACACAGAGCTGTTCTTATCCCCCACGGAGGGACACATACTCCCTCTCCTATTATTTTTCCCTCTCTCTGTCTCTCCACTTCAGCCGCTGCTTTTTTTTGTCTCGTTGTCTAACCTTCAGTCCCCTTCTAGCCATGTATTCGGTCACTCGGCTTTTTTTCTGAGTCTTTCATTGTTGTCTCTCACTTGGTCTTTCCCTTAGTTGCTGCACAGGAACTTTTTCAAGAAGGCTCCATTTTGACCTGACATCTCTTTCAATCTCACTCACCAAATCCTTTTCAGTTCTCTTCCTCTAGTTCAGTCTCAGTCATGTTATCAGTCACCGTATGTCTGCTCAACCTGTTCTCACTTCCAACTCTTCCCTTAGCGGCACTTTTTAAGGTACTGGGTACTCCTTCAGCATCATTCTTCATTGTGCAGGGAAGTCCGATAGATGTTTATAGACAGCCCGTTCCTACGTATGCCTTCATCCTATGCATTTGAAACTAACATACTTATTTTAATAATAATCCTAATACTAATAATAAACTTTATTTGTATAGCACCTTTCATACAGGGATTGCAGTTCAAAGTGCGTTACAACAAGAAAAAAATCACCAAGTGAGTGCTTCACATAGAAAAGACAGGGATAAAAAAGCAGTGTAAAATAAGCCAAACAATGATCTTTTCCTAAATCTAACCAAGTAGTTTTGGTGCATAAACCTACCTAAAGTGCGACCGTTTCACCGGATTGAGCACATGTTTATTATTGTTCTCAGCAGGCTTTATTTTGAAAGTCTAACCAGACGCTGCATATTTGTTATTGCTAAATTGACCGCGGAGCCCTGCACGCTGAAAAAAGCCACTAAAGGGGTCTTGACCAAGCGTCTATATTTGATGAGATGTGAGGGAAAATGTGCCGGTCTTCTCCACTGCTGTCCTCAGTCAGTGATGGACACTGGGTGCTGAGGCCAGCGAGAGTCACAGGGAGGACAAAGGACCCCTAACATTCAGCAGATGGCTGGGGCTCCGCTTAATTTGCCTGTGTCACCCTGGCTGGCAAAACACAAAAGCCCAGCGCTACAAGGGCCTCCGTTTCACCACCCCCCCTCCACCGCAACTGTGACCCGCATCAATCAAATCCCTCACCTTATGCTTTTAAGTTTTGATTGCACATTTAAGAACACAACAAAGACATCATCAATAATGCTGTGGAAAAGTCTCTGTCTCTGTGTTGTCTTCACAAGGGACCACAAGTTAAATGTCAAGAGAAGAGTCAATCTGGACAG
Organism: Chaetodon trifascialis; assembly: GCF_039877785.1. Taxonomy (NCBI): domain Eukaryota; kingdom Metazoa; phylum Chordata; class Actinopteri; order Chaetodontiformes; family Chaetodontidae; genus Chaetodon; species Chaetodon trifascialis. The sequence goes on from NC_092066.1 coordinate 13,972,280, forward strand.
CAGAAAACTGCCTTCAGTCTTCTTGTACTCTTCTGCCCCCACAACTCACTTCATCTTTTTTCTCTCCTCTTCCCCCTCTGGAGTACGTTCATGCAGGCAGTAATGAGGAGACGCCCCCCTCCCCACTCAATTGAGGAAGTACAAACACTCACCCCTCTCCGCCACCCCTCATTTGTTGATTCTCCCTCTCTCTCATCACTGTCCATCAATATTCACTGTTCCTCTAATAACACAGCGAGGCATGTTTGGTTTGATGGCAGAGGGACACGTTTCAATTCTCGGAAACTGTCTCATCCACTCCTGGAGGTTATCAGCAGCAGGATGATAGATGTGGATTAGTCAAGGTTATGTTGTGGAACTTGCGGACTGACGGTCCAATTAGAATTGAATTGCAATTATAGTAAGGCCAGTATACCTCTGTTCATTCCACATGCACTGAGAACTAGTCAACAGAGCAGCGAAGAAGAATGTGGCAGCATAGCAGCCTGAACAAGGTCCAAATTTTCCATTACTGGAGCAGATTAAAGTGTCGGTTCACCCAATTTATCTGCTCATGCAGAATTGCAAAGCATTTTGGTTTTATTTGACCAGTTTTTAGATATCAATCTTTGAAATTTTTGCCTCTTCCAGTGCCTCATAGTCTATTTTTTAAGTGGAAAGTAGTTAAAATGAAAACCGTTGATAGCAAAGTTAACAGTAATGGAAAAACTTATTTTGAAAAGAAATGTTGCTGTTAATTTTTAAGATGTGATTTTTAGTGATGTAAGCACCACAAACAAAAATTCAATTCATCTCCATTGTGTTGGGGTGGCAGCAGAAAATTAAGACGGATCAAAACCTGGGCAAGGTAAAATCCAAATAATGTGTCAAGTTGTAAGAAGAGAGCATATGTTGTTTGTAATTTGAGTAACAGCAGAAAATTCAGCTGATCAAGAGTGTGAATTTGTTGTCTCATGGGCTGTTTCCACCAAGTGCTTTTAAAGGTTGTTTAGGGATCATAGATTACTGTTCCTGTAGATGGATGGCTTGGACCTGCTTGGCATTCAGTCAGTGTGATGAGATTGGTCTTTGCAATAAGCAAATCCTGTAAGCAAAAACGACATTTCTTCAATGCTTTGTGTTGATTCTGTCAATCCGCACGGGTGCCTGAAATCAATTCAAGGCTCAACATCTCTGGACTTTGGGTCAAAGCTTGTAAGGAAAAGAACCTTTTTTGTGGGAGGCCTGCACACAAATGCACCAATCCACACACCCACACACCAGGATGAACACACACACACACACATACACAATTTCCATCACCTCGAGCTGAACTTTGCGTGTCCAATTTCATAACTTAATCATGTTTGCCATAATTCGCGCACACTTGAAGCAAATAGCCATACAGTTCCACTTTAAGTGCTCCCTTAGTAACCCCGATTAAACATACGTGAAGAATTATGCCTGTGTAATCTATGTTATGACACCACGCATTATCCTAAACCAACTCGGCTCCCTATAACTGGGCAGGTCATATCAAACACAACCTCAAAACCTGCACAATATGCAATTATCCAGCAATTAGACAACTCCCATAATCCACAATGTGCCGTGTCATTGTGCACGTTTAATTGCATGTTTTCGTTGACAGTAAACACAGAGTGTACTTTTCGGGGTCAGGGCATGCGGTTCTGCAGAAACCAGAGGAAACGTCTCTTTTCAGACTGACAGACAGGAAGAGCCTATGAAGCTCAATCTGGCAAACACATCTCTGTGACAAATTATTGATCTTGGCTTTGTTGTCACTCCTCATGCCAAGGGCCCCCTGCGATGGCTGTCTTCCGAAAACGCCCACTGGAGAAGACATTGTGTGAATATTGAATCTTGAAAGCAAGATAGGAGAGAGGAGGAGTGTGTGTCTATCTATATATATGTGTGTGTGTGTGTGTGTGTGTGAGTTGGGGAGGCAGTGTGAAAAAGGAGAAAGAGAAAAAAGAGAAAGAGAGCGACTTGGTAATCCTCTCTTTGAGCACTTTGTGCTTTGTGCTTCATTTGTTTACTGAGTTCCCACACTGGCTGGGGGGCTGCAGCTTTTCTCCCAGACCGGAATTAGCATAGCCAGACTTGTAGTCAAATCTGTGTGGCGCTTATGCATGTGCATGTGTGTGTCCCTGTTTATTTCTACGTGTGTGTGTGTGCGCATGTGCACAGTTTAGATGAGGTGAGGGCTTAGCAAATCCTCATCAGCCGGGGCAACTCAACTTTAATGAAATCTTCAAAGTGTGTTTGGTCCAATCAAGCCTGCTAACCTCTCAGTCTCTTCTTGGCTGCGTTTTGAAATGAAAACCCGTGACACACCCACCATGCTTTCACTGTGTGACGAGTGGGAGCAGTCTGTGTCGACAGGTTGAGTGCTGCCTACGTGTTACAGTGGTGCGTCTTGTTGGGAGGTTGGATTGATTGCAGTTATTGTGCATCATAGTTTACAGAGCTTCAGTAAAAACCAAATAAAAGGGATATGAGGTCAAAACATGATGCTGTCATTTTGTTTTTCTATTTCAAATGTGCATTTTGAGCAATCCTGACATTCCCATCCTCACTAATTAAATCAGCAGTATGAACAAAGTTGGTTCAGTTCATGTTTTGTATTCATAGAGGCAACCTTGGCACATTGTCACAGAAGCTTGAGTGACGTGAAACTGAGTTCAAACAACACATGAAATCTGATGACTGACTAAAACATCTTTACCTATTAGAGCTGATAGCCCTTATCTAGCTCTGCTTTGGAGCAGACTCAAGATTTCAGAGGTGTTTTTGGCCTAGTTATCACTGACGATAGAAATTAGTGGAAAGAAATTAGGCTGCTTAGTGATTCACACTAAGCAATTAGCTCGTATAGATTAGTCTACTATCCTATAGGCATCTAGATGTGCTGTCACCGGTGCAGTATCCCATGCATTCAGTGACATCTCTCATATTCTTTAAAGGGGAATTCGACAGCTTTTACGCACCAAAGCCTGTTAACAAGTCTTGTGGAGCGTTACCGTCCATGTGAAAAAAAGCTGAAATGTTTAGTCACTCCAGAGGAAACTGTGCAAGATCTGATAAATTAGTGGTTGGTGGGGACTGAAGACTGCAAGTTTGAAAAAGAGTCCACAGCGTTAATATGTGGAGAACTCTTTTAAAAGCACTTGATTTCAAGCACGATCAAGAAGCAGTGTGCTCTCAGTTTCTACCTGCGTTGTGCTGCTCGGCTTGGATTTGACAGCCGCTTTTAAAAACAGGATGTTATGTTCCTTGTCGTCGATTGACAGTTATCCCCAAGGCACATTTTGCAGTTAACAATAACATCCTAATAATCTTCAGCCAATTCAAGGGCCAACTCCTCTGACAACACCCTTCAAGAGGAAGTCTGCAGTCACCTGCCACTAGGCTCATCTGAAAATGGTGACTTAAATGGAAGGAGAGATAATTTTTCGAGGCAATGAACTCATTATTAGAAAGATAATTTTCTGCTGTTCTGAGATACCTTTATAACTAACCCTCCAACACTGTTTTATGATGTGTATGTGCTTACAAATGCAAAAAGTCCTCTCTGAAACAGCAGAGATTTATTATCTTAGTGCTGGGAGGTGTTACTGTAGTGCTAGGCCAGACTGCACAGTGGTATGCTTCTCAAAGAGAATGATATCTGATTAGTCCAAGTCCGAATAGAGGCAGAAGCTGACAAACAAATGGATTTGCTGTGTCGAGAATGTTCTCTGGGGGAGCTGGATGGGCTGAGATACAGAGACGCTGCCTTTGTGTTGAAGCCAGCGCCAAGCATAATAAGACCCTTTGGGGAATGAACCAAACACAGAGTGATAGGGACACAAAGGCACACATGCTCATACACTCAGTCAATTTCACAATATCTCTGTCCCTCTCTCTTTTTCAACCTACCTATCTTTCTCTCTTACTTCCCCATAAACTGACCTTCATATTACTGGCTACCATGGTTGGTCTATCATTATGTGTTTTGGCTTTGCAGGTCTGTTGAGTTTCTTGACTCTCGCCAAGTTTACGGTGCGAGCCAAGTGACATGGCGGACTCCTACAAACAGGGCTCACAGCAGCCTTTTCAGAAGGACGTTATTGTGTGTGCATATGTGCATGCACGTATGCGTGTGTGCGCACAGGCGTGTCTGTGTGCGCTTCCCACCCATCATGGCATGAATGGGCCAGCAAATCCTGTTCCCTCCCTCTGTTGTTTCCCCTCTCTATCTCATCTTTTCTGCCTCTTTAATTCCCTCTCTACCGCTTTCCTCCTTCACTCGTGCTCTGCTAGGAGAGCAGTCATAGAAGGAGTGCGACAATAGAGGTATTAACCAAATGTATATTGAGCTTGCCTGACTCATGCAGTCAATGTGATGCTTTTACACCCCTAATGCCATGTGAATAGGACTGCTGCTCCCTGAGAAACGCCTCCATGAGCACTCAGAGTGAGGGGCCTTTTCACTGGCTCTCATGAACCTGGTCCACGTCGCCTGTGCAGGCCCCATCTCAGAGCACACAGTTCTTCATTTTCATAAATACTATAATCTGGATTGGAAGTCTCCCTGTTGTGGAAATGATGTGAGAGGGGGACCTCGGGCCAGACAAAAGGGCCTGTCTTTGGCTGAGGCTGGGGCCTCTTTAACCCAGTCCCTCCCTTCCCATTCTTCCATACAGAGAAGCAGCAGCAGCTAATTGTTGTATGGAGAGGAAGAGTGATGGGGTGTTGAGTGGATGTCCTGCTTAACACTGCCCCCAGTGGAATACGAATCTGCCGAAGAGGAAGATGAATGCAGACTTAAGAGACAGATATTGGAGAAGAGGAGAAGCGCTACCTTTAAAAAAAAAAAAAAAAAAAAAAGATTTATCCACCTCTCGCAGTTTATTTATCATTTGATCCAGGTCAGAACAGATCCTGTGATGCCGGCTGATAGTAAAGTTTGGTTTGATTCCTCTAGGTAACAGTGCATAAGACTTTGGAGCTGGAATGTGTAACAAACTCAGAGTGAAGCTTTGAAGTGTAATGCTGTTGCCCTGGGCTACTTAGCTCCAGGGTCAAATGAGATTACACCCTTGATCTGGGTTAGTGCCTTCTGATCTGAAGGATTGCAACGTAGAGGTGTGCGTCTGTGTGTGTAGGTGAGTGTGTGTGTGTGCTTGCAAGCATATGTCTGTATGTCATTGTTATAGAAAGAGTTTGCTTGTCCAAACTGATTTACATATTTCTGGAATGTGTGTCTGACTTAAAAGTACTGTAATCCCTTACAATGTGTCTGCACACGTCGTGTGTGTGTGTGTGTGTGTGTGTGTGTGTGTGTGTGTGTGTGTGTGTGTGTGTGTGCGTGTGTGTGTGTGTGTGTGTGTGTGTGTATGAGGCCGTGTTGTTGGCCTGATCTTAGCGCTTTGTTGTTGTCTCTCTCTCTCTCTCTCTCTCTCTCTCTCTCTCTCTCTCTCTCTCTCTCTCTCTCTCTCTCTCTCTCTCTCTCTCCCTGCTCACTGCTCCGGAACACCTTAATCCAGTGTGAAAGCAATTGGCTCTCTCAGATCTAATCAATAGAGGGCCAGGGCAGCGAGCCAGGGGGAACATCTCTGGCCCCCGCTCAGCTACAATCAATTTAGAACCATTGATTCAGTGATTGAAATACAAAGAGCAGACGCGCTGGACCGTACAGGTGCTTTAGCGTTCGGGTGTGCCAACATGTTATATATCTCCCTGTGTGAGTTTCTCAGTATTTATATGTGTTTGTGTGTGTGTGTGTGTGTGTGTGTGTGTGTGTGTGTGTGTGTGTGTGTGTGTGTGTGTGTGTGTGCAAATTTCTTCATGGGTGTGTATATGGATAGTATGATTTATTTTCGAGTCATCTGTAGTAAAGTGGGAATGGCATTTAATCTAGCACCTCTGAAACAGAGCCAAGGAAAAAAAATCACTCCTAATCCAATATGTCCTGCCAAGGGAAGGTGTGTTTTCAAAGGTGTGTGTGTGTGGTAAGTTGGCCTGTGCATTTGTGTGCACCTAAGGGTTGGTGCGTACACCCCATGTGCTGATGCATTTTTGGATGCTCGTGCATGCAGAGTTTAGACGGGCCCTTGCATAACATTTGCATTCAAATTGTATGAATGCACTGTGACAACAAGAACGTGTGTATGCCTGTTGACATGTGAGGACACGCATGACATCTACAGAGATATGTCTGACTTTTCTTTGCTATGCTTTGCACGGATATGTGTGTATTCATGCATACATGATGCCAATGCATATCATTTATTTGACCCCATTTATGCAGTTATGCGCTGCAATGTGTACACATCTGAGTGTGTTCATTAGTGCAATTTATTGCTGTGAATATACAGGGTTCTAGTGCATACTGTATGTCACAGTGTCTGTGTCATTTGTGTTTGATGTAAGTTCCAGTCATGCAGAATGTGAACACGCAAGACCATAAATGTTCCCGGGTCATCGCCTACAGTAGCACTGCATCAGTAAATGAAGCATTCAGCATTTGCTCTGAAACTGCTGTCTTCAAACAGCTGTATTGTGTGTGTGTGTGTGTGTGTGTGTGTGTGTGTGTGTGTGTGTGTGTGTGTGTGTGTGTGTGTGTGTGTGTGTGTGATATGCGTGATGTGCCATTGTACTTGTGTCATTACAACAGCTCAAAGAGCACCAATGCCACCACCAATATGCCAGCATACACTTACTTTTTATGCCTTAATTTGTTAATGTGGCAATTGTAGAAGAAATGTGAGCAGAAAATGTCAGTGTGGCCAGCAAAGCTATGAGCTTGAACGCTTGTTGTAACATTTGCACATTTTTGACCTTACCAGTGATTACTGCAGTGTGTGTAGGCTGCTGAGATTCATTAAATGATTAATTGGGAGCATCTGAAATCAAACTACTCTCCTTCATGTGTCTCCCCTCTTGCACAAACTGATGGACACTTTCTGTCATTTACACACAAACACACACTTGTGCTTACTTGTTAGACCATACCCTCATGTTAATGGCTTTCTGCCATTTATACAGTTAATCCAGTTTCCCAGTTGGTCGTGTTGTGTTTTCCCCCTAATTCTCAGCTGGACAAAGTATTGATGTCTTTCCCAAAGTCCACAATGTCACAAAGACCTAATAAGGATTGTCACGCACACTTTTAAGTAATCTACACATGCACACATATATTAGCCTTAACTGTACATATATAATCGTCATCTTCTTCCAGTTTACTGTTATAATTTGTATGGTTATAATTATCACAAACATCAGTCTGAACCATGAACTTCTCGCTGATGACTGCTGTGATGCTAACAGTTGCTTTTTTTTAGTTCTTTAGGTTCTTCCACCTTTTACATCTCGCCATCAGTTGTGGTGATGTTCCATTTTCTAATGTCCAAGATATTCATTAACGATCAGCACCTGTCTGTCCATCATTCACTCTTCAACCAAATGATTGATTTTTGGTCTCCATCAGTCTGATGTTGCGTGAAGATGTTCATGCAGTATAAGTCATCCCACGTGGCTGCATCCCTCACACACACACACACACACGGGGCGCATATGTTTGCCAGTTTCATACCTCAGGGCATATTGACGAAGGCTGCCTGATAAAGGTCAGTGCTGTCCGGATGTGGACAGGTGGGGTGTGGGCTGCACTTCACACACACACCGTGTCTGTGTGATAGTGCGTGTCTGTTTGTCTGGAAGGGAATACACCTCTCTGATAAGGTTGTACGGAGGTCATGCAGATGTAAATATGACATGAATATTGATGTGCGGTGAGCCTGGCTACCTTTGGAGGATTTCATGGCTGCAGGTGCATTGCGTGCCAGAGGAAAGGTTCAACCTGTGTTCATTCACGCTATGCAACCGAATGTTTGATGAACACATCCGTTTTTCTTTGTACAGTATAAGCAGAATATATTCCCATGGACGTCATTCATTCATTGAGCTTTCTGGTCATGCCTGGGCCTGATGTCAACAGATGCATCAGTTTTGTATGGACAGAAGCACACCCATCCTGAACCATGAATGGAGCCATCTATGTAGGCCAGGGCAGATGCATAGTCCCTCTAAACAGCATTTATTATTCAGCTCTTTTTTTTCTTTTTTTCTTTTGCCTATTGTCAGCTTTAGAAATAATAGCTTGGCCGTCACTTAGTATGCAATGAGAAATGGCTGCTTTGCACAGCACACATATTGTGGGACTCTGCCACCAACAATTTGAGTGACAAGATGCACTCCTGAGTGCTTTCTCACTTTGTTTTGCACTCACTTTCCCACTTCTCTGTATCTCCCTTTCTCACACTCTATTTCCCTGATCCCGGTCACTTTTCCTCTCCCACGCTTCACACATAATTTGTGTCTTCTCTTTTGATGCAGAGCATTTTATCATTATTTCCCATTAGGCATAATAGCAGCAGGGGCGATGAGCAGCGGATATGCTGGTACAGCTGGAGGAACATCTCGCTGGTGAATGCATAATTGTATTGATGTAGCTGTTTTTGTGATAGTTGATGTCATCATCATCCCAGGGTGCAGTGCTGGTCCCGATGACCTCTCCATCACTGTGCTGCTCGCGCCACCTTTCCGCTCATCTGTTCTCCAACCTTGCCTGTCCACCTCTTTTTCTCTTATCAGTGACGCGGTCTACAGCTGGAGGATTGGCTCTGAACTCGCCATTGGATTTCAGAAAGCCAGACTTGTGTTTTCTCTCCCCTTTCCTTTCTTGTCATCCACCTGCAAATCCACTCTACCACTGACCTCTGGCCTCCTACTGTGTCTGACAGCCTCCTTGCCACATGTGAAAATGTCAGCATCAGCATGACAGGGTGAGGACGCTTACTAATGGGTTATAGGTCGGAATCATGTCACCACACTTCTACAGTATGTGGGGATGATGTCGGGGATGGAGGGGCCTCCAGTGATTACACTCTCTGAGATCATCGGGAGGGAAGAGCAGGCCGTGTTCGGCTGTGTGATTCAGCCGTGGCTGCTTGTCTTTGTCAGAATATTTTGGTGTAAACATTGTGTTATGTACGCTCAATTAGGAATCAAATTAGGGAATAGTAAACAGTGAAGGGACCTTCGTTTTCCAGTTGTTTTATCATTCTACTCCTCTGCTACCTTCAAATGTGCATAATTACTCATCCCCCCCCTTCACAGGCCTCTACACTCATTAGCGGGGCCTCAACCCTGAGCCAAGGGGCTGGGTATTTTAGGATACATGGGTATTTGAAGCTATTGTTAAGCCTGGCTATAGCAGTCCTCAAAGCATTTTAACATTAACTAAGCTGGTCAGGAATTACGTGTTTTTGAGATCAGGGCTTTTCAACTAGATTCAGATGGGGTTACTTATAAGTGGGTTAGCCTCACATTTTCTTTTTTCGTCTCTCCTTTTTTTATATTCATAATGTGAATATGCACGTTTAAATAATTCAATAGAAATGCGTTTTAAATTCTCTTTACGTTGCATCTAGTTTTTGAGCTGTTTACCAAGTGTTTTGTGTTTGACATCATCTCATCCAGTTAAAACCTTTACAGCGGTATGCAGATGTGCATAAAACTCTTTGCAACTTCATTTCAAACAAATGGAATAAATAATACAGTTTTTATTAGGCGTGGGAATGGATAATAAAACCCCCTCTCTGACTTTGCACAGCTGTTTTAAGGCCCTTTGCTAATGTTGCCATGAATAAATAGATGACTGTGCTTAAAACAATTAGTTCATTAATTTAATTCATGTGATATTAAGTCCTCCTGAGAATCTTACCTTCTATCTCAGACACAGTCTCCCTGCAGCCTCGCTGCAGCACAAGCTCTCAGGCTTCATACCAACCCTGCTGACTCACTGTTAAAGAATCTGGTTGGGCGATATTATGGTGATAGATTTGTAGGTACCAGCAGGTACTGCCCAGCAATCACTTAAATGTTTAGAGTTCAGTTCTTTTGGATTGCAAATGGGACAACTGGGACAAATATACATTTAAAGGATATATTTTAGAGACATACATACAAGATGAATGAATTGTTTTTTCTCTTGATTATAATTCATAGGAATGAAACAAGCAGCCAGTTTGAAAAAAAAAAAAAAAAAATCAATCCACAGGACAGATCTTGTTGGCTCAGGGAGCCGATCTGTCAGAATCCTTGTTACTCTAATACTACACCTGAGAGTGACTCCTATTACGTTGTAGCATGGAAAGTGCATTTTGTATTCAATCAATACAAGCACATTGCTTTAATGCCAAGCAACTTAGCTGTAAGCCCAAGCTCCACAGAGGTATACATGCAAATGAGAAATCTAAAATTAGAATAAGAACTAATGCTGATCATTTTCTTTCTATTCATTAACACCAAGACATATAATGTCTTTTGTAGCTACTTAATTATATTCACCAGCTCTCTGTTTGTATTAGTAGCAGAACAAGGATTTAGAAATCAAATAAAACAATAAAGAAAATCGATTCCATGAAAACAACTACAAAGCCTGTCAAGAAGCTGATGGTTCTCTTTGATCATAAATGGCAAAACAAAATTCTCATTTACATGAAGAGATTACTTTTCACAACACTTACCTGCAGTCTGTCCTTTCCCTTTGTTGTTTTCTATAAAGACTCACATAGAATACTGCGGCTGCTCTCAACTCTATGCAGTGCATGCTGTATAGGACTAGGCACTGTGTAGTGCGGCAAGCTCATAGCTTGAAGCCTGAATCTTTGTTCATGTCCACTTTCATTTTCAATTACACAATATGTGAAGAAATAACAAAAACAAAAAACTCTAATGTGGCACCAAGGCATATGTACTGTATTATCCATCAGGAAAGCTACACAGGTAAAGTGTCTCGCTGTTTCCAGATGACTGGATTGGCTGATAAAACTCTGATCAGTCTTTTTTCCCCCCAGTTTCAAATTCTACGCAGTCAGAAAAGGTAAACTTTCGAGCAAGCTTTTTCTCTGAGTCCATTATTCAGAGCCAGGATAACAATTTATTGTTCACAATCCACAGTTTCTCATCAGGTTAAGCTCTGCTCATGACCAGACTATGAGCGGTGAAAAAAAAAGGGTTGAAGGCCGTAAATGTAATAGACAGCGTTGAGCGGAGCAACAGCAAAGGAGCAAAAAGAGCAAGAGTGGGCATCTTTGGATAACTGCTATAGATTAATTGATCTAGCCATGAAGTTAATGAGCTGGATCCTTTTTAAAAGAGACAAGTGCTGAGACAGAGGAAGCTAATGGTCTCTCACAACTTCGAGTGGTAAGAAAGAGAAAGCTATTTATCTTGGAACATATACTTTATTCACCGTGCGACAGAATCGCAAGGTAATTGACGGGGCCTGTAACTGCTGATTTTATTACCTCATTCTGATCATCCTTCTTTGCAAGTCGTGATCCACAGACAACTCGACACGAGACGCGACAACTGACTTCTGACTGTTATCTCCAGGTAGCTGAAAGGCCATTTGCTGTGAGAGCTGACAAAATGGATTTCATTTGACAATAACGTTTGTGAATATCCTAACGCCATCGCATTAATGTGTCTACGTCGGTAATCTATGGGGTTTTTGTGATTTCAGATTGATCAAATCAGTGCTGCAATCATATTGCAATCAAACACTGACAATAAAATGCTCCTTGCTCACAGAACTTTCCTTGACTGATTTCACCCCTCATCGAGCAACCCTCCATCTCTGTCTGTCTTGCCTCTCCCCCTTTTTGTCTCTGTTAGTTGGCAGCGGGCAGTGAGCCTGGTCAGTCCCCTGTTAGGTTCTGATTACAGTGTAGATTGTAGTGCAAGCACATGTTACTGCCTGCTGAGCGGCGATATGTTTCGGAGGGCGGTTTTCTCTTCTACCTTGCCAGCCAGGGATGGATTGGCACAGTAGAGTTTCCTGGAATACCAATGCCTCCTCGTCTTCTCAATCTCTTTCCCCCGCTCCTCTCTGACCACTCCTCTATCTGAAAGATACGCTCACTGCCTTGGCACGTAGCTGCATCTTCCTGGAAATAAAATTGACCTGAGCCAATGTGCCATGCGCGATACAGAGCGGCCAACTGCCAACGCAACACTCGGTGATGACGAGTCTGTGTGGAGCTAAGAGATTATATATCTCTCTTGATCTGTATCATACTCCTATAATACACGCGCACACACACGCACGCACACACACACACACACAGATATGAATGCACATGCAGACACACAACTCGTGCATGCACTTTCAGTAAGCCAGATTTCCCAGTCGGCTGGTCTGTCATTGGCCGGCTGTTCAAAGGGAAAGTGTGGGCCAAAAAAATACTGGCTGTGAGGTTACCATGGTAACAGCCTGCCCAGGGGCGTGGGCTGTCTGCTAAATTGTGCACTGGTTTGTTAAGGCTGACGCATACACACACACACACACACACACACACCCACACACACACACGCACACACACACACACACATACACACACACCTTAATTTTAACAGAATGTGTCTTCCTACAGTCATTGTCTAGCAGACACCTGCTCTGTTCATTAGCATTAGCAGACAGACTGTTGGATTTTACATCCTTATGTGGAGCAAACAGATTATTTTAGAGATATCACACACAAGCCTGTTTATTTTCTTGAGCTGTGGACTCTCTCTCATCTTCTAGCTGTTTCACTGCTGCACTGCCCTCTATTGAGTCCAGTCAGACATCATTTTCATTCTACAAACATGCTCACACAGAGGAGTATGGTGCTGAGCTGCTATTATTTACTGAATATGAGGGCATTAATGGGTGTCAAAAACTGATCAGAGGAAGCAATTTTTTTTCCTATGATGCACATTTGTTTGTTACTTCTCTTTTTTCAGCTCCTTATGTGTTCTGTTACGCTTCTCTTTTCTGATAGGAGACTACGCAGCAATATAGCACTGTGTGGAGTTTCAAAGGTACCCTAATTGGAGGATATCTGAGCTTTCTCAAGGGGGTTAAGTATTGTTCAGTGGGGTTTGTGCAGCGTCAGACATTGCTGTATTAGCTAGTTGAGAGGACAGGTATGTCAAGATGAGAGGTGTTTGGCGAAGAGGCAGCTAGACCAAGACAGCAGAAAGTTTAGAGGAGTTGTATGTGTGTGAATTTGTGTGTGTGTGTGGGGGGGAGTTTGTGTGTGCGTGAGCAGGTTGGGGTGTGGGTGTGGGTGAAGGTGTGCGTTTTAGATGGAAAGAGAGGCTCTGACAGGGCCAGAATGGACAGATGATTAATGATCAGGGGGAGTGTTCTGTGGGAGGAACTCTTCAGCACTGCAGCTCTTAACAAAAGCAGACGAGGTATGCTTCAAGCACTGCACTCTTTCAACCGTCGCTTTATTCCTGAGAAGACCTCTCCGGCCCTCTTTTATTCTTCCTCGCATTCTCTCTTTCTCTGTGAGATTAGAGGGTGATGACAGGGAGTAGCGGAGGCTTACGCTGACCAGACGTGCCAAGTGACATCACCCATGTGAACCGTGCATGCCTTGAAGTAAAAAAAGAAATGGCCACACTTAGAAGTCGTATACATTTTAGTCGCAGATCTTGGTCTGAAATGGGTTTCATGAGTCCCGGTTGACATGTGTTGGCAGTTTATGAGAAATATGCAAAATTGTTCTTGAATCAGTTTCTATGAATGAATAAATCATAACCCTAAAAGGCAGTTTACCCTGACTTTTAATATCCTGCGGGCATTTCCTGATGTCTCTGACAAGCCTTTGTTTCCAGCCATGCCTCTGTCTCAAATAATTGTATTGTGTTTTTCAATGACCTTGTGGAGAAATGGAACACCTGGGTTGGAAAAGCAGCTCATTACGTGGATTGTTGGTGGAAAATGAACAATGACAGAAGAGTGAGGCTGAATACCAATCGGGTGCAGCACTGATTGCCTTTTTGTTTGAAGATGTTGGCTGTCCTGCCACGTTTTATGTCCCCTCTGTCTAACAAACATGTTCATTTCGCCACTCGATTGATACTCTGTGATTTATCGCATAGGCAAATCTATACAGGCATGCACTTGGCATGTACGCAGCTTCCTGTGGTTTGAGTGGGAGAGATCTGTCTTTCTGAATGACTGAGCAGCAAAGTAGTGAAATAGGGGTCAACTGGGGTCTTGACCCGATCATAAGCCTGTCTGTATGAGTGTTTGTGAGTGGGGGGTGTATGCATGACTCCAAAGCCGGTTAAGACTGTGATCCATCCCATGTGATGGATGAGGGCCAGGGTTAAGGGTGTCTTGGTGAGCCAAGAGTTGTGCTGAAGGGTCACTGATGCTAACTCACAACTCTGTGCCCTTCTGTGAGTCACGCACCCACTCTGCACAGTGTTTTAAAACCTCAGACAAGCAGAGTTGGTGTTTCAAAGCTGAAATTAGTAAAATTTGTACTTCTGTACGCATTTTGGGAAAAATCTATGTGGATTTCATCAGGCAAATTGCTATTTTAGAAAAGAAAATGTCTTGACATGAGTCATAACTTTAATGTGCTTAACTTTGGTGCTAAACGTCAACACTGGAGTGCTGGAGAAATTTTAAGCGATAAGTATCTGATATTACAGAATGGAGCTCTTTCCTTTAAATCTCAGATTTATCACACAAGCTTGAGCACCTTTCCACATCAAAAGCTGCATATGTTTGACTGCCTTTCCCACAATTTGCTGCCAAGCCATTTCTGGTGGTTTAAAACCCTTCATACATACTTCAGAGTGATGCCAGAGGAAAAGCCAGGGGAGGGCTTTGTGCCCCGTACCTTTGATTGGGTTTGAGTAGGAAAGCCATTTCCAAAACAACCCATCTTGGTCATAATCCTTTGCATTGACTTTCTATTACTCCTAACTGTACAGTTCCATTTTATCTCACACACACCTGCTAATGCTTGCATGACAAGCTAAAGTAATTCTCATTCTACTGCCTCTATAAATTCCCAATTACCCTGGATTCTTATGGGCTATATACATTCTGCAACTGCACATTCTGAACACATGCACCTTATGTGACACAGTATCAGTGTGCATTCATGTATGATATATTGCCTGCAGTGTGCGCTACATTATATGCCCAGCTAACCTAGTGCTTAGTCATGGTAATCTCTGAGCACTGATTTCTGGCTCTGCCCATCAGCGGTTGTTAAAGCCTGCCCACAGTTCATATTGCTAATTTTCTCATTAGCATTTGTCCTGGCCAATCAATACATCACTGCTGTGTGGAAGCAAGATCAAAGTTTTCCCCAGATGAATCTGGGATGTGATCAACATGCTTGTTTATGAGCTACAT
Organism: Chaetodon trifascialis; assembly: GCF_039877785.1. Lineage (NCBI taxonomy): Eukaryota > Metazoa > Chordata > Actinopteri > Chaetodontiformes > Chaetodontidae > Chaetodon > Chaetodon trifascialis. Next base: position 13,987,545 of record NC_092066.1, read on the forward strand.
TCAGATTGAGATTGTCTTCAATGGCAGCAATCTAAAGAGGAACAGTACCTGCTGGGAAAATGACTGACAGTGAGGAGATCATCTTCTCATCTCTTCCGGTCAGGCTTGCCGTGACATGAGGTCGTCACAGTTAGACTGTGATGAGTAGCGAGCAAGTGATCAGCAGCTGCCATACCTCTGTCAACTCGCCGCAGAGTGAGCTAGAGAGAGAAAGAAAGACAGCCAACCTTAACGAGGATTCAAACCTGTCAATCAAGGCAAGAAAGCAACAAGGGGAGGAAAGGTGGTAGAAGAGACAGAGCAATTCATTACCGGTGGGACAGACCAAAAAAAAAAAAGTGAGGGCAGAGAAGAAGTGAGAAGTAGAGGAGGAGAGAACAATGCAGGGAGAGAGTCCTGTAGAGACCACTTGAAAGGAAGGAATGTTTTGTTTTTTGCATGCAGTCAGTTCAGTTGTGGGTTATTCTCCCACTGGGGAGACTAATTGCTTGTTGATCTAATGTTCTATCCCCTCCTGTCCCTGAAAACCAACACATTTGATGAGTGATGGGTCTATGTGCGTTTTTTCTGCAGGACAGGAACTCCAGGCCTCCTCCAATCTAAATATTCACAAATCAGGGGAAAAGACTTTGGGCTCAGCTCCAAACTCATGAAGCATAACACTATGCAGCCCACCGCTGCCCGCCCTTAGAACGAGACCTTGAGGTCCACGAGGATTTGCTAACATTGCTCACATCACTTTCTCATTCTCTCTCTCTGCCTCTGCTCATATCTGTTTCTTCCTCCCTGCCTCCCGCTCTGTGAGGTAGATCAGTGAGCAGCTAATTAATGAGTTCAATGCAAGGATTCATTCACATATTATGTGTCAATTAGAGAGAGAGCCTCAGCTCCAAGGTAGGAGTTATGATCTAGATGGACACGCACCCTGTGCTGGGTGGGAAGTGTTTGCGTGTGTGTGTGCATCGCTGTCTGTTTGTTTTTGCCTGGACGTCACTCATCTCCCCTCCTGTAATGCTGATCGCAGCATCTTCAGTTGTCCAAGGAGGGACATTAAATCATCTCAGGTTAGAGCATATGCTAGTCAAGTGGCGGAAAATGTGGGTGCGCCATTTCATTTAATGGGGTTAGCAGTGGCTTTACACGTGTCGCTGTGTAAATCAGTTCAGCAAATGTATTCTGGAGGTGAGCACAGCATTGGTGCCAGTGTGGGAGTGTTTTTCAGGGTGTGTGTTTATTTGAGTGAGTCGAGGACAGCGTGTGTATATGCATTTTCTTGCTCACAAGTTTGCCTTGAGGCACTTTTGCAGCACTGCTATCTCAGACGGCTGATTCAGCACAGCCTCCCCTGCTTTTCTCTTCACTTTTGCCCATTTATGAGTGTCCACGTTAGCTACTGTCTGTCTGTAAACACACAACCCGAGGGTAGAACTCAATGCACGTATTCTGCTCACACCCCATTAAACATACACTGAACAACTTATTGTGATCCCTTTTCATAACAGTCAGGGCATTAGGTGTGTGTGTTTGTGTAGGTGTGTGTGTGTGATGGCCATGTGCATGCGTGTGGCTCTCGGTGCATCCTGATGTATGAATTTTATACAGCAAAGATGATGACACATAAGTTCTCTGCCCCTCTCCTGCTGAAAATGAAATTTTGATCTGTGTTTTATCGCCTTGTAATCTCTGATATCTCTGGAAGTTATTGTGTTATAAAATGGCTCTGCAGCTGGTTTGTGCTTCCCCGTATGGCCGGGGTTTCTTTTAAGGGCCTCCATATTCTCACAGTAGAAGGAGGTTGATCTTCTCACACACGAAATCTGTGTATAACAAGTCAAGAGAGGTCGCAGACTTCAGCTCCCGCACGCTAAATCAGTGGCTCACACCCCCCTATAGGAACATTTTTTAACTTTAGTAGTGTCTTACAAAAACCCTGTAGAACTCTTTATATTGCTCCATACATGCATCTTTAGTTTCAAGTCAGCTCCAGGGCATCCACAGCATAGCGACGTGTCTTACTCACAGGGAAATCCTTGTGCACTGCATCTGTGATCTGCCTTACAGCTCCTAGGGTTGTCAGATAAGCTGTTTGTGGTTGTTGTGGTCTGGTCATGTATGTGTGTTTGTGTGATGGTCTGGCTGTGTGTGGACAGTGTTGTGTGACTAGACATGAGGTCAGTCAGTTAGCCTCTAGTGTGTCTGTCAGCCCCACCGAAGGAGATGGTAGAGCAGCGTCTGCTGGGGGCAGCAGCATGAGTTGTGTGTGTGCATGATGCCTCCTCTTTCTCCTTCGCCTGCTTTCTTTCTTTATCTCTCTGTCCTTTGTTAACAGCCCATCAGAGAGCCAGGCTGAGTGGTATGAATGGAAGAGTCATAAAAACAGGAACCTGCCCCCCCCCCCCCCTTTTTTTTTTTTTACAGTGAAATAAAATAGACTCTGGCTTCCAAAGCCAGCCTTGCAGTGGAGTCCTCTTTTAATGAAGCAGAAAATTTTTTTAGTTAAATCTTAAAAGCCGGTTGACACAAAGGTCTAAAGGTTTTCCCCACATAGCTGCTGTGCTACATTCTCCACGGTTTGACCCGGCAGTGAGGCGGAATGGGACCATCTCCTTGGTCATTATTGCTTTAAATAGTATCTGAAACACTTAACCAATGGCTCACCATAGTCCAAAGCCCTCGTATGAAACCTTTTGTTCTTGATATATATCTCGGCTGCTCACGCTTTGTTCTCCCTTTTTAAATACTGCCAAATATGGCTGTCACAATTTCTGTGAGAAAAGGAATACAACCAGATCACATTTTTCAGCCACAGTTGAGCCTTTACAACCTTTTGCTCAGGCAAATAGACGCAGCTGGAGAAAGTGTAAGATGCTTGTCCCATTAAATTTATAACCCCCCTCCCCATCCCATTCTGGAGTGTAGTAGCACCACAGCTTCCTCCCCCATCAGTAAGCCGCTAAAATATTAGACATTTATCATGGTTATTATCGTGAGTAAATCCTTCCACACAGTGCAGAAACTCCTCAGCTTTGTATTCTTTTGGGATATGAGGGTAAATGGATTAGGTTATTGCCTGGACTTAGGGGCAGTGATATCAGCCACAATAATCTTTGTCCTCCACCACGGCCTTTAGAATTTAGGGCTCAAACACATCAAGCCAACCTCCACAGACTACCAATGATGTGCCTCATGTTGCACGTCTCCTGTTAAATTTGAAACATTTGTACTCAGACACACTGCAAATTCTACAGCCGATCGTCAGCTAACTACTGACAGGCGCATCTGTCCTGTGCCTCAGAGAGAAGGAATACAGTCAGCAGGCTATATTTTAATCTGAAAAACATTGTGGGAAAGAAAATAAACTACCCGACCATTTTCATGCCACCATCAATCTTGTTTAACAGTTGTGGTAAATGATTAGAATACGAATTGAAAAGGTGTCAGATAACATTTTGCACTGTAGTAAAGTTTTTCTTTACTTTTCATTTCTTTATTTTACACTGGAGTTGTAAACCTGTGGTCTGTGGAAGGAGAAGAGAAACAGTGGAGGTGAGAATAAGACAGAACCATGTGAAACCACTGCTCTGCTGTCAGCGGTTCTCGCTCACTGACTGCCCTGGCCTCGGATTTAACATTCTCAAATGGCAGAATATGTGCTGATAAGGGCCAACAAATACCAATGGCAACCACCAGGATGCAAGAACTACCAATACTTTGCCACAGACTCAGCAACCAATGGCCAACTCAATGGGACGCATCTGGGTTTGCTAGAGTCAGACAGACTGGGCCTCCTGATTGTGCACATTAGTGGAATTTTCATGGTTTGTACTCTTTGATTTTGGGAAATATTTGCTGTCTTGCCAAGGCTTGAATGAGAAGTTTGGTACCACTCTCATGTCCTGTTAAGTACACAGCTACAGCCAGCAACTGGTTGCAACAGCGCTGTCTAAAGGCAATAAAATCCACCAACCAGCACCTCTAAAGATCACTAATGGACAAGTTATATATTTAATTTGTTTAATCCACACATCGTGTTGTTGGGGTAATGTGTGGCACTATTTACAGTCAGTTTGGTCTCTTGTCTCTCTCAGCCTGTTCACATCTCTGCCTCCTGTTCTAGCTGATATCTTAGACCCAGATGTCTGGCTCGTGCATGGTACCTGGCTTGTGGATTTTTTTTTTTTTTCATTCACTGTCTGACATTGTTTTTCTGTTCTCACAGCATGCCCGCCGGGTACCTTCAAGTCAACCCAGGGTCCAGGTCTGTGTCTACAGTGCCCTCCTAACAGCCGCTCCACAGCTGAGGCCGCCACCATCTGTGTGTGCCGCAACGGCTACTACCGTGGCGATGCTGATCAGCCAGATGAACCCTGCACCAGTGAGTATATCGTGCATGACATGACATCCCTAACACCGTCACACCCCTTACATTCTCACAGGACAAGCACCTGTAGCAGGTGTATCCATGTCCACATTGTCCATTTAATATAAATGTGTATGTGACATTGATATTGAATACACTGGTCATACATATAAGCCATTATATTTTCAGTGACAGTGTAGAGATTGATTTTTCTATCTCACTTCCTCCTCTATCTCTTTCTCGCTGTTATCAAACCAGTGCATGTAGTAGCATTTAAATGAGCATGCAACTAGAGCCCTAGTTGTCCTCTCAGTCTGGTCATAATAATTACATTGCAGGGTTTCTATCATTGACGTCTCCATCATTGTGCCAGTGAGTCTCCCCTCCGTTATCTCACCCTCTCTGTCTCTCTTTCGTGCTGTTGTTCTTTCTTTCCGTCTGCTATCATCCCCCGAAGTCCTAATTACTCAGGCAGATGCTGCGAAGCTTCGACACTGTCCTGCCGTTATCCGCTGGAGATCCAATAAGGCCTCTCACAGCTTCAAAGTTATCTTAATGTGATGTAAAAGCAATATGCTAAGCCTTCCTGTCGTCCCTGCTGACACACAGTTACACAGACGGGGAGAACTGTTAGACCCCAAAAAGTTTGTTTACCTCTCCTCCCTCGCTGCCACTTGGGAGTGTGTTAATGGTTTGTTCTCCTCACAACATCAGACGTTGAAGCATTATAGGTGTGGTTATGTATTCATTTAGCCTTGATTTATTCATACAGACCTGGCTAAATTGGCCTCAGCAATGAGCTCAGGACCACATTGCTATCCTAATCAGTGAGCAGCTGCATAGGGTAGCCTTCATCTCTAAAACGTGTATTGAATTTGCCTCTTTTGCGATGTTTCCTATTTATAACTTTGAATAAGTGCCTTAAAGCTACAGAGGAACCCGATGCAGCCAGGCTGTCTGTGTGACTGTTTGAACGCGTCCCATGAGTAGCCAGCCACACCTTTAGGCTTTGGATGCTCCCAACGGATGACACCTCACTTTCACCTTGAGTTTTCTCCACCCTCCCATGGTACACTGCATAGCTCTCCGGTGAATTAGTGAATGCTCCATCAAGTACAGCATCTGCCTCTACCTTGAGGCCTTGAATTTTCCCCAAGCAATCTCCACAACAGCTCCCCAGCGGAGCTTCTTGAACAGATCCCCTCCAGTCGGTGCTGAGTTTCCGAATGGAGCCTGTGTTACTTTTTTCTGTTTTAATCATGCCACTTCCTTTCTAGTCTTATCTTCTCTGTCCGTTTGCTTCTCTGCTTTTTACTCTGTTTTCTGCATTGCTCAATACAGCTTCAGTCCTCGCAATATCGTAACATTTAGGCTAGCATTTAGGTACCCAGTTACATAATTGTTCATCAGATTACCCATTTGTGAATTACACAGTTTACAACGATGTAAAATTCATTCATTACAAGAGACGGTATCTCAATTCTTTGAAGAGTGCTTTTATTCCCCACACATGCATTTAAAATGTCCTACTGGGAATTTTGTTTTCAACCACCCCTTTTAACATTAAAATCTTAAACCAACTTTAATTCCTCCTCAGTTTGTATTAACAGAATTCTTTTGCAACAACACATGCAGATCCTTCTCTGAAGAACCATACTGTAGCAGCTGAGCTTGATGCTCAGGGTGCCCTAGATCTCATCGGGGGGGCCCAGTGAGATCATCCTTGTAAGATTCTCTTTAATACTTCGGGTCCTGATGAGAGTGCGACTAGAGTAGCTTAAATCAGGCCAATCCGTAGCAGCAGAAGCTGTAGCTTTAGCTCTCCTCACAGGCGTCAGAGCTGTGGGTCCCTGTGTGCTCCAGATCAGTCTGATTAGCTTGCTGATGGATTGTCCAGCGCCTGGCTCTGTCAGCAGGGGAGGGGGGACTTCACAGCATACGCCCCCCTCTTTTCCCTCAGGGATATGCCAGGCCTGGGATGCTCTTCAAACTACCCCTCCACCTCCTGCCCCTCCTTTATCCCAATCTTCTGTCTTGTGCTGACTCCAGCCTTGCCTGAGGGGAGGAACACCAAGTGTTCTGTCTCGCAGCGTGAAGCCCACTCCTCTCAGCTTGGCTATCCAGCATAGTGCACTTTGGGACAGTGGTTTGCATAGCACCGCATCCCCTCCTGGCCCTTTCTATGTGTTCCAAGCCCCAGTCTGACGTACATCTACCTTCCCGTGGGTGTGAAGGTGTGAAAAAGAATTCATGTGTACATGTGAGGACGGTGTGGTGGGGAGAGGTCAGCCCGCTCCAGCATGCTGGACCTGTGGATTTCTCTCAATTTGTGAGTCAGAGGAGGAGAATGACAAGCTGAGTGGTAACTGAAGAGAGTCGGACAGTGAAACCAGTGCTGATTAGTCCGTAGGGGAGAAAGGATGCACTGATGGAGCATCCTGGTGTGAGGAATGGTAAAGAAGGGAAGGGACTGATGGGAAGACACGATTAATGACAAAGATAGATAGAAAAAGTCCATTAACACAGCAGGAGGGACGTGACAGACTGAATCTGTACATTTGAGGTTTTAGTCAGAAGAAATGATGGATTAAAGGAGCTGTCTGAGGAGGCTCTACACAAAGTCTGCAGTTACGCAGAATATGAGAGTCTCAGTGAGAAGATGTTATGTAAAAAAACATGCTGTATATGCATGTTTACGACTTGGAAACCACCAGTGCCAGCCACCAACCAATTCATGAGGAAAACGTTTGGAATGTAATTGAATGAACGTAAATACAGGGTAGGAGATGGAAAATAGGATGGTTCTGACGGTTTCCTGCATTCCTGATCCATACCACATTGACCCTGAATCTTGTGGCTCAGCCTCAATACTCATATCTGTGGCCTGTCCCCTGAAAATCTCCTTGAGCCCTGTCAAACTCTTTCTAGACCTCGTAACACAAACAAAACCCATCAAAATTCCTGACTGAAAGGACAGGCTTATCTGCTTTTCCATTCTCCTCATCATCCCATTTAGACTTTTTTTTCTTCTTCTTTGCTCTCCTATTCACCGTCTCTCCTCTCTCCTTGTTCTGTTTTCAAAGAGAAAGAGGAGTGAGACATCAAAGTGCATAAATATTCTGTTCTTTTCTCAAAGTTTTTTTTTTTTTTTCCCACATCAAGTCTGTTGTCAGTTCTGGAGTCAGCTGAGGGTGCTTCACACAGCAGTCAGCTGGCCAGTTTCCTCTCACTGTAATGCAGTAGTAAATGGAGCCAAGTTTAGGTAATTGTCTGGTCTCCTCGAATCCCTACACTGGCTAGGCAGACATTATGTTCCAGACTGTTGTGCACATGCATGCACACATGTTCAAAAATGACAGTGGTCTCTCTGTCCCAGCTACAGCTTTATGGATGCAGAGTCAAGGTAATTCAAGAGGAGTTAGTGATGTGGGTGTGTAGATTCCCTTTTAGTCCTTTAAAGAAAAGCTTCTGTGTATTCACATTGTGTCTCCTCAGAAAAGGCTGCACCCACACCTGCATCTCCCAAGCTGCACTCCAAGCTCACATACTACACACACTAACGCACACAGTCTCTCTATGGCTCCCTCAGTATCTCAGCCAGACAGTATTAGTCCTTATAACATGTTTTATTTCATGTCTCACCAACCCACACAGCCCTTCTTTCTTTCTCCCAGCTCCTCTGGCTGTGATCAGTATCTCCACACAGGGACCTTCTGTTGGTCCCTCAAGGCCTGTTTCACATCATAAAAACAAACAGTTTGAAAGAAGAGAAGCATCAGCCTCAGACTATTCAAAGGGTGTATGAGTAAACAATGTGCAGAAGTGTTTATTCTAGGCATTTGGGGCGCTCTGTATATTAGCAGCTGAGGGAGAAAACTGGGCTACGGTGTTTTGCAGTCCAGGTGGCACCTCAAAGCCTGCTTGCTAACAGGGCAGCTATGCATACCTATCAGTCTGTGAGTAGCCGTGAGTCAGATGATAATCCCTTTGAGTTCCTCATCATATATGTACGTTCGTGGAAGACATGGAGACCAGGAAAGAGATTTTTACTTGTCCAGTTGAGTTAAAGATGCACGGTAGTACATTACAAAACAGTATGTTGCACTTTATCGTGGAGACGTATGCTCATTTAAAATCTTTAAATACGTTTTCATTTAGAAGGGATATACCTTCCCCAACCTTACCCAGCACACAAAGATGTTTTTGCTCAGACATGCATGTTCTCAAAGCCAAACTTTCAGCGCATATTGGTCTTTTGCTGTTGCCAAGACCGCAGCATGCGATGTTCCTTGGTATTTTCATGCCCCACGCAGCTTGCAAGGTTCAAAAGTAGGAGGTGTGGTGCAACAAGATGGGTGCACACAACAGACCTAACTTCCTCAAGACAAGTATGTTTTCAGCTCAGTGACAGTTTATCATTTGGTTCCATGTTAATCAGAAATTACACACACACACACACACACTTACACACACACACACACACACACACACACACACACACACACACACACACACACACACACACACACGCATGCATTTCTAATTACAATATGATGTGATACAGCAGAATTGTCAATGTCATATTTTGGCTCAAATTAAGAGGGTCATTCAAACATGTTAGGTTCTTAGAAAGAAATCCCAAACTCTCTGTAGATAGTCATGTAAACAGGATTATTATGGGGTATTGTCAGTTTTTGTAACCATGTAAACAGCTTACACAGACTATTCCTTGACTCACAGTTTTGGCAGCAATACCATTGTTGTTGCATGTCAACAGAAGCAACTCTAATTGAGTACAACCTTATTAATCACAGAAGCAAAACAAACCAAAAGCAGTCAGCAAAACAATATAACATTTTATTTTTACTCTAAAGCGTTTGTTTTCCATAATTGCACAAAATAATTATTAAGCTGCTTATTTTTTTAACTGACAATCATTATGACGTTAATGATGTGCACAAAGATTCACTTAAAAGGCACATCATCTGGCTCCCTGTATGCTTTGCCATGTATGCATACCTTACTGTTCTGTGCTATCTGGACAAGCCTATTGATTTCCTACTCAGAGCTGGTCTGCACTCTCCTTTCCATTTGCTTTGCCAGTATTGTCATGGGCCTCTATGACCACAGCTGTTTAAAGGGTACGATACAAATAATATGACAGGCTGAGGAGATATGCTTCAGAGCTGCATGAGTGCTATTTACATCTCCCCTCACCAAACCTGTTTTGTTTATAATGCAATTGCCCATACCGAACAAACATAACACGTGCATGATTCGCCCTCAGTGTCCTTGTGCAAATGACCTAATCCTTTGCACTGCACTGATTGCACCATTAAAATAGAGCCCTTACTGTGCTGTGATACAGTTCATGTCACAAAGAGCACATGAGCTGCATGTGAATGATGGTTTGCACCGTAACCTAAAGCAACATGTATGTGAGCACAACCAAATCTGACTGGCATAGCTAAATGAACGCCAGCTGAGCGCCTGTAAGTATCGTTCACAACAAATTAAATCCTATGGCAAATTAAAACCGCCACAGGCTGCAGTAATAGTCTTGCAAATCACTGGTTAAGTGGCAGTCACATTTGATTTCTTGTGCCATCCCTGCATATGTGGAGCTTGGTTGCAATTGGGGTGAGTGGGTGTGACGCCTCGCTCACACCTCAACCAGGAAATGTTGTTTTCTTCCACCGTCGTACAAATATATTGATACAGACAGTGCAGACGTAAATACATGGAAACAGATAGTTAATGCATGTGTGTTTTTGTCACATGCATTTTCCACATGAGCAGATGTCCGTTGTTTTTCCTAGCAATGCAAGTTTGGCGGCCAGTGTATGGATGTGATGGATGATACAGAGGATGCATAGGTGTGAGTAACATATGAAGTGCCTACCGTGCAGTCCCCAAGGGGAAAAGCTAAAGTGCTGCCAATTCCCTCAGATAGCGTGTTCCAACCAACACACACTCTTTCTCGCCGTATTTTCCCGCCACATGTAATACAGCTGGTAGCATCCTTGGACCAAATGATGTTCCATCTGACCGTGTATCTGAAGCACTAGCTGTCCTCTCAGCCACACCATAATAATCACACTATGGAGGTCACGCCCTTCCTGTCACTGACCTCTCTGTTGTTGAGGCGCTGAGCTCAGGTCGCAGCAGTAACAGTGCCGTTCCCTCACCCTTGTGTGTTCTGCCGCTTTGTCCCAGCTCCCCAGGGCTATCCCACATGGCTTTGCAGCAACAATGATTAATTGTGTCTGTGTTGACTGAAGTAACTATTTGCACTGTGCCCACAGAAACGGGAAACTCAGTATGCTTAAAAATCTATGCTTATTCCTCTTGTTGCCATATTTTTTCTCATGGGCAAAAAGAGAGGAGAAGAGGAAAGGAAGTGCAATATACTAGAGAGCTGAGTAATTCCTCGAAGGGTCTCTAGAATTTAGTAGATTTTTAGTTTCACAGTAGTCATGGATCTAATAGTGGGTCAGTTAAACTCCTCTTTTAATGATAAAGGTCAGGCTTTATGGAGGATGAATTGGTACCAGATCAGCTCTGCAGGGCAGCCTCACTTAACCCAAGCAGCTCTGACTAAGGGCTTTGGAAAGCTTCTGCTTTATCGGCAGTGTCTGCTATCTGAAAAGAAGGAGCTGCCTCTGAGCAGCCGCAGGGACACAAAGCCTCAACTAAGCAAAATTCTCTGCTGCCTTTTGAACAGATTTTTAACTCTTCAAGAATTGTGCTCCAATTGCGGGAGGCTGAACAAGTCACTTTTCTGCACCCTAGTATTAAGCCACCAGTCAAGCAAAACAATAGTTTTATTATTTCTTGATTTCTTTCTGAATATCGTCTTTGAGTTTCTGCTCCAGCTGCAGGCTATGAGGGAGTGAATGGGAGCGTGAATCTCCAGAGCCACTCGGATAAGAATACTCCATGCAACACTGCATTTTGCTAAATAACCAATGTTTGATAGACACAAACGTCTCGCTGTATGATCTCTCTGGTTGTGAATAGAATAAATTAGCATTCCAATTGTGCTGAGGATGGAGAAAACAGAGAAAAAAGACAAGTTGCTCTTGGACAGCAACACTTATATTTATTACAGGCTTGTAAATTGATGAAATTAACCTAACAGCAGGCAGATTTTTGTTTTTTCTTTTTCTTCTCTTTTTTCCTTGACAAGCAATGCATTATTTTGCTTTAAGGATCACGATAGCCCCACTTATAATCTGATATAAAACGGTTCCAGCTGTAAATGTAAATGACCTCAGCTACAATGGCATTTAGCTGAAATATTTCCTCTGGTGTATCTGCAGGTGTCCCATCCAGCCCGAGGAATGTGATCTCCATTGTGAACGAAACCTCTGTGATCCTGGAGTGGCATTCTCCCAGGGAGACGGGCGGCCGCGATGACGTCGTCTACAACATAGTGTGCAAGAAGTGCCGGGCCGACCGGCGCTCCTGCTCCCACTGCGACGACAACGTGGACTTCGTCCCCCGACAGCTGGGTCTGACCGAGACCAGGGTGTTCATCAGCAACCTATGGGCTCACACCCTCTACAGCTTTGAGATACAGGCTGTGAATGGCGTCAGCAATAAGAGCCCGTACCCCGCCCAGCATGTCTCCATAGACATCACCACCAACCAGGCTGGTAAGTGGCTCCTGCTGCTAGGTGTGATGATGATGTTTTGGTGGCACTGATGGCGACTATTCTTATCCATCTGCAATATCATTATCATGGTGCAATCTTCCATACATTCTTTTAAAATTGTATCCTCTTTGGGAGTAATCTGGCTCCTTCCCTCCAGTAGTAGTTTTATTTCATTCGTGGAAAAGCAAATTCTACTATCATTGCACAAATGTGAACCGATTCACCTCAAAAGACCATCATTTTGCACCATGTGCATTTCAGAGTCTCACTTCATGGCATAGCTGACTTCAGGGCTGCTAAGATTTCACATCGCTCCAGCATGAATAATGACTTTAAGGCTTGAGGAGTCGGGCCAGCTGGTTTAGTGAAAGTTATACATAGTGTACATGCTCTCTTTCCAAGCCTTCCTTCCCTGAATCAAAGTAATAGCTTTCCCCTTTGAAAACACGATGGAGGAGTTCAAACCCAGACCCAAGACACGGCATGTTAACGTCTTGTGGCAGGACAAGCGCAGTTCACCACACCATCCCTCTTTTCCTTTGTACTTTATTTACAAATCCGACCCGATGATAGAAGTTTCCCCAGTGTGCATTTCTCTTTGGGCATTCCAGGAATTCCTGCGTTTTACCATTGCTAAAGGTAATCATCCCTCCAAAAACAACAAAAGTCATTCACGAGACCTCTTTTTTGAGGTTCACATCTGGATGTTGAAGGCTGGTTACTTCACAGACTGACACATCTCTTTGTTGTTTTTCTTTGGTCTTTGTTTAATGAGGCTGTGTTTTGATAGCAATGCCGCACAGCAAGTCAGTGCTTCTCTGTTCACGGCAGGCTACACCCCAGTTGAAACATGTCTGTGAATCGTCAGATTTATACATGCCGCCATCCTGCTCTCTTACAAAAACAAGAGAATTAATCTCTCTTAATTTGGCGCCTTTCACATTTTAGTGGCACTGAATATTAGGTGCAGAGGCATTATTTCTTTGTTGCACTCCTCTTAGTTTAGCTGACAGACTACTTTCACCTTTATTCTTGTATAACAGCTATCCAGGTTCAACTCTGTTTACTATTCAGTACTTTAATGTCAGACTGGAGGAGACTGACCCAAGATAAATACATGGACAGCTGCTGTTTTCAGGCCAAGCTGAAATATTCTTCACTCCTGCTCTTCCTCTCTGTCCTCCCTTTCCATGTTGGTGTGCATGTGTTTGCCTTCTCTGACTTTGCCTGTGATGGATCTGCATCCAGCCAATGAAAATGACCTTCATCCAGTTATCTTCCTCTCTCTTGCTCCCTGTCTGTCTCTCTCTCTGTGCTTGTGTGGGCTCATCCTCTAACTGTGCCTGAGATGGGACCTGAGCCCAGCCAATGGAAATGACAGGTCGAGGAAATTGTCTTTGCCGGTCCTTTTTGCTACAGCCTTTTTCATGCTCTTGTAGATCTTTGACTTGTGCACAGACGCACCTATCGAGGGACAAGTATTGACCAAGTGAAACATTTAAATGAGGCTCTCCTTTCATTTTTCTTTGTGTTTCTGTGGATCAGTCGGACCGTGAAAATCACAGCAGGAGCTTGTGGGACCTAATAACAGACATAAAGTGGAGTTACGGGGTGGGGAAAGACTGTTGTTGGCATTGTTGGTTGAGCTCATACTGGCATGGGTCCCCTCAGGAAAGAGTTACAAGTTTGTCAGCTTGAATCCCTGTTGGCCACGCACTGTGATTTTCTATGTCATGTATGGTTATGCGCTTGTGTTGGTCTGATCCAATGATGAAAGACCTTAATGTCGAACGAATTCAGAATTACTGATGTAAATTTCCTCTTTAATTAGAATGAACTTATTTTCATATTTATTTCAAAGACCAGTGAAACAGAAAGTGCTTCATCCAGATTCCTTTTGTATGGGAGTACATTTTGAAATTAAATTTGATCCACTTGGTGGTGGGCATGCCGTACTTGATTGCAACGACTCTCAGAGGAATGTAATGACCAACTGAACTTGTCTTTGTCTGAGAATGAGTCAGGGGAGGAGTGGGCGGGAAGACCGGGTGCGATGGAGAAAGGGAGAGCTTCTTCTTTTCTTTTTTTTGACCAGACTGCAAGAGACTGTGACAGTGAAAGAGAGGAAAATGAGGGAGTAAATAGGTCTGATTATCAGGGTGGCCTAATGGTGATGACTGTCCCCATTTGACAGGCTAATAGCACACTTGACAGATAGATGTAGAAGAAGCAATGCCCAGGCCTATTGTTGAAGTCTGCTGCAGTAATGAGGTGTCTGCCAGTAATCTGCCAGGCCTATGTCCAGCCCTGTGTGGCCCTTTGTAGCCAGGTAATTGCACTGTTCCTAGTTTCGACAGGGGGTTTCATTGGCAGGCCACTGAAGAGACAGAAGTATCCAGGAGGGATTAATGTTGATAATGCACTTCAAAAACTAGAAGTTGAAAACTAGAAGTCTCTGTTTGCTGTCGGTTCTTAATGAAACATGTTGCCATTTTTGGGATCCTTGCAATGCTGTTGCCCATTTATTTGGTGTTGGTGCACTGCACCATGATGCAAGGTTGGGAGAGGTGGCGTAACAAAGTTCCATGTAAATTAAGTAGCAATAAAAGAGGTGTCTGTATTCTATAAAAACTGAGCCTGGAGGACCACGTAAATTCCTAATGCAATGCAAGTCCACAAACACACAATGGGGGTCATTGCAACAGTAATGCCCAATATAGTGTAATTGTTGCAAATGGGATGTAATGTTTTGAATAGAAAAATAACAAAAAACCCAACTGTAATCCAAATTAATACATAAACACCCCTCTTCAGCTGGTATCTAGCATGTTGTCGTCCATATAAAGGCAAACATTTGTTTCATCTTACTATTGTGTAAGGGAGGGGGCAGATTGCAACAAACTGAACACCCTTCACCTTACCCTCCCCTGCAGTGTCTGCTAAAAGCATGAAAAACGTGAAAGGCGCTCTTTAAAGCCAGTGTTTGGTTTGTCCATTCTGGGCTACTTTAGAAACATTCAAACTTTTTGGAAGAGGACCCGCTGCCTCTGTAAATATGAAGAGTTCATTCCCATGTAAGGAAAACACAACAGCTGTTATTTTAGGTGATTTTACACTAATGAAAACATACTGATGAATATTGTATTCCATTTCTGCCATATTCTGCCAGCACACCCCCTAAATCCTACACACTGGACCTCTAAAACAGTGAAAGACAACAGCACAATTGAAACCCTGTTGAAACTTGCTTGATTGTTTCGGCATCAGAATGACAACTTCAGCACTGTGAGACAAAAGCAAAGGATGGCACTGTTTGGGCTAAACAGACGAACAATGCACACCCCTAATTTCACAAAATGTCCTATCTATGCCAAAGCTAAGACTATTGGTGGAATCGACAGACTTCTTTGTTTATGTGACATGGCATTGTTTACACACATCAGGGAATGCACAGGTGCATGGATATCCATGCAAGTAGTCCATTGAATACTTTCATTTCAATTCTGTTTCAAATTGGAACGAGCTTTCCGAAAATCAATCTAGAAAACACTGATTTGGTGTTGTATTAGAGAAGCCGTGCCATGGAGTGTGCACAAAAGCTTACACGTTTATATCTTGAAAAGGAATTTTACCATCTTTATTTTTGTTTTTCTTAGTTTGAAAAGAAGAGTTCATTAGTGCCAGAAGAATGTGGCACAGTTAAGAATAAAGGGTGCACTGTTCACACTCTCCTCTAAATCCCTCTTGGCTCTGCCTTTCAAGGTGAGCCATTTTTGTCATGTGCACTTGTGCTCGGCACAGCTGTTAAAAGGAAGGATGATGGAGGAGATGAGTAATATGATTGCTGATTACAGATAATAATTAATCAACATAACCTCATATTTATCTTCCATTTCAAAGATGTCACTGTGACCATGTCCTGACAACAAGGGCCTGTAATCTAAAAAACATTCAGTACATCTCCATTTAAAGGACCGCTTAACCAGTTTTCAACCTTACCAGTTTTTATCAGCATTAAACTTTAAACTCATTAAACTCAAACACCTACAGCTAATAATGCTGTTTCAGGCCAAGCAAAAGCGAGACAAACTGCACTTTTCCTGCCGTCAAAATCGAAGTTTAAATTTTTGTAGTTTCAAAGTCTCTCCGTTCCTTCTGGGTAAAATAGTGCCAAGAGGCCTTTATAAAATAAGCCTTCTACTCAGCTCAAAACAACATCATCGGATGCAGGATTCAGGGGATAAATAGAGCCTTCCCATGACACATAGACTCTCGACAAGGGTAATGCTATATTATTACCTTTCTAGTACTCTAAGAATGTCAACCTATGAGAGACCAGATGGGTGAGTGGTCCTTAAAGTAAGCTTATGCAGGAGAGAAAAAGTTTGTGCTCGTCTCTCTGGCATCTTTTTCATCTTGACATGGCTTTAGTGTGGACTCTTGTGAGATTAGGGAAAACCAAGAGACCCGCTTGAAAACAGTAAAGCAGCAGTAGTTAGAGGGGTTATGGTGTAAATTGGCCATAAAACGACAAAGGTGAGAGGAGGAAGAGGAGAGCGTGGATGAGGATGAGGTGAGGAGGGAATAATGGGGGTGAGCAGGGAGCTGGAGGGATTTAGTGTGAATCACCAAAGAGGCCATTTAACTGCCCTCGATCCCAGCGTGTGTCTGGGAGGAAGGACTGATCAATAGTGTGATTTAGGAGTTCATTCACGGCCTGTGCTCTCCTGGAGATATGCACACGCACACACAGACACACACAGATACAGACGCACAAAGGTTATATACTGCCCCCTCTTAGGCTATCATTCACGGCTGGCCTGAATTTAGTCATATTTATCTGTGTTAGCTATTGAAAAATAGCCATTTTATGTCTCTTTGTGAAATAGTGCGGTTTAATTTTAACGGTAGGAGACACTCTCTGCTTCTAGTGAATTTATTAAATTGCCGAATGACCACAAAGATAAATATGGTTGCCACGCTGCGGATGATAAAAGTACTTGTGGTGAAAGCTACAGGCATGGCAGCCATGTTTTCTTATGTAATCCATCCTGGACACTTAAGCTACATCCACCACTGCTTCAGATGAAGAGGGTATTTTTCATCTTTTACACATTTTTTACAACTCCTTTCTACTCTGGTAGTGCGGGGGTGGGTTAGTGAACAGCACATGAGAGAAAAAAGTCTCTAAATCTCATGACTGGTGCTATCTTTCTCAACCAATGCCTGATGCTCAACAGTTCTCTGATCTTACTGGCACAGCCCTCTTGACCTAGATTGTGTGCCAACAATCCCTCAGACCATAGAATGCCAAGTATATCTACAAACAATCCCCCTCCACTTAGCTGCTCTGTTTGGAGAGCTATTCCCACAGAAATGCAAACACCACTATCCTCGGCCTTCTATGGGCAAGTCCAACCGGGTGGGTTGCATTCAAGACACTAAGATGCAATGTGCTAGACTGAAATCCAAACAACCAGATGAATTAAAGAGATCTGCGCTCTGTGGGGTTCTAAAATCAGATGAGATGTTAGGCAAACATGTCCATGGAGGGTATTCAGGACACTACTCATTATGTCTTTTCAGTTTACAGGCTGCAGAGTCTTTCCATTTGTTTTTCAGGGGTTGCTTTTTTCCTTGTTTCTTCCATCTCGCTGCTGCCCCGATGTATCAAAGCTAGGGTGTCCAGTAGTTTCATCATCTTAGACGGTTCTTCAGGCTCTCTCCGGGTGCCATTTTTATTTCATTTGATGCCTGTTCTCATAAATGTTGGATCCTGTCCCTGTACCCAGAAAGTGAGGTATTAGCTGCAGGCAAAAATAAAAGTGTGGGTTTGAATGCTAGTGAGTCCCCTCGTCCATTCTGATGTCTTCATATAGCATATTAAGAGATGGTTGTGAGCTTGTGAGTGTTTGGGTCTATGTGAAAGTATGCTCATGCAGTGGTGGGTTTTTTGGTTTTTTTTGGACATAGAGCTACGTTCAGAATCCTCCACGTATAATGTGATTCTGGAAATAATTCCAACCATCCACCAGCATCGTTCCTTGACAGAAATCCACAGTGCTGAACTGATCCCTCTTTATGATGTTTGAGAGAGGCCCATTACCATATAGTCATGGCTGGCTTGGCCCTCTGAGCCCCTGCTAATAGGGAGGGTAGTAGTTAAACTTATGCCTTTGACAGAGGCGCAGCACATGACTATAGGCTGCTCTCCTCATCTGAGACACTGAGCCCCTATTAGGAGGCTGCATGGTTCAATGGCGTGCCAGCATCTTAAAGCACAAACCACAAGTGCACTACAGAGAAAGAACACCTCGGCTTGTACAGTATAGGTGGTTGTGAATGGGGCCAAATTTATTTGTGCGCCTGTGTGTTTATTTTCTGTGCACACCACAGTTGAATGTTACAAGATCAGCTGACCAATTACAGTCCAACTTGCTGTCCAATCATTTCACTGAGAGTAACTGAGGCAGAGCAGGAACTTGCAGCTGGGAATTCAGATGCGAAAGCTGAGCTGCATGAGGAGCAGAGACGGCCATCTGCACTCAGTCTATCCCAGGAATCCCACACGGAGAGGGAAGACTCAAACTGATAAAACTAATATCGGCTGCTCTTTAGGAGACACAGAGGACAGGATTTTTACTAACAAATCCAAAAGGAACTTCACAGATTTTACGTTCAGCTTGTTAGTCATGGGGAGTACTTCTCAGCCTGAGTTTGAAAGTCATGGGTATTTACCGGGAACTTTGTCTAACAAAGTTACTGAGTTGCATTATGGGAAACATAGGAGTTTTTTGGAGTGTTACCCATACAAGGCGCTAAAAGTAAGAATATCACTGCATCAGGTTTGACCGTTCTTTATAATTTAAAGTCTCTCATGAGTCTCTCAACTGTATTAAAATGCAATACTAAATCACTGGAGTACTCTTTTGAGATGCAGAACAGCACATTTGATGCGCTGACCCCTCACCAGACCCTATGAATTAAGGCGACGGTGAAGTAACAATAATGAAAATAGAGGCTCAGGTCTGTGCCAGACATGTAAAATGATGCTCCAGCTCATCTGTATTCCACAGAAGATTAATTGTGCAAAGGTAAAGAAGCTTTTCATTCTTTCATCAGTTTCTTTCTAACCCTCTCCTTCTTTTTCTCTCTCTGTCTCTCCTCTCGCTCCTACTTTCTCTCTTTCTCAGTCAGACACGGGGAGGCTCTGACTTTGATTAATGGTGAGCCGAGCTCTGCATTAAAAGCCAGGGGCAGCAAGTGGGGCCAGATAAAAGTGGAGCACAGGAGCAAGGGATGGGAGGGATGGAGGGAGGAGAGAGGAGTGCAGGACACAGTCACCAATCACTGTCAGCATCATCGTCCCAGGGTGACAGTGGGGGACACAGTTGGAGGGGACAGGAGTGCTTCATTGGGCTGAAACTCACCCTCATACAGGCAGAACACATTGTCTCTGACAGGCTCTTCACACATAGGCTACTAGGACACACACACACACATACATGTGCACACGCTCTTTATCTCTCCTCTTGAAAACACGGCCAGTGTCCGTCCAGTGGGACACGCCAGTGAGAAAAGGGTTTATTTTTTTCTTCAAGGAAGTAGTGAGAATTTGTGTTGTAAAGATAGAAGTTTATCATCAAATATTCAGAACTTATGCTACCCTTATAATAATAGCCTAATAAAACTTTTCCAAAACAAACATTGCATGAGCACTCCAAGATGTAGGAGTTGCTTTGGCACAAGGAGACGATGCCTCAATCCTTAATCCCACCTACAAAGCCCTGGTTGGCTCGGTTGTTTCTCCTAATGGGGTTAACAGCCGTCAATGAGCACAACGCCAGACCTTTTTGAATCGCTAAAAAAAAATTCCAACCAGGCTATATACGCTTGCACACATTTAGACACTTGAAAACATGCATAAAAATTCTCCATGTTTTTCTGTCTCTCTGCGTCTGAATGAATGAACTGAGTTGGGACCAGGATGCGGGGCTGGGGCGGTGGAAACACCTCTCCTTCTCAACCCCTTTTTCCACTGCAGGAATTTCTGTGTGGAGTGCCCCTCCCCAGGGCCTGTCAGGAACAGTGTGTGCCTGTGGCCGGTAATTGATAATGCGGCCAAGGCAGCCCTAGCCCTGGTCAGTGGAGCGTGAACCAGCCTGAGAGGCAGAGAGGCTGAAGTGCACCGAGGTGAAGCTTAGCCCTCGCACTCTCTGTCTAGGGTATGAGGAAGAGGGAGGGAGGGAGGGAGGGCAGGAGGTGAGAGCTAAGGGAGGAAGACAGAACACAATCCATTCACAATGACAGGATAAACAGAGCTCGTTCATCTGTTTACATTTACATCTTTAGGTAATTATCTGACAATCAGATCAAGAAATACAAAAGTGCAGAGTAAGCCATTTTTTCTTACAAAACCCGCTTTCCAAGCAACCACACTGGGAGAAAAGGTCAGGAGATTTTCTACTTACAGCACTCCTATGACCGCGGAGTGGTTATGCAAGGGTGAAGTACAAAGAGAAGAAAAAGAAATAGAATAACCATTAAGGAGTCTGATAAAAAGGATCATTTAGTGGAGAGAGGGTGCCATTTTGCTGCCTTTTGAATAGAGGAGTTATTCAGAATGATGGTGAGTGGAGACCAGGTGGAGCGATGACTAGGCCTCAGCAGCATGCAGGCTGGGAGCCAAGAGGCTGATAGGCACAAAATGTAGAGCAAGGGCTTGTGTGGGGCTGTATTTATGCCTGCAGACATGGGGGAGGAGATTCCTCTCCAGTGCTATATACAAACACCAAGGCTTTGAACTTAATATGAGCAGCCGCAGCATCAGTGTTTAATCAAACTTACTTGTGTGTTCACAAATTGGTTTGATGAGTAAGTTTGGTTGGATTCATCTTTGAACTTTAAATTAGAGTGTATCCTAGCACCTTGGAGGAGTCTGCGATCATACAGTGGATTTTGGGGCCTATTCACATGCCATTAAAGCGCTTCATTTGTGCATAAAGGCTCAGCAATTTGTATTTTTATTTGATATTTTGTGACATTTTTAGAAATAAATAACCGTCTTTATCCCAGATTGATGCATTTATATGAAGGTTTCTACTTAAAGCCCCTGAAAACTTGGTTTCAAATCTTCTGTAACACGACTAAATAAGCAAAAATCAAACTTAGATTAGGAAAAACATTTAGTAGTATTTATTCAGAGCTTAACTCTCAGAAACTTAGCTAACCTGCCTCCTCAGGACCGTGTGCATGTGGTTTGATCAGATGAGCAAACAACCCCACAACTGACATCCCACAACTGACATCAAATTCTTTAAATGCTGCCCCGATCTGATAGGTACAAGAAAGTATGAGACATCACATCTTTGCAGTTGTGCTCACTTCAAACTGGTAATAAGAGTACAGAGAAAAACACAAATAGGCCACAAAATTCTCTGAAGTGCAGTACCCAAAACAGTTTTGACTGGCAGAAAATAGTGTGTTCATGTACGACTGCATTATTTTCAGTAAGAAGCTGATAAGAAAACATGTTTTTCCTTCTAAGTTTTCACATTTGCTGCTTTAAGAATCTTTTGTCAGGTGAGCTTTCCCATGAAAAATCCTCTGCTCCACAGGAACTGCTGTGTTTTTTTTTTTTTAATCTCCAGCAGCAACAGCGATTTGTTTAGATTAAACAGAGAGGAAAAAAAACATGTCGGTTAGCGTGGCCAATGAAGGAAAAAACCTGCAGCACCTTCAGCTTGATTAACAGGGATCTAAATGATCCCCGGGTAGCGGATAATGATTTGAACTGTGCAGATTTTAGAAACCCACTCACCTGCCACTGGCCAAGCTGCACGGTCTGCGACTTTTAGGAACTTTGTCAGTTTGCCCTAGATTACACATATTAACGCAACAAATATCTGGAGAAAGAGTGAATATCAGCACCAGGAAAATGTACTTTTTCCTCACAGAGGCGAGAGTCCGGAGTGTTAACTCCCTTGATGCCACTGTCAGCAGTGACAAGATATCCTCAGATTTCTTAAATGTCAACAGTGAGGAAATCTGCCAAGGCGGAATAGCAAAAAGACATGACACCTGTTCTGATGGTAAAAAATTAAGGTTAATGTCAGTTTAATTCAATTTACGCTATTTCAGACCTGTAGTCCATATAGATAAAATCCAGCCGAGCAGATGCTTCAGTGGCTCAGATACAGGTCTGTGCTTTACTTATCACACACATAGTTAGTTGCACACTACATGCACACACGCCATGCTTCCGTGAAATTATTTTCTCCGCCTTTAACCCATCCTCCTCTGTCCTTCCTCCGCGGCAGACCAGGAGTGGTGGGCTGCCAGCTGACAGCGGTGCCCGGGGACCGAACTCTGTTCATCTTCTTGCATGTTTTTAGTGGGGGTTATTTAAGGAGGATACCCCGGGTGAACACGGGGAGAACATGCAAACTCCACGCAGAAAGGCCCCTTTTTCCTTGAGCAGGCACTGAAGGCATGGTGGAGGACACGCCACCAGCGCCCACAGCGGGATTCGAGCTGTGAGGCGACAGTGTTACCACTTTGACCACCGTGCCACCCATATACATTGTTAAAGCAGTGTGTGGTAAAGCTGAAAACGTCCATCTTTTGAATGCTTACAGTAAAGACAGGCGGTTTTTAGACTAGATGGAAGTTAAAGATGCCAAACCACACACAGAAACTAACGCAGACACAAGCACACACACGCAAATACACACACATGTATAAAGAGTTTTATCATGAGTGACGGCTTCCTTCTGTCTAATGACACAATCTCTGAGCGGCATGTGAAGAGCAACAAGGAACAAGGTCAATTCTGGGTTAATTGACAGCCCGTGTGTGTGCATTCAGGTATACTGGGGTTGCGGAGTGGAAAATGCAGCTGTGCCAAAACGATCACAATACTTAATCAGTTTGATTCCAGACGGTTTCACTTTCATATGTAGATGGGATCATTAACATATTTTGTATCAGCTAGAGAAAGTCATTTACTCACAGTTTCTGTATATACTGTGTATATATGAACCTAGGATGCCTGTTTTGCTGAAAATCCAGTGCAGTCTGCTTGTGAGTGCAGAGTGGCAGTTTTATTTGGATGTAAGCATATATTTTTCCTGCCTGCACTTTTCAGCAATTTCATGGCTCACCATGACATCACTTGCACTCAAATCAGCAGTGTACCACGGGGGGTGTCGCAATAAACCAGGTGACATGAATTTTCTGAAAATTTCGCCTGCGTTGCTGCTTACTGTAAGACTGCATATTTCAGTTTTGTGTCATTTTCGTATTAAGTTACCTCTTGATCTTCTTCTGTTCATGCTGTCTCATGTTCATTTTAATATGCGTTCCAAACAGTGTGGCCCCTGAATGAAAGCAAATTAATATGACCTGCTACTGTGCTATTCTGAGTAATACGTCTCTATTGCACTGAACATTATATTGTGAATTTAGTTGCATGCTTTTACTTGTGCACGGTCATAAAATTACTGTGAAAACAAAGGCCCAATCAAGCTATTCAAGCTTCATGAATCATTTTGAAAGTGCAGATACAGTACATTTTACTGAGCTACTCATATTCAGACATAATTCTTAGAAATAACAAATACATAACTTGTTTTCCTACTTGGCATAATTAAATTTTACAAAGGCAATGATGGTCACTACTTCATGTTGTGTAGCATAGCCATATGTCAACAGTTGTTGCAAATATACTTAAACTGCCACTTCTGAGAGCTGAAAAAGCTTTGGAGCTGTGTTACTGCTGTGGATGCCACACTTAGTGCTCCCATATTCTGCCCAAGTACCCAGAATTACTCAGTCCAACAGCGGACTAAATCCAACACGATTGGTTGCCGGACGCAAGCCAGGCTCGTGGTGATCGACAATTCTGGCACAAAGGTATCCTGAGTCCTGCTAACTGGAGCTGACACCTAGCCGAAGTCCACACCCTCACATCTTTGCCAAATCAGCAGCCCTGTTCTGGCCAAAGCCGGCACATATTTGGCCCCGTGGTGCCAGAATATGGCTGGGTGCAGCTCTAATTGGCCAGACTCAGCTTGCTACCTGGTTACTGATGAGAGTGGCATTGTACTGTTTAAACTTGGATTCCGTGCAGAGTACTGATACCTGCTGATTATTTACTCTAGGTACTCACATTGGATGATATGCATTGCAGTTGTGCACTACTTTTAAAATATGCACCATCATTCCTGAATTTATTAGTGTGGAAAATGTATCAGCTCTGATTAGTTGGCAGATAATGAAGTGGCTGTCCCATAGCTGGCTTGATATCCTCATTTTGAATCAATTCAATATTGTTACAAAAGGCCAAAGGCTGCAGTTTCACATGTTCATGTTTGGCAAGCAAAAAACTCTCACCGAGTGACTGAGGGAATACTGGACAATCAGCATTAGCAAAAGGGACTTTCATAAAACCATTATGCTCTGGATAACTGCATTCCTTCTTACATCATTCAAAGAGTTGTGGTTGAGACATACAGTATCTGAAATGGTTACTGTTATTCTAGAAATGTACTGACTCTGTCTTACTCTTTCTGTCCCCTGCAGCCCCCTCCATAGTTCCCATCATGCACCAGATCAGCTCCACCATGAATAGCTTCACACTTTCATGGCCACAACCCGAACAGCCCAATGGTATCATCCTGGACTATGAGCTGCGCTACTATGAGAAGGTAAGATAAGTGTATGTGCGTGTGGAAATGCATGAATTTACATCATTACGTCTGACTGTGTGTACAGTGTACTGTAAGTTTATATTCATATATGTGGATTTTCATGTCTATCTGCAACAGTGTCAGCTCTCTGAGAAACCAGGTGTTGTCTCCTATTCTGCACATGCCTAGCAAACTGCATGTAAAGCCCCCCGAAAACCTAAGCTCTCCTGGATATCTATGAGCAGAGTCCCCTGGGTTGATAATATGTTCTTTCTCGGTGTTCACTCCATCTCTCCCACTGTTCTTTGGTTTCTGTTGCTGATGAAGTGAATAGGTTGACCTCTGCTCCAGGCCCACTCTGCACAGTGCAGCAACCTGTCCTGCTGTGAAAATGCATTGCGTCTGGGGGGAGTCACATCGACCCGTCTGCTCACACACAATACGTCTGCTTTATTAAGTCGCCAGCCCTACCCCACAGCGCCTATGCTGCTCTAGTATTGACCTGTAGGCTTTTCCCAAGACCTGGGACATAATGATATCTAGAGATCGGAGACGCTAGCTTTTTGTTTGGGCCCTTGTTTGTCCTTCTGAACCTGATCAATAGGTATAGCAAGGTTGGCCATGCATGTTCTTTCTGCAGCCTTTGTCATCTTAAGCTAAGACTTTTGTAAGACTTGGTGCACCTTCACCCATGTTCCACTTTCCAAATAAAGGAAAGAAATCGATAAGAGTTTTATAAATGTTTTTCTTTTTCTGTTGAGTTATTTATTTCACACAAACTCATTTTGGCTAAGGTTCGTGGATCAATATTCACAACTCCACCTCAGAATAGTGTTTGTCACGTTTAACATTTTCTATCAGAGGGAACAACAATCATGTTTTTAAATGATGTTTGCAGTTGGAAACTCAGTTATCCAATAATAGCTGCATTGCTTGCTGTTCCCCCCGGCATTGCACAGGTCATAAAATTGAATCCGATTGCCATGGCCCCGAGAAACCTTATCTGCCAGACAGCTTAGTGTCGTGTAAATAACACTTATACAGCCTCCCATTAGCTCATGAATATCAATGAAACCTAATCCTATTGATGTTTATGTAGCGTGTCCTCACACAAATAGATGAGCACGGCGTAATCACAAATTAGTGAATTAAGGAAGACAAGATTGCTAATTGCACTGGGATGATTCAGGTGACAGAGAGGTTGGGCTCTACGCTGTCTACCTCTGTTTTAATGTACCTTCATAACCCCATTCACAGTATTTGTGTCTATGTGGAAAATGTACTGCCATGTGAGTGTGAATAAGACACAGAAGGTGAGTAAGAGTGATTGCTTTGTGACACACTGGGCTGTGGAGATGAGATTTCCACATTGGTGGTCCTCCTTTGACACTCTGTATTTTGGACCTGACAAGGCTTTTTATAGGCTCTAAACAGACTTTTCTTCCGCCAGCCTCGGCTGTCCAAAGTGTCACTGCAGATGTGTTTTTGTGCCTGATTAAGCACCAACCCTCAGAGGGGGGAAGAAAAAAAAAACAGGTGGTGGCAAATTTGGGCAAAAGAATCGAATACAAGTGTACGCCATGTGTGTAATTTCCATACCAGTTAAAATTTATTATACGCATGATGAAAAGTTCACATAAATTCTGTCACAGACATGGGCTTAGGTTGCCTGCATGCGTGTTTAGTCTACTCATTGCATGTGGAGAAGCAGGGATTAAATTTCACTGCATTGAGGTCAGTCCTGCTAGCTCTCCACCGATTCCCTGAATGCTTGAGAGGTCCAGAAAATCTGGAAGTTCCATGCAGTCATAACGGGATGATCTGGCCTTTCAGTCATAAAAGGCAATTATGGATGGATGTCTCTCGCCGTCTATCACACCCTCTCCTGCACACTCCCATTGTTACCCAGCGCCATGGGGAACTTACATTGTAGGCTGCATAATACAATCATAAAAGATGGGCTTTTTTCTATAAAAATGGCCTTGCTGTACGCCCGTTTTTAGGCATCTCACCAATGCCTGAATTAATCTGAGAGTAGTCACACTGTTATGGTTCTGGAGTTGATTGTCTCAGCGTGCCTGGCACAGTCAGCTAGTCCTTAGCACAGCAGAGAGCTGTCCCTCCCCCCCATACCCATTTACAATAGCGACTTCTTCAGCAGCATGGCGTTGTCACACTCTGGGTTGAGTAATACCTCAGGATAATCATAAAAGAAAATAACATGACTTTTTTGCCCACCCTTTGCTTAATGTTGTAGTTTTAACCACAGCCTGTTAACATATCTCTCACAACTTTAACTGTTGTCGACAGAGGATGACATTTTTAATAAGTAAAAGTAAGTGTTTTTCTTCAGATTATTTCCTTGGCATGTTTGCCTTGAATTCAGAGTAGAGAGTAACAAAACATGGAGCAAAGAGGAAGGAATGACATGAGACAAAAGCCCCCCAGATGGTTTTGAACTGTGGACTTTGTGTTTACGTGGTTACCTTGACTGTTGGACCTTTCCCTGATGCAGCTCCTTGAGACATTCCAACTATTATGGACCCTAATGGCTCAATTTTTACAACACAGTGAGTCGTGTCAGATTGTTTGTGCGTGTCAGAAAAATGTTTTTCATCATTTTACAGCTTTTAAATTATTGTGTTGGGGGGGGGGGGTTCCAACTGTGGCCATGTGTCATCTCATACTCTAATCCCGTTCCTTGACTCAGCTTCACAGTTTTACAGCGGGGATTGAGAGAGCCCCCAGCCTGTCAGGGCGCCTGTTTAAAGTACCATAATATGCCCAACATAATATATGCACAAAGTCGAGGCTGAATGACAGTTTAATGCAGGAAAAGGCTTATCAGATAACAAAAAACTGCACAGTGTAACACCAGTCAAATTCAAGCTAATCAGTGACACTGAGAATATGAAAGTAAAAAGCTATAATGCGCCTTGTCCACATATATATATGTATATGACTGACAGTAGGGGTAATAGCATTATCATTTTCACTTTGAAGTTCACAGAAACTGATAATACTGCAATCGCAACAGACATCGTTTTCATGATATGTTTGTTTGATGTCCATAATATCAGTGATTATGCTTGCATGTAAAATGTTAGCAATAGTAATATTAGATAGAGTGGCAGTTGAGGCTGTAATCGCATGAAGGAAAGGAGTGGTAATGACTCAAAAAGACTGCATTCACCTGAAAGCTGTAGTGAGTGCTGAAGGCTGTTCTCTCAACAGGCTTCGCTCCCTTCCTCAACCCACTTTCTCATTACAGAGTAAGTGGTCCCGGAACCCTTTAAATTGGGAAGCAAGATGAAATGAATTCAAGGTTTGCAGAGAAAAAGTTGAATCTCATGCTCCCGGTCTCTCCATTTTTCTCCTACCCTTTTTCCCCTGGATGCCTGAAAATTTGGGGAGGGTGGAAATAACTCAGCATAGCGGAGGTCAGGCCTTCCATTAAGGCTGGAGCAGAGCAGCCACTGGCTCTGGTTACTGATGGCTCTGTGTGTGTTGGTGTCAGAGAGAGGTTGTGGGCACGTGTGTGTATGTGTGTGAGCTTGTGTCTGTGTTTGTGTGTCAGCAGTAGTTCCATTCCAGATGACAGTGGTGCTGTCACACTGCAATGTGAGAAATTAGAAGAGAGCAAGTTTACAGCATGTCACCAGGATCTGCAGCGTACTGACCATAGCACCATCTGCATTTTTGGCATTCACAAATCCCTCTTGTACTTTACATACTATTAGCAATTCCTCAGAAGAGAAGCCAGGAGAATGTATTTATTATTCTTTTCTTCCCTCCCTGCCAGCCTTCAGAGTCCACCACAACACTTTTGTAGACACACACAGATGTTGTACAGACAAGTTTAGATTTTTAATGGAACCTGTGAAAAGCCCGACTTGTGCTGCACTCCCTCAGTCCCCCAGCAAGGGTATTCACATTTCCTCCCTCAGACTCTCTTCTTCTCTCCTTCTTTGTTTGCCCCTCCCTCCCCTGCTCACTCGGGCCTCCTTGTTAGTCTCCAGGTGAATGGAACGCATACAAAGAGTCATCTCAAAAGGAGGTGGCTGAAAGGAACAAGAAGAACAAACTCAAAGCGCTGAGGCAAATAAATTTCCCTTCCAAGTTACTGTTGATAAGATGATTCTTCTCACCTCTCTCTTAGCATGCTCGCTAGTGTTTAGTGGGTGGCTTTGCGAAAATCACAATGAGAGGAAAATCCTTTTTTTTTTTTTTTTTTCCCACTTTTGGCTGCCAACTTGTTTTTACATTATTTTAGTTTCTTTATTTCCCAAAATAATTAAGAGGCTTTAATGGATGATATCATCATACTGTATCATTGTCACTCATGTGTCTCTTCAGTTTAAAACTCAGGGTAAATATTTGCATTTGGTAACAAAATCCATCTTGTCCCTGAGATTTAAATTGTTGCCTCATGTTTCCCCCTTTTCTTTTTTTCTCATTTAGGCAATTCATTTTAATTTTACATTAATGTAATGTTTCTTTCATTCCCACTTTACAAACATAGAATTAGAATCTTCTCCCTCACAAACTTCCATCGTCTCTCCCTTTTTGTGTGTGGGTGGGCATGTGCATGCGTGTGAGCCCGTGAAGAGGACACATGGTAATCCACCATGTCTGTCTTTGTGCCAAGTGGCCATGCTGTCCATTTTGGGTGGTTGGCATTTTTTGAGAAACAGACACACAAACTCCCTCCATGCACGCAGGCACGTGCGCACAAACCCACACACACACACGCACAAGTCAAGTCAGGTTTACTTGTGTAGTCTAATATCCAATATAATATGTTGGGATGGCTTTTACTGGCCCTCAGCAGTAATGGCTTCTGACTGGAAAACTCACCCATACCCAAAATCTGAGAGAATATGGGGGAAAATGGCAGAAAGTGTCAGACAGGAAATTCAAAGGGCGATCTCTTCTCTGCAGTCTGCTGGCAGCGCAATAGCAATTGGTAGAAAACTGGCAACTACAAAAATGAATTGGAAGTTGTGAAAACAATACTGGTCTTCCATTATGATTATAACTGATCCAGGCCAACTGTAGTATAGTACATCTAGTAAATCTAGTCAGTCCTACAAAACAGTTCAAATAAAATATGTCCAAATAAGTCCAGTATCAGCTGTGTAGGTTATTGCACAGAGCGTCAGGTTTTAAAGAAGGCAGAGGGGAGATTTATTAAAGTCCCTCCTGGAGTAAACGTAAAAGGTGTGAGTGTGTTTCAGCATCTTTCAGGACATGTGAAGCATCTTGAGACAGTAACCAATGAAGAATATATGTTAAGAAAGCCATTCTCGCTAAGTTTGTCTCAGTGATTTTACTGAATGCTGCAGAGGCCAAACTCCCTGCAGTGCTTCCTGTGTGTCACCCCTGGCAATGCTTTTGATTGGCTGTTCTGCCATCTGCCTTCCCACCTGCAACTCTGTCTTTATTTAGCAAGTTAGGGTGTGGTCCTCCTAATCCCCATTTGACTGGCAGCAGGAGAGGACCTCTCATGGCTGGAAGTCCCTCCTGGCATGGCCTTTTATTGGCTATCCCCTAACCCACTGGAGTTCCAAATGCCAGCTCATTTTTAAGTGGCAGATGTGGGTGCGCATGCATGCATGTGTGTGTGTGTGTGTGTGTGTGTGTGTGTGTGTGTGTGTGTGTGTGTGTGTGTGTGTGTGTGTGTGTGGCACATAATCCCCATTTGACTGGCAGCATGAAAGGCCCATTCCTAGCTGGTGCTCCCTCAAGGGATGCTCCCCCATTGGCGGTTTGCCATCTGTCTGCTCACCTGTCCTCCATTCAGACTCAACAGATGGGGGTGTGGCCCTGAGAAATGCAGGATGACTGAAATCAGGAGTTGGCGATTCCTAATCCCAAACGATCCATGTGCAGTCAACCATGTTTTAGACCTGATGAATGGGTGACTGTGGTTACAACTATTCTTTCTATGCAGCACTTTGGAGGGATGACAGATTGTGTGATCTAATGGACAAAAGGCCTGAGAAATGATTAAACTCTCTAAACCGGTTACATCCAGACTTCCATTTATAAACATCTCTTTCCTCTCAGAGACAGAATGAAAGCCTGTTGGTGTGATGCTCTCCCATCCCAAGCCCAAACATTTGTCTTCATCAAGCCCAGAGTGTCCAATAAGAGCTAATGTGATTGCACACATCATTATGTAGGGGTTTGGGAGGGGGGCAGATTTCATAGCTGTGTTTACCTCGTCTGCTCAATGACGGAGCAACCGGAATGATTCAATTACACCAATCAGATTGGATAATGATTTCGATGTGGGTTGCTTCTGCCTCGAGTTTCTTATCGCTTCCTGCCATCGTCTTTCTCCTCCTCCCCCCTCCCTCCCTTGCTTCCTCCTTGCCTATCTACTTTTTCCACTCCACGCTGTTGTCAAGATTTTGTATTCATAGTTCCTCAGAGCAGTCCTATGTATTGTAAGATGCAGTCCAGCATTAAACAATAGTGTTTACCAAGGTTATATGCCTCTATTACACAGTTTTACTGACACAGGGAATTTTGCCCCTTCACTTTCAACTGCCCCCCTCCCTCTCTACAATATGTCTGCATCTAGCTATCAGCAGCCTGCAGTGGTGGGTGTAGCGTAGGTGCAGTCTTATTTTCTGGCTGTCATATTCACTCTGGGTTATGGGAAGGTGACAGGCCTAAGTAATTACTGATCCCCCATAGCCGACACCTCCAGCAAGCCCCAAACTACACTGCAGCAGACTGCCTGACTGGCTCTCTTGAGCCTGGAGAGAGAAGAACGAAGACACAGGATCTGGACGGCAGGTCCCACGGTCAGAGACGTGCATTGAAATACTAGATGGCTATATGTATGCATCCATACAGACAAACGCACATCCATAAGATTGCAAATAAAGCATTTGAGTGAATCTAAAGAGGAATTTTAATTTAAAAAGAAAGAAAAAGGGCAATAATAAGGAGAACGTCAGGACAAACAGTGATTGCACAAAGGATTGTTGCAGCATTGCCTTTAATGAAAAAGTAAAATGATTTCAGTGGGTGGAACTGGCGTGCCATCACATTTAAACAGCAACCTACGGCAGACAACAAAACAAGAGATGTAATGTTCAAACTTCCTGCAGTAATTAAAGTGCCTCATAAAGCACATCTGAAGAGACGGATGTGTAATGCTATTCTATTACTGTTCAGACGTAGCTATTGTTCTTTGTTATTTGTGAGAAATGATTGCCTTTAATTGCCGTATTGTGTATGCGTGTGGCTGTATGAATGGGAGACATCGCGTGTTTGTGTGAGTGGTGTTCTCGTGTGTGTATTTGAGTGTGTGCATGTGTG
Organism: Chaetodon trifascialis; assembly: GCF_039877785.1. Lineage (NCBI taxonomy): Eukaryota > Metazoa > Chordata > Actinopteri > Chaetodontiformes > Chaetodontidae > Chaetodon > Chaetodon trifascialis. The sequence goes on from NC_092066.1 coordinate 14,019,587, forward strand.
CTGCAGTGCTGTTTATTTCATTCAAACTGACCAAAGGCTTTACATATTACCTCTTAGGCTCTTAGCATTTCATTTTTAAGAGAGCTTCACCAGCTTGAACTGTTCTGTCTCTTCGGTTTATCCACTCTTCTCTGCTATTACTCTTTTCATCTGTCCTCCATCAGTATTGTTTATCAGACATTTTCTGTATCTCTGGTTTACAACAGCTGCAATATACAGACTACAATGATTCACATACTATTTCCTGAATATCCAGTGCTTGATAAGCCGATTTCTTGTCTCACTGTCTAACTGCTACCACTGGATCTTTTTTTTTTTTTTTTTGAGTTTCCTTTACTGTGCGGTTTAACACTTTCCCGCTGACATCTTCTCTGTAAGTCATCTCTAACCTGCTCCCTGTGTTCGTTCCTCCTTTCAGGACCATGCAGAGATTAACTCCACCATCCTGCGAAGCCAAACTAATACTGCACGGGTGGAGGGCCTCAGGCCGGGTACAGTCTACGTGGTACAGGTGCGGGCGCGGACTGTGGCTGGCTTTGGCAAATACAGCAGCAAGATGTGCTTCCAAACCCTCACAGATGGTAAGGATCGCGGAGCCAGGAGAAACAGCTCTCTCTGTCTCTCTCTATCCCACTCTGTCTTGCTTTGTCTCACTCACACACACACACACACACACACACACACACACACACACACACACACACACACACACACACACACACACTCAAACTCTTTCTAACACTCTTGTTGCTCTTTGTATTTGTTGTTGCATTATTATTAGTAGGTGAGATAGAGGGGAACTGCAATGTTTGATTGCACTTCTATTTCTACAGCTAAATTAATTTCCTCCACGGTCAGGTTTGAGTGTGTGCGTGTATGTATGTGTGCGTGTGGGTACTTTGAATATGTAGAACGCTGAGTGTCTTTTGTTTGTGCAACTAACTGTGCTTGATCCAAAATGCTTAGCTAATTGGTTTTTCACCCAGCCCTTCTGTTGCTGGAGAGCCATCCCAGAATGCATAGCTGTGATTAGTAGTTGATGAGATTAATTTTTTGCTGTGAGTGGGGGGGGGGGGGGGGGGGGCTGGAATGTTGGGGAGGGAGGGGGCTGAAGAGGAGCTGCAACACCTGCTACTCTGGCAAGGTTGTGGAACTATGTTTATTAGTGTAAGTGCAAGGAGGTGTGTGTGCAGGGTTGGTGGCGTTGCATATCATTTCCTCATGTAGTGCTTTTTCATAGCCTTGCCAGGCAGTGAAATCGGTACTAAAATTAACACAGCATGATTCAGTCTGGATGGATTAAACATTTGATTGGATACGTGTTACATTCACAAGATTTTACGAAGTGCTGCCTCACTGTGCCTTGTTGGATGACTAGAACACAATGCACGCGTGGCTGTAGCTCATAATGAATCAAAGACAGCAATGACATTTCCACATTGTATTGTTTTAATGAGAATGATAACGATGAATGAGAAGGTGGTGAAATTGAGGGAGGGGAAGATGGAACGGATAATAATGATGATGAAGGTGATCGTTGTGGCTATTTACCTGTGCAGAGCAGATGTAGTGGCACAGTCATGTCCCCCGCTCTCCCTCGCGAACGATCCTTCCCTCAAACACGCACGAACGTGCTTCACGCTCGCTCACACAAACACTGTTCATCCGTTGGCTCGCTGCCACAGCACGACATTCATCAAGGCAATTAGCAGCAGACGCTAGAGAACTGCTGACAATCACACCCACGGCTCCACCTTCTGCCCCTCTACCGGTCTCCTCTCCCCCTGTCAAGGCGCTCCGCTGTCTTGTGAAGACACCACCTCTCTCTATGTCTTTTCTCAAAAAAAAAAAACAAAAAACCATATAATCCCTTTGGTCTTCCTGTCAGCGCATTTTCATACACTTCCGCAAGGTGTCCTTTCGCCACCTCTACACACAAACACACATACTCACAAGCAGTGATGAAAAGAGGTGATTGGTCCATCAGTAAGGTAACTGATGTCACAGTCCGCCAGTTCTCTAATAGGCAGAAGCCCTGAGAACTAACTGATTGTAATAGGGGCCTATTTACCACTGGAACAGGTAGCAGTGTGCTTTCTGGCTGTCAGGGAAAATCACATTCTCATATGGGTGAAGGGAAGATTTATCTGGACCTCTCACACCTAAAATGCATCAAAAGAAAACAGGACGACTGGCTAGAAGCTTGAGTAGCCGGAACATCATTCACACTGTTTGCTCGAAACGTACTTGATAAATGTGCAAGTTAAAAGAGTGAGCAATTCCTGTCACATTGAGTTTCCTCATATATCCCAGCTTTCGCACTGCTCCGAAGATGCATTAGTTCTCCCTTTATCACTTTAATCCAATAGGCCCATTCTACACGGGGGATTGGATTTAGAAGCTGCTGATTTGCCTGCAGCATGCTAAATCGTGCAATGCTTTAACTACAGTGTTTGGCGGTGCCAAAGTCACAGGAAGACAGGCACACAAAAAGAAAACGGAGGATTCTGCTGTGTAGCGTTTTTAGGCAGGCATTTAAGCTGTCCTCTGAACTACCACCAGTCTGCCCCAGTCACATGCATAAAACATGTTTGGGCTATACGTGTGATTGGCAGTAGATGGCTTCCTTTTCAACACCTGAGAAACAACATTCCAAGGTGCACTTTCTTGTCCGCTCCTGTCTGACAGGTGCAACATAGAAGGCGGCGAGGCCTCCCTCGCTCGCTCGCTCACTCTCTCTCTCTCTCTCTCTCTCTCTCTCTCTCTCTCGCCATCAGTCTTATGCTGCTCTCTCACTCTCTGTTTCTCTGGGTTTATCAAACCCAACCTGTCAGTCAGTGTTGCTAAAGCTCGCCGGATTTCAGTCAGCACTGCTCAACAGAGAGAGAGATCTATATGTTTTCTTTATCCATCAGAACATGCAGTCCACTCTGCCTCTTCTCTCTGCTTCTCCCTCTACCTCCCAAACACACACTCACATGCACACCACCAACTAAGCGCAGTCGCGCCTCTGGAGCTCCACCTAAGCCATTCATAATACCTGTCCGTCTGTCTTTCTTTTTGTGTAACACAGATGACTTCAAGTCTGAGCTGAGGGAGCAGCTTCCTCTGATTGCAGGGTCAGCGGCAGCAGGAGTGGTCTTTATTGTTTCCCTCGTTGCTATCTCCATCATATGCAGCAGGTAACCACATTTTCCATTTTCTGTCCTACATTTTTTCTTCTACAGTACACTGGTCACTGACAAATACACTTCATTGAGCTTCTTTTCAGGCTCCAAACTTTTTCTATTCAAGAAATTTGGCTTCCTTGCAGGGGTGGACCATGGTATCCAATAAGTCCAACATACTCCCCCATAATAACCTCTGAAAGACAGATAGAAACTCTGCATGAAGACATGACTACTTTGCATAAAATACATTATGTCAAAGTACAATTCAATACAACAGTGATACATCTGGAACATTTATCTCAATATTACTGAGGCTCTTTGACACTGAAATGTATCTGTTACATTATGTTTTTTGAGAGCTAGTCACAGCCCCAGGAAAATTCACTATGCGAGCTCCTTATATATACTCAAAGAGCATTTAGGAATAGCAGTCAATTTGATGGAAAGGAGAGGTAAGTTGACATAATTGAAATGGAATGTTCAATTCCTTAGAGAACCTAACAACTCCTACTTTGCCCTGTTAACTTACTTAAGTCAAGCCAATTTAATTTTGCAGCAGTTTGTCACATTGTCACATTACTATCTTGCTCGGCTTTAGATATATGAAAGTCGAATTTTCTGCAGTGCTGTGTGCAACTTTGAGCAAGTAAAGTGTTCATCAAACAGGCCAGGCTCCTTTTGATGCTGAGGCAGAGGAGACAGATGAAAAGCAGAGAGATCCTATCAAGGTCTAATTAAAAATCAGCTCATTTTCATAAACTTCATTTGCCATTGCTAACCCTCTGCAACTGATTCAATTTCAGCCACGTCATTTTCAGGCTATACAGAGAAACATGAACAGTAATAAGGCCTCGTTTACACTTCCTTTCATCCTGTCATCTCTCTCTCTCTCTTCTCTCTCCTCTCTCTCTTCCCTCAATATTCATTGCTCCCGCAGGAAAAGGGCATACACCAAGGAGGCGGTGTACAGTGACAAGTTGCAACATTACAGCACAGGAAGAGGTGAGTTCACCCTCGCACTTACAGCTGCTATAAGCTAGCGGGCAGTTTTTGGTGCCATGCATTTTGTGTGTCTGTTAATTTTCTGGACATCCCAAAAATGACTTATGATTTATGAAGCTGTTTACATTTTGACACTTGACTCCTGAACTGTGAGACTTTCCGTGGTTCAAGATGAACATTTCAGCCCACTCATATTTCTGCCTGAGCAGAACAAAGTTTTTCACCATTCCCAGGGTCTAAGGACAGGCAGCGTCGTATGCTGTATAGATTGTAAAGCCCTTTGAGGCAACTGTGATTTGTGATACTGAGCTGTATTAATAAAACTGACTTGACTTGTCAAATCAAATGCAAATATCATTCGATCTTTGGTTAAAAAACGTTCATGTTAACTATTGTGAAAGTAAGAAATTCAGAGAACTGTTCTGCCTCAGAGCAGTTATGTCTTTCCTGAATGTTCTCATAGTCTATATTTTATTGATATCTGCCACCCCTCCTACTCCTTTTCTCCTTTATCCAGCCCTCTGTTGCCATCAGATCATGTATGATATTGGATATATATACATAAACCATGTACTCTTACATAATGCATTAATGGAAAAGAGGTAGGGCGGAAGAAAAAGAACCTTAGGTAGCAAGCGTTTGTGGATGTAAATGTCATTTTCCTTCCTTTATACAATGACACTGACTGACAGTCATCTCTCAGGGCTGTACAATATACGTGATTGAGTCATGTTATGAGCACCCCCCTCGGCAGTGACTGATGAGGGGAAGGAGCCTGGAGGGACACACATACACCATCCCCCATGCACACGCACCTCAAATGAAAGCCCTACGTACTGCCGACCTAGCAGTCTGAAAAGGGGCTCACTCGAGGGGATAGAGTTTTGTTGAGCCTGACACAGCAAAGCGTTTCAACACGGTTACTTTGTGTCACAGCAGTGGCAGCCAGAGGCTCATTAAAACTGCTGTGGGCAGAAGAGTCAGTTTTGTCACCGGCTATCTTTGGGAAAACCAAATGCAATTAACACAAGTGGTGAAAATAAACAAAAGATCAGAGACGCTTGCAGCCCTAATCATCAAATAAGCAATTTGAAGTGGAGAGGAAATAAAACGCTGATAAGGGATCCTATTCATAGGTTTATTCCTTCAACCTTCAAACCGCCAACACTCATGAAGTATTCCCCTACCCCACGATTCATTGTTTTCTTCTATTCTCTCAAGATTTGACTGACAGTTTTGTAATTACAGTATTCAACGCAACAATTAAATAGTGCCGCTCAGCCAATTGTTTTGGGTGAGTCTCCAAAAATGTGTTGCCGGCGTTCACCCAGCTGCCTACTGTTCCAGCTGTTGCCACACACGTCAGGTGATGTCCCCTCATTTCCAGCCCACCTAATGTGACAAGCATCAAGAGGGACGCTGCTCATGCTGTAAATTTAGGAGTGCAGCTGAATGGACATGGTTATGAAAATCAGACCTCTAACATTACACCAAACACTGGGTCGGATGTCACGATAAGCAGATTGGAACACATGCATGGATACACACAGCAGTCCAACGCATTAATCAAGTGTTGCTTTTGTGGCTTGCTTTTTTTTTAATTGCCCACATCAGCCCACCATCAGTATCACCGGCTCTCATTCCAACATGCTCGACTCACTGCCCTGTTTGTTCACATTTATCATTTTTTCTCAGTGCATCTAATCCCTTTTGCTCGCTTCCGCACATCAACAGCCTGTCAACATCACTTAATTAACTGACAGACATTTCTAAGCACTGCATGTTCACTATATGCCCTAATACTTCTCTGCATACAACTACCAACACATCTTAAAATCACGAATGTTCGAACCCCGTTTGTCACTGTGCAGCTTCAGCTGTTCTTTGTTCTTCAGCATCTGGTCCTCACAATGCTTTCAAAAGCCCATTAAACAAATTTAGCTATTGTTAGGTGCCGGATGTGTTTTCTTCCCACTACATGCTGCATTCATGTAAATAAAGTCAGTTAACTAAGACATTAACAGTACTGGTAAGCGTCTGTAGATTGTGGAAGCCACTACGTGCCCGACCATCCCAACTATACAGATGTGACTGTTAATCTCACGATTTTTAGATCCCCTCTGTGACTTCCATACTAATAAGCTGCAGTGTGTGTCTGACAAATGATTTTCTGACATCAAACAATGGATAATTAGAGTGTGTTTAGGAAGTAAACTCAACTCATTATATTCACAGAGCCAGAGAGTGAATTAGTGTATATCTTGGACGACGTGAAATGGGAATGTATTCACTATAGGCGTACAGTATCCTGCAATTGTCGATGTAATTTCTCAAAGTGGATAATCACATAAAACATATAATTATACTGAAAATGCTAAATGACAAATATTGTCAGGCAAAAGGAATTAGAAGAAATTATGTTTCTTTGGTGAAGGACTAACGTATGAAAGAGTTCCTTTAACTTAAAGATGAGCATTTGCGAGGCACTCACTGACATTGCTGTTTGTCTTAAGGCGATATGTAAATCCTGTATAGTAGGGCCAGTAATTTGATTGCACCCATAGCCAGTAATAGATTAATGTAAGCATTACTGCAGTGCGGTTGATTTGTGGATGCATTAGGGCCATTCAGTAATCGAGCAGGGCAGACTAATAGCAGGATAAATGCTGGACATTGGTGAAAATAACATGGTTAAGTGCAGTGCACTAAACTGTAATTTATAATGCCGCTCTAGACCATTTTAGCAATTGTCTTATAGCCTATGTATTTTGTTTAGATTTATAATCCAAATTCAATAAATTAACAAGTTTGTCCATTTTGCCCTTTAGGTTTTATATGCAGGCATCTAAATGAAAAGGATTTGAAATGATTGTATGCGTTGACTGCTTGTGAGTCATTTCATCAGCCGTGCGTTCTCTCCCGACTGGCGTCTTGTTTTATATATTGGGTAAAAATAGAAGTGACGTTTGGATACATTTGCTTCGTACACTCAGTTGAAGGACCAATAAAATATTAAAGCTGGAATCTATTTTTTATCTGATGGCCATAAAAAGATGAGTCCAGTTAACCAGGGCTGCACCAGAGGGAGAGAGAGATATTAACTGTTTGCATTTTAAATTATACATGAAAGTGGTGCTCTGGACTTAGAAATTAATGGGTGTACGTATGTGAGCATTGGTGCGCATGCATGTGTGATTTTGAGCTTATGTGTTTCCATATATTTGTAGTTGTATATGCTCCCTGCTGAGATTATGAGTCCTACCCAGTGGTGCTGCTGAGTGAGCAGCTTGGCAACACTTGTAAATAGAACGACTTTAAGGAATGCAAAGCTGTAAACCCTCTGATAGATTAACTTGAATACAATCTGTATGGAATCTCTAATGAGCAATTACATTCACACAGACAGGGTTCAAGGCAATTAGTGCGGTAACTAGAATCAGCTTCTAGTCAAGAGCAAGGTGAGGCACCTTGATCCCTCAAAGACCAGACCTTATCCTCCTCCTGTCTCTTGAGACCCCTCCGTCTCTCTGTGTGGCTTATGCAAATGAGCGGGCACAAATTGACTTGATGGAGATGGGTTTATTCCAATCATGGCAGCCAAGATTTTAACTAAACAGCTCTGAGGAAGAGGGCAGCTCTTGGGTGTCACTGTAGAAATGATGATTTGACGGCTGCTTGCTCGCCGTAGTGTCCGTCTTGTGGCAGCGTGTATTGAATTTGTTTACAAGTGTTTTTCGCCGTTCCTCCCCACCCAGCCTGTCGACACAGAAAATCTGTCCTCCGTTTGCAGACATCTACTGTCTGTGAACTGAGCTCACCTACTGCAGAACAGCATAAAGAGCTAGTTGATAGTGCAGTGGTTTTATCTTTTTATGAGCTCCTATAGGAAAAGGCTGCGGGGAAATTGGTTTACCGCTATCAAAGAGCAGAGACTGCTAGGGTAAGGGATAAAAGGGTAAAAAAAAAAAAAAAAAAAAATCTGTCTACATTTACTTTTTCTATATACCATCATCTCTCTCTATAGCCCTTCATCTATATTTTTGGTCTGTTTCCTTCCTCCAAGTACTGAGTCATCAAACCATTTTGTTGTATGCTCTACTCCGAACTGTAGCTGTATGCATCCACCTATACTCTTTAATGTGTGCAATATATGCTAATAGTCATTTACATACTGTAGTGCTCTTTCCCACCTCTGAGGTGGACCAGAGAGCAAACGGAGTTCCCATTGTTTGCCACTGTTAAGAGTTTGTAGTGATTGTAAGTAATGCTGTGTCACACTGTGATTTAGGCTACGATGTGAAGGGCAATTACATTCATCAATCGTTAACACTGGACATTAGCCAAAGAAAAAAAAGAACCTTTTCTTCTGCTGGAAAGCTCATTTAGCACTTTGGTTGTTCTAGAACTCTCTTTGCGAGCCGACATGTCTAACTGCCCCTCCCCACTGGGCTGCCCGACCCACTTCTCAGGCTCTCCGGGGATGAAGATCTACATAGATCCCTTCACCTATGAAGACCCTAACGAAGCTGTACGAGAGTTCGCCAAGGAGATCGACGTCTCTACTGTGAAGATCGAGGAGGTCATTGGTGCAGGTATGGAGAATGGGTATATAGAACCGTCTGTGTGCATGTGTGTGTGCACATATTTATTCAAAGCTAATAAAAATTGCTATATTTTCATGTATGCATGCTATATGTCGATGTACATGTCAGTGTCAGCTTGCATGCAAACAAGGTTAGCCTGAATTTGTTCAAGGTTGTAAAGCTCAGCCCTTTTGGCAGCCACATCAGATTGGAACATGTCAAGGGCCCATGTCAAGTGCACTAGCAGCATATAGGCCAGGTACCCTGGGACCTAATGGTATTAGAAATAACTCAAGCCTTGCGGCCTATTCCCTGTGCTTCTCTGTTTTTGGATCCTTGTAGTGTTGCTCTCTAACATGCTCTACCTTGCATCATCCCTTTTCATTTACATGTAAAATAGGTGGAGACGTTTTGTTTTCTGTCCTTGTTTCAGGATGATCTCTAACATATTGTTGAAACTGATGAACATGTAATTAGGGGCTGATTGCTTTGAAGTAAATTCCAAGTGGAGACTAAAATAGCTTAGGCTCAGTATGTCCAATGTGTCTCTTTTCCTTGGGACAGGACACACCTTTTTTTCTATATATATATATATATATATATATTTTTTTTTTTTTTTTTTTACAGCAGGGAGGGCACGCTGATACCATATGTGTTGGTTCACACAGAGGCTAAAATACCCCTGGTAATGAGATTGGGCCGGGAATAGCTCCTGTGGACTGGCCTACTCAGCAAGCTAGGTGTGAGGAAGTGACAGAGATAGGATAGGGGTAAGGATGCAAGGGGACTAACTAATTAAAGATTTCCGTTTTTTGTTGATTTCACTGTGTGGTGTCTCTGCGGGACACCAAGGTGGTGATAATTAATCAAACAGGTTCCAGATATTTACCAGATAGTGCTTGGCTGTTAGTCTTTGATTGGGGAATATGAAGACACTTGGCAGACTTTTAGAGTAGATGACTATGGTGAGTCAGAGGAGTCACACTGTTAAGAATATCATGAAGGAGCAACACTTCAGAAGTATTGGACAACACTCAGCATGCTTGATATAGACCAACTCAAGATCTATAATAGCACTTTGAGAAACATTTCTGCCTCAGAACATGAGATGCCAAAAAGCTTGATAAATGAATAGATTTAGATCTCATCAACTCTGCTAATCTTTTGAGGGATCACACAAAAGTAGATCAGCTCTTGTTTAGACAGAGCAACCACTCTGCACTTGTTTCCTCTCTAGGTGAATTTGGGGAGGTGTACAAGGGCCGTTTGAAGCTGCCTGGTAAGAGGGAGATCTATGTGGCCATCAAGACCCTTAAGGCAGGTTACGTGGAGAAGCAGAGACGGGACTTCCTGTCTGAGGCATCAATCATGGGCCAGTTTGACCACCCAAACATTATCCGTCTGGAGGGCGTGGTCACAAAAAGCCGTCCGGTCATGATCGTTACAGAGTTCATGGAGAATGGTGCCCTTGACTCTTTCCTCAGGGTGAGTAATTATCCTGAACACATGCATGTACTATGCCATACAAAAAACTTGCAAACAGCAATGTGCAGTGATCAAAAGTCATATTCAGGAGTTGAATGGAAACCTTGCATTATGGTATTCAGAAGCTAATTGGAAAGGAATTGTTAAACAATCCCAGAAAAGATGTTGAAGCTAAGAATCCATCCTAATACAAATTAGAATGAGCCTTCTAAACCTAATCTTATGCCAACAGAGAATCTGTTTCATGACAATGAGCATGATTCCAATCATTCTTAATTTGAAAATTTCCATTAGCTAGCCGTATCAGACTTTAATTTCTCTATTAATGCCGGGAGCTAATAATGGACTCTTCGCTCTTTCTTTTATAGTCAGGATTGAGCGGACATACAGCTTAATCAATATTCAACTCGCTTTTTTTCCTCCTTCAATCTCATGGATTGGTGTTCTATTCCACTTTGATCTAGGGTGGGTTTAAAGGGGCTCTTTGAAGTTGGCTTTGCTAACCGTCACATCCGACTTGTGTTTCCATCGATCTCCCTTACCCTCTTATTTGTTACTGTGTTTCGGGGGTTCAAAGCTTGCTCTTCAGAGCATTCACACAGGGTTAGGGGCACCAAGTGTGGATGTTAAAGAGATGGATGTCTGCATTTCCGCATGGAACAATGCTTTAACACCTACCATGAGCCATTGGATTCAATCCAATCCTATCTTATACAAGTACACATTTCTTCTGGACATTATGAAGATATCCAAGTCAAGAAAAGAGGCCAGCATGTTGATTTTGTCATAGCAAAGTGTAAACAACAAATCATTTAAAACAAAGGGAATGAAAAAAAACTCTAACCAGAAAATAAATGAATGTAATTACCTGCTTTGGAAAAAGGTAGCTCAAACTTCAAATAGATTGGAAAAGTAGGTCGATTAGACTGTTATGTTCATTACAGGTGTGACAACACATTGTCCCAATTTAACTATGTGCATGAACCCTCTGGCTGTGGTAATAATGATATACCTCAAGGGTTCTGGAGGAGACTCCCACTGTGCGGCCTTGATGCTCACTGAATTTCTGAAGAAATCAAGGTTCAAGATTCAAGGTTTACCATTTTACAACAAAGAGCTCTACAGTGGAATGCAAGCTGTATTCCTTTCATGCTGCACACAAAACAAAAAAATGATTTTTCTCGGTGAAGTGTGGAGGATGAGCTGAGGAGTTTCACAGCCTGAGGAAAGAAGCTGCTCTGTTGTCTGGTGATACAGCAGTGGATACTTCTGTATCGCTTGCCAGACAACAGAAGGGTGAACAGACTGTTGTTGGAGTGGGTATTGTCTTTTAGTATCCTTTGGGCTCTGCGCAGGCACCTCACCTCACTGATACCACTGATGCTCAGTAGATGGGTACGGATGATGTCATGGGTGGTTTCAATCACCCACTGCAGAACCCTTCTGTCTTGGGCTGTGGATATTCCTTGCTAATTTGTAATGTTTCCAGTCAGGAGGCTTTTTATTGCTCCTCTGTAAACGTTAAGAAGAACTTGGCACAGGAATTTTGTCTACTTAAGTTTCCTTTAAAAGTCATTTCTGAGCTTTTACTGCCAAACTACATGGTGGCTGTATCATACATCAGAAAATGGCACAAAAATCTAATTTAGTCTGCAATGATATTTCCTGATAGAGAATCAGATTCAAGCAGTAGGGGTTAAAAATAAAAACTTTCAAGTCTGGAATGTTCAGCCAAAATGGTATCTTTCAGAATTTGCTGAAATCTCTCTCCTCCAGCTGTTCTCATTTGTGTTAATCATGACAAAGATGATATCTAAGTAACCATTTTTGTGTGTTTTTCTCTCTGTCCTCTAGCAAAATGATGGTCAGTTCACGGTGATCCAGTTGGTGGGGATGATGCGTGGGATCTCAGCTGGCATGAAATATCTCTCTGAAATGAACTACGTCCATCGTGACCTGGCTGCGCGAAACATTCTGGTCAACAGCAATTTGGTGTGCAAAGTGTCTGACTTTGGCCTGTCACGCTACCTGCAGGATGACACCTCTGATCCCAGCTACACCAGCTCTCTAGTGAGTACTTGAGGTCATCTTTTACTTGCTTCAGTGCCATGGGTAACATTATTTCTATTTTATTTATTGGAACTTGCACCAACACCGCAACAGACTCGTCTCAGAGAGCACAGATGATAGTAAATAAGCAATGCTAACATTAGCAGCTGTGGCAACGAACGAGCAATCGTTACCATAATTCTATAGAGAAAACTTTCTCTTTACTTTAAGAAGAAAAAGAAGAAGAAATCCTGTGTCACACAACATGTGAAGTTAGGGAGGGAAACTGCACACGCCATGCATATGTGAAATTTTTTCTCCGCCTTTAACCCATCCTTGGTCTGTCCTTCCTCCGCGGCGGACCAGGAGCAGTGGGCTGCCAGCCGACCGGCAACCGGGGACCAGTTCCTTGTTGTCACCATTGATCAGGTGGTGATCTTCTTGCACCTTCGTTGAGGCGACAGTGTTACCACCACCCAATTTTGTTGGATGCAACAAAACTGCAAAGCTGATTCTAAACCAGTCACGTTTGTCATCCGTCACTGTGATAACAAATGGCCTTTTAAGGTGAAATAATGAGAAGGTTTGCCATGTTTGAATCAGAAAACCTGATTGAATTTTACCAACTTTTGGCATGGAGGATGGATTATGAGTCATGGCCAAATACAGGGGAGAAGGCTACTAACGTTACATTAAGTGAGTCACCAAGTTTTGTTTTGACAACTTCTAAATTAATGTTAACTTGTTAATAGAAATCTGCTGTGAAATCAGTGCAGATCAGGTTTGCGTCTAATGAGTTAGGGTCCAACATTTCTTGATTCTGCATGGGTCCGGGTCCCGGCATTCAAATAATAGGTGGGTCCGGTTTGGTTCCGTGTAGTACATATCTGGGTCTTTTTGGGCTTTTGAAAATCTACTTCACATATACAGCAATCGAAACATCATAGCAACCTATCAGTCTAATCAGTTTTGCTTCTATTTGACAGTGTCTCATTGTTTTTGAAGGTCTTAGAAACCTTTCACCTTTCAGTGCCTTTCATTTTATATGAGCTGCCTCTCTCGTCTTCCTCATCCTCTTTCCTATACTCAGCAAGTCACGGACTGGAGGTCTGTCACATCTTCATTAGTGTGGAGACAAGCCTCCTCTGGGAAGGCTCCTCTCTCGTTGACATGCCCAGAGTGCAGAGAAAGCAAAGGGCATTGCGGCCTCTCAAACTGACAGCTTCCACCCCCTCTCTCCCTCCCTCCTCTCTCTCACTCCTCATTCATTATTACTGGGGCATCATGGGAGGCTTTGGCTCCTCATTAACTCCTCCACACTACAGATCTGTAATTATTAGCAGCCATCGTTAGTTCATCTTCTGCCTCTCCTCTTCCTAATTCAAAACACACTCTTACACCCTCGCAAACACACGCGCAGGTCATTAGGACTCCCGGCATGCCTGACTTTGTGCGTGTGTTGTTATTTGAGTGTCTATTTGTGTGTGTGTGTGTGTTAGCATATGAGCAATGATGTGTTCATGCACAGGCATGCATGTTTATGTCTCTGTGTGTATGCGTGGGTGGGTGTGTGTGTGTGCAGGCTCATGCACATGCGTCTAGCATCACCTTAGTGACTCTGCTTTGAGACTTTGGTGCAAATTAGCTTGTGTACTGCCAGTGTATCATGAGTGTTGCTGCCTGTGCTTTGTATACAGTAAGGACCACCTCAAGAAAAAAGGGTCAATATAGGTAAAAGAGCATAGTTCTATTTCATCTAAAGTAAAAACAGATATTTTATTCTTAGGTTAACTTACAATATAAATGCACTTGCAACAGTCACACATTTTTTTTATTTTTGCAAGCCACTGAGCCCTGTCCTGTATTTCACCCGTCCTCCTCTTATTTTTGGTCACCAGGCTTCAGTGACCCTAAACAACCTGCGACTTTGCCTGCAAGTAGAGATTTTGTTTCATAAAACTGCCTTGGGGGCTCTTTTTGAAAATGATTCACTGTATACTCTTTGAATGTACAGCATTGTGGCAGCACTGTATATATTATGAACAAATATGAATAAATTACGCTAGAAAAAAAGGGCTTATTTTAGGATTAGTTTCAGAGGTATTTCAACACATGCAAAACTTGAGATCAAAAGCATGCAGTCAAATAGGCCTCTGAGTCAGTGCTATGCAGGTATGAAAGGAGAGTTCTCAAAATAATTTGTTTTCATCTAAATATAGGTGAGGAAACAAAACAATAATACAAAAACGCACAATGCATTTTATTTTCTATTTTACTTCCACCTTTGTGACTGAGCTCAGGTGGAAACTGCTCTCTGTTAGAATTATTACTTTAGGTTGTATGCAAAAACACACATGCATGACATGACAGTGTAAGCTCAGGGGAGGCTACTGATTGGCAGGAGGGGCTTGCCGACATGTGGACAGCAAGTGTCATACAGGCCAGATGAGCTATATGACCTCACACTGGTGTGGCTGAGAGATAATTGCTCCCCAGGAATAGCTTGCTTTGTATGCTTGACCCCTGTGGCTAAACCTTGCTGAATGGGTCTTATGTAGTAACAAAGAGGAGCAGCACCTTTGTTGTGTGTGCCGCTGAGCTTGCTAATAAAACAGGGTGTAAAAGGTGGGGATTGAATTATAGATTGTGGTCGGCATTTTGACGTTGTTTAATGCAAACAAAGTCTCCTTGAGGGCATTATCTGGAGAGTCAATAGAGCAGGTGAGGTTTGAAGTTTGAAGCTGGGGAGCTGTTCTGATGGTAGCACACTGAGTTTTTTTGATGGTGTGTTTGTTACAGATAGAGATTACCAAAAAAAAAAAAAAGAGCGCATCAAAGCTTTGGCTGTGCTTCACTTTCATACTGACTGCTGCCTTATCGTAAGCATTCTGATGAAATCTTCAGTTCCATAACTATTTTTGTTCGTTCCAAATCGAGGGAGCAGTTTCATTCATATCTCATCACGTACTGAGAGGCTGAGTCCATCAATATGCCTGTTCAGTTCTTAAATAGAGCTAAATGTGATCAGCTAACATATTCAGCACGACTGGGCTGATGATGCCACAGACTTTCATGTCGCCTGTCCTCCTGATCCCTCTTCCCCTGTATTCAGGAGAACATGCAAACAAATGTGGGGGTCTACAGGTCCCATACAGGGTCCTTTACTGTAATTAAGCTATGCATGGTGTCCTTCAATCCACGACTTCCTCAGCTGTGACCCGACGCTAACCAATCAGTGAGCAAGGCTGGCGTGGCAGACAAGGCCGAGGGAATCAGGGAAATTAAATTGTGCTGACATCCAGTGATTTACATCGCCATCGACCTCCTCCTCCAGCAAATTAATCACCTCTTTCCCTCTACTGCTTTTCTAATTTTTCCCTGCAATTCTAGGCACACCAATTACAGTGCCTGTGGTGTGATGCTGGATGTATGGTTGGGAGGACATGCTGGTAATTGCGTTAACCCTGGATGTGAGTTCACTCTGGAGCAATGTTGTGGAGGTTTCAGACAGAAGGGGGCTGTCCTCCCTCTCTGTTGGCTGCACACCAAAGTCGTGATTAATTAGGCTCACAGGACAATGCTCGGACTCCACTGGTCGTGCTAAGGTGTGCTAATCATTTTAAAGTCTTTAAAGCTGTGTGTTTCATTGCAGCCGTGGTTTTCTCATATTCATATTGATTTCTATGATTACATGTATATGGTTGCATGGTTTAAGAAGTAAGTAAGCACATAATCACAAGGGCAGGTGAGATGCCTGTGACCCTGTTTACCTGACAAGAAGAAGGAAGAGTGATTTTGGAACAGCCGGCGAACCCGGAAGACTTTCACATTGCCCTCGTTATTCACTACTCCATCTATCTAAGGAGCCATCCATCCATGTATCCATTTATCTACCCTTCTTTTTTCTCCAGCTGTCCACTCTTTTTCCATGTCAAGGCTTTTCCCAGAGCAACACAAAGGCGCATCAGAATGGCGGACTCAGTGTAGGGCTGAAGAATGACGCGTCAAACGAGCGGCGATGTGTCATATGTTTCATTGTGTGCTTTGTGTTCACGGGTGAGTGAAAGTCAGAGATCTTGCCATGGTCGCTGGGGTTTAATGTGCAGTTTGTAAGATAAGAAAGTAAGTGGTCAATAGGGAGTGTGTGTGTGGATCTTTTTCTAAAATCTGGCGAGCAAGTTCAGAATGTCATGCCTCAAACAGCTGAGACAAGTGGTGTTACCCTTTCTATTAAGAGTTCATGCCCACAGGGCAATAGTGAGGAGGGCAGGTGTGGGTCAGGAATTTTTGCTTGTGCCTCAGTTGATGGTGTGAAAAGGCTGTCACTGTCTTGCATGTCATGCGATGTGTACTTCATGTTGTGACTGCGTAGGCATTTGCTGTATGTGGTCAGACGTGTGCATTCGCGCTGTGTATACACATACATGTCCCCCAGGTGCCTCTCTCCGTGTGTACCTATGTATGTCTGCGTGTTTGTTTGTGTCATTGGGGCCGAGATTGGCTGAAAGGCGAGGTCACACAGAGCCGGTAACAAAGCTCATCCGTCAAATCCCTGTGACCTGAGTGACATTCT
The DNA here is from genome assembly GCF_039877785.1 of Chaetodon trifascialis. Lineage (NCBI taxonomy): Eukaryota > Metazoa > Chordata > Actinopteri > Chaetodontiformes > Chaetodontidae > Chaetodon > Chaetodon trifascialis. The sequence continues at coordinate 14,036,449 of NC_092066.1, forward strand.
CTCAGCTCCACTCCAGTGCTCACACTATGTGGATCGCGCTGCTGTTTCTGTCATTTGTCTGTTTTCTATTTGCATCCTTTCCCCCCTCTCTCTGGCTTCAGGCCCATGCACTTTTTTTGGCTTGTCTATTCAACCTGTAGTGAAATATTTATGCACTGCATAAAGTTAAAGGGACAGAGTCTCTGAGTAAACAAGAAGTGAAATGGGAACATGTCCATATGGACTGGGCCAAAGGCAAACAAAGTGTTTTACCTGTAGATTTTTCCCTGACATATCTTTTTTTGTATGCAAAAAATACAATATTTACTGTATATAAACCAGTGAACCCTTTGTGGCTGTTGCAATGGCATCTCCCAGGCACTGTGGCATCACCATGATGGCCACAACTCATCTCATGCCATACAAAAGGGTATGCAAGCCCAGAATCCCCCCATTATCACAGCTAATTTCAGGCAAACTGCAAGTTCATCTACAGACTGAAAATGAAAATCTCGTGCGAAAACGATACACTTAGCAAAATTGGGGTTCAAAGCATTTGGATAAGGCAAGATTTGTTTCCAGCAAGCCGCTAGCAGTGCTTGCATTTTAAAAGGACCAACTGTAAATACAGATCTCACATTTGCTGTCTAGTTCACACTACACCACATGGCAATTTCACACTACAGTATTGTCAGTAATGGGCATGTGCTTCACTCTTTGTAATGTTAAAAGTTTAAGATCAAGAGCTCTTTTTCTTTATTTCATAGTGTTGGTAAATAGAGGACATGATCCTCTGATTATCTCATGATGCACAGCAGTCAGGTTTACTGCAGGCTATTTTTGAACAGTGTATACATTGCTGAACTTCCAAAAACTGCTCATGTAATTTGTAGTTGGAATGACACAAATTCAGATTCGTGTTTCCTCCAAATCTCACTGGCTGTAGTCAGCAGCTGCGGCTTGGTATAGTATCAGTCATGTTGGAAATCAATCTAGGGCTGATATCTTCAGATGAGCTGACAGTTGGATCTGAGTTACAGCACATCATGCCGTTCACATGTGATGTGTGGTAGGAACCTCAGAACTTTTTTCCCCTTTTCTCCCCAGTGCAAATGTTGGCATTTCCCACAATACCCAGTCCTATTTTTAGCTTATGAGGGCATAGACTAGTACATACACATGCTGGGTACTCACTTATCAGTTTCATTAGGAGAGCATGTGGAGAGGTTCACGTGGTCTTCCCCACCCCCTGCAAGTGTCAGTCACCACGGCATGATCCCACCACCCATCACACTCATTCATGATTGCAGCCAAATCCTACCCTTGTTTGTTTTTTCTGTTTCTGGGTATTGTATTTGAAACTAATTAAGATGTTTCCTGGCCAATTTTATTCATATTGTAGAATTTAATTTGCTCAGTCTTGGAGTAAATGTAGCAGCAGAAAATGTCCAGAAAAGGAAATGAATACAGAGGAGGTATAGGTTCTGAAAAGAAGGAAAGTAACATGATCCATACCTGGTCCCTGCTTCAAAGCAGGAGCAACCATCCAGAGCACTCCACCTTGATTTATACCTTCTGTCGTGTTTGCCAGAGACAGTATAAGGTGGGCATTGATTCACCATCTGTGGCTGTTGGACTACATTTGCATTTGATCAGGATTCACAATGAAGCGGTTTGTGTACAGCTAAATCAGTGAAAGAGATACTGTCTCTGTTAGTGAGCCTGTGTCTCTATAAACCACTATACTGCAGACTGCAGTGACACCAAAGGTTAAGCTGTTGGTTAACCAAAGCAGTAACTTCCAAAGAAGAACCTCTGCTTCTTTAAAAGCTTCAAAATAAAAGAGTTGGCATGATCATTACTTTTTTTTTTTCTCATTTTGTTCTCATTAAAGGGACCTTCATAGCTATCTTCCCAGTAGACTTAACAGCATGAGGAACAATATTAGACTCTGCATCAGAGGAAAAATCAGACCTATTCGGGTTGTGCTCCAGTTTGATACGACTACCTGTACATACAACTGTATTTTCCACATCCTGTGATACATTGTCTAATATTAACATGTAATAGTATAAGTAAGATTGGAAACTTGCTCGGTTTAATTTGATGGTGTCAGCAGATGCCAGAGATGTCGAGGTCTATTGGTGACGTTTCCCTGAGGGAGCTGAAATTTCTGTTTAACAAAACACAGTATGGTGCTAATGATGCTGGGGAACGGGGATAATTGATGGAATAAATAATAAAAACACATGGAGAATGCTTAATACATAGTGAAGAATTGTTTCTTTCACAATCTAATTGTGTACTGAGTAAAACGCTGAAGGTAACTCATAGAAATCGCCATAGGTAGGTCTGGCTTTTCTGAGATAAGCCTAGGTGGTACAATATATTTCTATTATCATCCAAAAGAAATAAAGAAGGATTATTTTTGCACAAAAAACAAATCCACGAGGTTGCTTGCCATGGCGTTTTTGTTACCACATGACACTGTAGTGCCACAGCCAGAAATGCTACAAAAAGTCCCACAGCCTGAAACTACACTTAAGATAGAGAAACTTTAATAACCCAAACAGTGAGAAGGAGCAGCATGAGATCGATTCAAAATAAGCTAGTGAATGGCATAACAAGGCCTGCGTGTTTTCCGTGATATGAGTGTGTATTTGAGGCATCAAGATGGAGATAAACTCATTCAATAAGCAGTGCCAACAAGCTGTTAAACATTAATGTTTGCCCAAAGCTGTAGCTATAATAGTAAAATATGTGTGGTGTGCTAGTTCTCTAACTGATTTGCTGGAAAAGAAAAATACTGTCTGCAACTTCACATTTCTCACCTGGTGCTGACAGCAATGGAGCTGCTGTGCTCTGCATTAAATCTTCTTTACCAAGCCAAATCGGATTTGTATTTGTGTCTGAAATGTGAGATGCATACATACAAACATGATTTAAAGAATCGCAAAACAATATAGTTTGGATATTTTATGTTGAAATGTAGGTAAATTGACCTTCACTGTTAAAACACTGCAAAGAGATCAGTAAGTCACCATCACATCAAGTCTAATTAGGTTATAATTGACCTTGCAATTGCAAAAATGATGCCCGAGAGACATAGTAATATTCCACATTTGGCAAATATGGAACTGTTCGCTAAGCCCACCCGCCTTCGTTACTGTTGCTTTGTCTGTCAACCTCTCCGTTCTTGCAAAGCACATATTATAAAGCATAACACTGGCAGATTTACTTCTCAAAGACAAATGCATGCTTCTCAATTTTTTGGTGGCGATTTTGTTGATACAACAACTGTCACAAGCAGATTTTATTGGTTGCAGCTAGCTAGCTAATTAAGCTAACATAAGGTCTGGAATCCAGGGTTATTGAAGGTGAATCAAAAATTAAAGTTCCTTGCTTTTTTATCATATAGACTACTAGATTATTGGGATGCAGTTGGATTTGCGCACTAGTCAGTGCTTATTTCTCAGTTCTAAGTACACTCCGAACAGTTACAGATAAATTTAATGTGTCTGTAAAGTATTACAATATCACTTGCTGTGTTGTGCTGTAATTTATACTATAATCTGACTGGTTTTCTGTTCCTGGCAGCAGTTATTTAAAACGGGATCAGAATTCTACAGACAGAAGCTTGTGAAGCATCACAATTTCATGTTTTCAGAAACAGAGCAATTATAGGGGGCTATTCTGGGTGTACAGTATTTTTTTCAGTCCCCTCTGTTATCTTCCCACGCAGTATCAAGAAATTTTTAGAATTCATTTGTTAATCAAATATAAAAACAAAAGGCCTCAGAGAGTTCCCAGCCTAATGTCGGATCTTTGGAGTTTTGCTTGACTGCGTTGTATATATGGTGAAAGACCTGTGTCTTTCTCCGCAGACATTCCCATGGGTGTCTGAGAAACCAACATCTCTGTTACACGCCCCCCCCCCCTTTTTTTCTTCTTCTTCTATTTTTCTTCCCATGTCTTCTGTGTCACTCTTCCTCTCTCCATCTCTCTCAGTCTCTTTCTCTTTCTATTCGGGCAGACATCCAAAGCAGATCGTTGCTCTCAAGATTTCATTAAAAGGATGTTGATGAGCACTCTTCTCAGTCTGAGTAAATGTGCTCAAGTCCATTTGAGTGTGCATTGTTTGGAAATGGATTACGGAAGTTGGAGGAGTAAAGGAAAGGAGAAGGAAGGAATGGGAAAGGAGGAAAAAGGACAGGGAGAAGGAGATCTACATATTTGTCTTCCAGATGAAGGAGAAAGTTTATTTGGAATCTCTAAATAGCTTCTGTGGAGTGAAGAAAGCTGAGTAAAAACAAGACTGAGAAGACACTGAGCTCTTTAAATTACAGTAAATTCATCTGGGACATTGCTGCATGTTAGTGATGACAGTTATTGCACACTGACAGGTATATTTGCTCCAGATATTACTTCATTTTGCAGCAGCATGTCAGTGACAGTCTACATGAAGGTATCTGGCACGTTGGTGGATGCATAGCTCAAGCCACTGCAAAGACATGACAGGTGTTTCATATCCTCGCTCTGTGTATCAGTGTCTGCACACACACACACACACACACACACACACACACACACACACACACACACACACACACACACACACACACACACACACACACACACATTACTTGGGCCACAGGACCATAACAGACACCAGTAAGTACACGCATTACATGGCGACCACATGTTTATCCCTCATCTGTCAGACCTGGCTGTCACTGGAACACACTCGTCTCACCTTGATACCTCTTAACCTGACAGTCGCAGCACATCTCTGTCGCAATCGCACGCCAGACATATTGCTAGCTGTCACAACTGGTCACAAACTGTCACGGGCGGTCACAACCAGGTGGAACCAGTCACATACTGTAATCTCATTCAAGGGGTGCCAGCACAGTCCTGTGTCTTCTCAAGCTGTTCCGGATGGGAATCCTGTGCACAAACATGTCGGAACGTGTTGTCCACGTGCATGATGTGGCGCTGGCAAAGAAAAAAAAATCCCACATTGTGTCACAGAGTGCGGATAAAGGGGACAGCACACAGGAAGCTATCTTTGTGGCACATTAATTTCCCGTTTTCACGCCCTCATGATCACTTGCTTTTTCCTCATTGTGCCAACATTTATCAACCAGACAACAGACCAGTATCTCAGGAAAATCAGGCACTGTATGCCACTTTCTTTATTATCAAGGGAGCTTTGCGAAGTATCACTTGATATCATTATAGATTACTCCTCTCAAGGCCCAGACGTTCTGCAGCTGAGGTGGCTGTGTGTGCTACGGCCCGCTTCATCTCCACATACTCTGGGTTAACTATCCGAGATGATACTGAAGTGGGTGAATTCTGCGTTCGGGGCGATATTTCACTTCAAGGCAAACAGAAAACAGCTTGTTCCTTTTTTAGTAGCCAGCACAATGTAGCATATCCAAAGAGCTGTCCCCGTGCTTCGAGGCTTCACAAAGCACTCGTGCTTTTGTGTTGACATTAGGTCTGTTTTAATTCCCATCATCACTTCTACTATCCCCCCAACTCATTCCTTGTGGTATTAACACTCTTTCTACAGAAAGAAAAAAAAATCCAATGCTTTTTATTATGTTTTCGCCTTCTTCCCTGAATGCATGAGCTGCTCAGCACTTCATGTTATTAAAGCAGGATTTTGGCAGAGCTATCACTGGCCCACAGCAGTAATTACGAACGGTTTGCATAGCTGCCTCTGACTCACCCGCCTTGGAAATGTTATTACTAAAGTCTGTCTCATTGGAGGCGCACGGGGAGCTTCTTGTGAAGCTTGTGTCTTTTCTCAGGCCATTCCAGCGACACTCAGCTCATATCCCAACAGGGTCCTGGGGCATGAGACCAGATGTACAGAGCGAGGGAGGGAGTAAGCGAGTAATGATAAAGAGTGGCTGTAATAGACGGTGTTTTGCTTGAAGCAGCTATTTTTTTTTCATGTTGTTCTGCCTTTATTTCTTCACTTTTCATCTTATGTATGTTTGCCCAAACAAAATAATGGACTTGCAGCGTTGGCCCCGACAGAGTGACAGATGAAGAAGAATGGGATTGGTCTTGTTATTTTTTTTGTAGGCAAGGTACTTGGCTTATATGTGCGTACCTCCGTCTGCCCTCAGACAAAGGAAAGGGCAAGAGAAAGTGTCCTCGGGTCTCAGTTTAGATGAAACGATTCAGATATTAACTAGTCTGAGATATGAGAGAAGCACTGAAGTCGCTGGGGCTTAGACAGCCTTTATTCGTCTATTGATCTCTTCCTTTCCGTATTTCTCTCGCGTTCGCTCATTTTCTCTGTCTGTGACACACTCACACAACCACACACTGCACCAATGCCTAATTCCTTCAATGCGCCATGTCTTTCTCTCTGCTGGCTGGTGAGCTCGGTGAGAGCGTTGCCTCTGTGTCTTGCTGCGAGTCCCAACAGCAGTCTCCATTCAGGGTCAGGAGTTTAATCTCTTTTCAGGGTCAGCAACCGTTTAAAGGTCAAACCCTAAAGAGGTGCTCATTAATGAGCTCAGCCTCTCCACCTCTGCAGTGCCACACAGCACTGACCTGCAACACCTACATCAGTACAGATGCACACATACAGAATAGCTCATATGTAAACCTGTTTATGATTGTTCTTGTCCAGCATTTCAAACACTAGCCTGTAGTATGAAAACACCCCAGAAGATCCATTTTCTGAATCCTCGCTCATTTCTCTCCCTCCCTCTCTCTTTTCTGCTCCCCCTCCCTCTCTCCCTGATTCCTCTCTTGCTCTCAGAGAGGTGGTCTGTGTAGGTTGCTCTCTAGGTTTGGGTTTGTTTCCAACAGCAGCTTATCTGCAAATGCTCAGGTTCAGCTGATTGGCATTATTAAACCGGTGGCGAGCTCAACCCAGATATAACGGGTGGTGCTGTGAAAGGGGGGCACAACTAGGGACTCGTGTGTGTCTGTCTGTTTGTGTGTGTGGGTGTGCACGCACAATAATCTATGTGTGTGCCTGTGCCTATGTTCCCAGCTGTGTGTGTGAGGGCGTGTGTGGAATCTTAAACAAGCAGCTGTCAATTTCAGTCAACAGGGCGCGTGGCATGCCCGAGGCCCAGGTAGCCCAATTACAAGCAGACAGCTCGACGTACAGGCAGAAGCCCAGGCCTATCTTCCTTTATCCAAACAGGGCTGCGGGAGAGGAGGCGCTAAATGTGATGTTGGTCGATGTGTAAAGGGCAGACACTGTTGGGGGCTGCTGCTGAGACGGGGGCAGAATCATGCGTATATTTTAGCGGTTGGAGGGTTGATATGCTGGGTTGATCAGGAGGATAAAGAGAGAGATGGAGTTGGACAGTCAGACAGACAATACTAAAGTGTTTTGAAAAACTCAGACATTTCTTTCATTTCCCCTTCTGCCCCTTCTGTTCCTTTCTCCTGCTCTAAGGGTGGGAAGATCCCCGTGAGGTGGACAGCACCAGAAGCCATCGCTTACAGAAAGTTCACCTCGGCCAGTGACGTGTGGAGCTACGGCATTGTCATGTGGGAGGTGATGTCATTTGGAGAGAGGCCTTACTGGGACATGTCCAACCAGGATGTAAGTTTATTTGTAAATCATTACTTTCTTAATGTGGCGAGACATTAACGGGGTGCATGCTATTTGATGTCAGGCAGAAAGGTGAAATTGTCAAAAAATGTGTTGCATAACCTTTTTAAGTGATACCTACTAGTGCAGCAAGGTCTCACCACTAAAGATGCGCCTTCTTCTGGGAAGCAGCAGCCTCATGCAAAGTTCAAGTGTGCATTTCATAGGATCTTTAAGAAGCATCGTAAAAAGGAACGTTTACGTTCAGTCTGAACACTTTTCTCAACTTCCAAGCAGTAAAAACCAAGTTTGAGCCTGAGTAAAGTGCCTCATTAATATGATGGCCATTTCCGTACAGATGTGGTTATACTGTCTTTTCACCCCATAGATACACAATCAAGGACAACACACAAGAGAGGAAGCTGTAATAAATCACACATTTTTTATCAGTTCCCATCTCATAGCATCATCACTGAAGATGTCCTTGACTCTGACTTTGAAAGCAGACTTATTATGGAAACAGCCTCACACTATCCCCTTTCCTTCCTGGCCGGATTTTGAGAGCAATGAATGATTGCTGAGAGCTCTGCTTTGTTCCCCATGTCCGTTTGGACAAGGTCCACATGCACAGACTCCCATAAACACACAGGCACCAACACAAACACACACAACCATTGGACATAGTCCCGTACTATGAGGTCTCTCTCCCTAAGCTCCTTTAGTGAGACAACTAGCCAACCATCAGGCCTCTATGGACCCCACTCCATGAGGACTGTCCAACCCGGCAGATGTTGCCTCAGTGGGCCAGCAGCAAACGCTGCCTGGTGGGACTAGTGCAGAGAAGAGGACTGGCACCACTCAGCATGTCCGGCTGCTCAGTCCACACACACACATGCACATGTTAAAAAAAAACACACACGCAAAAACACTTCTCCATATGCACCATTTGTCAAGATTTTGCTGAGTTGCAGTCAACTCCAGGGTGGAGTTGGCAACCTACAGAGCAGCCTGTAATTTTTAATGATAGTATCTTATCCACTTGATTTCACACCAGACCCTTATCTCGCAACTATGCATTTTTAAGAAAAGATTACATCTACAGCCAGCGTGGATATATAGATAAGGGCGAGAGCAAGGTCCATCTCTGCACTGCAGCAATCTGGGAAACCTTTAGTGTTTTCAGTGTCTATGAGTAGATAGCTCCAGATTGAGGATGTTCGACTGTGATATACGGAACAGATACAGAAATAAAGCTACAAACGGTGAAGTCACAATAAATATTATTTATTGTGACTTCAACATTTGTATAATTATTTCTGTCGTCCATTACAGCTAGCAAACAGAGGCGGTCACTGAATTATAGGAACTCTGCTTCTGCCATATGCGCCTCAAGTTCTGAGTGAACTTCATTCAGCTGTCATAAAACACTCGATTCTAATTCCGTCTACCCTGAAAGTCTTAGTCGTAGCTTCTCTCTAACAAGCCCAGGATAGTCTGTGCAGCCTTTAAGAGACACGTGTCAAGTGGCTGTACTTCACAGTGTTAATTATATGCAATCTGCCCATTCCCCCATGACTTCTTTCTGCAGCAACACTGCCTCTGCTCTCCTTTCCATCTCTTTCGTTGCTCTGTCCTCCAGGAGTGACATGTGATTGGCTCGAAACGAGAGGCAGGGCACATCACCCTTAATGCTCACTGTCTCTTGAGTGACCAGAGGGAGTGTGCCTGTATGGGATGGGGACACTGTTGTCAGGATCACAGAGTGGATGTGCTTAATGACATCAGTCACTGAAAACACTGATGCAGTGTATTATTGACAACCAGCCAGATTGTGGAAAAACACTGACTGAAAGAAGTTTGTTGTAATTACTGTTTGACTTAAATGTGGCATATAAATGTAGGACTGTCAGTTTGGATTAATTAAGAACCCGAGCTCCCCCTTTGCACCCTTTCTTCCCCAGGTGATTAATGCCATTGAGCAGGACTACCGTCTGCCACCGCCTATGGACTGCCCCAGTGCCCTACACCAGCTGATGCTGGACTGCTGGCAGAAGGACCGCAACGTACGACCCCGCTTCACCGACATCGTCAGCACCCTGGACAAGATGATTCGTAATCCCACCAGCCTCAAAGCTGTAGCCAACATCCCTGCAGTGTGAGTAAAAACACTTTTTCAACAGCAGATGACACACACGTTCAGCCAGAAGTGGACATTAATTACTCACAAACACGCTTTTCATCTGTTTATATATATGGTATTTACACAGGCTGTCTGCACAAACTAACCCAGCATGCACATGCTTATTATGCGCTCATAAAATAAACATGCATTTATTACTGTTGATTGCATCAAACCTGAACTTTTCCACCCCAGGATTTTTTTTCCTGCTGCTTATGATTCCCCCACACACCCAGACCCCAGTATTGGCTTTAGAAAGTTCACTTTTTCCACATTTTGCAGTGTTATATAAATTATTTTGACCTCATAATGACGGACCAAAACTGTGTTTTTAGAAAAATGAACTCATGCAGAAACATCTCATTTGCATGCATATTCAGAATGTTTATGTTATTTTGTAATGGCCTTGATTCATTTTGAATCCTGTTGGGTTGCCAGTTCTGCACACCTTGCTTTGGACAGTTTCTTCCACCGTAACTCAAAGATCCTCTCAAGCTCGGCCAGATTGGATGTGGACTGTCTGTGAACTGCGAGCTTCAGGCTTCTCCACAGATTTTCCATTCCAATTTCCAAGCTTTGGCCGGGCCACTGAGGGTCATTCAGAGACTTGTCCTGAAGCCACTTGTTTTGGCTGTGTGCTTTGGTTTGCTGCCATGTGGAAAGGTGAACTTTTGGCCGTGTGTGAGTTTGATTTTGTGCTCTGGAGCATGTTTTTCTTCAAGGTCCCTCCTGCATCTAGATCAATTCACTGTTTCTTTAATTGTGGCCAGTTTCTTCATATCTGACACCACAGCATGCTTCATTGTAGGGATGGTATCAGTCAAGTAATGAGTGGTGTGTAGCATTCAGGCCAAGGAGCGGATGCTTTTTCTAATAATAGCAGAAAAGAATCTTTTTACGCTTTTTGCTCTTTGGCTAGGAAGGTGGGTAGGCACAGTACGAAAGTCGAGTGTATTACAGCAAAATGTGGTTAAAAAAAATGAAGGGGTCATAATACTTTCCAAAGCAAATATTCACACAGTACATGCACACTTTCTGCCTTGCATCCTCTCACACATACCCACACAAAACACCATAAATACAGTTTCTCTCCTTCACTTTAAAGCCTTCTTGCTTAATATTGCATCAAAGCCCAGCTATATATGTCCTCTTACCCCCCTCCTTCGCTCTCCCTCCTCCAGGCCTTCCCAGCCACTGTTGGACAGATCCATACCTGACTTCAACACCTTCAGCTCAGTAGAGGACTGGCTCGCTGCCATTAAGATGAGCCAGTACAGAGACAACTTCCTCAACTCAGGCTTTACCTCCCTGCAGCTGGTGGCTCAAATGACCTCAGAGTGAGTTCACCTGCTCGTGTGCAACTGAAGAGTTCCAAATGCATATGGCACTTGATGGGCACACTTGTAGAAAATGATTCAACGTCAAGTGTGCGTATTTTTAGCATGAATGCGCCCAGAGACTCAAGTCCCCGAATAACGGCATCCAAGTAAAGCCTGTGAGGGTAATACATGGAAATATATATTTTAGAAAATAACATAGTCATCGTGGTAAGATTATTTCCATCTGTGCTCTTCAAGTGTCACGACTAGTATCTAATAAAAAATAAAGATAATTAAAAATTTAAAAACGGATAATGATGTAAATCCTTTCACAGAATGGGTCATGACAGCATTTCTTGTAGCACTTGTACTAAAAGACACAAATATTGCACTACATTTATTTTAATTAACAATGTTGCTTGGTCTACAAATTTATGTGGGAATGTGAAATCATTCTAACATTTTTTATTAAAAATGTATGCTTGGGGCTGGGTGGCATTTATACACTCTCTTTGCAATGCAAAGCAACATGCATTAATAAGTGTCTTATCTCAAGTGATAAAATTAATTTTGTAAATTTACTATTTTCTGTTCATTGCTACTAGCAAGTTGTGCTTTTATATATAGTGATATTAGGACTGTAAATGCACCAGAAAATGATGATGAAATGATGCATTTTTCTCCACTATAATCGCCCCACACTCAGAGGATCCATTCCATCTTCAATATGATGGAAATCCTTTCATCTAATGCTTCAAAATATGTTCTTGCTTTTCAATTTTCTTTCTCTCTGCCTTTCTCCCAAGGGACTTGCTGAGAATAGGAGTGACCCTAGCAGGCCACCAGAAGAAGATCCTCAGTAATATCCAGTCCATGAGGGTGCAGATGAGCCAGTCACCCACGACGATGGCATGACTACAGGTGGCGCTGTGCCACGGAACGGGCAGCATTCGCAGGACCAGCAACAATGAGAGCCCACGAATGACCCCCGATCCATCGGAACGCGCCAGAATCGAGACTATTGTCTTAATCTAATCCACTACCATGACAAGAGGAGACCAGGGTCTACACTACCACATGGTTATCAGCTATCACACTTCATGCAATCCACGCCAGGAGTTCAGGGTCCAGACTTAATACTGTTTCTCCATTTCGCCACAAAAGGAGAACAGACATCAGTTGCTGTGGTTATAGACTGCCATTCATGTCACTATAAACCAAAATGACTCCAACAATCACACATCGCCACAGGGAATCTCTCACAATTCCAGACTGTATGGTAAAATGAGTGATATTGTACTTCTATATTATCTGGACTAGAAGATGTTAAAATTGTAAACAGAAGTGTGAGACATTTAGAAACAACGTGTGACCTGTGATTTTACCGTCGTCAGTGTGTGCAATGAAGATGCCTTGACCTGGCCAGAAATAAGTTCCAGAAGAAAAAGCAATTACCAGTAGGAATAATTAGAGGGAGAAGCATACAGGGATGTACAGTGGAGCACCATTTTCAACTTTCACGTCATCATTTGCTCGTTTGAAGAATTTGAGAAATGAATTGTAAAGGGACTGGTGAAATTTCAGAGCGAGTTCTATTTTTGTCTTTTACCATCTGTTTGTTTGTTTGTTTTATCACTATAGCAAGATGCCGCCCACTCGTATTTTAACTTTAACACTACCTGTGGAGTCCTGGGTGGAAGGCCTTGCCAAAGGACTTCTTAACCAGCCCCACCCAGATTCAGAGAATATAAATATGTTTATCTCTTGCTAAATATGATTATATCTTTCATAATAAACCTTCATATTGAAGGTGATAATGTATGAATATGTATGTACAGAACTCTCTGCTTGCATTTTTGGCAAAGACATGTTTGTTGACTAGATTGTGATAGACACAATATGTAGATTTCTACGGTGCCCTGGTTCCCTTCGGACAACTGAATAATGGACACTGGGTTGTGCGTCTCTCTGTTCGAGGGTCACAAGGACAATCCTGACTGAATCTTGAGGAAAACGTTAAAGGAATTGCGGGCGAAGAATTGGTATTGTAGATCTATATGAAAATTACTGTAGGAGTAAAAATAATTGACAAAATATCCATTTATCGGAGATCATGTTTAATGTGAGTGTACACATGCTGTCTCTTGCTGGTGAGCACTTGCTTGTACAGATATGTCTTATGTTTTTATTTCTTTTTGTTCTGTTGTTGTTGTTGTTTTTTTTGTTGGGAGTCCTCAGCACCATCCAGAGGGGAAGGAAACTCCACGCCCTGTCCAGCCCACATCTATGGTAAGTACCCGCTGATCAGACAGGGAAAACTTCTTAATTGCTCTTTATCTGGTTCATTTTATTTCAGGCAAATCCATTTAGTCTTTCTCAGGGGTGCCACAAATAGCTCAGGCAAGGCAAAATTTGCTGCAAGTCTGAAACGCATAGGAGAGTAGCCAATCAAGACGCTGCGAATCGGAGTGCATCACTTCTCTACACAGTGAAAATGAACATCTGGGCTGAAGTTTGCCAGCAGACGCCTGATGCCATTCCAGTGAAGGCGCAGACTTAAACAGCCCACACGGGCACACTGCTCACAGTGAAGCACAATTTCTATGGTCTGCTGTAGCTAAGCTGCTGAGTAAATCTATGCCTTCTCACTATATGCTGCTGCCATATGGGTAGGCAGGTTGAGCGCGAACACTGCCGTGCCACACAGAGTTTCACGCAAAAAGGAATCTCACCATGACTCTTAGCTGCAGGAGTTGATGTTTGGAAATGTTCAACCCCTGTTCCAAAAAAGTTGGGATGCTGTGCAAAAAATAAATAAGGAGATGAGTTCAGTTAGAACAAGGTGCAACCAAAGACTGGGAAAGTTGTAAACAGGTTCACTGGTAAGAGGTGACAGTATCATGATTGGGTATGAAAGGGACATCCTACACCCATTACTACATGGGTTCAGGAACGCTTTGTGAAACTGTTGATGGCAAACACAGTTCATTTGCACATAATTGAATTCAGTTTTTATTTATGTTTTACACAGTGTTCGGACCTTTTTGGAATCGAGGTTGGTAGTATTTGACTGCAGATTATTTTTACATTATTCCCAGGGGATGCCATGGATGACTGTCCATGAAATTACACTGCAGTATTCAGGATTATATTTTGAGGGTTGTTCTGGATAGTGCACAAGGATGGTTTGTCTTTTTTAGTCTGGGGATGGCTCTTTATGATTGCAGTGTGATTGGTCTGTGCAATGTGAGGGTGTCACAGTGGCAACAACTAGGTGATGAGCGGTGGTAGTTTGGCTGTTCGTATCACTTTTTCTTCTTCTTGCTGGTCGCTTGCTTCAGGCTTTTGGAAAGCTCTGAGGAATTGTTGTTACAGTTTATAAATCGAGGTTTGATGAAATAAAGCTAACAGCACGGGCCGATCTGAATGTTCCTGCGGCAATATTCTTTTGACATACAGCCATGGAAGCAAAGTAGCTCACAGACAATTATCTTGAGGTATTGTAGTATCAATTCTGTGCAGTAGCTCTGACCCTGCTGAAATCCCTTTTGGCCCTATCTGAAAAGACATGAGTGACGATGGGTCTAACCACCTTGCGTCCAAAATTAGAAATTGATGGCAGGCCCATTAGCAGATTATTAAGTATACTCACCCCCCTCAAGTCATCCTCCTCCTCCTCTGTCTGTCCTGCCCTCTCTCCCTGGCTACTCCCGCTGGCTGGCACACCTCCAGCTCGTTCATCCTGGGTGTAACCAAGCTGTCTAGGGCCGGGGCTGGGCTGGCTGGCTTAGGCCAGGGCCAGCCTGAGAAATGGTTGGCTCCATGCTCCAGTGGGCCCAGGCAGGGGTGCAAACACCTGCTGGGACCTCCGTATGACAGGCATCTGATCAGCCACGGGGAGGGAGACTGATGGGAGCGTCAAAAAACAAACACGCACACACACACACACTGAGGATCCCTCAATTATGTTATTCGCGCGTCTGGTTTCCAGCCTGATGCTTAATGAAGAGAAAGTGGGCAGCAGAGACCTGACACGGTGTGTGCATGTGCGATAGAAAGAAGGGGATGAGTCAGTTTACAGGAGGGTGGAGGTGCAGGGCTGAAGTGGCATGAAGACGGGACGGTTAGATGGATGTCAGAAAATTAGTTCATTCACGTGAATCAGCACCGATCAACATGCAGTGTGGTTTATGCGGCAACGTCTTTGTTATTATATAAATATTAATTTCTTTGTGTAGTTTGGTGATGGAAAATATCAAGCAACTGGTTTGCCTCATGGGCAAAATCAATTTCTTTTTCTTTTCAATTCTCCAAGTCATTGATTTGCCAAGTATTCCTAAATATAATCACATGCTCCTTGAGATTGGCACGAATCTCTTTTCACTGCAACCAATGATTCAATTTGAATGCATTAGTCCTCTGTTCAGCTCAGTTTCATGTATTTGCTTTTCAACCCAAGAGCCTGTGAATGAGATGATAGAATATATTATGCAACTGTATCTTTTTTTTTTTTTCTTCCATTTGCTCTGTCTTTCTAAACATCTGACTGTAATGACACTCCAGCGTGATGAATGGAGAGGCGGTTTGCCGTCCCTCTCTGAAAGCCGTTTCATATGGAAGCCATTCATCACACACTGATACAAAACACAAGAACAGAGCTTGTTAAATGTTTCATGGTGCTGTAACTGTCGGAGAAGTGACCAACGATCCTTTTAGTAGCTGATTTCATGCCTGTCATTTATAGGTTAGAACAGTGAGAGCCGTGTTCACCTGAGAATGACCCGACATGACACCCTACAAAACTAAACTTATTAAACTACTCTGTTCTCTTTCTTCTGTTTCAGACTGTGGACTCAAAAGATTTACACACACATATAAAACAGCATACACACAATACCTCATGTTCACATGCGCACACACACAGACATACACACAGTGAACACTGTGGGCAGCCAATGAGGAGGAAGACGGGAAATGAAATGAAATGGGACCTTTCCAAGATACCACTCACAACCTCCCTCTATGGTACACAATGGATGGTGGAGCTGAATATGAGTGTGACATGCCATAGTTTATTTGTGTTTGTGTGTGTGTGTGTGTGTGTTAGAGAGAGTGAGAGAAAGAGAGAGAGAGCGAGAGAGGGAGAGTGAATGTGTGTGTGTGCGTAGCAGGCACATTTGTGTGTACAGACATTTATGTGTGCATAGGTACATCATTTAAGAGCGTGAACGGTTTCCTTTTTTTTTGGTTTTGTTTGTTTCTGTATAGCTACCACTTGTAAATTGTGACAAGTACGTGTCAAGAGTTTGTAAGCTGTAACTTTCTGAGAACTATTGTACTAAAATGCACTCAATAAACGCCTTGGAAAACAAGTCAATCACTCCCTGGTCTGTGACTCAGTGGGTGATAATTCTGTTTTCATTAATGATGAGTCAAGAAAGCAGAGAGGAAGGGTTATTATCCAGTAACACTACTGTCAGCACTGTGCACGAGTGTGACGTGTAATGCTTGGTTTCATAATGGTAAAGGAAATAAACAGCTTTTTGTCACCGCCGGTCTGGCTGGCAGGAAGTGTTAAAAGCCATCAGCCGCTAATAAACGAGCCGTCACTTGGATTACACGCAAACCCCCAAAAAATGTCTCCAAGAAAAGTGACAATATTTTGACAAACTAGTGGAAATTATCCACCCATCTAGATTCTTATCTGGGTCTCAAACACACACACACACACACACACACACATACAAATACACAAGCAGTCACAGTAAGTCTCTTATATTCCAGCTGCCAGAGAGTTTTAGAGCACTTCACACACCGGAAAGCGTGTTGCACAGTAATGATACGGTTAATGAGGTGAGTCGAAAGATATGGGGACGTATCCTAGTCTCAGCATTCCTCCATAACTGTCTATTACCTCTAACTGATTAATACAGCAATATCCAGCTGCATGTTTGCAGAGAGACCACTGTGCAGGGGCTGCGCCAAACTGAGAGGAAGCTTCAGAAGTTTGTGATACTAAATAAAATGCTTCTTTTATCTCTGTCCACTTATGAGGCCGCATGCAATGATGTCACAGAAGATGTGGTGAAAGCATCTGTTGTTTTCCTCCAAATCTTTCTACATTGTGTTGATGGAAATGTGCACACCTCTGAATTCAAGATTAAATGAATAGCAGGCTGAAAAGGAGCATTTCACTGCCCTCTCTGTTTCAAAGTCTGTTTTTAATCTCTCTCCGGGTGTGGTTCTCACGGGGTCCTGGAGCACACCTGTCCCTCACTAGAGCAAGTTGAAGGTCAGCAAAAACAACTTTTTCAGAAGGTGTAAAGTTACTCTTAACGTTAATATGCCAGCTTTGTGTTTGCTGCCTTTATGGGGGGGGGGGGGGGGAAGCCAAGATGCACAGGCAGTCAGACCCCGGGAAAGCTAGAGCCTGCTGTCTGAATGCTTGTCTCATGCAATTACTCTAGTGAAAAGAATGTTATCTTAACATTTAGAAATGATGGGAAAACCTACAAATACAAGGAATTTTGCGGTAATTGGATATGGTCTTTAATGGAAAATGCTTTAACACTAACACTCTCACATACTGCCGCACATCATCAAATGAGATGTCATATTGCTGAGGAGATTGTTCAAGGTCATGTGGATGCTTTAATTGCACTTGTAGATCTGCACTAATAGTTAAACAGATGTAATGACCGTTGATATGGTGACGCTCGTTATGGAATCTTTCCCCTGCGCCTTTAGCTCAATTGGACCTGTTTGTCACTTTAATCAGAGCAATTAGAGAGATAGTGGAAGACGTGTGCCCTCACGACAAGGAGTGCTACATTACATTAGGTGTGAAAGCTGATTTGTGTGTGTGTGTGTGTGTGTGTGTGTGTGTGTGCGCGTGTGTTTGTATGAGAAATAGAATGAGATAGACAGATTGAGGCTGACAGAGAGCCAAAGAGATGAAGACAGAGATGAGTCTGGAGAGCGTTCTCTTAAAAGTATGCTTCATCCGTAACGGGGTGTTTATCACTGACGAGGGAGTCGGCTCACTTTATTTCACGTTAAAGTCACAGGAAGTTTGAAAAGTGACTTCTCAGCAGCAAATCTTTGCCTTAATCAATATTCCCTAAGCAATCACCTGCAAGACAGGGATTGGTGCGCAGCAGGGAACTCCTGCAGAGAGACGGGGAGAGAGTTGGAGAGAAAGCAATCCATCCAGCGGTGCAGATCAGAGTGTGGGAGTAGAAAACTTGGAGTGAATACTGAGTGAAGGACGGTAGAGGAGCATCGTGAACTTACAGCCACAGGACGAGGAAGACGGTACACAGATGGAGAGAGAGATGATCAAACTGAAAGTGGGCATTTCTCAAATCCTTGTTGAGCATGTGCATTTTTTAAAGGCATAATTATTGAGCAAAAGCACGGAGAACGTAACATGATGAGAGTTGCGCGGATCCCAAGTGATTGTTTGTTTGCCTTGTGAGATTGTCCGAGGCCTAAATTTAATCTCGGCGCTTGCTGACTGCAGGGCCTCAGTAAGCTGTCTGCATATTTACAGTGATCTTGGGGGTCTAAGAAAAGCCGGCAGCACAAACTGCTCTAGGAGACCTGAGTCTGAATATGCTTTCACAGCTCTGCTGAGGGTTGTGTTGTTTTATGCATAATTTTACAAATAATGAAATATAGCATAAAGGTGGGTGCCAAATTAAGGGAAGCCACCGGGGCAGCTTCAATGCACCTTTGGATAGATTCTAGAAGTCCAGAACTCTGCTGGATGGATGAAACACAATTCTTTCAAAAGATATTCCTTCATTCTGTGTTTTTGATCCGGCGATAGAGAGTGCCGCCTTACACATCAGCATCAGCATCAACATATTCACACTCATCAAACCACTGAGTGACATGCACTACATGGAAGCATCTGGAATGATTATGCTTCTCCACTCATTTACAGAGGTTTTTCTTTAGTCACAAGTATATTAAGAAGTCAATTTTTTTTAATTCAGGCCAAAATCACAAATTTGCCTCAGAGGGCCTCAGCATATGACACCTCCAGCAAAAACCTTTAATGTGGGGAAGATGGAAGCAACCTCAAGAAGAGCAAAGAGGCTGGATCCCTCTTTCAGGATGTTTTATGTACGCAGTACACAGAAATAATGACAGTAAAAGCACACTATATTTGAAGCGAATGACAATGTTAGGTAAATAGCTTGTATGAAGAAAATGGATGCGAAAAGATTTCAAGCAAATACGAGTGCTGCCAAAAGTGGAAGGAGCCCGGCCACATTACCTCCTCTCTTTTACAAGGACCTGGACAGATGACAGACTACATGCACAAATAAGAGGATACCAGTCCTACAAAGGGAGAAAAGATAAGAGGTGAGGCCTGGAGGATGAAGACCAGAATCCAAAAAAAAGGACACCTGAAAGCATTTGCAGCATAAAGAACTGCCTGGTCGCTTTTTCAGGGAGACAAATTCACAACTATGAAGAAAAGAAAGTGCAGAAAACTGTATTGCCTCCATAAAAAGTGTTAGGGCACATGTGGAGCCCTCTGACTCATGCAGCCACGTGTGGTCTAGCTGAACAGGTATTGACCTTCATCTTATTTTTTTGCTTCAGAAGCCAAATTTTGGGCTATTGCAGAACAACAAAACTAATCCCACTCAATTCATTCCGCCCTAACGATGGAGGATTTGCATTTCACTTGTTCAGTAATTAAGTTATTGATGGACCTCAGTGAATTCGGTAAATGTGGAAATACTGCTTTGCTTAATCAAGATGTCAGTTGCAAGATTCAAAGTGTATCTCTCTTAATAGTAGAGGACATTTCTCCTTTTGTGTATCGGAGGAGAAATCTAGCACCTGGGTCAAATGAGATTTTATGTCTCGGAGGAGTTCATCAAATTTAATTATGATACATATAATTACCAAAAGCAATCTTCTGTGTGGTAGGAATAATCATTTCAGAGAGACGTTGGCACCTGCAGGGGTAAGGCGTAATTTAGAGACAGTCTAGAGTGACAGGAGGAAGAGAGTGAGGGAGAAAGAGACAGAAACGGGTGATTGCTGTATACTCCACTGGGAAAACCACAGCAGTCGGCCTGCCACACTCTCCTCCTTCCTGTAAAATGTAAATCCTGCTTAACCAATGTTATAACTTGCGCTTGGGAGAACACAAACAAAAGCCCTGCCAAATCCAGATGTTTGGAAATGAGCTGCATTTATCAGAAGAATATGTGAGGATAGACAGTCTGCGGTAGTGCAGCAGGTACGGAGTGAACACCGAGAGCCGGAGGAAGAGGTGAGTTATGATGGTTCAAGGATCACAGCTGTAATTGGTTCTTCCAGAGGGTGAGAATAGGTAGGGGTTATGAGGAGGGACATCACTCCCCCCATCCACACACACGCACGTACACACACTCCGCCACACAAGTTCCCCACCCATCCCTGAAACCCCCCGCAGAGTCTAATCCCACACAGAGCCCCTCTCAGCTCCGCCTGCCTTCGATTGCTGCAAAAATCAATGAAATATTTTCCCACCAAAATGAAGAGGAACAATGGGTGAGATCCGCACGTCAAGGTCTCCCTAATTAGAGAGTTCACACAAAAGGGCTCCTTTGCTTCATAGCTTGCAGAACAGAGGGGGAGAGAGGGTGCACGAGGAGAAATAATGGAGAGTGAGTGATGAAGGTCACACACTTCCCCCTCGTTACTCCCCTCTCTCTAATATCAACTTCATAACTCATAACCTTGGCTGCCAAAGCACATCTGATCGGCTCCTGTCCCTCCATGTTTCGAGCCATAGCTGTGCACACAGCATGTCATGCCAGAAGGTACAAGCTTTTCCTCTCTTTGTCTCCTCCCCTGATGTGTAAAAAGACATGCCACTGTGTTTTATCACATCTAACCCTCCAAATGGAAGCGTAAACCCTGCCTTATTGTTGTTTTATTGAGAGGCCTTCTGATGTCTTTGCCTGGGGTAAGTGCAGAAGGTAAAAACGTGTCATTCTTGCATAGAAATTCGCCCTTCACTTGACTGCCCTCACAGGGTGACGCAAAGAGAGCAGATGATAACAGATAATGTTGACCTCTCTCTAATGAGGGCATGTGGGATACAGATATGTAAATCTCCCCCAAGTTTGCCTTCAGCCTTTTTGTGTCAAGGAGGATATATAAACTTTACCTCTACATCTGCTATACCTGCAGTATATCATCACGACCGCAGATAATTAATCAAAACCTTTCCTCGCTGCATGATACGTAAATCAGTTCATCATCAAAATACAGCACATCCCTTCTTCCGCCGCACTTACAGCAACTTCTCCAAGTATGCCCTTCTGGCCGAGCACCACGCAGCAGTGATGCATGTGAAGCAGAATTATGTGGAGCAGTGAAACATTGGTTAATGGCAGTCATTACTGCTCTTAACCAGCACCTGTCAACTTAACACACGCTCATGGCATTGAGAGCTACATTCCATAGATGCACTTCAGCTGGTATAATGGTATTCATACTTGGTGAGGAGAGATAGATAGATACACTGCACTGTCATACTTTATGTGACTGTTAACTGGCTGATGCAGGCTGATGGAGAGGGAATATACAACACATTGAGTTTTATGACTCACCAGTATGAATATTGACTGAAGAACATATAAAATGCATACATCCAAGCCTTGGTTCTGTTTGGCTAAAATGCTCAATAAATACGGAATAAAAACCAAAAATCCCTCCGAGCTGTTCTATGGATGTTGTGGCTAGCTGGGATTATGAGGTAGGGGTGTCAGAGAACATATCAAACAGTGTGAGTTTGGTGGTAGAATCAGGCTTACTATCAACAATACAAAACACGGGGTGCCCTGGTGACCCAGGGGTTAGGATGTCATTCTCCATATTTCCCGTCTTTTTGTGTCTTCCCTCTAACTATCAAGTAAGAGCATTCAAATATAGAAGATGAGAATACGAAACTGACAAAAAAACAAGAACAGTGGGGAGATTTTGGGGGTGGGACACTCAAGGTCAACCCAAATTCATGCGGAGTGTAAAGACGTGCAGAACACAATAACACCTGTAAGAATGTAGGAAGGCATACATACAGTGTCCATGAGTCTGTTGCCCTGCAGCACAGCGGCAAGGAGTCCCTGCACGCGTCTATTGTTTTCTCAACCCCGCGCCCACTTCTGTATGACGAATGCCTTGATGGCTGTGCTCCCATGGGATCTGCGCTCACACAGGTCACTCTTCCTCTAGAGCATGGCAAGCATGACGCACTGAATTTTATCAATTTAATGTTACCATTTATGGGGAACATTATTTCTGAAGGACCAGAGTTGACAGTTTGAGTCAAGCACAGAGGCTGTAGTCTCTGGTTGTGTCTGTGTTTTTCGTGCGGTTGGTTTGCTGAACAAACAGCCAGCGGCGGCGCTGATTCAGCGGATTGTGAGCTGTAGATTCCCCAGTAAACCGCAGCTCCACACGCTCGGTTTCAGCGGCAGGGCGGCAGGATTTGTTTTGAAAGCGGGCCAGGGAAGATGGCGACTGTAGGTACTGTAGGTTTTACAAACCAACTGCAAGAAAAACGGACACAACCACATAATACAGCCTCTATGCTTGACTCAAACATTTCCCATTACAGCTCCAGAGGAGGAGTGCGGTTTCCATGGGAACATAACCGTTGACCGCTTTCATCATACAGAGGTGGGCAGGGGTTCATCTAAACCGGGTTGGAAAAACACAATAAACACCTCCACGCCTGCACGCCTACCCCAGGACACTACAGCGTGATGCTCAGAGGAGGTACTGTACAGCGGAATTACTATTACAGTGCTGGGTCAAACGCTCAGCTGACACAAATCCCAAACAAGAGAAAATAAATTTCACTTACCTCGATGGTATGCAGTCGCACCGAGAGATATGGTTTTATTTTCCAGGCCATAAAGGTTGCTGCTGCCTGAACAAAGATAATGGAGGTGAGTGGAATATATTTTCAAAGCACTGAAAATGAACAAAAATAATGACACTCAAAAGCAACTTCTCAGAAAAAGCAAAGTCCCCGTATTCATGATTTTTACAAGAGAAATTATCCCATGACGGTCTGATAATGGCTCCAACAGGCGGATATCTCACTCTGCATCCCCATCATGTCCAGCGAAAGCCTTTTGAAAGGAAAGAGACTACAGGTGTGTGTTGGAAAACGTCCCCGTCCTTGTACCCACTTCACATTCACAAGGATGCCACTAGAATATGCCTGTTGCTCTGATTATTGAAAAGACTTAGCATGAAAAAATATTCACATCTCATGACTGCAGGACCCTGAGAAGCCGCGCTGTGAGGGTCGATAGAGCGGTCACGGATGCACATATATGTCTATTTTTGAGCGTTTCCGTGTTTGTGTGTGTTCGTGTATGTACGTGTGCCCAGATGGCTGCTCCTGTGAAGGGAGCATGTGTGTTGGTGAGCTGTAACTCAAGAGGCTGGATGGAGGACAGACTAAGTGGCTCTCAGGGGAGAGTCGATCGGTTGTTAAAGACAGTGGAGAGGGACACAACAGCCTCAGCGCACGCTAACAGCCAAAACAGACACACAGCCTTGGTTAGTGTAATTGCTATAGACAGGCAGCTATCTGAATGTCTTCTCCCAGTTGCTCTCTTTCTGATGTGCTCACAGAGGCCTTTCACCTTTCTCCAGTCACTCGTGCCAAAAGAACAGGATGGATTAGGGTAGAAATTTATGAGGAAAAATTTATTGCTATGGAGTCTGTGTTCTCATTTTGGTCAGTAATTCACCCACCAATTCTCTGACTGGACACTCGCAGTTGGTAGAACTCCTGCCTTTTTAGCGTGACATTCTCACAGATTTACTTTAACAGTGAACCAGACAGCTTATGAAAAATTAATGCCGTTTCAAATGAACCCATTCCTCTTTTTTTCTACAGGTTTTCATTCTTCTCAACCTTGGTACGCGTTCGGCGCTCCTGTCATCCTTCAGCGAAAGCTTTAATTGTCTTCAAATCAGATGCATGTGAGTGTTTGTCACAAGTTGAAACTCAAAAAGCCTGCAGGAACAAGCGAGCGGGTGGGAGGGGTGGTCCCTTCAGAACTTCAGTACCCCATGATACCTCCTTATTCCCCCTACACCCACATGTGAGGCATTATCCAACGTGATGAAAGGAGAAGAGGAATGCCAAATGATAACTAAGTCTCCATGGACATCTCCATGCCATTCCTAACCCAGCCTCCCTTTCTTCTGTCCTCTCCACTTACCGTCTCCACCATCCACCACCATCCTCCGAAGGCTGGGAAATTCAGCTGCTGTCAGCTGCCGAGGGCCTCCAGGCTGATCTCTCACTTTCTGGAATGTGCAGTGCCATAATGAGCACTGCCCCCCCTCCTCCATCGACCATGTTCTGCTTCCATCTTGTTTCCAAGAGCCCCGCTTCTCCTCCTGCAGAGTAACATAGGTGAAGAGCAAACACAGGCTAAGAAATGAATGAAAAGTATTATTTCTCCAAATTGGTGAGGTGCAGCTGCGAAGTGAATCCATTCGATAAATTGAATTTTTTTTTTTTTTGAACGAATGTGTCCCAAATAATTTTGCACTCCTCAAACGAAGCAATTATAATGAATTAAAGTGCAGCAAAATCATATAAAAGATATTAATTGGTTTTTTAGGAGTGAAAATCTGTTCTTATTAATTATCATCTTTTGTTCACGGGCACTGCATCTGCAGAGCATTTCGCTGAGGGTTGGAAACTCTCACTAAATGACGGACTCCTCGGGGAGCTCAGGCCTGCATGCAGCTGTGCTTGGCCCGTGTGCTTATGTTGACTCATGACCTATGAACTTGAGTCATTACTTACACCTGTCAGTCAGCGGCGACCTGGCTTCTGGAGGGGATTTGTGACAGCTGAAGGGTGAATGAGACATGCCTAGCACCCTAAATCAAACACTCCACACTCCCCCGTGGTCGCAATAATCATAACTCAAGGGCTGCTCTCTGACACGTAACTTATTACACCAGGGAGATGAGGGCCTGTATAAAGGGCACAATGCAGGATAGTATATCCAGCAAGAAACATTGCTGAGGTGTTTTCATGTTGGGAGCAGCCATCTTGATATATGCTCTGGTTTGAATGTAGTTATTGCAGAGTACATCCATTCTCAAAGTGAACTCAGAGCATTCCTTCCTCACTCTTTCAGTGGGATTATTTTGCTGTACATATTGAAGTGTATAGTGTCTCATTTTGACCTGAAAGCTGGTGGACAGGATAAGGTTTGATTTCTCCGTAGCCCACAGGCCAAGAACTGAGAGGCACGCAGTCTGGTCCCAGACTCATAAATTATAATAGGCTGTGTTGTTCAGCAGGATAGAGACCTGCCCTCAGAAGCAGTCAGAATGGGATGTTATAACCTCATGCGTTTGTGGAGCTCTATATTACCTGCATAATTTGCCAAACGCGACATGGTGGGTGTCGACTAACTTGACAGTTTTCTCTGGCTTGAACTCAACCTTATCTTTGTTTTGTTCTGCAACATTGGAGAACATTTGCAGTACTTATTTTCTTCTTTCTATGTTTGTTTATCTGTGCATGGAACTGCATGTATTCTCTATGCATTACATTCTGTCACCCCATTAGCATATTTGTTCATTCCACACTCAACCCAGCGCGAGGCCCAATCTGTTGTCTATGGGAAAAGATATTTGGCAAAATGAGCCCCTGCAGCAGCCACACAGTGTTGATAATAATGATAGAAATCTAGTTTTCTTTTTGATGCATGAACGCCTTTTAGATTTAATAGCCATATGCTGCAGCCATTGTAGCGGCTGCTGTTATTGTTGTTGATTGTTTTTAATCTTGCGTGCTGGACATCAAACGGACTCTCCGAGGCTACCTCTGACTGGGTGAGGTGGAGGATAAGAGAACAGCACATTCTAACGGCAGAGTCGTGCCTGCACATGTGCCTTTATGAGTGTACGTATGTGTACATATGTCAGCGTACACACGCAATTGTGAACGTGTGCCAAAGTAAAAAGGTTTAAAAAAATGTGTTTGTGTGGCTGAGCTTTTTATACACATACATACACATTCCTGTCTGTGGGCGTGTGTGTGTATGAGACTGCCTAATTGTGTGTATGCTGCAGAACCTTCTATCAGGCATTAGATAAGATGCAGCTTTGCTGGGTCAGGTCCTCGGAGAAAGCAACCTATGGCAATCTGCAACCCAGGACCGGTGCTCAGATAGATTTCCCTCTGAGTGAGGCCAATTACTTCACATGGCAGACATGAGGTTGGATTGCAGCAATGTGTATGTATACAACCTTGATTCCAAAAACATAAATAAAACAGAATATCATAACTGAATCCTTTGACACAGACTCAATTGAAAACAGTACAAAGACAATGCATTTTGATGTTTTACCTCATCAGCTTCATTGATTTTTCTAAATGTATGCTTATTCTGAATTTGATGCCAGCGACATGTTTCAAACAAGTTGGTTCAGGAGCAACTAAAGACTGGGAGAGTAGTGGAATGCTCCAAAAACACCTGTTTGGAACATTCCACAGGTAAACAGGTTGAGTGGCAACAGGTGATAGAATCATGATTGAGTATGAAAGGGGCATCCTGGAAAGGCTCAGTCGTTCACAAGCAAGGATGGAGCGATGTTCACCACTTTGTGAACATGACTGTATAAAGGATGTTACTACATGGGCTCTGGAGCACTTTGTAAAACTGTTACTAGCGAACATCGTTCATGTTAAATGATTGCTTTGTGTCTATACTTTCCTTTTGCACAGCATGGTAGAAGTTTTTTTTTTTTTAGGAAAAATGACCGTCTGCCCACCCTTCACTGACCTTGTTTGTGCAGGTGAGGGTGGACACATGGCGGGATTGTCTGCAGTTCTTCAGACTGCTTGTAAGCCGAGCATTCTGTTTTTGCCTGAGGCATGTTCGGAAACTTGCTGTTGCAGCCTTCCACAAGAAAATAACTATTCCTCTGTATTCAATCCCTGCTGTGCTCAGGTTGGTCAGTCTGGTCCTCACTGCTCTGTCTTCTATAGGTGGGGCCTTGAAGCTGCACTCTTTAGTATTGAACCTTAGTACTTCATCAGTTTCCAATTGTGATAACAGATTTATCCTTACCTTGGTTTAACAAGTAGCTACATTTAAAATGTTTCTCAGTGAATGTGGATGCCGGTCTACTTTAATGTCTTTCCAATTATTTATGTCCAGTGCAACAAACGTTAGATCTTCTCACCCACTCCTGCTCAACAGAAACAACAACAAAAAAAACCCAAACGCACAGAAAAAACAACAAAAAGCGAGACAGCGGATAAATTATTAACATATTTGCCTGTGACGTTCACAATGCTGGAAGGAAGAAGCCGAAGAAGAAGAAATGTCAGTGTTCGTTCAGTCTTTACGGGGGTTTCACGTCCATATCTTTATCCAGACAACCTGAAAATGGTCACAGAATCTTTTTGAACTTTTCAGAGGAGCTACTTCTCTCATAGCGAGTTCTCCCCACATACAGTGAGGCAGTCATTCTCTTTAAAAAACAGATGGACAAGTGGGTTAACCATTCAGATCTTTTGGCTGCGATCATCCCAAACATGCAGTTTTTTTGTACATTGACAGAAAGCTAATGGAAAAGAAGCAGTTTGTAATCCACCTGTTTCTTCCTTCCATACTGATAATGAAGAAAACTGGTGAAAAACATCCTCCCAAACCTGAACAAATGTCTTAAAAACATCCATCACAGAAAGCTAATATTGGTCAATACAATTTATTCACCTTTTTTTGAAGTACTGAGCACTACACCACTTTGAACTGGATAAGCCAAGCTCTATCGTTTACTGAGCATAAACGCCTCGTCAAACTCTCTGATCAGACGCTCTAAGGAGTTTCTTTACATAACTCTGCTGCGTGCCAGAGAAAAGACACAAATTGAGATGTTAAGAGAGTTCTCCACCAATTTAGCATTGCAGTCCTGTAGGATTGCCAGACTCCGGATGGACAGTTTAAAAAAACAGTCAAAAATGATGCACCAGGATTTACTCAACTGCTGACTGTCTGGTTGGAGAATGTTACGGTTCTGGTAAACTCATTTCTTTCTAAGGTTATTCAGCTCCCTTTCAACCTCGTAGACATTTCCAACCAAGAGCCCCTTTTCACAGCCTGAAACATTTTTATGGGGAAAAAAATTACATGACTAGAGGTGATAATAGCTCAATCAATTTTATAGGATAAAGAAAGGAATCTGTGTTAATGGGTCGTCTGCCAGACTATAGATTGTGATAATCCAGGTGTCAGGGAAAAGGAATCTAGTTAATGAAACTGTCACCTAAAAGCAGATGCATCATATTACAGTGTCAGATCTGTTCTGATTTAATGAAGAATTTGATCCTCGAAGCACCAGACCTTAAAATAAAAGGATAGAGTTGTCAATTACTGTAATCCATAATATGGGGAAAATATTAATCTAATCACTTAAGGAGTGACTTGGGTTTCTGATCAGACTTGAAATGAGTGGATATAAAGTTTACAACTTTGAAATTGGAGAGGAAATGTGAGTTATTTTGTTACTCTGTGGGCTATTTCAATCCAGGACATCATGTTCCACTGGAATGATTTCCCTGGAACCAATCAGTGGTGCTGTGTATAATCATGCAGATGGGCCAGGCTGACTGGATTTCCTAGAACAAAATAAGGCTCTAACAGCCTCGAATGACAGGAGGAGGAGAGGTAAGAAGAGGAGAGAGGAGACCAAAGAGTAGGGCAGGAGGAGAAAGCAGGACAGGAAGGAAGGCAGCAAAAGAGGCAAGCAAAGAAAATATGACAGGAAAATGGAAAGATGAGGAGGTCAAGACAAGGAGGAGGGGCAGGGCTGACGGAGATGACAGGCCGAGATAGGAGAGGGAAGCAGAGCAGGACAGAAGAGTGAGATCCACAGATTTCTTTTAGGAGAGAAGAGTTAATGTAATGACCTGTCTAATACGGATGGAGAGAAAAGAATGGATGGAAATATAACAGATCAAGACCTAAAAGCAAGGAAAGAGAAGACCAGCAAACCAAGCACAAACAAACAGAACAGGAGAAGAAAATAAATCCAGCATGCACGCAAGGGGGGCGAGGGAAGGAACAAGAGATAATAGCAGAGCAAAGCTAAATAGATCTCTTGCATCTATACCCTGGAAAGAGAGATATATGTGTCTGCACAGCCCTGCCACAGAGATAGGACAGCACAAGACGAATGAGATGGTAAATATGCTTGTGCCCATCTTATAACCATCGTGGACATTCTGGTGATAACAGCAGGCGTGTTATCATCTGTGTGTGTGTGTGTGTGTGTGTGTGTGTGTGTGTGTGTGTGTGTGTGTGTGTGTGTGTGTGTGTGTGTGTGTGTTCTTCTTTATCTATGTGGGTGCGTCTGTCTGCAAATGTTGAAGTTGTAGGTGGTGTGTAGTTTGTGTGTAATACTTTTCAGCACCATGAACTCTGTAAAGTTTGTTGCTCATTTTGATTCTTTTCAATAATTCAACTGGAAAGACACTTTTGTGTTTTCATTATGTATTTATGCATTTAATTTTTTATGTCATCTGGCCTTTACCTGAGTATTTCAGGTGTGTTAAGTCTCAGTCTTATTTCATATAATAATCACACAATCGATGTCAGGTAAGATCGAGAGGGATCGAACTTATGCAATACTTAAACCTTACAAGTGCACCGTGTTTTTCAGAATGAGTTCTACTGGATGCCGGCTGCTGTGTTGCTTTGAGGGATTTGTGTTTTGGAGGGACTGTTTGCACTCTAAGGTACTGAAAAATGTTGATGACACGAGGGCAACCTGAAAACAACAACAAACACCCAACAGGAGTTCATTTTAAAGCAATACTAAATAAATGAATGGGAATGTGGACAGTTCAATGAGGAAATTATTAAACCACATGAAGTTTGTTTTCTCAATAAAACATGAACTTTTTAACTATGAACTTATTAAACTATAAACTGCAGTGAGGTGGGCAAGTTTGAGGTCATGTGAGTTTTATTGGCCCTCGCTGGATTACTGGAGAGCAGGAGAGCACACTGAGAGCTACGTGCACAGCGTTGTTTTGGATTCGCATCACTGCATGTAGTGCAAGGCAACACACACGCACATATGCACTGTGTGCTGTGAACATAAATCTGAATATGTAACTATCATTATTTTTGACTCTGGAGAATCTTTTGGCAGGCGCAGCCTTTAAGCATCAGACTGTTTTCTTTACATAAAACATGGAGGCAAAATGTAAATGCTGAGCGACATTTATCTTCAATCTAACTTTACTTTCTCAACATGTTGCTGTTTTTATTTTGCGGCTGTATATGTGCTTGAAAAAAAAAAAAAGCAGCTCCATCAAAGTTGGCCTTTGCCGCTTCCTTCACGTCTATGTATAGATCACAGGCAGCTTCTGAGACTGTTTGTAGCCTACATCTGAGCTACGCAGGTACACAGTGGGGGGCAGGGACTCATGTCTGCGCATCTCTACAGACGTAGGTTTGTGAATAAAAATGTGTTGTTTACTTCTATATCAGTCGCACCCTGGAGTAAATCAGCTGTGCACCTAAACTTGGTGTATTTCATTCTTTAAGAGTTTGAAATTCAGATTTCCTGAAGACCTCTGAAAATCTACTCCGGTTTGCACAAAAGCATACTATTCTCATCAAAGCCATGCATCCGTTCAGCCAGCTAATACTGCTGTTAAATCCTGAGCCCATTACATGAGCATAGGCCTGCCTCCCATGCAATCTATCTGTCTGAATGGTCAGGAGCCGAGAGATGATTATCATTCTTATCCCAGCGCATGTTGAGGAGCTCTGTAGATGTGGAGTAAAAAAAACTGCTTATCGACGGCTCTATCTCTTTTAAGAATATATCCCCAGGTGACTTAAAAGAGACTGACTTCAAAAGCTGGAGGAGTCGGCCTGGAGTGTGAAACACTGAGCTGACCAGCCAGATGCCGGTCTCCTTGAATCTCTCACCAGCACCTCTACTATCTGTACACAGGCAATCTTTTGATGTTTAGACTACAAGGTACAGACAAAAAAAATGCTCCTGAAGTATTCACACTCACTTTATTTGTTAATGGCTCAACTCGTTCAGTATGCGAGCAGTCTTGATAAACGAAGTCGACAGATGTTCTTTTGTTCCTTTTGTGGTTTGCAGATGTCTGACCTGAAAACTTTGGATGTAGAACTGAAATTTGAGCTGTCCTTTACACTTTTTGTGTAAGGAAATAGAAACTATGATGACGCCGCAGCTAATGAGCTTTTTTTTTTTTTCTTGTATTTTTCAAAAGAGGGTAAAACTGTTTTGTCGTAAATATTTGTGGAAACAGCATCTAAGATCAAAAGCCTCTGGGTGGGTATTTCCCACAGCAGCTGGTGACTGACACTTGATAGCCGGCATAGCACGGAGACACGCTGTCAACTTCTGTGGTGCGCTACTGACTGCAAGATGTCATAGCTTTGTAGACAGATGCTGACGTTTTTCTCAACAAGCTCACAGAGTGTTGTTTATGTACTGTCAGCGGCTTGAATGTCTCTGCTTTTATAACAATAAACATTTAGGGATACTCGTGCTATTCGGTTTCTATTCTACTCAAAACACGGAAGCTAGCAAGCGAAGCTAATTTGCCTAGCTTGCTAACATTTCCACTGATTCCCTCTCTTGAATGCAGCAAGAGATTTGGATACAGCGCAGCTGCGCATCCCATAATTCCCCTGGGCGTGTCTCTGTGATGTCGCATATGCAGTTTTGTTCTGTCCTCCACGCCGCTGCAATTCCCACCAGGCACATTTCAGAAGCAGAGCGCTTTGCCTAACTTATTTTATTAACTTGCTCAAATCTAACTAATTTGGTGATTTCTTTGATATTTGGACATATACCACGGGTAATTAGGCTTCATAGCTGAATGTTTTTTTTTTTATTTTGAAAATTTACCGCATTCACTACAGCGTTCTGGTGTCTGAATTCCTGTCTCACTTGATCTGCTCTGTGCACATTGACGCATTGTCCATAAAAAAAAGGACCTGAACTGCTGGCGACCTGAACTGGTCGCCAGCAATTCGCAGGCAACATACACAGACACATTCACGCTCACGCTCACACCTAGGGGCAATTTTAGAGTCACCAATTAACCTAATGAGCTTGTTTTTGGTCTGTGGGAGGAAGCCGGAGTACCCGGAGAGAACCCACGCATGCACGGGAAGAACGGGAACATGCAAACTTCACACAGAAGGGCCCGACCCGGGGATCGAACCGGCAACCTTCTTGCTATGAGGCACGTGCACTACCTGCTGCACCACCGTGCCGCCCATGGTAAAGACAATTTCAACAAATCAAAAAAAAAAAACTGCCAAGAACATATATACTGACTTGTTACAAAAGGTGAATTTTAATTTCAGTTTGACCTTAAATAACAACTCCCCCTGCCCCAGTAACACACACAATCACAGGAAAACAGTCAGCTCTTAATATCAATCCTTTTTTTTTTTTCGTTTCATCTCCTCTCTTCATCTCTTTCGTTTTGTCTCGTTGTCTCGTGTCATTGTCCAACACATAACCGTCATGACAGGAATATCTCGAGCTGGTGTTTGTAAACAACAGTGCAGGGTGAAAGTGAATAATAAATGAACTTGGAATCATACTCTGAATGTGAAAAAGAAAAGAGAAAATAACAAGAGAACAAGGCAATAATGGATGTTTCAAAAACCTCTTCAGACTCCTAACTTAAATTGGATTTTAACTCCACTGAGTGCAGGTTGTAGATGTTTATTTTCATTCAATTGTCAAGCGCTGCTGATGACAAGTTAACAGCCCTGCCACAGAATGCAAATCATGTTGGCTCTCTCATTTTGCTGCCAGGTGGAGTTCTCAATATGTCGTTCATGCGAGGCTTGCTTCCACTACAGAGCCTAAAAAATGTATAATTGAAAACTCTGAAATGGTTCCACTGTCAGGCACTGTTGTTAAGTCCTGGCTTCAATGCCCGTCATCCTGACAAGCTACCAAATACCTATTTTTAATACCTCTGGCACTTCTACAAATGAAACATGCCATTTGGTTTTAAATTGCCAGGATGAAAAGTAAATCTGGTGCCGTAATCAACCATGAGAATTTTTTTTTTTTTTTTTTTTTTACCTATTGTGCGCTGTCATTATGAGGCAAAAACAAAATCTAAATTTAAAAATGTTATCATACATAGAAAATTACAATATGAACCCAAGTGTAATCTTAAGCATCCAAATGACGAAGTACAGGATACTGCATCAAATTCCATCTGCAAATCTCATTAAATGTGAGGGAAATGAACAAAAAGCCTCGGGAATAGAGCTTTGACAAGGTTTTCTTTATGAGACCCTCTTATTGTACAAGCATAAAACATAAAATAAGATTGTTTCTGGGATTCTATGCTAGTATTTTACAGATATTCTGACCACTCATATATACCCTGCCCGCAGCCACAGATATAAATGGCTCCTGTGATGACAGTTCTGTGCATTTTAATCCCACTTACTGTCATGTAAATCTCGCCTTACAAGAGAAGACACGAAGATTCAGCATCAAGTGCTGAGGACTAGGTGTAATTCTGTCTTTAAATGTGACGCCATTGCAAGTTTTAAGTGTTCCCTTAACATACACACTTTTGCCTTGACCACCTGCTGCACACTCCTACTGTAGCGAGACAAACATACTGGTGTCACTGTTAAGGAGATTTTCAAAGAAGGAAATTCTCTGAGGCTGCAACTTGGTTAGAGTCTCTTTTTTTTTTTTTGCACAGACACCAACGAGAGTCCAACAGATGCATTTAAAGAAACAGGAATTTATCAAAGTCGGGGGATCATGCTTTCTGATGCAGAACAGACATCAGCTTTCTTGAGGCTATAGCTTTGGATGTTGGTGTTGTTTACCATTTTAGATCGGCGCAATCGCATTTTTGTCTTCTTTAAGTGAAAAGCAGAGAGAGAAACACAGCCAGATGCCCTTATGTAAATGTGTACACTCATGCACAGCAGTGCTGTGCCTCTACTTCAGCATGTGTGCTTGAAATGTTCAGCACGTATGTGATTTAAAGCCTCAGTTGAAACATATAATCATTATACATGCAGGGATTTATGGGCCAGGTTTACATGTGTAGCTATATGAGCAGGGATGTTCTGCTTTCCCTGTTATTTTATCACTGACCACAAATAAACTGCTTAGACCAGAAATAAGTCTGTGCTTTAGATCGTGTGTGAGAAACATTACAGAACACACTCCTCTCACTGTACATGCTGCCACTTGGCGACATCATTAGAGAGCACAATGTATGTTTCCATAGTAATGTGGATGACAAACAATGGTCTCATTACTGGCTGTCTTTTAGCAGGAAATGGATGAGCAATAATCTCTTGAAGTTAAATGAGGACAAAAGAAGAACAAGAAGAAGAAAGAAGAAGAAGACACTTTACTTTATTTCACTTTATTGATCACACATTACATGCACACTACATGCTTTTGTGAAATTAATTCTCCGCATTTGACCCATTTTGGTCCGTCATTCCGGCAGACCGGGAGCGGTGGGCTGCCAGCCGACCCATCCTTTTTCGTCACCATTGGTCGGGTGGTGATCTTCTTGTATGTTTTTAGTGGGGGTTATTCAAGGAGGAAACCCCAGGTGAACTCGGAGAGAACATGCAAACTCCACACAGAAAGGCCACTTCCCTCGAGCAGGAGGTACCGAAGGCATGGTGGAGGACACGCCACCAGCGCCCTCAGCGGGATTCGAACTGGGACCTTCTAGCTGTGAGGCAACAGTGTTACCACTTGTGCCACCGTGCTACCCAAAAAGGGTTACTACTACTCAACTCCAAAGCAAAAAGAGGAATGCTGTGTAACAATCTGTGAGATTTAAATCCCTGGATTAAATTTGAGGTTACAGGTTTTGGTTTATCTAGATTCAGATCTAAGCTTCATGTCCCACATCACCAAAACTGATTCATGCCTTTATTTCAAGCCACTATTTACTCTGACAGACTTCAGCTCATTCAAAACTCTGCAGCTCAGATATTAACCCTAACTAAGAGGAGAGAGAGCGCATTAGTCCGGTTTCAGCTGCTCTGCACTGGCTTCCTGTAACATTTACAACTGGCTTTAGTGTCCCACCCTTTGTATACAAAACCCAGTGCCAACTTGTTCACTATTCGCCTTCCAGAGCACTGCAATCATCTGCTGCTGGTTTGTACGAGGTTTTCAGCAACAGACGAAATAAAGGCGGGGTTGCAGCGTTTGTCAGTTGTGCTCCAAAGCTTTGGAACACAATACCTGTGGATATCAGAGAAGACAGCTTGCCAGATATTAAAATAAATAAATAAATATGACTTATCTCTTTAGCCTTCAATTAGCTATGACTTCCTGATACAGGTCTGAAACGTTTGTGCTTTGCCTGGCACTAATGCACTGCAGTACTTCTTTTAAAGTGTTGTTTTTTTTTACTCGATTTGGTGCATTGTATGCATTCTCTTTATTCTATTTTCATCCCTCTTCTTATTGTATTTTACAATTAGTACCAAGATGGTTGCATTGTTATTCTTATTTTCTATCCCTATTATTTCTATATTCATTCTATGTCTTCTTTCTGTGTCGCTGCATGTAATTCATTTGTTGTAAAGCACTCTGAGCTGCATATCTTATATGAAAGGTGCTATACAAACAGTGTTTATTATTGTAATTGTTATCATTACTCTTCGAGTGGCCATTTATCAAGTGTGTCTATATTGTTAAAGCTACCCTAAAAGAACAGCTCTGAGCACTCTGAGGTTTATTGGGATATTTGTACACAATACAGAGCACTCCAAATGGATAATGTGCTTTTTCTGGGCTGACTGCTCTCCCTGTACAGCGGATCAACATCTGTAATGGCAAAAAAAAAAGCATGTTGATCAACACACTGTGCAATAAGCCAGAGGCAACCAACGTCCCTACCTCCCTTTTTGGAGCACACAAGAGTCCTGCAAGGCAGATAATATTTACACGTACAGCATGCGAGAATGAGATGTCTTCAGCCACTAAGGAGACTATAGCTCTACAGCATTGCAAAGGGAAAATAAATGGAATCGTCCTATAAAAAAAAAATCCATTTAAATGTCTTAACACATCATATTAAAACACCTTGCAGGGTTTGGTTTGACAAAGATGGAAAACGGCTGATGGGTCAAATATCTTTCACTCGACATAGCCAGCTTATAATACACAGTTCACCGGAGGATAGCTTGATACCGCAGGCTGAGGGGGCCTATACATGAATGACCACTTGCAAAATTCCCCATAATTCTGTAACTATAGGGGAGAGTGGAAGACCATTTTTGAACAATGGAAACTCATTTTTCTGCCCTTGCATCCAACAGAAGAAATGGAAGAGGGAAAGAAAGCGCAGCAACATCAAAGAGAAAGAATCATATGTTCAGTTGGTAAAAAAATAAAAAAAGGATTATTGCCTTAAGGCAACACGATGTCCCCATCTCTCCAAGGGAGCCACCTGAGTGAGATGTGTACATTGTGACACCTGCGGCTCCCTGCTTGCAGCCTCAGCATGTGAGGTCACTCTCATCCACAGTCCTTGACAAAATAACTAGTTTTGCTACAGACAACTTGGCTAATAGCAGATTTTGCAGGGACCACCATAATGAGGGATCCCGCTGAGGGAACAGCTTCATATTGGCGGTGATCTCAGAAGCTGAAGTTAGCTGTCCATGTGAATTGCTCAGTCAGCATTATGCCTTTTGAAATTGTATCAGTCAGGAGCAATGGTGTGTCCATCAAATGCACATATGTGGCTGTGGCGTGTGGGTGTGTGTGTCTCAGTCTGCTCCTTTATTATTCCATGTGTGTCGATCCTCTGGGAGTTACATCAATGTCCTTGTCGCCGTGGGGGAGTGGGCTCAGCCATTACAGCATCATGTGGCCTCGTCTAATTGTCTCACAGCATTTTTGTTACCATTCATCGCCCTCGGATAAAAGGGAGAGAAGACAGGGCTGAGAGGAAGGAAGGTTGATTCTGCACTATATCTGTGCGAGAGATTCAGAATTCAAGGTGGGAGCAGTGAACAAGAACAAAAGCCACCACAAAAGGAGACTGAAAGGGGAGAGAGAGAGAGGGACGAGCTGACGTTCATAAAAGTGGATAAATAACAGGGTGCTCTTCTGACAAAGATGCTAAAACAATCACACATGCGAGGGTCAGCGTATTCACACTCGCACTTCAAATTTTAATGAGAGACCGATGTGTGTGCTACTACTGTAGACAGTGCCTCCGGAACGATCGCCGCTTCAGATATCATACAAAAGAGATGGGAAAGGGGGAAAAAAGAGCGGAAGGGGAGTTATGTGTCTTTTTTGTCTTGAGAGCATGTGGGCAGACAGACAAAAGCTAAAGGCAACTCTCCACCGGAGAACTCTAATCACCACTGCCCTCCCCTCTTCGCCTGAACTCCTCATTTCTTGAATTTCCGTCTCTTCTATACTTAGGAGTGTCCTGTCAACAACACGCCATAATTCTCTGGCAAGTCGTCATTAAGAGCAGAGAGAAATTTGTTTTTAAATTGAACACTGAGAGTGCTCTTCTCAGAGTGTTTGTGCAGTACTGTCAAGCTTTTTAATTAAGGTGGCTTAACAAACATGTTTTCCATGCAGAACAAAACAATACAGGTCCTTTCAGAGTGTCTCACTGTGAACCATTGATAATGGCTGCACTGCAGTGCCAGCAGTTCACTTTGGACAGCCTAGACATGAATGGTATACATCAAAGACAAACAGGCATAATAGAATCTATTCCTGTAGGCTGCCCAAAGTGAAGCCTGTGGGCTGCCATAAGGTCCAGTCTGTCGCAATAAAAAAAAATGCAAAAGAATACAAATCGCTCTTTATGCTGTTTCATCCATTGTGAGGTAAAAATGCTCTTTAAATATCTAGATATTCTAATAATATGCAGTATTTATCATAATCCAAGAATAGTGGGCAGAGTGACACTTCGGGCAATCAATAAAGGGAATTTAGGATTTTAATTACAATACTACACAATAAAATAGCCGTTTTTTGCCCCCTTGGCCATATAGGGCATATTCCATACATGTGGGTGATAATCAAATCTTATCAATGTAGTGCAGGTACAGAAACAAGCGACCTCACAGGCACGTTTTCCTGAATTAATCTGAATCTCTGAACGTAGCTGCAGAGCCTTAAAAAAGATTCCTGCTTCAATTCCTACGACAACAGAAACCGGCTTCAACACTGCCTGCCCAATTCAATTAACTTTTTAAGAAATGTCATCCAAATTTAAACTTCTGAGTCTGAACATTTGTGTCTGAGAAACAAGCACAGTGTTACACGGT
Organism: Chaetodon trifascialis; assembly: GCF_039877785.1. Taxonomy (NCBI): domain Eukaryota; kingdom Metazoa; phylum Chordata; class Actinopteri; order Chaetodontiformes; family Chaetodontidae; genus Chaetodon; species Chaetodon trifascialis. The sequence goes on from NC_092066.1 coordinate 14,074,909, forward strand.
CACACGACATGCTTAAGGTGGTAGTGGGAGTAGATGACACACAAATAGGCGATACACATATTAAATAGTCTTTATTACAGTTTTTCATTAGCATGCAGCGCACTCTGCAAGCTTAAATGAATTCTTCATTCACTAGGAGATGTAATGAACTCTTTCTTGTAATTTGGCCCATCAATAATTAGGAGACCTCACTGAATGGTCTCTGGAAATGGTGGCTGTGAGAAATCCTATACCATTAATATTGCATTGAACTCTTTCAGACTTATTAGCAAGGCTCGGGCTTTAATGAGCCAATAGTCCTTAATACTGTCAATATTTTATCCTTATGTACGTTTGTCGATTGAGATGGGACGTCAAGCGTTGAGGTTAATGACCCTGAACATGAGGGTCAAGAAGGTAATGGAGAGCTGTTTTCAGCCATAAGAATAACTGAGTTAAAGACAAAAATGTTTAAAAGATGATCTCTGTAGAAGTTCATAATTGGGTCACTCTAACCCAAGTGTGAAACACTTTTCAAACTTTCACATCACCTTTGCTGCGACATCCAGTATATTATCTGCTTCAGAGATATAAGAGCAGATATGTAATCTCCTGATGTTGCGCGCTGCAGTTTTAAGTGCAAGGCAGCGTAATTTCTCCTCTGTGTTTATTTGAATATGGTCAATATCCATAAGGGTGTCTGTTCTCTGCAACACAGAAGTCTTTCATTTTCCCAGCAGCATTCTAATCAAAACTCCCCAAGTAATTACTGACTGAGGAGGGTCCAGGTGCTGGCAAAAGAGTCAGGGGCATTCATTCGCTCTTTAATGGCACCACTTGTTTATAAGCCTGAGTCCACCTACACACACCACTAATGGGCTGCACATAGCCCAGTCATGAATATGCATTCTCACCTTGGCTGATAGTTTCAAAAAGTAGACCACAGAATGAAAAGGAACAACAAATAGTGTCTCTCTGTAATTGGCTGTCAGCAAAGGTAATATGCAAATTTCAAGCCTTTCTACCCAAGGTATTGTATTGAATGGAGAGCTGCTTTTGATACGTGTGAATAGGCCTTGATCAGACTGAAGTCACTCGGATTAGACTGGCGGACCTACAAAACTGTGCTATAGTTTGCATGTGTTTGTTTCTTTCCCTGTCAATTCTCCAAAACAAAAGTTTTGTTCCTCTACCAAAGGTCTGCATGTTCTGTCCAAAGTCATAACAGAAATTTATTGCTGCTAAAAAGCTGCTCAGCTTAAAAGAAAGCACATTAAAATATGTGTGGTATCAGAAACAATTAAGGTGCTGGGTGGCACAAAAAGCAACCACGAATTTGAATAACCATGACCATTAATCATACATCAAACACACCCCGAAAGAAACTTTTTTCATTGTAAGTCAAAGCTCTGTCAGCATACGATGATGGAAAACAATAAAGATGTTATCCTCTACACAGTACCCTGACAGCTATTGAGCTGTCATTATACGATCATGAAGTCATTTCCATGCCTAACTTGAAAGCATATTATTATGATTAAAAACAACAGTGAAATGTCAATCAATGCCGTGCCATTATTGCCTCATATTCTGTCTCTGGAGATACCCACATGCTCCAGTTTTGTTTTTCTGTCCATTTTCTATTATGATCCTATTACCACCACAGTGGGGGGCACGTTATTGAGCGCAATCCCGAAAACCTGGGCAAAGCGTCTTCTTAAACTTATACTCTTGGAAAGAGACGGGAATGATGTGTGAAATGAAGCAGTCGCTTATCAACCACGCTAGACAGGCTGATGTTTGTGAAGGCACAAGACAGAAATTTGATGTGAGGCGTCCACTGCATTCATCCCGAGACAGCACAGTACCAAGACTGGTCTAAAACTGGATTAAATAACAGGCTGTGTCACATTTACATCATCTTTTTTATGGCCATCTACAGGTTAAAGTGAAGAGTCATCATGACTAAATAAGCAACAATTGAACATAAAGTAGAAAGAAACATCCTTGGTTTTAATTTACGATATAGATGTGGCTCGATTAGATTTGATTGACAGTGGCATTGTACTGCCAAAGTCTGATTGGTGACATCACTTTTTACAACAGGGCCACGCCCGCTGCACACCAGTGAGAAGAGTATAAGCATAACACAAATATCCATCCATCCATTTTCTATACCGCCTATCCCTTTCGGGGTTGCGGGGGGGCTGGAGCCAGCTGTCAACGGGTGAGAAGCGGGGTGCACCCTGGACCGGTCGCCAGTCGGTCGCAGGGCAACACACAAGACAAACAACCATTCACGCTCACACCTAGGGGCAATTTTAGAACCACCAATTAACCTAATGAGCATGTTTTTGGTCTGTGGGAGGAAGCCGGAGTACCCGGAGAGAACCAACGCATGCACAGGAAGAACATGCAAACTTCGCACAGAAAGGCCCGACCCAGGAATCGAACCGGCAACCTTCTTGCTGTGAGGCACGTGCACTACCTGCTGTTCCACTGTGCTGCCCCAAAACACAAATATCTCGTGGAAAGTTATCAAAACTGTTTTTAGTTTTGATTTTTGTTTTTTTTTTAATGCCTGACCAGAACAAAAGTACTTAGAGACTGACAGAGACAATGTCTTCAGCATCTTTCAGGGCATATGTTTGTAGTCGTTGTAGGTTTAACCTTCGTGTAGTCCACAAAACCAAATGACACCCAGGAGGAGTGGTTTCAAAAACACATACATATTTCTAAAAATTCCTTTCTCCCACAGCACTCTGAGAAATAATTCAAGACACACTGTGTGCACGGACACACTGCTGACTACATGGGCTTTGCTTCACGACAGTGTAGAAGACCTTGACTCAGGCTTGAGGGTAGTTAAAGCTGCCCAGGGTGCATTCCTAATCTGCATATCCGTGGCTCTGCATTTCTCCTGCTTTTCTACATAAAAGTATGGGAGCTGGCTAATCAGACTTCCCAGGTCAAAGGTTCCAGAGCTGGAGGAGAGAAGGATCCTCCTGGGAAGGGCATGTCCAGATGTAGCTTTCCGTTTCATCACATCTCTCCTATTTTCCATCTTACCTGCTAGCTGTGCAGAACAGGCTGCGGACAGCTGCACATTAGAGCAACGAGAATGGTTAAGCAATTCACGGATACATGAATTCTGTATTTTTCTCCAATATGTTGTGGCGGTGAGGCTATTTGTGGGGTATATGTTACATTCACACACCACCACTTCAACAATTGCTTCTGACAAAGCACTTGTCTTGGCTGTTATTATTGTTGTCAATCAAAAGATTTAGAGCCGACACGAAGGCCATTCAATATCTCTCTGGCTGCAGCTAATTTATGCTGTTGTGTAGAATGAAATGCAGAAAACCTCTGTTTAAATATGGCTGTATTCTCCAAAACACATCATCAGTTACTAAACTCTGTCTCTTTGATTTATAAGTGGTCCATGAGCAATATCCCCTCACATGGGCAGCCTCTTCATCATCTTCAATTACAGAGAGAGGACATCTGTATCTGCAAACACACGCTGAGTTTGCCGGCTTTAAAGCCCTAGCACCAAAAAGCGGAGTATTTGGGATTTTGCAAACAAATATTGATGCACACGGTTTGTGTGTGCAGCCTGAAAGATGTAGCGTCGCTGACATAAGTACCACCAGGCAGAATGGGACCAAAAATCATGATTTGAGCTGTTTTGTGTCTGATTGCAGAAGCATGGCAGGCACAGAGTGAGAGCTGAGGAAAAGGCCAATGCTCACCCGCAACATACTGCTCAGGAAGAAATATATTCCCAATCCAGACGATCTGCATTATCCAATTTCCATCTATAGCAGTAAGAGATAATAAAGCGAGCAAATGCGAATGTAAATGCTCGGGTACATGATGCATAATTGCCCTATTAATTGCTTGTTTGCTGCAGAACTGTTGCTGGGCTTTGGTGCAATATCTCAGAGCTTGTCCCGGTGGGGTGATACTCCCCTCTTCTCGCAGCCTTCCTCGCTCCTCTGTCCTCTATCTTCCTTCCCGTGGCCCGTGTTTATGTACTGAGGCAGAGAGCAGCAGTCTCATCACCGTCATTTGGATGAGAGATGGAGTCATCATCGGCCGAGTCCCATCGCTGCAGCCCCCACCACAATTGGAAAGGGGGGGGGGGGTGCTGTGTAACCATGACAACCACGCTGAATTGGTCAAAGGGAGCCAAGTCAAGCCAAAAACTTTCTTTCTTTTTTTTTTGATTGTATTTTTTTCCCCCGTCCTGAATGTTCTGATAGTGCCGTGCGAAGGGGGCTGGCGGGTGAAGAGGGGGGAATAAAATTGTAATGAGGCAGCTGTGAGGGACACCAATCTGCAGGGAAAGCTACTTTATGCAGAAATCCAATTTAAGAGATTGGCTTAGCGACTGAGTCATTGAAGGTAAATCCAATGGTAATTATAGGTAAATCAAAGGTGAAAGCATGCAAAACACTCCCATACACAACTCTCTCTCTCTCTGCCCCTCTCTCACTCGCTCCCCCTCCATCCCCTCACTATACTCATTACCACATATCACTATGTTGCTAACCAAAGAGAGACAGGGGCATGGTGCATAGCATGAAATATAAGCATAATGGTGGATTTTAGCCTTTGTGGCTTAAAGGGACGTGACACTCGTGCACACCCTTCATTTTGGATCATGCTAAAGACAGATGAGTAATTAAACAATATCCTCTCATTTCAACGCCACTGGGCAATTTAAATATCTCAATACGTTTGCCCCTGCCAGTCAAATTCATCCAGCTGCTGTAAAGGTGAGGACGCTGGCAGGGACGTTCTCGTCTTGTTCGACTGTGTTGGCATCTGACCCATGCAAACAGCCCTGCCTTTTCTAATCACCCCATACTATATCATTAACTACAGCCAAAGCAGGGATAATGATAATGATAGCAGAAGTGTGCCAACTCTCACACCTCCTGCTGGGTAAGTGCCAACTTCCCTCTGGGAGAGGATGATTGTGAGTGGGAGGCGACAAAAACAGTCAAATCCTCATAGCCAAAGTAGCCAATTTATCAGACAATAGCAAAGCAATACTGAGAACACAAGATATTTTTAAAAGTCTGACACATAATCCATGGTTTGACATTATGGAATGACATTTTAGAAGTAGCTTTGCCGCTTTCCTATTTGTTCTGCCCTCTGAGACGCACAGGAGCAGTACTTTGTTAGATTGTAGATAGAGGGCTAATAAATAGCTGAGCTAGTGGCTCACAAGTCATTTATCCTGACCTTTTATTTCAGGCAAAATCAATTTTCTGTTAATATGCCACTAATAAGGAGACACCTTTTATTTGTTTGGCTCTCAAACTGCATTGATGCCTTTCAGCAGGGTTGTGGCCAGACATCCCACCATTGCATTTTGATTTGTTGGATGAAATCAGCCACTTTGAAATGGTTCACTGAAAGCTCTAAAGGTGAATGTTAATGTGACAGCCGCAATGAAACTGGTGTGCAGCACAGGAGTACAAACACGAGGAAACGAGAGCAGAGAAATTCACAGCAGATGGCAGGGCTCAATCTTTTTTTCTTCTTCACTGAAAGCAGCACTGAATAATCTATTACATTTATACAATAGGTTGCCAGATTATGTCTGCTGAAAAGCTAAATTCAGCGCACCTGTGGAACATGTGTGCTCTTTTTCTCTTTTCTCCTTTATCAGTTTGACAAGATGCTGACATGTTGACTTTTAGACTTAAAGATGGATGTGACAGTGAGTGAATAGAAGCCACATAATGACAGTAACATTCATGTAATTATAAATATTTAACTATAACATTACATTACTTTATTTTACTTGCTCTTTGGAAAAGTGATAAGCATGACAAACACTGCTGACTCATCGAAATGGAAAGGTAGTAGCACCGGAGGCCTGTTGTGCCGCTTCTGCATGTGTGTGCTGCCAGTGTATTTGAATATTTTCACTTTTTACGGTTTCATTCCCAAGCTGAAAGCGGCATTTGGTTACACCTCTTGGAAAGTAGAGGTAGCCCTGTGTTCATTCACAATGTCAACATGGCATTTATCTCTGTTTCAGTTTAAACAGTGGGAGAGTTACATTAAAAGTCAATCAGAGAGCAGATCAACATCACAGCTAACATTTGGTCAAACTTCCCCTGGACTGCTGTTGCTTGAGAAACCTGTGCAGGTGAGCCGGTTGGAATCTAAAAGGCTTCGGGAACACAGAGGGAGAGACCGTTGCGTAGATACGACGATAGTGTGATCAACAGTTCGGGTCGATGGGGGCTGATAAGAGGCAGCCTGAGACTAAGTTCCTCTGACAAAACAATCAAGTCGAGCCATAATGCACAATTCTCCAGTGATGCGTACATCAAAAACAGTTTGATAGGCCGACGATTTGGTTTCAAGAGTCCCGGTTAATCTCCAGGGATTTGGGGTGAAGTGATATCAGCAGGCCTGTTGTTAACTATTGTCTCCATGTGATTCATTCTCTTCCTCTCCATGGAGAAACATAAAGAGACTGTGAACGGGATCCAGCAGGCCCAGCAGCTGTATTATGGAGATTTGAGCCACCAAAACATTTCTGCAAACATGCGCTGGGATCACAAATGCCAGCCTCGCTCATAGCCCAACAACCTTGTATTGTCACTGCCTCCCTCCTTGTCTACATTTTTACCCTTCTCACTTACCTCCACTTCCCAATTTATATGTAAATTCCCTCTTCCTTAAACAATGCAATATGCATATCTATCCTTTAGTGGCAGAGGCCCCTAAGCTTACAATAAATGGCCTGAGCCCTCACATGGAAAGCAGCCATGTGAGTCATTGCAATTTAGTACTTTAACTGTGGCCTTGTGAAAACACCTAACAGCACCTGAGAGTGTACATTTTCTACCATCTGTGGCAGTCTGTGACTAAAAATATAATATTGTACAGGTTGTAACAACCAAGGCTGGTAATAAAACAGAAACAGTAACAAGCGCTCTGTTAAACAAGTGTGTGCATGCAACAGTAGACATCTCCCCCATCCACAATGTGCCGAGCGCAGTGTTAACTGACAGTACAGGGAAAATCAGGTAGATGCAACACTGACAATGTGTCATTCTCAACTGTGCAAACCACACCAGTAAAACCTAGCTTTGCACAATGCCAAGATTAGATCTGACTCTGTCTACGCCTCCACGCCTCACCTCTCACCCATAACCCCTCAATACGGGGTTAGGGGTTTCCTCATATTTCTATGAGGAAAACAGCTAACAGTACAATAGCACACTATAGAGAAACATGGCAGACTTGCAGAAACACAAGATACACAAGCAACTAAGGTATAGTGTGTGTATTTGCACTGAAACACGCTCACACAAATGCATGCACACCGTATTGGCAATTCCAAGATTCCATTATTTTTTTCCTCCAAGGAGTACTCTACCCTAATGATCATTTATTGATACAGTCATTAAACATTTATCAACATTAACTAATTGCCATTTGCTAGCTTTTAATGATTAATGACCCCAAATGTGGAATTCTTTGTTTGATCACACAATACTGAAGTCGGTCTAACAGCACCTGTTAAAATTTCACTTCCATAATCAGCAACAAATGTGCCTCTTAACATACTTGTTTCTTTTCTCTGAACACCTTGGTGGGAAAACAGAGGAGGGCTTCTAATGGGACGGTCCAGAAAAGGCATTATATTTGCAAAATTACCCCATGCTGAGCTTGAGGGCTTTGATAAAATAACCTGATCACAAATTCTACGAGCTTGCAAGCGCTATTTGATTCCCCACCGCTGTGAGGTGAGCAGCAAAACAATATTTTGATGGACTTTTCAATTTGGACCAAACCCTGCAGCGTCCGTCAACAGATGGTCAAACGATGCCAGGTTCATCAAACACTTACATCTCAGCTCTTCCGGAGAACATGCTCACGTTCGTGTGTTAAAACAGTGGGAACTATTTGAATGTTGGTTAAGTTGCACTTGAGACTCGTGGTTTTGACTGATGTTGTGATTGTGGGTTTATAGTCACCTTGACCAAAAATATCCAACCCAAATGTTTACTGTTTATTCCCATGATGCTGCACAATTTAAGACCTAATTTACACTGGTAGAATATTTGAGTAATTGGCTGAAGAGCAGGCAGTGGTGTGGTCTGGATGCTCTCCGGAGCGTTAAACGATGTTGAGAGGGTCGGCTGTGGTGTTGAGCTAATACAATTTGTTTCCTGTGCCTCTGCTGCTTTGCTATGCTGGATTAATTTTCTGCTTTCACTGCGCTCCCTCTACCCATCTGAAAGGAGGTAAGCCTCCAACCACCAACACAAACGCAGAGACCAGTGTCGAGCTGGGCTCAGCACTGTGTCTTCTTACACTGTACACACACACACACGCAGGGGCACGAGCTTGCACACGCACATCTCTACTGCATGTATGGTGACCGGTTTTCCCAACGCTCCACTGCTCAAGCACAGAAAGGGATAAACGTGTTGGCAGCTGGCCCTCTAGATCTCAGTTCACAACACCCACCTCCCGTACCCTTCCTTCAATACAAAACACACCCTCAGCATCATCTCATCTACATTTGCCTCTGTGTCAGCTTAAAGGCGGACAATGAATTGTGCCGCTCAGAAGAAGAGAGGAGCCAATGGAGACTGCAGGCTGAGACGTCAGATACAGAATCAAGAGCAGCGGGGCGGAGAGGGATGTAGAAATTTATGAGTGTGAAAACTGGGCAGGGAGTGGGGATGCAGTAAGGGCTAAAGATTAGAAAAATAAGATGAGAAATCAGAGGGAGATGCAGACCGATTCAGGCAGAGGGCTCACACAGACTAGGGGAGCAAGGTGAGCATGTGGGACAGAATCATGGTGAGCGGGTCAAATCCATTTACCTCTCTGTAGCATCAGAAGAGGCTGTTGTGGCACAGACGGCGGGGGGCTGGTCTTCAATTCCAAATCTGAAACTCACTTTGGAAATCAGCAACTGAGACAAATAGACCATAAATAACTGCATGTGTGTGGAGAGGAAATATTACTGACAGCACCCCCGAGTCCCTTCCATTAAGTACTGATGTAACACATCTCTGAGGATCATTTGCTTTTTTTCATCAAATACTCCCAAGGCAATTTGTCACTGCATATTTATCATTATATTCAGACAAAATATCTATATCTAAGGGCTGTAGCAGCACAGACCGGGTGCCTTTACTGTAGAGTGACTTTCCACTGTCCATACACTAAAATTATGCAGTAGCACCCCCTGTGGTTATAGTAGCTCATACAGCTGGATAACTGTGCAAGTGCACCAAAGACATACAAAATGTTAGACAGCCAGTTAACTGCCGCTCAACACAATATAATTTATGTCTCCTCCGTATCAGGCTGATATGCTATTATTTTTCTTATAAAAGGCTTAAATTGTTGCATCGTTTTGAAGAATGTAGGTGTCTAGTGCCCATTTCTTGCCCTAACTCCTCACTGAGCAAAACACAAGTATCTGTCCTTGATTGCTACTCATTATCATACACTTAAGGGCTGAATGAAGGATGGAGAGAAAAAGAGAATAATTTGATGCTGGAGGAGACCTCTACCTTTTAAAGGCTACTTATGTGAGATCGTCCTTTTGGAGTGTTTTGATATGTCTTTCAAGTGGCTGGGTCTTTTTCTTCCTGCCTCTGCTATACTCTCTGAAATACATTTCCATACGGTTATTCCACACGGTGGAGCTGACCAGACAGGACCCCAACACAGACAGACCCAAACACAAAAAACACTTGCAGTTGAAATTCAGTTCACAGATACCTAGATATTTAATATGAAGATAACAGCAATTTGCAAAGGCCTCTATCAGTCCTTCAGTTTGCAATCGTGCCATCTTATGGTGCCCATGGAGCAGGTAATAACTAAAATTGCGTATACAACCATTTTTATAAATACTGTATGCTGCATCTCTAATTTACTCATTTTCCTGTTATTCTGAATAGTCTACTGAGCGTAATGCATGGTGATAACACACTAATCATACCTACGGTAGTCATCACACATGCCTCTGTAGAGCATATAGCTCAAATCCCGGATCTTCCTGTATCTGTGAGTCTTAATGTACCCTTTCACACATCTATCCATCACAGTCCGAAAGGAGATTGAAATAGTGCTTTACACTTAAAATTTGCTCTTTGTTCCGACATTTCACAGGCACTCAACCTCTTAGTTAAGACCCAAGTTATTAATGGGCTGTGCTCAGCTTGTCACAAACACATACACACACACACATACACTTTTGTGTGAAGGGCGTTTTACAAAGCAGTGCATTATTGTTATTAGAGCATGGGCGCCATGCCCAGTTGCCAGTGCTGGGTTGAGCGGAAGCAGTCATTAAATTTAAATTGAGCAATATTTTCTTTTGATGCTTCAGGAGCTCATGTAGGGTGGATTCATATTGGCTTGGCACTACTCGTTTATTTGTTGCATAAACTCAAATTTATTTGCTTCACCCATATGAATGTGTGCATTCATCACTGGGACACTTTAATAAACCTGATGCATGATGCTAAATTGCTAACTTATTAGCATCCCGTTGATAATTAAGTTTACTAGTTGACTGCACTTCTGAATCTAAAAGGGTTAAACAAAGGCGCAGCTGCATCAAGACAGTCGGAAAAGCAAAAAGCAAAAAGCAAAATACACTGTACATCTGAAAACATGCTTCCACATAAATATACAGTAAGGTAAACGGTTGTGCTGTGTGTATGGAAACAGCTGCATCTTCTCTATTCAAACTCCCACAATATGCAACTGTTCAACATGAGGTTGCAACGAGTATTATTAGGCTTGCCCTCCACCTCCTCCTCCTCAGTTGGTCAGGTTCACCCTCCAACACTTGCCAATCATCCTGTCTACTTTGAAATAGTCTCTAGCCTGAGGGTGAAGTAACCGGTGCATCTTGAGCCACCGCTGGCTCTGTCAAAGCAGACAGTCAGTAAAAGCAATTGCAGTATAAAAAGAAATACCGCTGCTCACCAACGCTTTTGACAAAGCATTGTCTGCAACACACTCTGCCGTAACCTTTTTCTTATTGCTTTCTAACATTCGTGGGCTCGGAATTAAAATGTTGGGTCTGCTTGGAGTGCAATCCAGAGATTTTCAGCCTCAAAAAGTTGACGAAGATATTATGTTTGAAATGTTGATGTCCTTTTTAAATTTTCATTTTCATATTTAAGTTTGTGTGGAAAAAAAATTACTCAGGCAAAGAAATATTCAAAAGTCATGAATGTAAGGAGGAGTGCATTTAAAAAAGTCCTTGAGGCTCTCACATTTTTTGGGCTGATAGCATTCATGCATTAGAAACCTTCTCTGGCTGAACTGGAAATAAATACCCCAAAACAAGGCACTGATAAGGCTCAGCTTTAATAATACAAGGAGTCTTGTCACAGCATTCGTGACACTAAGCACATTTTCTTGACTGTTTAACTGTGCACGTCATGTGACCTGCAGTTTCAACTGTGGCCACTAGTCAAAACCGCCACATACCCTGGCAGTTCCTGGCGGTTCCTGATGCTTCAAGTCAATTTCAGAGCTCATGGCATGTCCCATTTATGCATTTTTGGTGTATAATGCTGTGTATTGCAGGTTTAGGTGAGCTTTTATTCCACATGGTGTATTTTGATTCTTATCTTGGATGCCAACAGAATGAGAGAGCACCTCTTCTATTATCCTTTCAGTCAAAGACTGGCAAAGCAGTTAACTGCGTGGCTCGTCTGCCCCTCATGCTTTGATCTTCCCTTGGCATTCTCACAGCCTCAACCCTGTTTTCATTGGTGTGCATTAGCTAACAAAAGAGAGCGAAGAGAAGATAGATATCTCCCTGAGAACGGAGAGATCTCCACCTAGGGACTTCAAAGCCTGCTTTGAAGTTGGGCAGGAGACAGCAGCATCCACAAAAGAGAGGCGCTGCTCCACTGTCCTACCATGCTGCGTCATTAACTCTTGACTGCTATTCAGTCTTCTTAGTTATTGAACGTGGTGCGATTCCTCTCTAGTGTTTTCTGCAGACTGATCATTTCTTTACTGGGACCTGATTTTCTACACAGACCTGTCTTTGAATTTCAGCACCAATCTCAAAATATGTCAGAGTCAAGGAATATACTTTCATTTAATCAAAGAATGAAGAAAAGCAGCGACAAAATTAAAAAGGGGTTTTAAAACAGGAATGCTCATGCAAGGTATCGATCTAAACATATTTCGAAGAAAGTGAAAAATTCCTTGTATGACCTTTTTTTTTAAACTAATTTGAGAACAAATCTCACCTGCATACCTTGCTGTGTATGCGTTCATGTCACTCTTAGCCAGTGGTATGGCATCATTGATCTGTTAGTTGGATGGTTGGTCTACAACTTTTGTTCAAACTTCAATATCTAAACAACTATGGGATGGATTGCCTTGAAATTCTGTACAGATATTCATGGTGTTCTTCTCTCTCACTTTTCCTCTGGTGCCACCATGAAATTCACACTTGTGGTTTTGACAGCAAACATTGGATGGAATACTATGAAATATGAATTGTCATAAATTCGGTGAACCCCTACCATCACCAGGTTTCCCAAATACTTTGGGTTTAGACCAAATACCTGAACCAGTGACACTCCCATTGCTCTCAGCAGTTTTTATGCTTAGCGCTAATTAGCAAATGTTAGCATGCTAAAATGCTAAGATGGGGAACATGGTTACCCTTACACCTGCTAAACATTCACATGTTAATGATATTATTGTGAGCATGCTAGCATGCTGACCTTAGCATTTAGCTATGTACAGCATCATAGAACTTTTTTGCTTTTTTGTATGTAAAACAGCAAAACAAGCAGAAAGAACACACGTTCAGTCTCCACTCCACAACATTAATTCAAACATGGCAGTTTCCCAGTTTGTTGTTATTTTTTAGGCACCAGGTATGGCTCTCATAATGACCCTGAAAATGACAGTGATGGTGGCTAGTAAGCAGTTCTGCTCTGCTAGATCTATATAATTCATCTTGGCATACTGATTATGTTTCTCAAAGTTTCTTCAATTTTTCTCTAATAAGATATTTGTGGGAGTTTCACTTGGTCTCATTTGGGGGTCTGTTTTATAATGTGGGTTTAGTCAGTCTGTTTGCTAGATGCATTGTGTTGGTGGTGCCTTTATTTTCCTGACATCAAACAGAAAAATCTGTCTAATCTAACCTTTGGGCCAAACACTAAAAACAGATCCAGCACCAAGGTACCACCGGGTTTTGAATAACCTTTGCTGTTTCTCTGTGAGAGTGTTTGGGGGTTCTGTTTGAAGTGAGGCTGGAAAATAGCTGAGGTGCCTCCATAAACCAATCTCAGAGGACTTCTTTCTTTGTCTTTGGCCCTGGTTCCACCTCCACTGTTCTCCTCCTTCCTCTCTACCTTCCTTCCTCTCTTTGTCAAAGTGATACAGTAGGGCAGATATTGATTACCTCTGAGTGTGTGGTACACCTAGGAGTCATATGCATTTTACCATCCTCTCTCCAAGTTACCACACATCCTTTTTATCATCAGTATGCCACAAGGCAATACATCATGCAGAGATGTTATCTTTTTCTTAAAGGGAGTTCTTGTGGAGTTCTAGTACTAACACATAACTGCAAGTCTCATGTTAAGTAAACCATTATCAAATGAGCATCACTGATTGTTTTATCCTTCAAGTCTTAGTAATTTGGGAAATGATGGTTCTATCTGAAAATATAAATAACTAAAAAAAAAAAAAAATACTGCCTAACTTTTTCTGGGGGCAGCTATGCAAAAGGTTTGCACAGCAGCAGCAACAGAATAACCTGATGGTCCAGTTCTTCCCAGTATCAATACAGCAGTGAATATAGATGTGATACGTTGATTAAAATCCCATAAAGAAAACTGCGCCAAACCAACAACTAAGTATATGTATACTTCAGCCATGAAGCATTAGTCCCAACATTTGAAGATTGGACAAAGTTGAATGAGTCATGGTGGTTCAGTGATTAGCATAGTCCTCTAACAGCGAGAAGGTCCTGGGTTTGAAGCCACCTGTCTGCTGGAGCTTTTCAGTATACAAGAAAGGTACACTAAAGGTTAGGTGGATTGGAAACTCTAAATTATCCATAGCTGTAAATATGTCTGTCTGTCCTTCGGTTATTTCTGTGATAGAGTGGCATCCGACCATGGAGGCCAGGTAACATCTGCCTTTCATCCAACACATGCTGGGATATACTCTAACCTCCCATGACCCCAAACAGGATAAGTGGCATAGAAAATGTACAGGCAGATGAAACCTAAAAAACAGTCAGCAGTACTTAAAAAACACAAAATGACTGAAATGAGTGTGTTTTTTGTCTGTCTTACGTGCCGTGTTGGAGAGATGTTTGTGTTTTCAAACATTCAGCATGAAGGGACTGTGTACTCTTAAAGGGATCTATCAAAGATAGAGGAACCAATAAAACCTGGTTGTCCCTCTTAACAAGCAATAAGCCCAGAGAATTAGTAAAGATTTTCTTTCTCATTTGTTCTGAGTCTTATTCCCACTTGGACCAAAGAGACATGGTTGCTTCAGCCTAGGTGTTGATGAGCCATGTCATCCCAATTAGGCCAGCACCAAAAAGCAATCTGTTTTCAATTGTTATCTGAAGAAAATAAGGGAGGAAAGGCGAGACAGAGCAAACCAGAAGGAGGTGTTGATAAGCAGTGGACTACTGAACAGAGAATCATTCCTAACATGTGATACCACACAGCGCAATCACGCTGATTGAAGGAGAGAGTTTATTGTGCCAGTGCACAATTTGTTAAGTATTAGTATTTTGACATTTCTAATCTTTTCGGGGGATAGCCTGCTGTCTGGCTGTTCCCCTTGGCTAAAAAAAACCCTCTTTCAGACTGTAGTATCTTGAGTAATTTGCATGATTATGTTGAATATTAACACAAACTGGACTATTTTCACATTGTTATCATTAAGGGCCGTCACACAGCAGGGACTTGAGAAAAAATGACATGAAAATGTGAAATGGTTGCCACCGAATAATTTCCATCAAACCCATTCAAACCAGCAGCAATGCAAATGTGTGTCAGGTACAACACTTGCTCAATAAAAGGTTTGAAAAAGTTGGTGTGACGAGTCAAATAATACCTGAAATACGTCACTGGAGGAGCCTATGTGTACTCCAATATGTAGACTCCAGTGTCTAATGCTGCTATGGGTAGTCTATGTGTAGTCCCCAGGAAAAAAGGCTACGTGAGTGCCTCCTGCTTTTGATTGGCATACGGTTAACATTGGTTCGCTAGCTTACGTAAAAAAAAAAAGTGCTTTGACACTGTTGCCTTGCTATTAGCTCTACTTCATCCAAAAATAAACTACATAAACTTAGACTTAGACTTATGTGAGCATGGTCATTTTTGCAGAAAAGAGGTCAGGAGATATTCTGTCTTCAGTTAAAGGTATTTATTAGCACACTGATAAAATAGAGAATATGTACATCTCAGTCTTTTGGGAAATCACAGTCTGCAAGCAGTTAGCTGCAACTACCCGCCAAAATGAGAATGCCTGACTTACGGTTATCTGATTGGTCGAAACAGGTGGGAAGAAACCGTGGTTTAAACTTAGCCTCTTGGCACACAACCCATCCAATCCATAGGAGACAGTGCCCTGAAAGAGAAGATGCCTAGATCCTCCTCTATATGTAAATTATGTGTTACTTGACACAAGGTATGTTAAGTTTCGTTTCTGTGTTTTCTGAGGTTACTAAAGGTCATATTGTGTGTGTCTATGTGTGTGTAGCTTAAGGTTACTGGAGGGCATGTTGGTTGTGTGACCATGTGTATGTAGCTTATAAGGAGATGAGAGTAAAGTATGTAACTCTAACACTTAGACAGCTTTTATTGTCATTCAGTAGACAACAAGTGAACACCAAAAGAAATTTTGTTTGCAACAAGCTCAGCACAGGGTTGAAAAATCTTTAAAAAAAAGTGTGTGTGTGTGTGTGTGTGTGTGTGTGTGTGTGTGTGCGTGTGTGTGTGTGTGTGTGTGTGTGTGTGTGTGTGTGTGTGTGTGTGTGTGTGTCTGTGTGTGTGCGTGTGTGTGTGTGTGTGTGTGTATAAAAGTGTGTAGTGATATGTACAGGTATGATGAATGTATGTTAAAATAAACAGCAGAGTATTGTGGTATATACAGTACGTGAAATAGAACAGGTTGAAAATAGCAGCAGGAATACGCAGTAAGTTAAAGTTAAATATATAGCAGCACTAAGGTTAATATTAAAGTGAAGTTATGAAGAGTGACCTGAGGTGGTAACAATGGTGCAAAAATACTCATTTAGAGTTCAGCAGTCTGATGGCCTGGGGAAAAAGCTGTTGCAGAACCTGGAGGTCCTCCATCAAATGCTGCAGAACCTCTTTCCAGAGGCCAGCAAGGAGAACAGACCATGGTGGGGGTGTGAGGAGTCCCTGATGATGTTTTCGGCATGGGACATGCAGCGTTTGGGTGCAATGTCTTGAATGGAGGGGTGAGAAGTCCCAATGATTTTCTCCGCTGTCCTCACCACTCTCCTCACATTCTTCCAGTGAGCAGCACTGCAGCACCACAGAGATGCAGCTGGTCAAGATGCTCTCTATGGTGCTTCTGTAGAATGTAGTGAGGATGGGCGGGGGCAGGTGGGCTCTCCTCATCCTGCGCAGAAAGTGCAGGCGACGTGGTGTTCACAGACCAGGTGAGGTCGTCCGTAATGTGCACCCCCAGGAACTTGGTGGTGCTGACCACCTCCACAGCCGTGTTGTTGAGGAGAAGTGGAGCGTGTTTGGGCTGGTGCTTCCTGAAGTCGACAATGAGCTCTTTTGTTTTATCCACGTTCAGGATCAGGTTATTATCTTTGCACCAGCCCACCAGCTGCGCCACCTCTTCTCTGTAGGCCAGGTCAATGTCGTCCTTGATGAGGCCCACCACTGTTGTGTCGTCTGCAAACTTCTGCAAAAGTGGTTGGTGGCAGCCTTGGGGACACAGTCGTGTGTCAGCGGGGTGAACAGCAGAGGGCTCAGGACACAGCCCTGAGGGGAGCCTGTGCTGAGGGTGATGACACGGGAGGTGTTCTGTCCGACCCACGCCGACTGAGGTCTTTCAGTGAGGAAGTCAGGCAGCCAGTTACACAGGGGGGTAAACTACTACTACTAAACTACTCACTGACAGCTTATTTGTTTGGTGAAGCTACTCAACACGATGTCCTTCAGTTAACTGTCATTATAAATCTTGTGACCTTTGACAAATCATACAGATGAGAAACACAACCGATCAACAGGTCCGCCGTTGTAAAG
The DNA here is from genome assembly GCF_039877785.1 of Chaetodon trifascialis. Lineage (NCBI taxonomy): Eukaryota > Metazoa > Chordata > Actinopteri > Chaetodontiformes > Chaetodontidae > Chaetodon > Chaetodon trifascialis. Next base: position 14,092,203 of record NC_092066.1, read on the forward strand.
GCTGCATGAACCACTCAATACTGTTTTCCACTAATGTTGTATGAAATGACTATGTGGTATGTGGACATGGCAACTGGGATTACCATCCAAGTGTTTTCTTGTTTTTTTAACCCAGTCAGTTTCACAATACCAACACATACTACATGGTTCAATTTCATTACTAAAACGACAGTGAAGTATTTCACACCACCACCAAATTTCAATTAGTTTAACGTGGCTGCACTTCAGTTTAAATTCCTTTACAGTCTCAGTTGTTATTCAAATCATCCAGCAGACTGTCTGGGGCTTAAGGTGTTCCATTAAGTGCAAAAACTTCAACAGCTCCATCAATCACCACCCTGATCTGATGGAACTCATCAATCAGAAGCACAAAACATTATTTCATTATTTCCACTATATTCAATAGAAAATAGCTTCTTGTTTTCTTTAATACAATAACTTTGATAATTGACAGAAGGTGAACAGCCCCTCCTTGAAAATAATCACATTCCAGATATTGTGTATAATCACGATTACTTCTTTTCATCCAATATTATTCTTTGCAAAAAGGGATGGCATGTTCTTTGCTTATACTGCCTCATTCTAATATGGTTATTGTTGCTTTGTGCTGGCTGGAAATACTAAGCATACTGTAAATAAAAAAACTGATTCCCACAGTTTCCTTCCTTTTTCCCCCATATGTACGTACTGTATTTGCTTGTATATGTTTTCCTATCTTTCAAGTGATGTCCTTGTATTTTATTTTCAACCTTGGTCTCAGTTGCAAACACGGAGGCAGGCCAGATGGGGACTGGCAGGATTAGGTTTCATTGTATGTATGTGAGTAAAATGAGGCTTTTTCACTGTGGCCTTGACTAAGGTCTCTGAAGATTATAAACCTTCAGAAATGGACAAAAGATACACTCACAGTATGCACTGAAATTAATTAGATAGTTATTCTGGATGGTTGCCACTGCACTTCTGTGAGTGTGTTTTTAATTTTCCTGACCTCCTGGCAGATTGGAATAACAAACAGACAATTTTGCATTCACAGCTTTGCTCCCTGTCATATAGCAGCCACAAATGCACATTTTAATAAGACAAAGGACAGGTTAAAATATTGTATGTGCAAACCACATACTGCATGCATAGAGCAGCCTGTGTCTGAAGCCACAAACTGCCACACACAATATGCATTATTTTCCACTTTGCCTATATCCTTAACATCAGTAATCAAGTAATACAGCAGCTGTTACACAATCAGTTGTCACTGTATTGTTGATAAAAACAAGTATTTTGCTAGCATTGTCTCTGCCCCCCTGCATAACTTAGACAAAATGATCAACAGCTTCTGCTGCATAAATTAAGCCTGTACTGAAGGAAATTAATCTTGGACGACCTGTTACAGCATGGCAGTCTTTCTCCAGTTAACACTTTACCCGATGTGCACTTAGTGGGACCTCAAAAAGGCTCCACCTTGAATATGCAATCTAAGTGTAAACACAGAGGCACTTTGTACCCGCGATGAAGCCTAAACAACACTTGTCACCTTCCTTTCAGGCTAAGCAATCGGTCTGTTCTTGAATGCTACATCAGCCTTTAGAAAATGTCTCAGGTGTCACCTCTTTTCTGGATGGTTTTAGCTCATATTTTGGGTCTGCCATGAATAAATAATGCAAGGCTTTTATGACAGTGACAGCGTGGAGTCAAGCCATGGTTGAGGGGAGAATGGAAAGGGTGTATGTATGTGTGTTTGAGAGAGATACAGAGCATGCATGTTTTTGTGTGCGTGTGTGTGTGTGTGTGTGTGTGTGTGTGTGTGTGTGTGTGTGTGTGTGTGTGTGTGTGTGTGTGTGTGTGTGTGTGTGTGTGTGTGGAGTGTTTAGTGGATGCAGCTGGACTGGATGTATTATTGATGTGCTGTTAGCACTCCCAGGGAGTTGCAGTCTCATCAGAGTTTGCCAGGGGATTAACAGACTCAAAAAAGCAAACCAGGAAAACAGAGAAAAGGCACGGAGCGTATCCCTCATCCGAATCCCACCACCCTCCTCTCCCCCCCACAGAAATGAGCCATCATTTAAAGGCAAAAGGCATTATCTTCATATGAGACATCTGGCTGGGTCCGACACAACAGAATTATTGATTAGTTCTGATTTTATATAACAGCCTGCGACTATGGTGCAGTTTTCAAATGATGCCACATTTGTAATGACTTTCCACATGATTACACAGTTGGCACAGTCATGAGATGTTTAACCATTTCTAGCTGTATGTAACTGCCTTTCCTGTTGACTAAATCTCTTCCCCAAGCAGCACACACAAGGACACGCACATATACAAACATTGATCTACAGAACATGCCCAGTCAGTGTATCAATGAAGGCCGCGCTCCCGCCCTTCTTCCTGTCATCTTCTATTATGGTTTCATTAGGACAAGGAGAGGCACAGCCTGTGGATGGATGAATCGAGGAGCGCCATCCCTTTTCTAACTCACCAATCAGGGTCAGACAGCGCACCGCAGAGACTCATACATCCACCTGCTGCACTCCTTCTCTTCTTTCCCGCTTTGCTTTGTTTGTCTCCCACACATCCTCTCAATTTATGCTTGCATTTTTTTTTTTCCATAAAAATATAACAGGAGTCACGGCTTGCAAGTCGACAATATGTTTTGATTTTTCATATTCATTTGGTGTTAAGTGACGAGAGAAACAAAATATTCCCTTTGTTCACAGAACAGTGCAACCTTTGTAATTTACAACCAGACGAAGAGTCCGTGGCCTTGCTAGCGTCTGTGTGAGGCTGTACTCAGGCACAGTGCTGCTTTGAGCTGCATGCTCAGCTTTCTTACATACTCACAATGACACTGCTGATATTTAAAAAATGAACACAACGAAAAAAGAGAGTACGGCCGGGGCTAACGGGAATATCATCATCATCACATGACAGTAGAGGTGAGAGGATCACCAAAGTCAGTAGGCTAATACATCCTGAGGGGAACATGAGTGTCTGTACAACCTATCATGGCAAGCCATCCAATCGTTGCAGACATACAGTATTACAGTTCTTAGTGCCAAGTTGTTAGCATGGCTAAAAATGCTAAATTTGTCAGCTTCTCCTCTAACCCTCTGTGAGAGGACAGATCTGTTTCAGTAAAATGGACATGATGTTGAAGCAAAATTTGTTTATCTGATGACAGATGATCAATGCCAGCGATGAGTTGATATTGTTCCTGAACTGGTATTAAACACTATTATATCTAATTTTTCAAGATCATAACCCGTTTGAAATGTCTTATATGTGCATATGTGTATAAGAGAGAACAGACAAAAACAAACAGACTTTTTGTCAATGGGTGTGTTTGTGTGTGTGTGTGTGTGTGTTTGTGTGTGTGGAAAGCTCCAAGGTGTCTCGGCACAGCAGGAGAAATGCGTTCAGTGTGGGGGCACCTTCAGAGGGTTGACGCAAAAGGCAGATCTCAGCCTCCTGCCGGGCCCAACTCCAGTAAGCTGGGAAGAAGGAAAGACTTAGAGTGCGGGGCTCAGTCCTGGGAATCCACCCTGAACCCACATTAAAGACTGGAGATGCCAGACCGCACCAGCCTTGAAGATCAAATAGAGCGAAGATGCAAGCTGTGAACCAAGAAGCTTTTGCCATGCCAGTGTTTAATTATTGACATTTCCAGTGCTGCGAGTCAGTTTTGTCAACTCAGCAAGAGAGAATACACTTAGATTTTGATTTAACGCAATTAGTTGCATCAGACCGGGGCTTGTCTGAACTGCAAGATGATGAGCTAGCTGTAAATAAAGTGCAACTCCACTGCTGCTGGATGAAAGATACCAACATTGTATTTACATATACTTTGAAACTGCGAATAAACAAAATGGGGGAAAAAAAACAAAGTTTCATCACAGGAATAAGTGCATATATTTTAGTATATCATGACAGGGACAGGTTGACATTTATAGGTAGAATATTCATAGTGCCTGCGCTATTGTGCTTATGAAACATCAAGCCCCTAACATACTTTCAAATATGTGCAAACCTTTGACTTCTTGATAAACTGTATTCTGTCAGTCTGAGCACTTAAGACATTGCAGCTTTTGTGAAAGAATCCCCTCTCATGAATGATTGAAATGGCAGCGTCAGAGCCCTGGACACCATAGATACAAGTCTTTGCCTCAGTTATTATGACTGACAGCTGACAAGGGTTTCCTCGCAGTCTGGGGTCTAAGAAGCCCACATCCCTGGGCACCATAATCCTAATATAATTATCTGTTCACTGTAAAAGCCTGTTGCACTCTAAGTAAATCACATTAAGGTGCACAGGGCTTTAGACATGTGCCTTTATCCCACCAAGCAGGCACAGTATGTGGCCAGCTCATGTGTCATTTCATATAGGCCACAATCTGACTGACACCCAGGGAGATGGTAGTTCTCTCACACTGCTTCTTTTCCAGCTGCGAGCAATGTGAAACAGGGCTGTGGCGCTATGCTTTGGTTCTCTCACCATGAATATGGTTTCAGCAGCAGTGGAGGAAATGGGAAATGTATTACTTCAAAAATGTTTAAAGACCAAGGCTAATAGGGGACTAAAAGAGAAGGTCAAGCAGCAGGACATACAGTAAATTATATTGTGCTCCAGTGATAAATGTGGAGCTTCAGGTTCTACAGCCTGTTTTGCCAGCAGTTTTATGCTTAGACTTTTTTCCTGAATCGTTAGTCAGTAAAAGTTCAGCCACTACACACAATGCAGATTATTTTGATTTGATTAATTTTGTTTCTTTTGACAGTTTCAGGCTCTTCAAAGTTAACCCCACTGATGAAACTACAGATGGTAAAAGTCTAATTTCGCGGCTGGGGAGCCATAGACAGGACTTCATCACTGGTGGTGGAGGTGCAAAGCGGCACATACTAAAATGACAACACTGATACTTATTACTGTTGGTAAGGTAGTTGAAATGCCCTTCAGGTACAGCTTGAACACTAGTTGAAAAAGCATGCATAAGGAAGTGGATCAATTTCCAGATGATACACTGTGATCTGAATGATCATCTTCATCGTATATTTAACTTGAATTGAAATCTTTATTACTGTGCAGTACATTGTCCAGAGAGAGAAGTGAATCACTGTCTTTAACTTATTAGCTGTGAAAGGTACTTGGCCGCAATGAACTGAGAGTTGTTTCTAAAGTGTGTGCCAAGCATCTGAAAGGGATCCACAAGCAAAAACCTATGCACAGCTTCTAATTCATTGATTTTACGTTACTCATAATGTAAACCTGTAAATGGAATCCTCACTCACGTGATCAAGGCATTCTTAAGCTAAAATTACCACCACAACCAGTCCAGATACAGTTTACATCCATGTCTGTCTAGACTCGTACATCTAATGAAGACTGAAATGGAAATGGTTTATCATTATGTTGACGTGTATGATTCCAGTGAATAATATGGTGTTGAATAATGGTCTTTGCAGAACAATATGATGTCATGGTAAAGCTGACCTTTGACCTTTTGGCCACAAAATGTCATCACTTCATCTTTGTATCCGATGGGACATTTGTGTGAAATGATGTCATTATCGGCGTATGAATTCTTGAGTTATGGCCAGAAAAGTGTTTTGTGAGGTCACCACCGAATTGTAATCTATATAATAAAAATGAGTCCAAGTGGACCGTTGTGCCATATTTGAAGAAATTCCCTCAAGGCATTTTGTGATATTGCAATCACGAGAACGGGATGGACTGATACAAGGACGGATGGACGGAGGGACAGACAACCAGAAAACCTAATGCCTCCAGCCACGGCTTTCACTGCGTTCATGGAGGCCTAACAATCAAATAACAAAGAGGAGCATATATAATAAAACAAAGTTTTCCTGATTGGATGTTTTATCCCCAGGACTGATTTGTATCATGCTTTATCACTGCTGGTTCCTGCAGTCGACACAAATGAACTGAAAATGTAAAACCCATCCTGTAATGAATGAATGTTAAACAGATTGGATGGTATATCTCTTGGGACTAAATTGCTTAGCTTTGTCCACATTTATTCATTACAGGTTGAATTTTTCAATTAACATTGATTTTTATTTGTGCAAAGGCAAACCAATTAATATTTCACTGAGAAATCTGAGCTGGTCGGAACAACAATGTGTCTAATGTTAGTCTATCAGACAGCACTCACATATTGACTCTCAATATTTGTCCATACAGACAGACAAGGCTGCTGTCTGACTTATACCAGTAAACACATACAAGAGGCTGCAGGTAGTAAGGGACAGTTGTCATTTCATCCACAAGGACACCTTGTAAGAGATTGTTTATCCTAACAGCAGTCAGTCATCTGGGGAAAAGCAGGTTACCTTAATTGTGTGTGTATGAATGTGGGACTGTGGGTACTGCATGTAGGCAGGTGTCTACTGTATTATACTGTGCCTTTATGCAAATACTATGATGAACCTTACTGTTCCTGATGTGAGACTGAGGAGTAATTAACATTGTTAACATTATTCAACATTATTATCATACTCGATTAACATTAAGTAACATTGTTTTTTGTACATGCAACATTTTTGGGTACAAAGCCCCTGAGCATGAGATTTCACTGGGCACAGCTGCGTTGCGATCTGGCTGGCACACAGTTTTGTTCTGTCCTCCACACAGCTTCATGCCACATTGACAGCGTTTCACAACTGAGCGCTTTTCCTCCCTGTCGACTTGCTCAGATTTTGTGATGTGGTCATTTTTCCTTGATGTTTGTGCTTCTATTGTGGGTAAGCAGGCCACGTAGTTAAATGGTTGTGTGTCTGTCTGTTTTTAATTGTGGTTATTGTTGACATATGATCTGAAATACACAATTTATTTTGAATATTTATCGGATTCTCTATGCCATTTCTGTGTCTGACTTCCCGCCTGGCTTGATCTGTTCTGTGCAGCTTGACGCCGCTTCCATCAAATACAAACTGGGCACATATTCTTCATGGCGCAAAGTGGAGAGCTGCTTCTAGGACGCTTCTGCATTGTGCTGTGGTGCTTCTGGTAGAATCGCAAGCACTGTTTGCCGGGATCGGCTCCAGCGGCCATGTTGCAGGCCAAACACGATGCAGCTGTGTCCGGTGGAATTTGCGGGTTATGGTGACCTTTGGAGCTGTGCTTCAATGTGGTAAGCTCAAAATCAAAAGGGGAAAAAAGCCAGTGGAAACAACTGATGGAAACAGTCATTTCCTACATAATGATACCATCCCACCAAAAGTAGAAAAGGCTAACAGATAGCCTTCCTGTTGATGCATAGTTTCTGTTGAGAGAACTCTTTCCAGTGTTTTCTTGAAATCTTAATGGGTGGTGTTGTGAGGCTCATAAATCAAATGAATCTTCAGAGTAGATCACATTCTGATAAAATTCTGGCCTCCTCCGTGAGAGTGGAGGATCTTATCATACGTCATTTGATCAGAGAGACGGTGTGCTGCTATGTTAGCTGTAATCAATTCGGCAGCACATCACTCACTCGATACAGTGCAGATGACTGCAGGTTTCAACGCGTATCATTTAGCAGCCACGATTACAGTGCTGACAAAATTCTGTTATTGTCACTGGATGACATGTTAAATGACACATCTGTGGTTCAGTGCCATGAGTCAGATCAATAGAGATGCAGGAGAAAGGTAAGCACTGGGAGCCTTTGCACAGACAAAAACTTTCAGTGCAGTTACTCTTGTTTAGTCTTACTTTGCCACTCTATTTCTCTGTGGGTGTATCACTTCACGGGAAGCGATAATTCACTGCCAACCTGCTACTGAATTCAACCAGTCAAAGCGGTTTCAATGTCAGGCAGCAGGCCTGAAAGTTCTTCATTAAGGGTTCATTAAGTAATGAATTTAATGTAAAGCTGAAGTTCTTAACATTGAGAAACCCAGGAAAAGTACTCTAGATGTGTGTGTACTATCAAAAAATGACATCCCCAACCTTCAGGCCCATGGATGAGTCCACAGAGAGCACTGGGAAGAGGAACAGTGATTATTATGCTTATTCGCTGTGGGTGTGTGCTTTGGGCTACAGGGTTAGCTGCTGAACCAGAGTCTGCTGCTGCTGCTGCTGCTGCTGCTGCTGCTGCTGCTGCTGCTGCTGCTGCTGCTGCTGCTGCTGCTGCTGCTGCTGCTGCTGCTGCTGCTGCTGCTGCAGTGGCTCACCTTGGCTTCTTTGGCTCATATGTGCACGGGAGCACAGTGTATCATTGTCATCAATAACCATATCGAACCATCTCATGTCTCATTCACACGTAAGAAAACACCGAACATACCATGTGTTGTCATATCATATCATATGTTATCATAATGAACATGAACAATGAACATGGCTATTGTTAGTAAGTTCAAATTTCTCAAACTTTCTTTCCTCCCTCACTTTCCTTTCCTGACTGTCCAGTAGTTCATACCTGGCTCAGTGGACTCACCACTGGTTTTATGCACAGCGTTTCACTTAATGTTGCCTGATAAGAACAGAGAATCTCGACAGAAGGCACTGGTGTCTAAAAACAGCACTGACAGGAAAGAGGCAGAGGAGAAAATTGCAAAATCAGCTGGGGCAGTGCAAGCGGGGCACCAAGGCCACGGTGGCCATGGGGCATATCATTTTTGGAGGGGCACAAGGCCAAACTGAGGGGGCACGGTAGCCATGGCTCTCATGGCCTCCATGAAACTCCTGCTCTGTCTGGGAGCACAGGCAAAGGAACATTATGCTAGTTCTAAAAGTTGAGAGAGTTACTGTGGGTTATTGTTCCCGAACGGTAAATGGCTATGAAATATTTCCAACATGTCTCTGGAATAGAGTCTTTCAGCAAGATAGCTAACCCCTGCTAACCACATGCTTATTGTTAACAGGTCCATGTCACCAAAAGTAACCCTGTACTGTTATGTTCTGTAAGTGTATTAGGGGTAGGGGTAGGGTTAGCTCTGAAGGAAGATGTGCAGCATGTTCTCATTATTACATTTGTTGTTACAGTCCACTGCTACCACTGTTCTTAGCACTGTACTTGTACAATATGTTTCAGCTCAGTCATGACAGTCTAACAAGCATTTAGCTTTGTTTTTCTACCTTTGCCCATTTTGTTATCCTCCTCAAAAAATACAAACTGTTCAAGAACCTTTCAAACTGTCAGACCTTAGTGACCTCCGTCCACGCCAAACTGTTTATCCTGCATCTGCATCAGCTTAACCTTGTCACTCCGCAGCCTTATTACCAGCTCGGCTTATTCCATACATTACTAGTGCGCGCAGATGGAGAATGCTCAGCAAACTCAGTCAGGCATAACTAATCACTCTTGCAGATTGGTTCCTGGTTTTGACAGGTAGCTCTGGTGGCTTGAGTGTATGATTATGTGCATAAATATCAGTGTGTGCACAGGTTGCCATTGTCCTCCCGGGTTCTCTACAAACAGACTCAGAGCCAAGGTCGTGACATTAACCCTCATTTTTTCCCCCTGCTGGACATGTGTTTTAAGTTTCAGAGACACTGTGTGAGAGGTATTTTCAAATAACCCTTTCCCCCCCAAGGCAAAAAATTACCCACATTCCCCTTTGTTTTTGCAGGAAACTTCTTGTGTTTTGTGTCTGAAAAGTAATAGTTGTGTTATTGCAGCTACAGCTCAATCATCCAGCAATAACTCTTAATTTCCAGATATGTAGAGTAGAATTGTAGAATTCAAACTAAAAGCATTTAATCATTTTTCTTCCGAGAATTGATTTGATTAGTGTCACAGAGCAGCTGCTGGGGGACTTTTTCTCCATTTTTTTTTTAAATTTTTTTGTCAAACGACCAAACCCAGACACAGAGTAGAGTTGTCATCATTGCCTTTAGATACAAGATGCAGACTGTTGCTTTCTTAGGCAGAGGAGCTTTTCCAAGGGGAGATATTAGTTTGCAACTGCGTTTTTCACTGCAGAGAGGCTCTTATAGTAGTATGGCTCCAGCCTGACAATTCAATCCACTGTTCGTTTTCGCACACTGAGCCTGGCAGCAAAACCACATCTGAATGCATGAAGTGGTCTCAGCAGCCCTGACTGTAAATGAGGCCCAGACACTGTTGTACATCACATAAAGCCCAATTTGAGAAAACTCACAGTTTTCAATTATTAAAAGGCATGGGGTATTTATGAGGTCTCATTCTTTTTGTATGTGGATGCATCTGCTTATAAGGAAGCTTGGTCTGCTAAGATTTTGTGAAAATTTGTTCGGGAAAAAAAAGAAAAAAAAGGAAGACATGATGTCTTTCCACTGAAGTTGTAAGTCAAATTTAACCGGTTCCAATTTCTGATAATGAGAGAGAGTTTCCCTTTCAGCATTGTACCTTCTTTGCTTGCCTCAGCGTAATGAACTTCAAAAAAAAAAAAAAGAAAAAAAAAAGATATAAATCTTCTCTTGAACAGACACAAGCTTCCCAAATGTTTTAATATGAGAGAAATAATCTGAGTGACTTTGACCCAGTAGTAGGTCTATCTGCTGCAAAACATTTCCATACAATATGAGAAGACCTTTTCATTTCCGGACTTGTATTTTCCTGCTCTTTTATCTTTTACCAAACATCAATATATTAACAACAGCAGTCAATTTTCAGTGAGGCTTCTATCTTCACTTAGCATGGATCAGGGGATGGATCAAAATAGATAAATAAAGGAGCTAATGTGGGGGTCCTACCATCATTACACTCCCCCCGCATCATTTATGCACGACTAGAGATAGAGGTAAGGTTGAGTTCTCAGAATGCCCTAAAGGTAATCGACACAGTACAGGATATTGCAGAGCTGCTTTAAAGCTGGTTAGTCACATGGAACTGTGATTAATCAGTGATTTTCTTCATGTTGTCCAGCCATGATTGCACCCAATCTGCAGTATTGAGCAAACTGATCGTTTTCTGCAGTTCGAAACATGGCTGCCTTATGTGATTACTACCAAGCTGTAAACTATTCAACCAGGATGCATCAACATCTGTGTTCAAAAAGTATGCTTGTCACCATCTTTACATTTCCGTGACACCCCCTCAAATACAAATTTTTCTCACCAACTCAAGCTCCTCACTATCAGAATAATGGCTATAATGGCTGGGCGTGGTTTAGATGTGACAACAGCGCAACTGTTCATGGGAAAACAACAATGGCGGCTCCTGAAGAGATTAGCATAGATGTTGCGATAGCATCAGCCATATCAGACCTGGAGACTTCATTGAAAGAAGAGCACAGAAAGACACATCAGGCTTTTCTCTATGGAAAAGATGCTTTCGCTCTTTTCCTGACTGGCTCCATCAACAGTTTCCCTCTCCTACTCAGTCGTATGGTTCGTTGATCTGATTGGTTGAGTTAGCCTGTGATAGATGGTGACATACAGATGGTTTACCAATCACCTGCCAAGTATTTTTTGCAAGTGCCTGCCCTTTTCCAAATTTTCCACGGACAACTTCCCAGATGGTTTTGTGTAACAAACCATCTGGCACGTCAGGTTAGTTCTCTCTCACCAACTGCCTCTGAAAAGTATTTATGCAACATGCTGAATTGTCATCAAAATGCAGAGTTACAGTTCTGGACACAGTGCAATAACTGCATAAGTGGCACCAGAGTGTGGTTTGGTGTCAGAGCCATTAATGTGTTAAGAAAACTGAATACCGTGCTTAAAGATTGTGCCCTGTTCATTTCTATAAAAGCAGCTCACTCGGCGCAAACGCTGAAAAAGGTTTTCTGCAGGTTCCTCCATTGTTGGGGCCATAGAGCATACGCACTAGAGTCCTTGAGAATGGGTCAAGAGCATGGCTGTTAGTGTCTTCCTTTGACTGTGCCAGGTGACTTCCTGCCACTTCAATGCACACATGAATGGCATGAAATACATTTCTGATATGTCTTTTTTTTTTTCAATTTTATTGCATCAAATGGATCAAATTCTGACTGTAAAAAATCATTCTGATGTGTTTCTACTCCTCATTTTACAGCCTTTCCTTTGTTGGGCTAGAGTGTCTCTTGACCCCTAACGCTAACCCTGCAAAATTTGGCCACTGCGTCAAAATCATTTTACAGCCCAGTATTGTTCTCAGGGCGTGGCCAGGGCAGACGTGGAGGGGATTAGGATTACAGATTGACAGTGAAAGTTCCACCACCAGGGCTGGCTGGCCCTCCTCAAGCCACACAAAAAAAAGAGAGAGAAAAGAGTTTATTTTGCCGGTCTAAGTCTTAATATTATTGTCCAATCAGCAGCCTGAATATCACTTTCCAACCAGAAGCCCCGTCCCCTTGGGGTGATTTCAATCAGATTGATAATCACCCCAGGCGCTCTCATAGACCTGCATGTTGAGATTTTTTTTTTTTTTTTTTTTTTTAAATTTTGGACCCTACAATTAATTTCTAAGGGCTCCAGGAGGGCTTGCCCCAACATGATTTCGTCATACGCACTGATGCATGCTCGGATGATACGCACAGCGGGCGAAAGAAAAGAAAAAGAAAAAAGAAGTAAAAAGATATTCACAGTGCGCGCATGCATCGGGACTCGGGAGACTGCAAGATCGACATGTCTAGCAACTGCAACATTGGCCATGCTTTCCATGGAGAGAGAACTTGTCAGGAACATGCCTGATTTCAATGAGAGGGTAATTGATCACTTTGCCTGCTTCAAAGAGAGGCGAGCAAAATTTCAGTACAAGTGATGAGTGAGTGTGTTATTAAATGGTGACTTGTGTTATGTTGTACTATCCAAATGTTGAATTGTAAATAGTTGTATTGACTGCATATTGCCAGCCAAATACCGTATAGACTGAATATGTTCTGGAAAGATTTAATTAATTATAGTTTTGATGATAGTATAATTGGATTTGATTTGATTATTGCTATGGCATCCATGGTGCCTATAAATTGCAGACTGTGCTAACAGTGATTTCATGGGCAAACTAGTAGCTGACAATATATCTATTGATGGCCACGGTGGAAGTGTTTTATTGTGGAACCTAATTTATTGTATTTGAGACATTTAACTTGATATAGCTATACAAAAATACTGTACAGTATGTACAATTCATGTCTGGTGTTGCCATCTAGTGGTTGAACAGGAAAACCAAATTAAACAATACAATGTAACACTGTAAAGTTAGCTATCTGACTTTTATTTAATATTATTTTACTCACTGAACGGGTCATCTTAGCCATCATCGCAACAGTTGCCCCCCCTGAGAAATTTGTGAGGAGCCGCCACTGATATTGTAATACTAGCTTGTTTTTGTGTGTCTGTGTGAGAGAGAGAGAGAGAGAGAGAGAGAGAGAGAGAGAGAGAGAGAGAGAGAGAGAGAGAGAGAGAGAGAGTGTGTGTGTGTGTGTGTGTGTGTGTGTGTGTGTGTGTGTGTGTGTATTTATGGGAAATCTATAAAGGCAAAGCATGGCACTCTGGAGAAACCTGATTAGGTTTGAGTCGAGCTCAGAAATCAAAATAAATTTGGGAGATGTTCCTGCTCTCTACTATTACCTGAGGCAGGGCCATTTAGTCAAGAATTAGCTGCTCAGCCTCACCACGTGCACAGTTAATCTAAACTAAGCTGATACAGGTTTTCTAATGGTTGCTAGTGCACAGCTGATGTAAGGTTCTAGTATGTGAAGTAATTACAAGCCGTAGCTTTGTCATGGGGAACATTCCTCATCGTCATGGTCTCTGAATGCAGGTTACATGCTTGTATAGCTAAATGGAACATTAATCTGGCTTTAGTGACAAGGCCCAAACAAGAGAATTCATTCTATAGACATTTTCTCTTTTAAGAAATCAATAATATGCTTGATTGTAGTCTGAGGTTATATGCTTTAAAAGTTAGTCATTAGGGACAAATGGGTCTTCATGCCTCTCTGAGATTCATTAAACACAAACCTGTCTGAGAGCAGTGTGTGTCTGCATGCATTCACATACCAGTATGCACTTTGCTTTGGCATATTTGCAGTGACATATTTACATTATCCTATTTCTCCACAAGAACTGGGTTTGAGAGAGACACGCTCCTTTGTACTTGAACACAAGCTCCAATGGGATTTGTGCTTTTTGCAATCCTCTCTTATCTTCTTTTACCCTCTGTGATGGCATGCGGGCTGACATTTTCATTTACTAAACTTGCCCAGGTAGTACAAGGATGCAGCTGTAAGTCTTTTACAACAGGACAGATCCATAAAAGGGGTTAGCGATAAGTGGGAAAAGGTGACATTGTATTATTTATTTGATCAAGTTACACTTGTGAGCTCCTCCATTTATTGATAGATACACCTCAGTCATGGCTCACTAATGAAGAGCTAAAACCTAATGGCTCAACAACCCAAGGCCAAGGACAGTTTGCCTTTCAAATGGACTATCCTCAATAAGAGTTTGCTGTGTCGATATTGAAGTTGACTTTCTTTGTGAACAAATTGCTGGAAACTCACTTTCCACCAAAGTTTGCTCCTGATATATCCTTTGATTATTTGTGGGCTTAGGCAGACATTAGTTTTGAGCTGTGTGTCCACATATCCCTTAGCCTTAAAATTAAGCTCAGTACGGCAGCCTTTACTCCAAAGATTCACGATTTTCAAAATCAATCTGTTCTACTTCTCCCATAGGTGTAAAATCTAGTTATGGATGGATAAGAAATAGCCATGGATGTTATACAAGGGGGTATTTGACCAATCCCAGGACTCTCTGCCGACAACTCGCAATATTATGTTCCATAGACCATATCATCACAGTCCTTGCACTGCCTAAAATCAGTACCAGTGTTATGCCCTGAAGGTTTCCATTCCAGAGTAATGTCCACTCAGCAATGTGTCTCCGCTGGAAGATAGTCCAGATGTGGTCCCGTTATATTCAGAAATGACAGATCATTACCATTAAGCGCAGAACTAATCCTTTCATATGGAAATGCATTAAACATATAGATAGGGGGTTAGATCCATTTTCGCAGAACACGTTTCAATGCCAGAAGCAATAGTTTATCAAGCAATTAATATTTCAGGCAGAGAAGTGACACATCTTTACAAGGTAAAGTCAGCAAGAAAAGTCAGAGACCTTTCTCAATCTTGATTATAAAATACTTCAATTCCAGAGAAGAACCACTGTGATTAAATCTGTTCTGATTAATGGGAGTTACATGTATCTGTAGTCTGTGAAGAATTTTGAATTTTCTGTTGGGTTTCTCTACATCCACAGCAAGTCAGTGTGGTAGACTGTGATGGACTCAAAGAGCTAGCGTGGCACCTTGAGTCTATGTTATCTGGTAAAAGCTGTTTTTTACTGGGAAAGTCCAACATATTTGAATCTCTTGGGCCATAATGTCCAGTGAAAATAATTGCAGAGTTAGATGTGAAAATATTCTCTGCTCACTCTAAACCCTCTTTCTCACTCCTCTCGGTGAATTAAAAAGTTTACTTTGAAGGTTTTGGTGAGTTTTATTTCATTTGTGCAGAGTTTGAATGAAGTGTGTTCAATAATGATAAAATTACTGTTCCTGTAAATGGAGTCTGGTGGCTTTGGCGAGAGCAGTATACAGTAGCGCCTGTTTCTGGTTAAACATAAAGTTTCTTACACTTTAATAAAAAGTAGTAGTGTCTGACATAGTGTTGTCAGACACTTAGAATAACAATCTGAGCCTGTCAGTGGCAAAAACAAGCGCTTTTAGGCAGTGTACTTTAACAGTGGAGGGATTACATTGTAGCCATTTCACGGCTGCAGCGCTTTCACTCAATACTGGACCAATTTCAGTAACTGCTGTCCCCATTAGTCACTTACACACAAAACCATGGGAAAATAAGGTCCATGGACGGACATAATATTTTGTGAATTTCAATCATTTGTCTCCTAATCTTCCAGGACAGGACTGATTGGGAGAGACAGCCCAGGTGTGCGTCACAGCCCAGAATTAACCTGTTAGTTATCGGTTAATGGCTGTTGGGCTATTGAAAGCAAAATGACCTGAAACTGACATCCGTAATTTAGACAGTAAAAACCATATAACTGGAGTGAATGGTAGCTGCTTCATTAATTGCAAGATTGGTCTTACAACTCATGGAACCTCCACCGCACAGAAGAATGTGTCAAATTTCACCAACTTCAGTGCTTTTATGTCAGGAATGACAACAAGATCTCTTATCTCTCAATGAATAGAAATGTTTGTTTTTAACTACTTCAGAACTCTTCAAAGGAACTGCAGAGAGACTGTTAAACATCCTCATTACGTTGATCTCTCCCGGCAGAAGGAAAGGCAGGATGTGACAGATGAGAAATGGAGGGGAATAAAGTTGAATGAGGAGGAGCAGACGTGTGTGTGTGTTGATATCTGTATGTAGCAGGTGGGCGTGAAAGCTGAGTGAGATGGAGGGAGATGGTGAGAGCCAGAAAAGTTGTGGAATGGTGAATTTGCAGTAACCTAATGAGCGTACCAAGGGGCACATTAGTTATTTATTTCCTGAGCTTGTTTCGTTAAGAGAAGGGCACAGCAATTAGCTTTGAGGAGATGACATCCCAAAGCGCCCTTGTGCTCGGCTGCGAGGCGGCACAGGAGCCCTGTCTGAAATGCTAAACAACCTGTAGGGCCTGGTGAGAGGGGGAAGGGAAATAGCGTCACGCATGTGACCCAGTGTGACATCTCTAAAGCAGCGTGGCCAGCTGGAGCTACATTATGTGGGAGTGAGAGAAAGTATCTCTTTCACTGGTGGCTGGCTTAAAATCCTCTGTTACTCAAAAAGAGAAAGGTTACGGGGACGGATGGCTCTGCATATGAAACTGAGACTGACATTATTATTTTTTTCCTTTTCATATACTTTGTTGTAAGAATTTTTAAATTAATCTCAGTTCAGTTGAGAAGAAACACTCTCATGTTTTCTATTAGCCCGTGTCAACTGTTTGAATTTCGATTTTATTAGCAATGAAGAAAACTATTAGCGATGCCTTTTCCTGGCTCGGGAAATAATCGTTTCTTAATTTATTTATTTTTATTTTATCGTATTGCAATCAATAATATGTCATTAAAGGAAAAGATGAGGTTTGAGGAATGAAACTAATGGAGTCTGAGCTGCAACAGTATGTGTCCCATTTTCAAGCAAGCCCTGAGACACCGAGGCTGCACACACACACACACGCACACACATGCAATTTCCTCGTCAGTCCTATGAATCTCATTAATGAAAAACCTGACTCCGGTAGAAAAATCAAAAATCACAGTTTTAAAAATAGCAGGTGATCATATTTTTCAAAAGGAAACACATTCAGCGCGACTGCTGCTACACATAGAATATGCCAAAATTAAAAAAAAAAAGATCAAAGGGAAACACCTCTTGTCTCCGACACCAGAAATTCCTATTTGCACACCTTCATTAAAGGAGGCAGTGTGCTCCAAACAGGAGAGGATGGAGCCTCGTTTGAAATGTCAGCCTTCTAAGATATTAATTGGAGCTGAGGCCCCCCAATCAAGGGAACAAAACAGAGTGTCCACAGAGGTGAGTGGTAATGAGCTGGGCTTTGTGTGTGGAGGAAGTCTGGCTGATTGAAATTACACAGCAGAGTCTGACCAGACCATAAAGATAGTCACTAAGTCCATAACAAGTGCAGCATCCTCCTAGTTTTCTCCAGTGTGTGATTTCAAGATTTTAGCGTTAACATCACCTCACCCAGTATAGTAGAAATGTACATGGAAGTGAATTATTTCTTTGACCAAATACATTTGTATAACCAACATTCTGTCTGGAACAATTATGTCCTGCTAGTCACAAAATAATTTCAGGCTTGTAGCAGCTCCTAAGTGGCCAATTTAGGATAAATATTTGCTGTGTCAGAACGAAATACCCCTTAAGTATTGTTCTAATAGCAATTTGTGAAGCATTTTACTATGAAAACCAGCTGCCCAACCTGTGAACAAGTGAACAGCAGTCAAGAGGTCTAAATGAAGACCAAATCACGGCAGACCTTACAGCGACCACTGCTGGAAATGTCTGGAAATGATCAGCCTTCAGTTAGCTTTTAAAATGTCACTTCAGATGCAAGTGAGAGTAAAGCACCCCCCTCACCACAAGCACCACGCAATTCGGTGGAGTCTAGTTCATAGTTTGCTTTGTTCTCGTGATTGAGTATTGTGTATTTTCTTTTAAATTTTACCTTATGTGGTCAAAAGGAAAAAAAAAAAACCTTATTCAAGTAAGGAAGGAAAACTGAAGGAAAACCCTGGCCTCATTACCAACTCTTACAAAGCACACAGCATGCAGCTGTGCCTGGAGGCAGTGGAAGGCACACATGCTGAAATTAAACAGCCTGTAACAAACTCTAATAACTACCTGGACATAAAAAGAGTTAAACGTTGTTCGAATGTAAAGGCGTAAACCTGTATGTAGCTACATGAAAGATGAGAGTCCCCTGCATAGTGTGGTGCTGCAAGGGGAAGATACTGTTCCTATATTTCTGCTGCAGCACCCCTGGCCTGCCTTGAAGCAATATGCTAATGGAGGCATAAACTCACAGGAGCACCATTTGGCTTGTCTCAAGTAAAGAATGGTGTCTGAATGCTCTTTTGGACATTAGAGAGCAAGAAATTCAGACGCCAATTAATTTTTTTCTTATTTGTGCTCTGTTTTGCACGATTTCTGCGAGGCAAAAAAAAAAAAAAACTGTTATAGACAAAACAAAATGTTACAGCCGCTATGCAATATGACAGAGAGTTCCAGCCACCCACTCAACATAACAGCTTCAGAGCAGAGTGCAACAAAACGGAGGTGAGAAGAGAGAGGAATGTACTCACTGAACTTTTTCATTCTTAACTGGCCACTAATAAGTCTAAATTGTGATTTTTACAGGATGGAAGTATGTATTTGTGAAATGTATTTCTATACTGTGCCATTTTTATTTCAAATGTTTCACCTCTGCATGTAAAACACTGCATGAACAAATTTGCAGGCGGCGAACATATTGGAATTATTCTTTGTGAAACATTCAAATACATCATAAGTATAATTTCTAAGAAAGAGCTCTTTCTGGTGTACTCTCTTTGTAGGTAGCTTATATTTGGCAAATTCTATAAAACCTTTTTATTTGGCAAAGATAATGTGCATTGTTCAGAAAGGTAATGCAGGAAAAAAAAATCTATATTTTGCATTAGCTTTTTTTGGTAAACAATGAATGTCTGGTAGTTCCATTTCTTCTCTTTATGCAGGGCAAACAACTACCAGCACACATCTTTTCAGATAAAATTGCACTTTTCACCTGAGACAAAGGTATGAGCGAATCCTGCCAATACTCTCTAAACTCCTTGTTTGGTGCCTTCATTCCCACCAGCATCTATCTTTGTACTCAGACTCCCTCCTGGGTGAGTACCATTAGCTGCATGTCATTAGGACACTTTCTCCACAGTCTCGCCTGACTCCTGTAACTGAACAGCCGAGTGTTCAGGTTTTCTCTGTGGCCTGAGACCGGTGCAGTCATGTCACCGCCATCTGCTGCTGCCTGGTCCAAAGTGTCACAGTCAGCCAGCCTGCCGCAGACATGGCCTGAAAGTCCAACACTGAAGCAGAGCAGCAGCATTTTATCTGCTTTTCATTTTGAGGCATTTCAAAAAGTCATACCCACATTTTCCAAAACTTGCTTGAGAACATTTCTCACTATTTATTTTTGTTTCTCACCAGTTTCGTGCGTAGAATTTATTACAAGAAACATGTTCTGTTAGTAGCCAAGCCCTGCATGCATGTAGCATTTGATGCCATCTGCATTATGTGTTTGTGTGTGTACAGCTGCACCTGTCAGATAAACACCTCTGATGAAAATGCTTGCCATATTTGACAGGGTTGTTATGAAGCCTCTGCTACACAGCAGAAAACAGAAATTATCCATATTCTCTTGGCTTATCGGGTTCTCGTGTGTCTCTGCACGTGCCCATGAGAATTTTGATCACACACAATCTGTAGGTACCACAGTAAATCTGCTGCAGGAGTAAAGGCTATTTTGAGGACTGATACACAGCAGCAAACAAAGCACTGCATCCCTGCAATCAAATGTGTTGGTCCTGGTGACAAAAAGCAGGACGGCTATAATTTATGTTAGCTACTTCATCATTTAGCAATTTGAGAGGCACAGAGGTTGATTTTAAGAGGAACACGCGCCACAAGCTTCTTTGTCTTCATAATTATACCAGCAGCCCTTTGGCCCTGGATAGAGATGCCGGACGGAAAAAAGAATACTGGGGAAAGGAAGTCAGACTTTCTCAGGGATGCTGATTGGTTTAATCCCATTACCGTTGAGAACTCTGTGGGGTCAACGGCTCGGACTACAAGGAACCTGGGTGTGACAACGGACAACCAGCAGCTACGTCACCCGGCTCCACAAGGTCCTTCCTCACTCAAAACAGGAAACAGGTTCTGGACCTTAGCTGCAGCTCATCCACACTACACCACTCCCATGCACTGGCTACCAGTGGCTGCTGGCATTCGATTCAAAACAATGGTACCTGCCCACCATGCTTCAAATGGCTCAGGTGAATCCTACATCCAGGATGCGGTGAAACCCTACACGCCAGCCCGCTACTGCTAATTGACTTGCTAACTCCCCAACTGCGAGGGCGGGCCAGCTACTACTCAACGAAGTCCCAACTGCTTGCTGTCCTGGGTCCGTAGTGGTGGACATCAGAGAGTCTACACATCTTCTGTCGCAGACTGAAGACTCATCATTGTTTCTAATTGTGGTATTTGTTCAGAATATTTGATGAAGCTGATGAACTTGCATGATTCTTTCAATTTGTGGGTTGCATCCACATGGTTGAATGTACTTACTCTAAGTTGCTTTGGGATAAAAGCTTCCGCTATAGAAATGCAACATAATGGTGTAAAAAGTTCTGCACTGACAGCTTTGAGCATGGCCATGTGGTCTCAGTTTTCATATCGTTATGAATATTATTCTTTGCCAGAGCTTCAACTGTTCTTTTCACCGCTTTTGTTGAGTTATCTCTGGGAATACCCCTGTTTAACATCACAGTGAGATGATTCAGCCTTCACGTCCTCTATACGCCACATGCTGAGAAGAGAAAGGGAGGACATAAACAGAGGTAGAGATGAAGATAGGATGTGGAGGCTGAGTTGAGTAATAGAAAGGATCATTACCAAACAGAAAATTGAGTAAAGAAAAGACAGGCGTGTAGTGAAGGGCGGGTTGATGTGTTAAACAGGTATTTTACGGCTGTTTGTACAGGTACAGAATGTGCTCGTGTACGTGAGGGTGCATTTTAGGGTGAGCACTAGAGCCTCGGTAAAGTAGATCCTGTGATGTTTTTCATTTGCCTTAACGTCTGCCTGGTTAGGTTTTTGCCTTTCTCTTTGTTGTATGCTTCAATAAAGTTTCCATCAGAGAACAGAGCCAAGAAGAATTTTCCCCAGCAGCAGGGTGGAATGAGGCGAGAAGAGTCGTGGAGAAATTTCCTTTTCAACATATTTACTTCTCAGATAAGAAGATGCTGCTGAAAATTTGAACGACTGTCCCTGACTGTGACTGTTCATTATTATATAGGAAGCCGCACTGGAGTTTCACATTGGACTTGCTAGGGCTTGCACCATATGCCTGCAGGGGTTGATTGCAAGAGCACTTAGTCATCAAGTATACAGTACACATGCAGCTCTTCATATCATTAACCTCTAGACGTGAGGAACACAGCTAATTCATATTCTGCCGGGGTTTCAGATGCACTTTATTACTGTGCTGAGGGAAAATGAATAGAATAATTGGATTCAGTATTACTGGCTGAAATGAAGTCTGATTATTTTGATGTTCCATCCATTCTTTTGTGATAATTCATTTACTTTTGTCCTTTGCGTGAAATACTTGGATTGGAATTCCAATTTTTCCTCAAACAACATTGTCCTCGAACCATCCTCTTATCACAAAACACAGCTTATCATCCTCTACGCGAATCAATTACGCACAAAGACTTCAGCAAATTTACACAGCAGGGCATTAGCTTTGATGAGGGAGCCACATATCCAAACTATTTACCCCTGTAATGTTTACCCTTTCTGTTTATCCTCCAAAATACATTACCATGTTTTTTTTTTTCTACCCGGCCCATCTCCAATTCTTTATCACCACTGTATACATTTTCATTAATGCTCTTTCCCTTTTCAAAATGCATGAATGTCTTTCATTTAAGTGACGAGGCAGTGAACCGCTGCAAAGCTTTAATTTCAGTTTCTTATGACACCCCCCCCCCCTCTTCACACACTCTTAATTCCTGAGGGACAGACAGAGAGAGGAAGAGATTCGGGTGTTTCAAGGCAGGACCTCGCCCACCCAGAAAAAGCTAACAAACTCCAGCAGCAGACCATGAAGGGGGAAGAAATGCTTACATTTGTATAAATTAGCATGCAGCATAAAAGGCAAGGTCAAAAAATGTTGGTACTCACATTGGGTGAATGAAATTCAAGGTGGGGAGATGGTGGTGGTATATGAGAATTTAAATCAGATTCTGCTTTTTTTTTTATCTTAAAGACACATTATACAGGCTGTGTGGCTTCACTATCAATATGTGTCCCATCCTGTTCCCTGCTCCTGTCCTTTAAAACCCCCCACCTGCCAAATACTTGTCAAATTATTTCTTCTCGCTCTGTTCTGATGTCATGAATACACAGTAAAACACAGGGGCCTCAAGCAGAAATGTACAAAGTGCTTTCAGACGTATTTTAAGGATAATTTACACAGTGTCTGCTGGTTTGCATGAGACGGGAAGCAACACCAAGCCATTAATCATAGTCAGGTCTGGGGTTCTTATCTCCCCCTCTCCTATCAGCTCAGCCAAGAGGAACTAAGACCATCTCCACGGACCCTTCAATCAGACACCTTTAGATGGCCCTTTGAATTAAATCTTAAGAGTAAATTCATGGATATAAATTCAGTCTGACCATCTCATTTCATACAGTAAACAGCGGTGACTTCTCAACATTACCCCTGAGGTGATAAACAATGCAACAGTGGTTCTGCATCTCTTCAAAACAGATGGTTTTCATGGTGTTGGGCAATAAAGAATTGTCAGAAGAACATCCAGCAGAGCAAAAATAAATAAAGCCAATAAAATTGGCCTGCGGATTACTCTGGCATCAGATTAAAGACTACATATATCTGTGTTGAACGGACATGTTTATGGCACTGGCAGTTATTAGCAGGACACTGCCTTGAGGGAATTGGAGGACTCTCACTACATTTGGTACAGTATTCTGTCCTGGGAAAAATAACGTGTTCTTAAAGTAAAGTTTTGGGAAACATGCTTGAGGTAGACAATAAGAATGATACTGTGCCACTCTCACGTGTGTACGGTAAATCTGGTTATCTTAGCTTAGCATAAAGAATGGAAACGGAGGGAAACAGCTAACCTGGCTCTCAGTTTGTATGAACTGAACAAACAATATATAACTTGTTAATTAGTTGTTGTGTTAGCAGGAGGACTTGGTTACCTTTGGACAGAGCCACACCAGCTCCTTCCCCCTGTTCAAACTCCTTTTACTAAGCTACGCTAAGAGGCCGCTGGCTGCACTTTCATGCTTAACTGTGACCAGAAAGACCTTCCTGAACACACGCCAATGTACTGTAAGAGTTCTGTTTTTGTCTCCTTGTAGTCAACTGACCTGCTAGAAATGAGGACAGCAGAGTCAGCAAACACTCTGTCAAGCACAGATCACATCAGATCATGTTTGATATCTGTCACTACGGGTAACCACAACTCTTGCTTGCCGTCAACTGTTTCCCCTTAGCACTCCTACTAAGGCTGTCCCTCACTTGACCCGTAACACTGTTTGGGAATGTGCAGTCATAACATGTTATGTCCCAATCATAACATCTGTGGACAGAAGCATATGGGAAAGCTCTTATTATGAACACTAATGACAGCTGAAGCCTTGAACTGGAGAGGACGAGAGCCTCTGAAGAGCAATAATATGCACATTGTGATTTTTATTTCTCTTTGCCGCTCAGGTCAGCTGTTGGAGTTTTAGAGGTTTGATTTGGCCCACATAAATCTGTCGCCCCAGTGGGCAGCTGTTCGGCGTGGCCGCTTTTTGTGTCTCCGCAAGGTCGTGTGGGAACTAAATGGCAGGGGTGGGAGCCCAGCTCTCACTTTAACGCTAACTTGGCTCTAAAAAGCTGGCATGTAGACACACAATGGGGATGGGAGGAGAGTTTCACTTCACAGAGTCAATGGATGGGGAAGCTTTTATAGGCAGCCATTCAGCGTCTCTCCATTTCACGACAACAGCGGGATTATAAAGCTGAAGTTCTTTGCTCTTATCTGCACATCTCGATGGCTTTGCTAATTTTCACCTCTCAAAAGTGACCATGTATAGACTATAACTAATGATTGTCATCTAACAGGGCTAATCATGTCGTGAGTTTGATTTGCTCCTTTTGGTGGTGCTCAATATAATCAACATGTTTTGCTGTTGGACCGCCACGGTCTGCTGAAAATGGGCTGGGCATAACTGTCTGGAGATGGTAATGTTACATTTAAAGACAGATTAATCATAAGAGCCTAATTCATCACCATGACAGCTGCAAAAACATCCTGCCAAGCCCCCATCCACTCCTTCCTCCTCTTCGTCCCCTCCGGTCTTTTCAGATTCCCCCTTAAAAAGGACCACTTTTCGAAATCCCCATGCATGGCTGTAGAATATGTATGGCTATGAGGATATTCATATGCTAATAGCTGTGGAGCTGAGAGTGCAAAATTAACCAAGCTTGACAGAGGCTCATGTGACCCCAAGAAGATGTCGGGAGGCCAGGGAAAACATCGATCATGTGACACCGGCGCGGTTGAGGCCAGCCAGGTCTCGGTCAAGATGGATGCTCTTTCAGGCAGCACATATAAATCTCTGGCAAGGTTTGAAAATATTGAAATTAGAGCTGAATTATAACAAATAACGCTGGCTGCCTCTCCTCAGGAAATGTGTCATCTATCCTCTTTCCGCTCACTATCTGCAGAATGTGTGTGTCTGTGTGAGAGAGAAATCAGATAAAAGTGAGACACAAACACAGACGGAAAGAAAGTGCTGGTGCATGTGTGTTTTCAGCTCGTGGGTTCAGTAATGTGAGTCTAAAAGGGGTCAGGGTGTTGAGGTTCTCAGTGTAAGACAGGACGAGTGCCGTAATGACCAAAACATGACAGAGGACCCTCCAACTGATTCATAACCTTCACTGATGTGAGGGTACGGTGAAATGTGTGTGGGAGAGCAAGACAAAGAGAGCCACAGCCTCTGGCTGTGTGACCTCACTGAAGCCAGGCTGCAGATGACATCATTTTCCCCTCTCTAAATGCTTTCGGGCATCGGCAGAGGTGTGGCGTGAGAGGTAAAACTACAGCGGCAGCAGCAGCCTGAGCAGTGCCTCGGAGTGAAACACTCCATTCCTATAAGCACTACATTCACACACGGCAAATTGATTCATGAATCATTCAAATCCTTCAGCACCTACAGCACCTGACAGCGAGGTCTGAAAATGGCCTCCTTTAAGATCAACTGTGCCGTTAAAAGGGTACAATGCTTTTGATGTAGAATAAAGTGTATTTCATCATCGTACTTGAGCAGGAGTGGTGAGGCGAACTTTTTGGTTTCATACCAAAAGTTGCCAATTTGCAAAACACGGGGACAGTATAATGGCTGTCTTCAAAGGACTGCTGAGTGAAAATGATATCCTGTAGTGGCGGAGTGTAATCTCACAACAGCATATTAGTCTGTTAAGTGCTCACACAGCCTAATAACACTGCATTCTTCTCTTATTGATGATAACAGCGAGGAAGTCTACCTCTTCTATTTATTCTGGTGTTCGGCTTCTCAACAATACAGATTGTACCGGGTGTGAGCAATCGCCTTTATACAGAGCGCGGGAGTATTCCAAGCTTGTGATGTGTGTGATGTGGTGGTGTGCGCCACGTGTGTAGTGTCTGCGTAGATGCGTGTACCTGTGCGTTTGTGTGTGTGTGTATGAGAGAGATGTGTGCATCCCTGGCTGTCCAGAGCATCAGCAGAATACAGATCCCCAAGCTCCCCTGTAAAGGCAGGTTTATCAGAGGCACAGATGCACGAGTTGCACTCTTTACAATCTCACCACACACACAGTCTGCGCCACAACTTTTGTAGGCAAGCAAGGGAGTGCGTGGGCAAACATGTGAATGTGTTCAAGCTCACATGTATGCGCTGAGAGATGCTGCACCTGACATCCAAGATTGCAGTTTTTCACATCTCTCAAGATGTTTCATTTTCTTGTTTGCAGCAGTTGGGAAATAATCCGTGTATGGCTGCTCAGGTCCAAACTTCCCCACTCTAATCACAGCCCAGGATGGCAGCAGCAATTTATTCTCCGAATGTAAGGTTTTACTCAGCTGCCACCTCTGCTCACCTGACATTTCACCTCAGGGAAGAGGCGATTGAATAAGACAAAACTAAATATGGGCGAGAATCTAAATCTGAACTGTGCTGAGAGTGCAGTGCGGTGCAGTGCAGTTTGACCACTTGTATACTTGACGTATTGGTGGGATCTCTATCCACTTTAGCCCTAGGTGTCTCCCCAGGCAAGCACAGCCCCCTGACTTAATTTAGCGATAACTTCCTAAAACTCCAACATAGAATCTAATAACTGCGCAACTAGAAATTGTGTGTGTGTGTGTGTGTACGCCAGTGAGGCTGCAAGGTAATGTGCTAGGGGTTGTGAGCTTGAGAGATAGAGAGAGGGAGTGTTTCTGCATCTCAGCATGTTTCAAGAAACCACCAGATGCAGCCTTTTTAAAAATCAATACCCACACCTTAGGCAGGTTTTATGCCTTTTTTTTGTGGTTTTTTTACAAGTCGTCCTCTTTCCCAGTGGCTAACTGTCTAAGGCTATCTACGTTTACTTCAAACAGGCCCTCATACAAAGGTTTACAATTGGGAGTTGTCATGTCGGTTTATAACATCTACAAAACAGCTCAGCGCTCGCTAACACCCCTTTAGATGAGCACAAAATGAGAAGTGGCAATTTTAGATGCTCCATAATGGTGACTAGGTGCTCTAAATTAAACAAACAACAGGTCAAAGTAACCTTGATGCGACAATGTGGCCAATTCAGTCTGCTTTTCAGGCTCCTGTCTGCATGGCAGCCTCGTTACATCAGTCTGTACGACAGAGCTGTCCAGATTTTGTCACAAACTTGGTGAATATCTATGAACATATCATCAGTGCAGTCAGAAAGCATTAGGGCAGTGAGATGTCTTCTGCTGTTCGGGCTCTGTACCTGAGCACGGCGGGTTTGAAATGAAACCGGAACTGTGATGTTAAAGAGCTGACCTTTAGCTATAATTTGAGGGTGTTTACATTGAAATTCGATGAACTAGAAATTGTAGCTCTTATTTTTCCCATAGCCTTCCACGCCACTGCTTAATATGTATGTAAACCCCCCTCCGACCACAGCCAAACTGAAAGTCAGCACTTTATCCTCCTTGTCATTGTGTCATTTGAAATTCAACATGCTGGGGGAAATCCAAAACACCTTAAAACATATCACTGCTGTAAAACTTTCACTGTATGTTCGGTTGGGAAGAGAAAAAGAAATTCTCCATACACAATGCAGGCTGACTCGTACGTACTCTAGTTTGGTTTGTGTTGTGGACCAGGCAAGGACCCGGTTCCGAAAGACCAATGATGAGCAGAGGTCACGGGGTGTCACCGGTGTGCACCCAGTAGTAATTGATGTAAAAAGGGGCATTAAGCTCTGCTTCAGAGCAAACCTCTCAATGCCTTTCCATTACACTGCATGCCACGCAGTCTGCTCAGTATTTATTGAGACACCTCCAAAGCAATCTGGGATGGCAGGCACAGATGGCTCCTCTAATCCAGGTAAATTATCTTTGAACCTTTCAGAGTAAACAGACGTGCCATTCTCCTGAAGTCTGGGCTCTTATCGGCATGAAAAGGGTGCTGAATGTGGGGTGTATATGTGTGTGCGTGCATGCATGCATGCGCACCACGTAAGAAACTGTAGAGGCACAAACACTGACCGTGGCTCTGTCAGAGTGCGACTGTGTATGTACCACAGTTACTGACGTGGAAATGTTAGCCAACGAATTCCGAGAAATACTCGAAGAACCTTCCGTCCGCTGCTGGCAAATGCTCAGCGCCGAGAAGGAGGAGATGGAAGTTTTAAAGGTCGGCTTAGGGCTTAAAGTCAAAACTCCCTCAGTTTTAGATGAATAATCTAGCAAATCTATTTTTAACGTCTGGGTTTTTGTAGAGGTGTACAACAAAGTACCTGCCTGCATCTGTTCGCTGAATTTTTGACTAAATTGCACTCGCATCATCAGACCGGCATTTTCGGCTTCATTCAAGCTGCATAAACACAAGCTCATTCATCAGCTGTTTGCATACCAGCTGACCAAGGATCCTATCATACTGTAGCGCAGCCACTATACCCTGACACTATGCTGATACACTAATGCGAACGACGCTTGCTGCCAGAGTTCCCACCATCTCCCGACATGCGCTAAGTTTTTAACTATTGCCGTTTTAACTAATGTTTCATCTTCATTTACATAATATTTTTATTTAAATGCAAAATGTAAGTGGATTAAAAACAGAATGAAAGAGCCTGAAATGCTGAGTGTTTTAAACACTTGCTACTGTCATTTGCCCAATGTGGATATTGCATGTATAACAGAACATCTATGAAGAAGATGTGCAATGGTAATACATAATACTGCAGCAGTTGCAGCAGTACTATTATGTAGACAATGAACTGAAGTGAATTTGTACATGTTACATGCATGCAAGTTGCCTGTGACTTCACTTAAAGCCTGCCGAGAGCACCGCAGACGTGCATTTGGAAATGGAATGAACTGAAATATGTCCAGAGAAAACAGTACAGCAAATAACTATATTTAGAGACTAGCTCAGAGAAGGCAGAGAGCAGGACACGGTAGCTTATTCGGCCAGCGCAGTGCAGTGCAGCGCAGTGCAGTACACATGCTTTGGCTCTCTCCTACAGTAGGTGGCTGAGGAAAGATCCATTTGTACAGGAAAAAGTCTGATGTTGGCTAGCACAAAAAAATAGAAATCTGTTTCTGTGTTGCACCATGGAGGGACAAGGCAGAAGATGCTCGGTAGCTGTGTCAGTGCATGATAGAAAGGGCAAGACGAAAGGGGTTGTCTAAGATGGAGTTCAGTTTACTCCTCCTCTTCTCCTGTGCTGAGGCCTCCAGGGTGTTCAGACTCAGCCCTGCAACAAAGACAGCCTTTATCACCAGCTTGTTTGTCCTGCCTGCATCCCCAGCATTGATGTTTTCTCCACAGCACACCACTGCACACAACAGCGTGCTAGCCAACACAGATGAGTAGTCTGAAAAACCTGAGCCCCTTCGAGAAGACACACAATGTGCACAGTTCACAGTGCCTCCATGTTATCTGCACAGCCCAGAAATGCACTGAAATAAGTGGAGAAAGGTTGCAAGACATACAGCACTTTGTATTGTGGTGGTGTAGAATATGGATCATTGGGATTTAACAGGAGTTACAGTTAAGTCTTATCTGACCAATACTGAAATGAAATGTTGGGCTTAAGGATTATCTGCTAATGTCAAGTGTGATTAGCAGAAAGGACAGAAAACACTAATCAAGATAAAGCAATGCATAATGTTTCAAAACACATTATAATCACTGCCCTGTGACCATTCATATGAAAATACTGCAGAACTACTTCTACACCTGACAAGGACTTATTGACTCATCTCATCTGTACATTAGTCCATTAAGGTATGGCTTTGTGATTTTTACATGCTGGCATCTCTGGCACACTTCACATGTTAAGAGAAAGTGGAATTTACTTTAGTGAGTGAAGCTAAATGAACGTCCTTGCCAAATGAGGATAACACAATGTTGATTAAGCCTTTCACCTCCACATAAATCTCTCTATACTTTGAAGTGTTCCAGAGCTTTTTTTTCTGGAGTCTGTGAAGACTTTTGAGTGCTGGCACACTGGGAGCTATGCATTTTACTTCAACCAGCAATCATCAGCTTGCCTAAGTTGAAAGGGCTTGCAACCATAGTGACAAGAGAAGACTACAACAACTGGGAGTATATATATAGAGTGACAGCTCCTAACGTATACCTGAGATCCTTAGAAGTAAGTGACTGCCCGTGGGTGGCATGGTGACACAGGTGGTAACACTGTCGCCTCACAGCTAGAAGGTCCCGGTTCGAATCCCACTGTGGGCGCAGGTGGCGTGCCCTCCACCATGCATTCAGTGTCTGCTCGAAGAAATGGGATGTTCTGTGTGGAGTTTGCATGTTCTCCCTGTGCTCACCTGGGATATCCTCCATAAAATACCACCATCTGACCAACGGTGACGACAAAAGGAACTGGTCGCCGGGCGCCAGTCAGCTGTCAGCCCACCGCTCCTGGTCTGCCGTGGAGGAATGACTGACCAGGATGGGTTAAAGGCGGAGAAAAAATTTCACATATGCACGGCGTGTGCAGTTTCCCCTCCCTAACTTCACATTTTGTGTTAAATTGTGACTAATGAGTTTATGTCTACTGCATGTCTGTGATAACTTAAGGACACACCTTTAGAGTTGAACAGTTGTTTCTTTCTCATCCTATACACAGATTATATGCACGATGTTTTCAATAGTCACACCTCTTTTTATTTGGTCTACACTGAGGTCAGTATCATGAATAAACCCCCAGAGGGATAAGTCAAAAATTGTAAGAATGCCATTCATTCAATGCCACATTACTTTCGGGGTTTGTCAAGCTTGTTACTGTGTTTTTCTATTCTCAGTAAATGGCTTCTGTAAGTGTTAGAAATGGCTATATTCACTGGTATGGATGTTAATGAATTCCCTTGATAAGTTATTCTTTTTTATATTATTTGTAGATATTTCATGCAGTGTTTTGAGGCGTTTTACATTCCCCACCTGTTTCACCATGCTGTATAAAGGGGCTTTAAAAAAGCAGCTAAGTCATTCATCTTTTATTATATTGTGGACCCACTCTATTTACAGTGTGTAAAAGATGAGGGCAGAGTTCATGGTAAACGATGGCTGTCCTGGTGTGTGTTGTGTAACTAACGGCTGTAGAGATGAGTGGTCCTGTGATGAATGGTGCCGTCATGCGCAGCTATAATCACGCCTACGCATGGCTTCCTGCATAATTGATTTTTAATCCCCTAATAGAAAGTAAATCACACGAGCAAAGCCTGCTTTAGCGCTGCCCTGGAAAAAAGTACATAATAGCGAAGAAAGTGAGAGAGAAGGAGAAAGATTTGGGGGTAGAGGATGAGATGAAAATGAAGAGTAAACATGTAAGAGCGTGAAATAGAATTAAACATCTTTTAAAGTTGATGCTTTACAGGCAAAAGACTGATTCACTGCATTTGCTGCTACACTCGAGTTGTAGCGTGCTTCGCTAAAGTAGCCATACATGATATCACCAGGACCGAATGTATTATGATGCCTTGCGAATCTCAGCCAAGATGATATTGTTTGGAAAGAGTAATGAGATATAGATTGAACCGTCAGCTGATACAAGGGCAGATTGCATCTGTCATCCAAAATAAACATGGCTGACACACCACTCATAGGCTGGACAGTACACTGCCAAGGAACTGTCAGACACACAGAGAAAACAAGCCCAGACGGACATTTTACTCAGTACACAAAGGTGATCTGAGAGTGGATTCAATTGGTGCGATTTTTTTCTATTTGAGGAGTGAGCTTTTGGGGAAATATTTGCAATTTGCAGGTGTCACATGAGTATTTAAGTCAACATGTGTTTTGTTTTGTTTTTTTCCCCCCTAATGTTTACGGCTCCTCTGTTAAGCTGTTTCAACATTTACTTCATCGGAGAACCGAGAGAGGACAAATGCTTCACCACAGCAGCCACAGCTTTAGATATGGAGATGAGCTGGTATTGATTTTAATGGCCTGGCCACTTGAGATGTGGATTTACATCTAAGTCAGTTGTTTGCTGCTTGTCCTATTGCGGTCACTGAGCTGATGACTTAAGCTGACCCACCACTCTTAGCGTAAGCCTGAAGGAAAAGGATGAAGGACAGAGGGAAGGACACACAATGTCAAAACGAGAAGCCAGTGCAGACACAGCTCTGATAATTGTCTGCACACGTTCTGTGCTATGAAATGAGAGCCAGCACGGGATGGAGCCAAGGACTTGCTGTCACTAAACGTGCCAGCCACCCAGCCTGAGCAAGATGGAGGAGAGGGGTGGAGAGAAAGACGGAGAGGAAGAGGGAGCGAGCGGAGATAAGAATGAAACACTCCAACAGCTGTCTCTCTGACTGTCTCCCTGACTGATGAGATTAGGGCAGCCGTGTAATTGCCTCCAAAAGGTGGGAATTATAAATGCCGTTATTCTATGGGCAATGTTAGGACAAGTAGAAAAGGCCCAAAAATTAATATCTATGTTGAATTATCAAGGAAAAAAGGAATAAAACAAAGCTTATTCGTAATTCAGTTTTCAAATTTTACAATGTGTATTAAAATAACTGGAAATACAGAGTAGTAACCTGGTATGTAAACTTTTCACTTTCTATTTCAGAAGTTTGTTGTTGCCACCTGTTAGTCTGAAGGCCACACTGCACGTCCGCGTCACTCACCAAATGAATGCATGTCTTTGAAGAACATCAGGTCAAACTGTATGGAGACTTTGAGCGCTGCTGGGTTCACAAAAGAACCCAAAGAACAGATCACAGTGCGTCACAGGCGTTTCCATGGCCACACTCGCTTGGTGCATCTGTGGATACGGGGTGGGACCACAGAGAATACATTATCATACATTACATGCATTACAGGTGGGTGTGTGAGAGGCTGTGACAATCTCAGCCAATCGCATTCTTTATTTTCATGCCCTTTGAGCACAAACGCCATCCCCCATCACTGACGTTATGTTTGAGAATCCTCAAACATATTTTTTCCGCGCGTAATAGTGCACAATTTAATTTGTCATCACAACAATCCATGCAATAACTGTTAAAAACCGGCATGAATAAGATAGATTTACAAACTATTCCACCAAAAAATCCCATCCCCGGCCTTCATGAACACGCGAACGTGACGAGTCCACGATTGTTGTCGGGATGTAAAGAGCATTTCAACAAATACGCTTCTGAAATACATTACCAAATCAAGCTTCGAGTGCAGTTAAATACAACCAGAGTACCATTACTACAATGAAAGGCGAGCTGAAAATGTGATCGAGTTTACTGCATGTTGTATTTTTTATATCTGTTTTTTATTCAGTTACATGGGCCTGTTTTAACATGCAAAAATAATTGGGATCTGGGAATGAAATACTTTTTAATGTTAATATTGCAACACAAGAGTCGCCCGAGTAATGATCCGCAAATAAATTAGCATTTCAAAAATAACAATATTTTGTTAGTGGGAGCAGCGCTATAGAATTTACCCCGAACAATCTCTGTCACATCGTGTTGCTCATCACAGCCTCACGTCTACCTGCATTGTGATTAAAAATGCAGAGCTCCAGGCAGTACTTTGGCCACACTTGTTAAAAAGGAAATGTGTTTTGGATGGAGACACAGGAGAGAGGACTGGCAGGCACAGATGGTCCTGAGGGAGTTATTAGCGGAGAGAAAAGTTTTAATTGATCTCAGATTTTTTTGGTGGGACTGTGTGAACTGTTTTCAAAGACTACATTTGGCTTCGTACTGTACAAGCGGTACATGATGCGTCATCCCTCGCAAAAAATCTTGAGTGTTTTTCTACATCATTCTCTCTTTTGTTTTGTTCATGTTTGTTTTTTACTGTATGTTCACATTCCCCTCTCCTGCACATGCACACACACACACACACACACACACACACACACACACACACACACACACACACACACACACACACACACACACACACACACACACACACACACACACACACACACACACACACACACACACACATATGCAGTCACTTCGTTCCTGCTGCGCCTTCGGAACAGTAAGTGTTTCTGACCTTGGTGACGGAGAAACTCGTCTAAGCGGCTTTGAACTGTTTCTGACGTCCTGCATAATGGTTTGTGAGTGCCCACCTCACCACCTACTGTATCTATCCACTTGGAATTCCTCATGTAAAAGAAGTCATTCAAGCGGGAGAGAGGGGAAAAAAAAGCTGCTATTCATGCACAAAAAAACCCAAGAAAATCCTGGGAAAGATAAGAAAGTCAGACACAACCTCTGATTCACTTGAGTGTAAAGCATATTTCATGTTTCTCACTGATTTTTTAGGAGGAAACTGTCATTATGATAGACAACATTTGTAGATGGTAAATGAAGAGCACACACCACAGGCTAGATCAAAGACTTTGTATTTAAATGTAGATGTCATAAAGTAGCTGTGCTTACTCTGAGCCCTTTCTGTCTGGGGATGCTAAGGAGATTTCCATCTGTCTTGTTTGGGTTTAATCCTGATGTTGACACAGTGCGTTCAGCACCCAGATTAGAATAAATAGCCCTCTGAACCAATTTGCTTCAAATAGAGCAGTAGTGAACTGGGCTGGTTGGATCAATTTTAATGTTATGTTAATGATGCCCCATGTGTGCTGTGTTCTCTGCAAATATACCTTTGGAGGCATGAACACTCTGCTAAACACAAGGTTTGTTTTATGTGGAGTTAATTTCATCCATACTGCCCAGTATGTTCATAATCTGTTAACATGCGCACATATATCACAAATGTTTTAGTAAGACTTTATGTTCCAAACAGGATGCTGCCCCATAAAATAATCACAGGTACTGTTGAGAGACATTTCCAGCTTTCTGCAGTAACTTAAACATGTCTACAAGAAACCTAGTTTCCTTAATCAGGGTAAGGGACTGAAGACAAGTTAACAAGCTCTATTTCTTGGCAATGCATATATGTTTAACGAAGCTTGAAGACAGGAGTCATTGTGTAAGACTTCAAACAAGGCAGTTTAAATGAAAGCAACACTAAAAGTGAAACTGAAAGGTCTTAATAAACGGTTTTCCACAGGCTAACAGGTGGTTATCTGCACAATGTGAATATGTTTGCTGCAAAGGTACAAGAGTCACTCTTAGATAGAGTTGCCAACTTTCTCAATACCAAATATGGGACAAAGGGTTGCATGCCACGGTGGAATGGTATAATGTGTGAATATAGGGTGTTTTGAGCCATTTATTATAATGATTGTTAATCTCTTACATTCAAAGTAAAGATCAATTCTCAACTATCAAGCCATGACTGTACAGGTTTTATTGTAGCTTGTGTTACTCACAGAAGATGCTGCCTGAAGAGAGGCAAAAATTGTGTATAATCCATTTAGTCTATAGCTTTATGAAAGGTGCATCATTATGTAACCTTATGTTAATAGACCTCAATAGAAAGAAACAAACAAACAAACAACAACAAAAAAACATTTCAAAGAGGAAAATGGGGGCTTGACTCAACAAGTCTGCTTCGCCATGGATATTTTCTGCTGGCCTTGACAGATTCAAGCAGTCTTTTGTCCTTTTGCACAGCCAGAGAGAAGTCCTTGCTTGAAGTTCGTGTTTGATCAGTTCTGTGCTGCGTCTGTTTCTTCAGTCTGACCATTTAATGGTCATTAGAGAGAAAATTCTCTCTACCAAGGCATGTGAGCCAGGCAGTCTGAGCACAAATTAGAAATGAAACTGTCCTAAACATGTTGATCAAACTGGCTTTCCATGTGTTTTGAAAAACTGCCACTCACTTCTCACTGGTGGATTCTGTCCTATCCTATCTGTATTTCCTCCCACCTCGTACAAAACACATCCAAAATAGCCTGCACAGTCGTCCTGTAACGTTCATTGTAATCATCTCAGCTTTCGTTCTTACCAATTACATCTTCACCACATCTGAGTCGCGAAAGCATTATTGAGCTTAACATGACAGTCGGAGCTGTTGTAGCTGAGTTGCTTGCACCTTTAGCTAGTGTGGCCTTCTTGTGCATTTCAATAGAAGCGTTCCCACCACCACGGCCAACTGAGAATTCCTGACAACATCAAGTACAGAAGGCTTTTGTCGAGTGGAGCTGACTTTCTTGCTTCCCACTGTTTGTTATAGCTGCATGGTATAATGTAGCATTGCATATGTTTATCCATATATGCACATGCCAAACCCACTGAACAACACCAGGCTTTATTGAAACTTTTTGTTTTGCACCAACTGACTGGCTGTGATTGGATGACAGGTGAGCTCACCTCATCTATCTTATTTTAATTCCATTGCTACTGCTGTGGAATCAGCTCTGTAAGAGTGCCTCCTACTGGTCAATACAGGCAGTAAATATATATGACAGGCGAGGTCCCATATGTAACAAACCAATTTATCCCCATAACGCCCCGGCTAATACAGGGCAGCTGACAACCCTTCTCTTACGTATCAGCCTTAGTCCTCCCCAACCTAGCAGAGGTATGTGGGTGCAGTTGAAATATTGGAGTACTTAAAAAAAAATAGCACTAGATGAGGCAACAAAGGGTATCCTTGTTCAAACATGCAGTGGGAGCTCTTGTGTTTCTAACAGCAGTGTTGTGCTGGATGTTGTTACTGGCTCTGTTGGCAGCTATAATTAGAGTAAAGAATTTGTTAAATATTTCTGTTTCCATAATAACTCCCTTTCCCCTACTCCTGATATTATCACAGCAAGCGCATTTTGTTTTCTCTCTCACTTATTATAACACACAAACACACACACACACACACACACACACACACACACACACACACACACACACACACACACACACACACACACACACACACACACACACACACACGCACACATACACATTTTCCTTATTCAAAAGCTTTCTGAAGAACTGGGAAACGTTGCAAGAGATGACAGAATTCTATATGTGAAATGAATGAATGATCAACACTGCATGCTAAGTAGATCTTAAACAGGTCTCTGTTGGTGTATTATGGAAGTGCAATGATACTATGATTAATAAATGTTAAACAA
This sequence comes from Chaetodon trifascialis, assembly GCF_039877785.1. Taxonomy (NCBI): domain Eukaryota; kingdom Metazoa; phylum Chordata; class Actinopteri; order Chaetodontiformes; family Chaetodontidae; genus Chaetodon; species Chaetodon trifascialis. Next base: position 14,129,158 of record NC_092066.1, read on the forward strand.
ATATGAGGTTACCATTTCTCTGTACATGCAATAAGTCATAACAAACATACTTTCAGCTGTGTTGTTGGCTCATAGCAATATCCTTGGTAGGATGGGACAGATGGGAAAAGCTACTTGACAATGATCCCCCATGTGGACAATCCACAGTGAGCTCAATGTACTGCTCGCTAACATCGACCCAGTAAATCTGTCAACTTTTCTGCACTCTCGCAGCACACAATGCCGTATGCGTTGCACACTAACCACTCGAAAGCAGGCTTCTCAATCCCAGCCAGCTAATTAATGCTGACCGTGTGAGTTGGCTGAAAATGCTGTCTTGTTCTGACTTCTTTTAAAACAAGAACCATAATAAAAGGCTCTTCAATTTGAAGATGATGGCTTCAGACATGATATCAGGTTGAAAGACAGAAGCAGAAAATGATGGATGTGACCCTTAGGTTATGAAGAGGAGTGGTTTTTCAACTGAGCTGAAAGATTTGCAGTACAAATAACCAACTGCCTGCTCATTCAGATGTCATTCTACTCTAGAAACCAAATGAAAGCATACAAAAGTATGCAGGCATACCACAGAGAAGTCATTGCAGTCCATTGAAACTGCATGGCAGGGTCTTTTGTGAAACTGTAAGCACCGAGTTAACAAGTGTTAGTCATGTTGCTTGTAGCCATTGTTTTAAATCTATCACCATAGATTTAAAACAATAGCTAATACCGCCATTATCTGACTCAGCTCCTCCTGACTGCAGACAAAGGTTCACAAGCCAATTTTTCTGTCAGTTTCTTGCATTTTTCACCCTTATGAACAACAGCTTTAGGTATTTGAGCTCCTGACGGTTTCTCGGTTTGATCGATTTGAGCAACTGTAAACAACGCAAAACATTTTGAGTGTGTGTTAGAGTGCTTCCAATGCAGAACATCACTTCCTGCCCTCCATCTGCAGTTTGCACCGAAACAAAAAAAGTGACGTGACATCACATGCAAACAAGCTATTGTTAGTGTGCTTTCTCACTACAAAGGCTGTCTTCTCACAGGAAAAAAAAAAAATCTGAATGCACATAAACTGCACATGACTGCCCTGGTTACCAAAAAGGGGGTCATATTAAGATTAAGATTTTAAGATTAAGATTTACTTTTATTGATCACTGCACACACATGCTACAGGGAGGAGACTGCACACACGCCATGCTTCGTGAAATTATTTTCTCCGTGTTTGACCCATCCTTGGTCCGTCGTTCCTCCACGGCAGACCAGGAGCGGTGGGCTGCCAGCTGCCAGCCGATGCCGGTGCCCGCGCCGGGGACCCATCCTTTTTTTCGTCACCGTTGGTCAGGTGGTGATCCTCTTGCATGTTTTTAGTGGGGGTTATTAAGGAGGAAACCCCGGGTGAACACGGGGAGAACATGCAAACTCCACACAGAAAGGCCCTCTTTTTCCTCGAGCAGCAGGCACCCGCCACCAGTGCCCAAACCGGGGACCTTCTAGCTGTGAGGCGACAGTGTTACCACTTGTGCCAAGGTGAATTTCTGATTACTGACCATCTATTTTTGAAACTTTTGTTTAATTTCTCCAGATAACCTGGTTCCTTTCTGTGCATATAAACACAGTGAATCCTGTTGTTAACGACCTGAGCTCACAGGACAGTGGTAAAAGGTAAAGCCGTCCTTACATGAAAGCTTTGTATTAAAACTGACATAAACCCAATGGAACGGAGCTCAAGTGGGTCCCTCCCACTTCCTCCTGAGCCTGGTTAGTCATGCGTGCTACAGGAATGGAACAGAATGCAATCACCTTCTCTTTTTTAATGGAGCTGTCAAGCCAATCACCAACCCATGCCGGCCACAGCGGCTGAGGGTGTATGAAGAGGCACTAAGCCAGCTGATGAGCCCTGGAGGCCTGATCACTTTGCTTATAAATTCGACACGTGTGATATCACGCATGCTGGGAGAGACAACGCTGAGAGCAGTAATATACATGTGTGTATAAATGTGAGCACACATATGCAGGGACACTGTGTTTGCTTTATGAATGCATGCGCTGTCTGTGCTTCAGTGTACACGCACGCCCGTAAGTACTTAAGTGTACATCGGGTTATGTGCATAAAAAGAGCTGTCAGTCAAATCCTTGTCTTTGCTGGTTTGTGCATGACACGGACTTGTCACTGATGGTGGTTTAGTGATGGAGGGACAAAAGGGGATTCTAATGAGATACCATGAAGAGGAGGGCAGCATCTCCACTATCAGCCTTTCAAGTGGAGGGCGGTTGGGTCAGCCAATGGAAATTAGACTGGGGACATGAGAGGCAGGGCATGCTATGACTGATATGAGCTGACATTACTGGACTGTATGCAGAGAGGGAAGCGAAGATACCTTTCAGCTCAATATAACATGGATCAGATTATGCAGCTGTGTTAAACTGCATAAGATCACGTCCATAACACGTATATGATGATTGGATTAAGTGCTCCTGATAAGGTCAGGGGTCATCTGGTTTAGTCTGTTATAGGTAGCAAAGAAAACTGTATTTTAAACCACAGGTAAAATGAGGAGGGCTACAAACATAGTAAAATATATTAAAAAGAGATATGTTAATGAGAAAGACACAGAGAGAAAAAAAGGATAGGAGCATGAATCACATTTCATAAGGTTAATTATCAATAATTAAAACCACTGGTGTTTTATCTGGTGATTAGATAACAGGACAGAACCCATGTAACCTTAGGGTTACAATATTCTTGCTTCAGTGAAAATTAATTTGTGCTATGATTAAATCTTGAGATGGGATAGGAAGTAATATAATTAAAGGTTGAGTCCAGAATGTTTTATCTGGTTTATTCCATTGATTGCTAAGTAAGGTTCTTTTTCAGGGCCTCAAAAAGACACCAGTAGCTTTTATTTCCTGCACGAGCCCTGATTGATGTCGAATACAGAAGTGACACCAGCTAATTATTTCCTTAATCATGGAAATGATGCCAGAAAGATACAGCACTAACAACGGTTGACTGGTTTCTGCACTGGATACTGTAACAAATTGGCTAATTTCTTTTAAAGACATGAATAAGACAGGCATCTTCTTTTCTATATTCATGCAGTTTCTACATTGGACTGATGGATACAGCTACACACAGTCATTAAATGAGATTTGAGCTGTTGGTATGCAAAATCCTTGTATGCTTTTAGTCAGGGCAAAAAAAAAAAAAAAAAAAATCAACATGCATTTTCATAGATGTACTCCCTTGGATGATAATACTAACGCTCTTCCCAGCAGAGCTCTGGCTGATCTGAATATCAAAGCATAGTATTTTTCAAATGTATTCAGCACGTGTTGTCTCCCAGTGTAGCTCTGACCCTGCAGTAGGAGCCTTCTGTTAGGATTCACACAACCCCATCACAGTATTCAAGCTGATGCCGCCCATGGGGACCAATATCAAAGGCTTCAGTTTCTATTACCAGACCGCATGTTTGCACTGCGCTGAAGATCGGCATTTGACTGAGGAAAACACCATTCTGTCGCATCTCGCTCCAACTGAGGAACCTAAAACAACAACAAATATTGTCTAAATGCAAAGGTTATAATGATGTACTTACATCTCTTTCATATGCTGTTTGATGTCAGAATTTCCCTCGACGGAAACTGAGCAACCATCTGAGGATTAGCCGCAATTATACTAAAGATTTCCAGTTGTAATTGCTTGCAGCATAACAGTTCTATGATAAAATGTGTGTATATTGTTGTCATCTGCACTATTTTACGAAGGCAGTATCTGTGTGCAAAGCACCTCGATTCGAGGAAAGTGTACCCTGTAGAGTTCTGTGATTTCTATGATGTTACTGACAAACTTTTTTATTGTACTTTAAAAAAGAGCTCCTCCAGTTTCACACATGAATTTCAGTTTACTGCTCATGAGGAGCGACTGTTGTTGTCAGGTTTATGTAAACTGGGGCGTGTGGGGATTTGAAAGACGGCTGAGGGAAATTTAAAGGACAGCGATGATGAAAGATTCCATCCAGTTGCATTATGGGAAATGTATGATCCAGTGTTTCAGGAGCCATACTAGAGACACAGATGGATGAGATACACGTCATCTCAACCTCTGCTACATCTATTCTCTTTTTAATCTGTCTCTTGTGAGTTTTCCAACTTTACAGAAGTGCGGTACTAAATCGCTGGAGCTACATCCCTTTAAAAGGATCTTTTTGTTTATTTATTGGCCCAGAGTTTTGCTCCATCAAAAGCCATCTAAATATAATTTTTTTTCGAAATAACATCCATTCATCCAAAGGACCTATGAAATGTTTCCGCCTCTGCCAGGACGTGGCTGTCCTTCACTCAAACCCACTGCTTGTACCATTCATTATAATACACTGCACACCTCAGATGGTGCTGGACCACAAGTTGAAGGAACTATTAGTCTTTCTCCCCATGGAATTGTACACCATTATGATGCATGTCTGCTCGTCTCTTCCTCATCCAAAACTTTTTGGCCTTACTCAGCATAAAGTGTTCAATACCTGCCAAAATTACTTTTGCAGAACTCGCTCCCACGACTACCTTCCCTCTGTGGCCTTCCCTCTTATTCACCTGATAACCGCTTGCAGAACTTTAAACTTAAAACTCTGCTGGCACACACCTACACCACCACGCTTGGCAGCCTTTTCTCTAAATAAGACACACAGGAAACTGCATTATTTTTTAATCACTGCTTGGCTTGTAGCTAAAATACAGTAATTGGATTAAATAACATTTAACAAAGTTTACATAAGTATGATGATACAATAGATAATCCAGCACAACCATAAGGGATATGGATAAGTGGGACAAAGGTAGGTGCAAACATCTTTTTTTTCCCCCCATTCTAAGCATTTCTATTTATCTATCTTTAATTAAACTTAAACTTATGCATTTCATCTAATTGACTGCACCTGCTTTCCATCTTGTCCCCCACTGGATCCTCATTATATTTACATTTGTATTATCTGATAATTTAGCAGCTTTTCCTCAGCATCTGCCTCGTGGAGCCCCCATTCTCTGTGACATAGGTACACAGTGACATTTGGCACATTATTTGACAGTCACAAACCAGTGAATCCCCCTGCTTTATTCCAGTGAGCGTATTCAATTTGCCTCACCCTGGGAGAAGCACTAGAACACATGCTATCAATCATCTCAGTGAATCACAGTGAAATTCAAGCTGGAACCTTAGCAGTGATGTATCTGAACACAGCGGTTCCATCTACAGCATATACTGTTTGACTTCATATACTCGTTTGCAGACTTTTATCATACACCCACTCAGACGAATGTATGAGCTAAAGGGAACGCTTTGTGCATGAGCTAACGAGACAAATTCAATTCTGGAGCTATGCTATTTGACACATGTAACGGTGGCTTTGTTTCTTCGCGCTAATATCTCAGATGTGAGGAGGGTTTACTATACTAGATTGTCACTGAAAGATGACTAATACCCTCCCTGATCTGAGAATCTACTGTCATGCGTCACAGGAAAGTCTGCACCTGCATCTCATATTTGCAACTATTTGCAGACAAATTGTTTAGAGTTGGTGCATGTGACTAAAATGTTAAGGTAAAAGCCTTTTTGGTGATAACTCACACTGCCTTTGAAATCATACTGTATTTCATAGCGCACTGCAATACATTCATTCATACTTTGGAGATGTGACATTGTCTCATTTTCTTTATTAACCACTCCTCGAGCAAGGCTACATATGTCAGCATTGTGATTATATAGCAGGCTGCAATTTATCCTTCATATTTTACAGCCTATGATGGAGGCAAGTGAGACAAAGATTCATTGGAAGAACAACAGACTCCATTTTCATTTCTTGATGCAATTAACAACGACCTCCACTCATTTTGAGGTGACTGGTGAGAGAGTAGGCTAATGTGCAGAGGGAGAACACAAGATTGTTTTAGTCTCCTGTCTCCTGGCTGTACCTCAAGTTTTAAGTCCATTCACATTTAAATCCTATATTAATTTCTTGGAGGTGAGTTTCCGTCTGAAAGTGTACGAGCGGTGCTGATGAAATCCAGTTGGAGAGTTGCTGCGCGAGGAACTTGATGTAATGAAGGAATCCAGCGAAAAGCACAACATACTCCAACTAGCAAACTGAATTAATGTCATGTTAAGGTTAAAGAAAATGACATTAAATTTAATCATCCCTATCTGTAGCCAAAAATAATCTCAATGTGGGTTTTTTTTCATGTATTGTTAATATTCTTTGTATTATTAAATGGAGGCAAAAAGGTCTTTGGGGAAATAGTAGAGAAGCTCCTTTTTGTTTCAGCTGGCTGCAGGGGCTTGATTGACAGCAGCTGACAGACAGGCTGGTGTCAAACCGTAGGGAGAAAAAGACAAAGTTACTAACTTGCGTTGTCGCCGGCACGTCATGGGCCGACAGTGTGTTGTTAGTGATATTGTAAGAGTAAGGACCCTACCGACATGTAACAAGATTGAAGTGACATTTGCAGGTACGTTTTCATGCTGCTTCATGTGCTGCAGCTGAGCAGATAATGAGATATCTAGTCCGCTAACTCAGTTAGCTGTGGACTTTTCCCAGTGAATGTTTGTTTGGGCGTTGGTTCAACAAGCGAAGTGTGTTCAAGCTAGATACAAAGACTTAGGCGAGACTCTACAGGTGAGCAGGGTAAAAAATGGATTTCATCATGAAACTTCCCCCTTACATTGACACAACTATTTTTATATTACAGTTTTATGAAATTAAATCAGATATGCAAACGATGTATGTTCTATTTAAATGTGAGCTGATTTGCATCCATTTCTTGAGCAGAAATCTGAACATTGGACACAACCAGGTTTAAAATTGTTATTTCTTGACATATTAGAGTCAAAGTTTTCAACAGAGGGAATTTGAATATCTCTTCTTATCAAGCCATTACTCACAGAACACTGTCAACAGCCATAAGAAATTCAATTTTCACCATTTTTTAAGTTATATAAATCAAGCTATGAATGATAAATGAACAAACCCTTCTATGTGGATAGGAATAAAACTGAAGTGCTACTGAAGTTTGGAATATGAGAAAAAAATCATTTTGAGAAAACAGCCTTTAAAGGCATGCATTGTAAAATTCCATACATTTTTAGACAAGACAGGTGAACAGGGTAAAAATTTGAACTATGCTTTATCTCATTAAATGTGACCTAATTTGCATACAACTGAATCTGAACTGAAATAAACACCTACATGTGTATTTTGGATGTTTTCTTTCCACTAGCCTGAAAGAATACATGTCATGGAAGCAACAGTTTTCCATAGAACAGCCCGAAATCTCAGAATTGACTCGTGCATGGTAAAGCATCGTGTTCGCCTGCTGTGTCTGGTCTTTAACAGGAGAGCTAATGTAGGTTGCTGTTCAAACTGTGGCTCCCGTACTGCGTAGCAGGCTGCTGTCTGGCTCTGTGCGACCGTCTGCTCTGCCTGTGACAGATCACACATGTGACTGTTTAATGTGACATTTCACTGGCTGTATCAAAATAAGGACACCAGACCAGTATTTGTTCAATTTAATAAAAAAAAATAAAATTAAGGGGGCGCCATCGTGAAAACAAAAAAGAAAAAATAGGAATTTCCCTCTGGGCTTCAAACTTTTTCTCCAAGGAGAAATAAGGAAAAGTGATCTACAGAGTGGAGGAAAAGCAATGAAGTGTCTTTTTAAGGAACTTAATTTCACTTGGACTGGATGTCTTTTGTGTTTGTCATGTTGCCAACCCGTCTCATTCCTCACCAAAATACCGCTTGCTTATATCCCTTTCTATCATCTCACAGTAAATCATAATAGCTTTCCTCTCCTTTTCTTTTTTCTTTTTCTCTTCCTCTCCCCGCAAACATAAATAAACATTTCCAATATATCTACCACCCCATTGTTGTTTAATTTTGCTTAAAACTATCCATCCACCCGTCTCCAATCTAAGCCGAGCTGCACTTCACTTTCCTGGCAGCTGTGAGCTTGATTCGTACCGGCAGCCATGTCATTGATTCCTTGGCAGAGGCAGAACTACGGCATCAATCTGGGCTGCAATATCATCACCTGTAACGAGACACCTCTGCTTTTAGTATTTTCATATGCACCGCCACACGCGCACACTCACACACCCGCTTGAGTTTGCCTGTCATTCAAAGAGGTCTGAATAGAAAGGAAGGTGATGAGGATGGGTGCAAGCGTGAGTTATTGATTAGCATTTTAGCTGTCGGCTATGTTAGCCTATCTATGACAGGAGACACAAAGTTCCAAGGGTGAATTTTATAGAACAGGAGCTGTAGAAGAAATGTATTTCACCTCCGTGCTTGGTGAGATGTCTTTTTTTCTACAGGAGAAAGCCTTTTTTAGGCAAATCTCTCACAGTGTTACACTAATTTTGTATTGTGCATGAGCAATTAGGATTCACTCTTAAACCTGCATCCCGCACTTGAGCAGAGGAAAATTGCTACCTATGTGATCATGGCTGTAGCCTATAAGAGGTATTCTAGTGTTGTGAGAGATTTAATTAGACCATTAACCAGTCCACATACAGGTTAGGGTGGGTGAACAGCCGACAATAATGGGTATGTGTTTGTCTAGATTGAATTGTTAGCTGAGTGACAGATTGACCAGCTCTGCGGGATGTATCCTGCCTCATACCCAGTGCATGCTGGGTAAAACCATGACCCTGAAGCTGCCAGTATAATGCATGCCACATCCCTTCCCCTCACACCTTTTCAACGTCGGGGGAAGTGTTCGACCACTTCTAGAACTTTCTGAGACCAACAATCCGACATTCATGCCCACTTCATGCTGTGATTGGCCGGCTGTGGGGGTGAGAAAAGAGCCAGGGTTTGAACGTCTTTCTCTAGCTCTCTTTTTCCATTTGTCACACAACTATTTGTAGCATTTTGTGTGTGAACAGTACAAAACTACGAACACCTCCCAGGACAGGCTGCCTGAAAATGTGCCGCGATCCAAATATTCTAACAAAGTGACAGCCAGATTTTCCCTCCACCTTTGAGCAAGGCCAGCTGGAATATCTATAAACACTTGACACAATGAGCCGTTGATGCCAGACTTGTTCAAGAGATTCAAAGTTGAAGAGAGCTTGCCATTGTCGGCGCCAATGAAAATGCAGCTTCAATCAGGTGCCAAGTCAGTAAAGAGATAGAAAAATAAGAGTACCAAATATACAATGTAAAATGACAACAGAAACGTACCAAAATGTAAAATTATTTCATTTTATTAAGAATATATATTAGTGGACATAGGGTCTCAGGGGCCCCTCAGGGTCAGGGGCTCTTGGGCAGTTGCTCTCTTTGCCTAGTTAGCAATCAAGCCTTGACCAGCCTATAGAAATACAGCTACAGAAAATGGATGGATGCTTTCAAGCCTGACAGAACATGAAAACTTAAGAGCTTGTTATATAGATACAACTGCAGCCTTAATTAAATAAATTTGAATATTTTTGTTTTGAAGCGTAGAGGAGTGAAATTATAGTCTCACAAAAGGGAGTGCTGTTCCAAAGTACAAATCTTGTATAAAAGTACTTCCTGACTCTAGTTTTCTCCTTTTAATATGACATACGTCCTAAAATACTCATCATTTGGGAAGATACAAGGAAAGTATATTGATTCTCAGAGACCTCACATTAAGGTCAGTTGAGTAAAATAACTGGTGCTTACAGACTTACAAACTTACAGAGCATGAGTTGTACATGTGAAATTAAATGTCATCTCCAGAATGAGAAAATTGGGTGGATTTGTCCAAGTGGTGCCTACTCTTCGAAAAACATCCTAATCCAAGCCGGGGAGTAGTGTCTGTGTCCATGGATATAGAGGCGATGAAGTGTTTTTGGAGTACTTTTGAAAGGGAAGCAACACTGCACAAGGGGGGAAAAAACAAGATGAAATGGAGGGCTGATTTGTGTGTCCACAACATCTCCCTTTGAAATGATTCATTCCATCTCTGATAATTAGCAGCTACACTTGTAAAATGACCTCTCAATGCTGCCTCTGTTTGTACCTCCCACTGCCGAGCGACTCAGGTCTACATACAGAAGGTGGATCAGAGCAAGAAAGAGAAAGGGAGGGATTAGACGGAGGAGTAAGGGCAATAAGAGAGCACGGGGTAGATTGGTTTAAAAAGAGAAGCGAGAGAAATAAGTGATAATAAAGTGAGACAAACAGAGAAAGGAAGAACACGGCAAAACCGAATAAGATCTCTGTTCACTTTCAGGCGGTGAGTCTAACAATCTAATTATGTGCAGCACTTGGTGACAGGATGCATGACTGTGCTGTTGCTTTGTCCATTTGGCAAGAACAGAGATAAGGTCAAGAGACAAACAGATGATGCAGAACAATGAGACTTTCTGAAGAACGACAATGACAAAAAGTTGTGTTTTTGTGCCACTGCTGTGGGCAGAAACACGAGGCGGCACAGAGAGACTCGGAGAAGCTACAGTACATACTGAAAGCTGCCGTGTGGTTTAGCATGCAGGCAGCGGCCTATAAATTCACAGAATGATACAAAGGGAGATCAGTGAGTGATGGATGGGGGATTGGTGGTGCAGATCCAGTCACAGATTATTTATTGATTAGACATCAGAGACCTAGGCTGAGACAGTGGGTGTCTTAAAACTGACCTAAACATGGACATAGAATACCATTCAGACATAAGTTTGCTCTCCTCTCAATATGGAAAACAACCCATACGCACTGCCCATCCCTCACTCCAATCCTGGCCATCCAATCAAACCCTCCATGTTCTTAAGTCCCTTCAAACCAGTGGAGCTCGGTAATGATTCGTTATTGAAGATAGATGGATTATTATCAGTCATTAGAGACTATTAAATAGTTGAGTGGACTGTGACATAATGGATCTTTAAGAAGCTGCGTTATGCCCCGCATTAATGTAGCACCACAGAAAGCGTGGAGTGTGACTGTGCGGCGCCACAGTGACAACTGACACCTGAGCATTAAAATCATTTCAGAATTCGCTATCTAAGGCACAGCAGCCACCATGAAGAGCGCTTTGTAACACTGGTCAGGTGCTGACACCCAATCAATTACTCCTGCTAGTAAACTCATTTGTGTGTTTACATTCTGGTATTTTACGGTCCATCCTTTCCTCTCTTCAGGGTACACAGCAGATAGTGACCTCTAGCCAGGAAGTCTTCCCTCTTACAGCTATAATGACTGAATTCTCCCGATCATACTACGTACATATAAAGCTTTTTTGTGTAGGCTGCAGTGGACAAAGGAACACATGATGAGGAAAGCGTGTGGAATGTATTCTCAAATTACTGTCCTCGCCCTTAATGACTGATGAACATTAGCATCACCCCCTGATGTGAACACAGAGTTTCAACACCATCTGCTATTTGTTCAAGTCCCTGTTACCATGCCTGTGCCTCTTTGAAGAGGTCCTTTTAAAGGCATTCAAATATAATGCTAAATAGCTGTCACTGGCGGCATTCAGACACAGCCAGAATACAAATGTACAGAGCAGGGGAAGAGGAAAAAAATCACAAAGAATGAGTTGCAGCAGGGCAAATTCATTGGGTGAATCCCCAGGGACCAACAGGTTGAGAGGACACCCTGCCGACCTGTGGCCCCGTAACACCTGAACCACACTTTAAACAGTGCATGCATTATAAGATAAGAACAGAAGTGGTAAGCGCTGTTTGAATCTGCAAAGAATTTGTTTGAGGTCAGGTTACATCAACATAATGAATTGTTAGAACAATGTTCTGACTAATGTGATAAAGTTGATCGAAAAGAATTTCAAGACATGTTTGTTGATATTGCCTGAAGCCTGTTGTACAAAAGATTCTGTTGTCCCTCAAATAATTAAAAAAGAGTTGAAATTACAGTATATTTGTGCAGCAAAAAGTGTGAGTATACATTTAATAAATGTACTCTACATAATGCAGTTGCAAGCAGCTATGGGACATTTTAAGCTACGTTATACAGTGTTATAAACCTCTAATTAAATGTTTAAATTAGGGATCTGCAGTAAAATGATGCCATTTTTTTTTAATCCTGGAGTAAATATCCTCCAGCCGTAAAGCTAAATGATAAAACTGTTGCCTAAAAAGATGATGAATATACTTAATTATTGCCATTTCGGTCCAGACAGCCACTAAATAGTCGTATATTCATTGTTACAGAAAAATTAGGACAAGCAGCAGCATTAATAGTGTAGAATTGGGCAAGGCCCTCGATTAAAACCAGTTTCCCCACTCTCATGTCTGAATTTTGATTTTGATGATGAAGTAAATCATCTGGGACCTGTTGAACCCAACATGTGTTTAACATGTACTATATATAGATTTTATGCACTTCTTGAGTAAGGATTTACTGTATATTCTTAGATGACCTATGCCTGTGGCGTTAAGCAAACAAGATGATTTGCACACAGTTTAGTTTCCAGGGACAATGAAGCTTGATAGAGGGCCAGGCCAAGCGTGGCATTTGTAATTGGGACTAGCTGTCATTGTCACAGTGATTTATGATACAATTAATGAACAATTAGGTGACATATTAGGGTGGTCTTCTTTGTTTTGCTCAAAATTTGTCTTAAAGTCTTTTCCTGCTCATTTGATTTCACACAGCTCTTCTGGTTCCAGGCAAGGAGCTAAAGAGAGTGTAAATGCAAAGTTCAGAGCATACGGTGAGTGAAACCCTAACAAAAATATTTTAAACTCTTATATTGTTCTTGGTTAGTAGAGACAAAACAGCATGGAATATAAATGTGTGAGCAAAAACTGTTGGCTCAGTGTCCAGTGACTATTTCTAATGAACTGAAAGCTTCTGAGACTTGAGAAACTTATAATTCGATCAGCGACCAAATACAAATGCAGTTTATTTGCCTCTCTGGCTTTAGTTGCACAGCGATGATATAGATAATTACCCTACTAGTATAGATCCCTCTTTGATTACCTTTAAATTCATTCAAAAGTATTTGATTCATGTTCATTGAAATATTTCTAATTTCCTCCAACAATACAAACTGTGTGTGTAGTTCTCCATCCTTCTATTAATAATGTGCGCCTGTGACAATGCAGATTTTATTTCAGGCTAATTAAAACACAAATTACCCCATGTCCTTGGAATGTATCCATTTTGGCGCCTTCAAAGCACAACAAATCTCCTGTTTCTTTGAACCCGTGGTAAGGAGGGCTGCAGCTGCATACTTTCCTCGACTAGGCTTTCTCAGACTTGACAGAACCAGCGGGAGATAATCAATAACCTTTCCCACCACCTCCGAGAAGATGAACTTCGAGCACACCTCAGAACCTGCAGCCTTAATTTCTCTCATGAGGTTCAGCGGGGGCACTCATTAGACTAATATACCTTTGTTAATTACTCCTACCGCAACCGCTATATAACACCAACATGGGGGAAAAAAAGTTGTTGTGTTCTTTACTAATGGCCACATCAGCTCGGGTTTGTTAAGTGATCTATCACCAAGGCACCAAATCCAATGGACTCCACACAGCTGGATACATGCCTCAGGTTTCCAAGCAAAGTTAGTTTCCACAAAGAGTTTTACTGGGCTGCAATTACATTTTTAGTTTATGTTGAACATTGCGTTCTTCCTGATTTTCAGATGGAGAGGAAAATAATTAGTTCTAATTAGCGTCTAAACCCCAATTGATAAAAATGTGCTGGACGGAAAAAATGTGGAGGAGAGATAATTGGAAGATCAGCTTTGCTTCTGTTGAACAGGATAGTTTTTTATTCCTCCTATTTGTTTCTGTCCACAATAATGAGAGGTTTCTGTCTGAGCATTGACAGTCCTGCTGCTGTGAACACAACTGAGCAACAATGAGCATGTGCAGCATATCACTCAGGGAAAAAGACTTCTTTTTTTCTTTTTTTAACAAGGGACACAGTGGCAGTTCACTGGTAGTGCTAAAGAACCCTGGGTGGATGCAATATTAGTGTTCTCTGCCTTCCCTCTCACAGATTCTCACTCCAGCTCTGCGATATCCATCCGAGGAGTCACTCTGCCACGCTGTTGGTTGAATGTCAGTGTGGTGGAGAGATTAATCGGTGGTCACCTGCTGTGGGTTGTCAATTGAACGCCTCAGGAAGAGCCACAACAGCATAACAGGAACCCATTTTCAGACATATGTCATATTCTATGAACAAAACCTGTCTTTGTTTTCTCTTTTGAAAGGGGATCTCTGCGTCTTTCCTTGCTGTGTCTAAAGATTAGAGCTAGTGTCAGGGCAAACTACGGAGCACAGTGGCAACCTGGCACGGCGGGCCGCGGGGGGTGGATGAGGTGTGTTTGAAAGGGACACTATCAATACAGAATAAGGCACAGCGGGAGACAGCAGCTACCCGCCGGCTATCGGCTCATTATGGGAGAAATAAAAGAACTCTTCAGAATGCGTTTCAGTTCGTCTCATCTCAAGGGAGCCCAAAGATAGACGCACCTGGAACAGCACATTACAGCCACCTTCATCCCCTTTGTTTCAAGACCCTGAAAAAAAAAGAGAAGTACCCTTGAAAATGTTTAAGACTGGAAGCTGTTTTGAATGCCTCTATTATGAATGCAGCAACATCTACATGGCACGAGGGGAGACACTATTTTTCTAAGAACTATTCACAACTTCAAAATAGATCTTACTGAGCTTGCATTTGCTCCAGGAAATGCCTGAGGACCTGCCAGCAGCACTTCATCCATGCTTATTAGATAAGTTTAATAAGGGTAGGAAAAACCCAGGTTAGCAGATTTCCTAATGAGGTCTGATATGTGTACAGACATTTCACATGACATAATGGTTGTCCATTATGTAAAAATGAAGTCCAGCTGTCTTCCATAGAAACCTGATGGTAAATCAGACTCCCTGTGGATATGATACAGATTTGTGCAATAAGTAATAAATAACCTCATAGAGCAGACAGGATGTGTGAGAGCTTCAAGTTATGTTTAATAATGTTCTACTATCAAAGGAATTGCCTGATATTGATGCAACCTTTTTCCATTACATATTCATGTGTCTGGTAGAAGACATTACGTACCAGGACATCTTCTTTTTCTTGCATATAAAGGCATATAATAATATTAAGTGATGGTTATATGGTAATTAAATGAGAGGTCATGTTAAACTGAGGTAATTCACCGCTCACATGATGTAAAATAACTTTGATGATGCAACCTGTGACATGAATTTCATGTCCAATTGTTTAGGCAAATGCTTTTTGATGTCAAGTTGTTCAAAGAAATGCTGCCTGGATACATGTTAGTGTTCTGCAACCCTCACACAGAAGGAAAAGTAGGAAATACACTCAACAATTGGATGAATACCACAGAGGAAGAAGAATAAAATTGACCATCCTGATGCAATGTTCAATGATTATGTTTTTTTTTCTCCTTTTTGTTCAAAGAACATGGAATAAAAAGACATGAAAGCCACACAGCTCACACACATCATGCCTCAGGCTTTAATACTCTTATTCGTCTTTAAAAATACAGAAATTCATTCATCTTTGCTATTGTGTTGAAAATTCTCAAACTACAGTTGTCCTCTCATTCTGCAGCCCATAAAAGCAGAAAACGTCAGTCACAATAATTTCTATTTATTCAGATTTGTGAGAGGTTTGTATACAAGTTTAACCCACTTTGGTTGCTTCCAATATAGAGTAAATGCACAAAACTCCCTGCTTACAAATGAGAGAATGTCATTTTAATGGATGAGTATTACAAATTCAAACATCTTTGATTGGAACGTTCTCCGTTGTAGCTCTACTTAGACCTTTTCCTTCAAATAGTATGCGTAGATCTAACAGTCCCCGCCTCTATCTCCACCCATCCCTCCGCCGCTCGCCTGCAGCTTCGACTCATCAAACACACAACCCTCATCAGCAGCTCAGCTACCTGACAAACCATTCTGAGTGAAGTTCACTGTAACTTTCTTTGTCAACACCCCCGAGCCATATAAAATGTCCTGTCAGCCTTTGACATCGATCATCATGTAACTTGGCAGGCTAACATCGGCTAACATTATCTAGCACACTGCAGTTTGTTTGGACACAGTCAATGGCTAAAACACAAGAAAAACAAATTTACCGACATGCTGGATCATACTTGCTGTGTCCTAAGGATAAATGGATGGATCAGCGTCAGGCTTCACTGTAAGTTTTGTGGCAAAACCCATCGGTTCTCTGGAGAATGACTACAACAAACCAGAGTTTTTGCTGTCTTGGCTTTTCAGATCTTTTGGTAACAAATGAAGGCTCATAATTTTTCCTTAGAGCAGGTCTCTGCCATCATTTTTAAAAAAGCTACACTTGCAAAATAGTAGTATGTAGCTACATGTGTTCCAAGGTGGAAATGCTCAGCCATGGTGTTGACCATCTTGTACTATGCAACAAACACCATATTAATAAAGTAAAAACTTCATTTGCATTGGAGGGGGGTTTTAAATATCTTAATCTGGCATTCTTCCATCTGAAATGAATGCCATTTAAGAAAAAGACAGAGGGCTCCAGGCAGGAATTAGCTGGAGCCATAATTAAAAGAACATGATCACCAGTGTTCACTTGGTTAGAATAAGCAGACTGTGTGTAACAGTTTATCTTGATAGTGAAGTTCTTGTGGGAATTGGAGATGAGCAATGTGTTTTTTTTTATCAAGTAACTAATCCGTTAAGATCAAGTGAACACAGTGTGAACGGAGTTAAATGAAGCTGAAATGTTCCCTGTAGTGCTGACATTTAATCATTATCCAAATCATTTCGTTCCAAGAACAAGTGGTAAAGTGTTATTTGTTGTTTAATTCTTGCTTCGAAAAATGTTCTGCAGAGGCTTGTGAATAAGTACGGTGGCAAGGCTAATGCGTTGGCAATAGTGTCATATTTCCTGAGTTATGTCCATAGTCGGACAGAATATACAGATATTTGGGTAAAAGCTTTATTTTTAGTTGAAGTTTTAACTGATTTTAAAATGTCACAACCCATAGAATCGCATGAAATTCTTCGACTGAACAGGATTTTCACAGCTCCTGTTCCAGTTGCTTACAGACTGCGCAAAGTGCTCCTTGCTCCTTTCACCGCTGCCACCAGCCTGCTCCCTGTGTCACACACACTGTGGATTATACATGTGGCTGTCTTGCATATGAGATACGGTACGTGATGTTGCGCTGCGGAAGTGAGCGAGCACCAGAGAGAGATAAAAGTGAGATATCACATCAAGGAGATACATATTTAATCCAAAGCAATAATGTATTATTAGCCTTCTAATGTATTATTTCCTTTTAGTTCCCCCCGTAGCTTATTTCTAACTCACTGCGTCATACGGGGAAGGTTTGATATCAGATTTTCCAGCTGCAAAGAGAAGTTCAAGAATATGTGATTACCTCCTGGAAGTGCATCCACAAAAATGCTGATTTGATATCTTTTGTCAGAGTTTGTCATCCGTTTCATAGATTCCTTTTTTCTTTTTTTCAATTTACAACTGTGGGAAATTAGATAGAGGCAGCATCTCACATCCCATCTCGCTCTCTAATACAGCATGTTAGTGGGACTGTTGAGTTGTTCCTGGATGATGTGATGAATGCCGACATCAAGCTGAACAGGGGGCTGGTGGAGAGAGTCCTTATTGCTTGGTGGAAAAGATGCAGCGAGAGGAGAGAGAGAAGAGAGAAGACATAAAAAGAGGAAAAGAGAATAAGAGGAAAAAGAAAGTCCAGAGAGGGACGTAGAACACAAAATGAATTAAATTTAGTTACAATATAATCACCATCAGAAGAAGACAGTGAAAAATATGCGTCATTAATAATAACTGAGAGACGGAGGTTGGCTAAGGTTTTGCATTCTGCTGTGGCTGCTGTAATTGCATAAAACCTTATGATAAACCAACTGCCAAGAACAATATGTGTACACTACGGTGGATTAAAATTATATTTGCTGGCATGTGTGTAAAGCAAGAGGGCTTTGAGTCAATTATGCGAGCCCCCTCGCTTTGTGCATGTTTGTGGAAGTAGCGAGTAAACGGCTCGATGGCCATGTTCTGAGGTTTATTTCTGTGTAACCTTGGTGAATTGCCTGAAAAAACGATTTCACCAAGATTGACTCTGCAGAGAGAGATTGGGAGGGAAAAAAGCACTGTTTTATTATTGTGTGTGTATATGAGGAGAGCACAAGGGAGGATAGTAAGAAATGGGAAACTCAGAAACAGCAACAACATCTCGCTTCTTCCACTGTCTTAAAGGCACACTGCCACACTCAAACCTTGCAAGATGTCTTCTATTTTCTTTGTTTTGTTTTTTTTTCTCGGTCTTTCCAGAAATCCCTCTTCCTCCCACTGACTCAGACCAAAGGCTGTGTCTTTATCTGTGCACCACATCACTGTACTGAACACCATATTTGATCAGTGTCTCCACAGGAGGCTCTTTCGCCCTCTCCCACAGCTTCATCTCTGGCCCTGCTGGCTCAGCAGAGAGCCCACATCAAGGGACCTCATCATAACGGTCATTGTTTTCACTCACTCGCTCTGGCTCTGACTTCCAAGGACTTGACCCCACCTCAATCACTACCTTTTCCCACACACAATAAGCCCTAACTGCCATAATCAGGGGGGTGTCTATCTGCTTCTGCCTCTTCTCCCTTTTACTCTCCACAGTTTCCCATTTTTTATTCTTCTGAGTCCCATGTCCGGCCACAGTTTGTGGTGAAGTAAAGCAGGAGAGTAATAAGTAAGACTGGTGCTTCCACGCTGAGCTAATGACAAGGACGTGCTGTCCTGGCAGTCTCTGTACTTGCTGAAGAACAACTGTCCAAGAAACAGGAGGTAACAGGGTCTTATCTGCAGAAAATGGAGCGATCGTGATGTTATGTCATGCCTTTGAGAGAAACACACCTAAGAAGAGGCAGTGTCCCCACATGATGGTAGAAAAGGCTTACATCACATGCCAGGATTTTGTCTCAACTAACTGATGACTGTGTTTGCGGAAAACCTAAAGTGACACACACAAAACAGCAAAATGTATGTGGCTTGCGACCCCTTTTAAAGCGATTAACAGACAAATTGTGTTGTTCCTGTTTACTAAAGAACCGCACTGAGGTTTGTTGCGCCGGTAAAATGGGAGAAAAGTGGCACCGCTGAAAATTGTGTGTTTGGTCTCATGCAATATGTATTTCAAGGCGTTGCTGTTCAGAGATGCAAAATATGGGAAAGGGAATGAAAATTCACACAAACATCTGCTGGGTTTGATTTATCACAGCAGGCTGACCGCTGCAGCAGACCAAACTGTGTATGAAATTTGACTTTTTCACATTGGACACGCGCACAGAGGGTGAGTGAGTTAGAGAGAGAAACAAGTTAAAGGATGCAAAACAGCAAAAGATACAAAAAAGTTACTTCATCACAGCTGTAGGCTCAGCACCGCACACAAGACGAGAAGCAATTTTTCACACAATTTTGCATTTCTGTTTCCCACAATTGCCTCCTGTTTGTTTTTGTTCACTTTTAAAGGCTGAAATCCAGCAGAATATGACTGAAGCAGATTGTAATAAACATTAAGTGGGCTGTTATTTTCTTTCTTTGTATTATTTCGTTATCTGTTTACAGACAAGAGTGCTTTTCTAAAAAGGTTTTTCATCTCATTCCATCACTGATCTTTTTGTCGAGCTGACAACATAAAGCCATTTAAAGGTCCAGTGTGTAGGATTTAGTGGCATTGAGCGGTGACGTTGCACATTGCAACTAACTCCCCACTAAGAAAGCAAAAAAAACATAATAATGAATATTATAATCAATTTCCGTCAACAGATCCCCCACAGTCTTCACACAGGACCTTAACATTTCCTCACATACAGCCTTCCTCTCGAATAAACACTTGCAGTTGCAAGAATGTCTTCTCTTCAACCAATATCACAGGTTCAGCAGCAGAAGACACTTCTTTTTTTCTTTTTTGCACTTTTGGGCAACGCTCTTCAAACAGACCGGCATCAGATCTTTCTTTAGCAGCACATCATAGAAATCAGATAAACTGTGTCTGGGCTGGTTTACATCTTGACTTTCTGTAAAGACCCTCCAAAAAAAAAAAAAAATGTAGGTGATGCAAAATTATGCGCCCCTCACAGTGATTTAGTAAATAAGCAAATATCTCCCAGTGCGCGTTAGAACCAAGAAACACAGAGTCAGCAAGTCACTCAAGTCACACAGTTGTGCTCGCGTCTGGATGAGCTTCCAGCATGTATTATATTGCCATGGGAATCAATTAAAATCAGATCTGTGTTTCATGCTGCATTTTTTTTTTATTTGATCTTTGCACCATTAAGTCATCTAACCCACTAGACAGGAAATCTGTGCTGCTTTGCTCCTTTCAATACTCTGCTGACAATAATGTTTTATCGTATACACTGTATCCGCTATCTGTCAAAGCTACGCTCCTCTATCAAGAAAAGAACACTAACCATGTGTGCTAACCTCGAGGGATTGTTACTCCTCTTATCATGTTTTCATACATAAACAAACACACAGATTTCTTTTTTTTTTTTTCTCTTTTTTTTTTTTTTTTTTTCAATCTTCTGCGTCCGAATCCCTCTGGCTAGGTCATATTGTATTAAAAACAGCATGAGGTTGTGATG
Organism: Chaetodon trifascialis; assembly: GCF_039877785.1. Lineage (NCBI taxonomy): Eukaryota > Metazoa > Chordata > Actinopteri > Chaetodontiformes > Chaetodontidae > Chaetodon > Chaetodon trifascialis. The sequence goes on from NC_092066.1 coordinate 14,149,763, forward strand.
GGGGGACCTCAGTCAGGGCTGCCTCCTCCAGTGCCCATGTCATGTCTGGTACTGCCTGGGACCACAATCCAATCAGACAGATGGAGGGCTGTTTGAGGAGCAGAGAGACGCTGCCCCCCCTTTGCCAGTAAATACTGGCAGCTCTTGGATTTAATTACATTCACAGTATGGTAAACGGAGCGCTGCCACAGGCCCCAGAATACACCTCTGCTCTGCACAGCAAAAGCCAAGACATCTAGAGAATGACTTCTTTTCAGAGTACTGTGGAGAAGAACTAATGAAGATTTATGCATGACTGGAAAACAAGTCTACTTCTCCACTTCACAGATATAAAGGTTGAATTTCAGGGGCTGGGACGTGTGCTCGAAATTCTGGTTAGAACTGTCCAGCACAGACTCTGATTGACACCTGTAATGCTTTTAAGTGATGGGCAGTGAGCGACTCTGAGAGAAAAAAGCAAGTTGAGAGTGTGTTTTCCTTTTAATGAGCCAAAAGTGGAGTTCAGCATGGGTTATTTTCACCATGCCCTGTGACTTTACGCTCCAGCGGCCGTACATGCTCATCATGTGCTGTTAGTATACACTCTGCCCTTACCCCCCCGTGACCCCGACTCCGCTCTGCAGGCTCAGACCCAGACAAATTACTGTGTCTCCAAGCTGCTATCTCCTCTACGCCAAACATTTCCTCTTATTTCTACCCCATTCCCCAAAGAGGTATCTGTCTGTCCGCTAATGCCAGTGCGGCAGCAGCTTTCCACCTGCAGGGTCACGGGACAGGTTCCTGTGAAGGTCACAGCTGTCGGATCATTACATGAGAGGATTGGGCCCGGGTTCACACTGCTGCCAAAACAACCACTTCATCTCGACCAGGGAAGATGCGAAGGTGGCACTTGAGCAACTCCAACATTGAATATTTCTGTAGGATGTTGGAGAGCTGGAAATGTTTGGAAAAACAAGTAGCGGCTACCACTGGCTCCTTGGTGGGCTGACATGGCCGCATCTCACTCTTCATTAGGGTGGCCTCCTTGTGTGTTTTTTGGCAGAGGAGAATTAGAGCTGTATCTGATTAGGAGGGTGAAAGCAGACAAGAGCGCCTGAAAGCCTAATTGATTAGACTGTCTTTTTTTATCCCTCTGCCCCCCTCCACACACCCCTCTTAAATAAAGTGAGATGAATACAAATACAGGCAATGCAGGACCACACACCTGTCACCTCTGAGCTGCCAATTTAAAACCTTACACTCTACCACTAACAAGCTCGATTGTTGGCAAAGCTTAAACGCTGGATTTCTAAACTTTTACCTTTTGTTAGAAAGTTAAAACCACATAAAGCATTTGCTACAGACATCGCCGGGATAACTCAGGAAAAGGAGGAACGGTAATGTTTTGCTGGTATTTAAGTTCAAATTTTCAAGTTTAAAAAGGCATTTTGATGGAATAGCTGCAAGGGATAGGCAATCCAAGGCCAGCTCAGTTTAAGTTGTTGTTTTGGTGGAGGAGGACATTGATTCTGGGCAGTCAGGAATGTTGAGAGCAGCATCCACAGTACAGCTAGCTAAATCAGCTGTGCTCACACGGCTGCACAGAACTGAATGAGCCAGCGGCTTATCAGGACAAACAGACAGCACATTTTTAATGAATAATTAAAGCTAGTGAAAATACTGGCGTGCATCTTCAGCAATTCTGCTGATGTCATTGCACTATTAGGGAAACTTGACACTTATGCAGAAACAAGTCCACTGATTGCAAGTTTAAAAAACGATGGCTGTCATTGGCAGGCTTATAGTACCGACACTAAGACAATATGACCTGGGAGAATACTTGATGATATTAACAATTATTTTGAGTAAATATAGAGACGTAATACTCAGCTAGAATGTTAAGTTCAAATCCATTTGCTGCTGAGTCTCTGCTTTTCATCAGCAGCACTCTGGAAACAAAAGCAATGCCAAACCAAGGCCAAACTCACAGCTATTTGACACGCTAAACAAATAATAATGACAAAAATAGGTATTCATTTGTGCAGAATTAAAAAATATGTTGGTATAATGAAAAAGAGATACAGGATATTTGTTATGCTGCAGTAGAGTTTACTGTAAGGCACTACTGTAAAGAGACCAGAGTGTAAATGGCTATTTCCTTAAATTTAATCTTTTGTTAAATCCACAGTTTCACCTTTTCTGTAAATCTGTGTTTACTGCACGTAGTAGTTTTTTGCCTGTTTCTGCTTGTTTTTCCTGTTGCTGTTATGGTGTTTTGAAAGACTGCAAGGTCAGTGCGGTGGAGAACATGTCAAATACCTGAGCAGGAGACTTTTGTGAACATGGAATAGTGGCTGTGAAATATCAGCTGAGTCCTTTCAAAACTGTGTCACAAAACTGGAACAGCGAGCTTCTGTCCCACAGTCAAAACGCAATGCGTGCACACAGTATTGGATGACTGTACTTTTGGCTATTTGGGTAATTATCTTTTGCATTGCATTGCATTAATAAGCACACACACCTGCTGATAAGTATGGCTGCGTGGAGTGACAGTATATATCATGCAACGGCAGAAATCTGTCTACCAGTAGAGATTTTGGGAAGAACGTTACCAGCCCAGGAGCTATCCCTTAAGCTGTATTTACACACTGACATTCACAGTGTACACACTGCTACCCTGCTACGCAGCGAGCGAGGGGTCGTGTTGATGACATAATACCGAGCGTAGCTGTTTTATTCTTATTTTCTGCTTGCCTGTATATTGTTTTCCACTCTTTCACTTACACTCTGGATACATCCAAATACATGTAGTATTGATATGACACAAAAACAGTCCTCCTTTATGGGTTCAGGCGCTACCCCTCGCCTAAACCACATGGAGTATTTCCAGCAAGCAAGAACTCATTCGACACGAACAAATATTCTACATGTGTGAAAGGGCGGACCTGATCTGTGGACATTAAGTGGAGTTCATTCGAGAAAATATAGTACTACTATGATATAAAATTACATATGATTGAAGATTTTAGCCATATCTGCCACCACTACTGATCAGTAAAGGTCTGCACAGTAGCATTTTATTGACTGATTGATTTTATTTCAATGTATTGTCTCTCAGGGGCCACATGTAAAACCAGAAGAGTGCACTCAGAGTAGATCTCCATCAGGGGTGTCTGGGCTGCCCGTTCTCACTCCCAATGCTTCACATGTGATAGCTTAGTCCATGTCACGACGCTTTAAACTGTGACGCTGTAGGTATCCCCCTAGTGTCATTTCTGGAGGTGCCATCTTTAAGCTGTAGGACCTATACTATACCTATAGCCTCGCACTTCAATTCCAGGCAGGGAACTTTCTTACATGTCAAACGTGTCCCCATGTTTTCTGTCCATCAATACTATCAGTAATGGGAGGAAACATTATTCTTAAAAAAAAAAAAGATGTTCCTCTGGAATATATTTCTGAAATGCATTGACAATAAAAGCATTTTTAAACAATAGTGCAGGGGATGACCAGCTGTCCTCCAATGCAAACATCACTGAGGCAGCCCGGTCCCGCACTTCCTCACGCAGAAGGCGGCGCAGATTATGGTCCAGACTATAGTCTCACCCAGACTACCGAAACTTGCTCCTGGCTGGTGTTCCAGTACATGTCATCCAACCTCTGCAGCTCATCCAGAATTGCAGCAGCCCAGCTGGTTTTCAACCTACCCGAGATCTCCCACACTAAACCATCTCCCCCAAGCCTGAACTGGCAGCTGGTGGCTGCTCAAATCCAATTCAAGACACTGGTGCCTGTCTACAGGCTCAGGCCCATTCTACATCAAGGACATGGTCAAACCACACTCCTAAGCCCGTTCACTACGCTCTAATACCGCTAATCGTCTTGCTACCCCCTCACTATGAGGGGGGCCCAGCTACAGCTCAATAAAATCACTGTTTGCCACTGACATCAGGACAGCAGAATCTCTACACATCTTCCATCGCTGACTGAAAACTCATCTATTCACACTGCAGCTTGACCCATTAAAAAAAGCTCTTTGTCTATCCCGCATTGTAAGTCACTTTAGATAAAAGCATCAGATAATTACATGTAATGTAAATGAATGCATAATAACTGCCATCAGAAAGAGTGATAATCAGACAGTCGGAACAATGTAGAAATTGTATAAGCATTACATTATGATAAACGTTTTTGTCAAAGTGAAGAATACTCTCAAAAATGAGAAAGGCTCTTGAGCTTTTCCCCCTGAGTTAAGTACATTTTTCCAGAAGTTCAACTATTTTTGCATCAGCGTTCTGCTAATACAAGTAGCCAAATAATACACAGTGTTTGCTCTCCGCTAACAGTGCCAGCCATAATATATCAATCATATGTTCTACTTAGTGATTATCGTATTTTCTCGTGTAATATCTGTCAACATTGTTTTATTTCTGTTGAAATGAATGTTCAAAAAGCCTTATGAAAGCTCACTGAAAGCACATCATCAATTATTAACATATACAATTTATTATTCCTGCTGTTTGCACTCCAAGAAATCATTTCATTTCTGTCTCTCTGGCTGGGTCCGTGTGTCCTCTTGCTGGCCTTTGGCTTCTTTCGGCTCTCTGAATGCCAATATTTCAGTATTGTTTTTCTAGTGCAGAGAGCATCCCACTGAGCGGGAAGGTGACCATCCCTTGTGTCTTTGAAGTTGGTGTCCGTGTGTGTGTGAGTGTGCGTGCGTGCGTGTTATGTGTGAAGGACTGTGTGGTTTTCTGTGTAGTGCTATCTATGTTTCAGTTTGGACAATGACTGGAGACACACTGAGACTGCAAATAGTGATAAAACCAATGTCACTGTACACAGGCTGAAAGATTAGTATTTTACAGATTATCTACAGTTCCGTCCTACATGTTTGATATCACATCACTCACGTAAAATGTCCCCCATGGACACTGTTACAATATTAGTCTATGTTGAGTAACACATTACTGATTCCACTGCTCCTTTCAACAAAATAACCACAGAGGTACAACCAGCATTGTATTTGGCTATATAGTACAGTTATATTATGGTTTGGAATGATAATGCTAGTGCTACTATAGCCTCCACCTGGTCTCAATGGCAATGTTAGCATACCTTATAACTGATCATTACAGCAACTTTGGTGACAAGCTTTACCAGACTTGTTTTTCCTATTTGCACATCTCATGCAACAGATAATGCTCTCATTTTAATCGGTGCAGCTGTCTTCATTGGTTCACTGCAGGCGTCTGTTTCAGCTGTGTCTCATTGTGTAACTGCAACCTGAAGCATTTATTTATGTTTCAAGTATATTTTCAAAAAATATGCGCATAAATGGTTGATGACTGATAAAAAGGTACTGAATAAATATATTTATCTACATGCAACCTAGGCAGCGCTCAAGCACACACACACGCAGACACACATACCTCTTTTGCACACCAAATCTGCCAAAGCTGGAGCTATAGTGACAGCCTACATTTCCCTTCATGCCGTGCTGGGATTAGCATTTTGTTACGTTTGCTACATCTGTTCACAGGTTTGTGTTGGTTATTGGTCATTTATGTGCAGGTTTAAACTTTTAACCATTAGTGAGGTGGATGTCAGGTTTCTTGAACACAGCCGCATTTAATGACATTTGTCTTCAGTTCTTATATTTTGTGTGGAGTATCATAAAAAGGTTGACATGACAGACGATGCTCAATGCTTAATGGCCGTTGGTTGCATGATATATATGTCGTAATAATATTACCAAAATCTTATTTGCACTGCATTATATCATGTAGCAAAAGCAAAAAGTAAAATATTACTATAACATGTTACTATATTTATACGTTATCCTCAATGCTTCCAATGAACAGTTAAAAGTCTTGAGGGGCAGCATCCATAAACGTGATATACCATTGCACTGTATACCTTGTATATCCAAGGACTCTGGCTCTGACTGCAGAAGGTGGCTTTGTCTCTGCTTCCCCACTCAGTCAGAGGGAGCCATTAGGACAGACTTCAGCCGTATTGTAAAAACACTGATTCTCTTCCTCCTTGTTTCTAATTCTATTGCAGAATTCTCCAAAGAGGCCATGTCAAACCAGGTTGAAGGATAATCAATAACAGGTGAGGACAATGCACTACGATGCACCCATTTCAGAGTTTAAAAGAGGGACTGTGACAAGAGCTAGGAGGAGAAAGGAGATTGGCAATGCAAAATTAATAAATAAAATTTAAAGTTTAATACACACTGACCATTAGTGACCGTGACTTGTTTTATAAGTTGAAAGATTAAAACTCACCACCATGTAATAATGCATTTCACTACTTGGACATGCAAATCCTCAAGTCAACAGCTTGTCACAAATACCTACTGTGTGCTTATATGCATGTTAAAATGAATCTCGCACTTACCACAACAACCTCATGCACGATATTCAAACACCCAAGTCTTCTGCTTCTAAACTTTTCTTGTGGTATCCACTGTACAGCATTTCCACAAAATAAATCTCACTGCATTGCCAATAAGAGCTTTGACACTGATGGCATAATAATGATGTTTAGTTCAAGTGTCACGGAATGATCATAATCCACTAGAAGGTCGATTTTCGAAGTCTCTCCCGTTTAATTTGTAATATATATTCAAAGCCCCCTGCCTCACATTTATCTGTGCTGGAGCAGCTGATAGCAGGACTTTTTCATTACTCTTTACAGATGCTTGCCTTCCTTCTCTTTAGCCAGTCAGCAAACACTGGGCTACAACCTAATCTTGTCATCATGACATTATGTTTTTGTGTTGCTGAGATTACAAACATATCCCCTATAGCTTCTAGAGGATATCTCTGACTAAAATAAACACTCCTAAGTATTCAGAGTAGCAAAAAGACACCCATGTACATTGCCACCATAGATATATGCACTCTTGTGTCTATGTGTGTTCACATGTACACACAAAACACAATGTCAGCTAAAGCAATTTAATGCAATAACAAAGAAATAGCTATTTACACAGCAAGGACTGTGATACCGTGTTGGATGATGTTGAGTTCAGACAGTTGATACACCCTAATATGACTCTAATACTCAGGCTGTCAGCATGCAGAGGCAAACACTGTGAATTCATGACACTCACACACTGCACCGCACACATCGGTTTTTCTCTGAGATAAGCATGGCACAACTGCCACCAGAGCAAGTTACTGCAAAAACCAAATAAACCTATGAAGTCAGATAAAACAAAGAAAATCAACACTGCCCATAACTTAATCTAGCGTACTGTAATCAAATATGGTTTTAAAATGGGCTTATGATCATTTCATTGCCAAATATTGTATTTACCAGTTCCATGGTTAGTGAAACAGTCACTTACGTATGCTTAGAAGCAAGTCCTCCAAACTACAACAAAACATATAGCTTGTCATTGCCCTCCAAAATGATACTGCAGTTGGAGCAGCCATCGGAATCGTCAGCACCATCCAAACCTCTTATTTATGACTGTTTTATGATTGCTATGTTATTGGGCATGTTTTCCTGGGTTCAAATACAAAAACTACTTGGTTTAGGTTGGGAACTGTTAGGTATAAGCAGAAAAGCTTTACCTTGAATTTCCCCTCGAGGGGTGAATAAAGGAATATTGAAAAGCTACTTGGTTTTGGTTATGAAAAGATGGTGAATTGGGTTTTAAAAAGATTTGGGTTTTTGCTCAGCCCTTGATACTAACAGCAGTCTCTCTTTTCTGGGATCATCCACAGTTCAGCGCCTGGACACTCTATGATGTGTGACTTCTGCCAATCCATCGTACCGGAACACCCAGCTTCCCTAGGTTGAATATGCTCACAACACCCTCATCAATGCTCCGTCAAGTATGTCACCTTTTGAGAGCTCACTTGATTATCAACCCCCCTTGTTCCCTTCCAGGAGGTAGAGGTTGCCATTCCCTCTGTCAAGGATCATCGGCACAATTGCTGGCAGACTTGGAAGAAGGTTCAAGTCTGGAATCATTGAACATCTATTAAAGCATCATCTGCTATTTAGTGACCCCCTGCCTCCCTCGGAGCCCCTCTCTCCCTGTATGTCTGTGTGGTGTGTGATTGCCTGAGTGGACACAGGTGTACCACAGGTTTGCTCATTGCCAGTTACCTGTGACTAACCCCCTTCCTCATCTCCCTGCAGGGACATCTGCTCTGTTCCGGAGCCGGTCTCCTGTCCCATTGTCTTGTGTACCTTGCTTCCCTGCCTTGGACTCCTGTTCAGCCAAACAACTTTTTGGATTCCGCTCTGGACCATCCTGGGATCTGCTACCCCACTCCTTGGTCTTTCCACTTGGCTCAGCCCCAGCTCATATTGCATTGCAACAAATTAATTATCTCTTATCTGACTCTGTGTCTGCACCTGGGTTCACCAGTTTAGCTTCTTAACAGAGTTTTAATGAAAACTCAACTCCTGGCAATTGCTCCTGGAATTTGTTTTACCACTGTTTTGCAAGAAGGAAATAATGGGAGTAACAGGTGAACAGCTCTAAAACTGGAGAATTTTCTTTTTAAATAAGTGCTGTTTGGTGGATCAAATTCAATACTGAAGGGAACAGTGGTTTGAGTGGATTTCAAAAAGTAAGAGTTTCTTTGCTTACACTGGCATGGCCTTTCAGCTATAACTATACAAAACATCGAAGCCAACTGGGCCTCATATGACAGTTTTATATATATATATATATATATATATATATATATATATATATATATATATATATATATATATATATATATATATATATATATATATATATATATATATATATATATATATATAAAAGCCCAGAAAAAGTAAAAGATGAGTCAGGAGCCCCTCATCTGATTTACATTGTCACAAAAAGCTAAAACCAATGGGAAAATCCTATTAAGCCTGGTCGTTGAAAAATTAATGCGATGATGACCTTAAACTGTGCAAGCTGAGGTCTAACATTAATGGAACCCTTTGATGAAGTCATGCGCTTTATTGACTCATCCACCTACCATGACCCCCTCTCTCTGAGGTTTTGTGTTTCTATAACAACATCCCACTGCTTCCACCTTTGTCTCTGACAGACAACTGTCACAAATCACACAGTCGCTATAGCTCATGGTTAGGTAAATGCAAACATACTTTGTATCAGGCACTCAACAAACAACAAATGTTTTCTCTCAGACTGGTAATTACAACACAGGATGTTGAAGATGTAGCTGGTATGAATTGACATTATACTCAGAGTTCTGAATATGAAAAAAATGTTCCTACTGAATGCAGTCCAGGGTTCAGTTCAGTCCGATATTAATATTGGTTGGTCTGCATGTATGGCTGTGGTTTCTCTGAAAAAAACACATCCATAGAAAACAGTTCTAATACAGAGGTTTCTTTAACCAAAAGAACAACATACTGGTCGTGTAATGTATAATGTTCTCTCAGCACGATACATCTGCAAACATGGCTTAAAATTAATGGTGAAGGCCAGATTTTCTCTGACTCCAGGTGTTAATGTGATAATGTCTGAGTGTCAGTCATTCCCCTTGGACTGTGGGGCATTCTTTTTACAAGGCTGTATTATCCCCACCATAATGCTTTCCCACAAAGGACTCATACTGCCTTGCTATAGCATTGTAGGGGGAAAATTGCAGGCTGCACTCCACTCCTATGTAACAACTTTATTCAGCTGTCCATGGAGCACCCTACCTGGTTTTCAAACAATTGTTACAGCAGATGGATTAAATTGAGCCAATTGAACAGCACAGAGAACACAATGTACTGCAGCAAGGGTGGTGCATTTATGATAGGAACAATCTGTGGTAGCACAGAGAGTGGTTGGTTGATGTCAGCTCTTATTCAATGGCAATATGCACTGATAAACTCAGAGTGTAAATGTACACAAGAAGTGAAGTGGATGGCTAGATTTGGGCAATGGGAAAACTACTTTTACCCGACAACAGCATCCTTGTTTATGTGAATGAACATCTCAATGGAAGTTCATACTCAAAGTATTGACTTCTATCAATTGAAAACTTCTATTTATAAACTAAAAACATCCTGCACCAGCCTCAAAAATGCTGTTCAAAAAAACTTAAACATCAGCAACAGACGAAGGGCAACAGACGTTGGTTTTCAGTCTTTCCCAGCTAAAAGTGATCTGCTTTGATCGCTATTTAATTTGAAACTTCAATGACTCTGCTTTTTGCCATATTTGCCCAAGTTATTTACAGTTTCTGTGGATTTAAGTATACAAGTCAAAGTATAAAGTAGCAAATTATAGGCCCTTTTGTGTTTTTCAAACAAATTATGGCTGGTTTGAAGTTGTGAGGGTTTCAAGCAAAGCCATTCTGGATAAAAAAACAAATTCACAGCGTATTCAGTTCCCTGACTCCACTTCATTATTGGCCTAAGGACACAAAGGAGGGAGTAGTTTCAGTTATAATGACCACAAATTAGTCTCATACACATACAGAGACAGTACGTGGCTCCAGCAGATGACTAAGTCCCTTGAATTAGCTCTGTTAGAAATGCAGAGCAGGTGATTGTGGCGGTGTTGATGCACTCTCATCTCTGTCCCAGTCTTTTATCAGTTAGCCCCCGAGCCTATAGAACCCAAAGAACATTTTCCTGAGTCAGGGGGGTTGCATTGCTTAATGTATCCAGTGGTGCACCAAGATGCCCTTGAGTCCCACTTAATGCACAGCATGACCAACACAATGGTGTTGTACAACTGCTCCTCCTACCTAACAGGGTTTAGATATCCATCAACACAGAGACATTTTCAGATCCTGCCAATCAGCAGGATGACAATATTTGTCTGTGCCTTCCAAAAATATTACAAATCACCGTCATAGCATGGATCCGTTAGATGATGCGACAGTGCTATGGTTAAGGTTTGCTCAGGTTTAGGCACAAACACGACTATGTTAGGTTTAAGGAAAGATCATGGTTTTGGTTAGAATTTAAATTTCACAAAAGGTAGGTGAGCTTCGTCGTAATTATTCTTGTAACCTTTGTGGTTACAATAAAAGAACCATAGCGGTCATGTTGTATGGCAATGGGTGATGAACACCAGTCTGCCATGTTAAAATCCAATGTTTTGTTGACTCAACCATCTACTGCAACCACCTCCCAGCCTCAGATATCGTTGCTCTATAATAAAGCTGCCTTACATCCTCCTTTGCTCTCAGTATAATTACTACGAAAACTAGAGGACTTTTATCACTTCAACATCAATGTATGTCGTTTTGGGGCACTGGCTGAAACGACTGATTATGCCATTCCTCTCGGGAGGACAGTCTCTGGTTATCAAATTTAGGTATGTTTCAACCAATGCACAATTACTTCTGAGAGAGAGAGAGCCGTGTATCACTCAGATATGCAGTAAACATTGGGAATATTATAAATATCAACAAGACAAGAGGAGGCAGGAGTGGATGGGGGGAGGCAGCACAGCAGCAGCACAGTTAGTCAAGAACAGTGTGTAGCAGGTACAGTAGGAGTAAGTAACACATGCAGACAGCAGAAATGTTTGGCAGGTAGGAACAGCTGTACAGAACAGTTCAAGTTGACTGCTTTGCTAAAAATGTCAACTTGACTGGCATTTATTTATTTATCAGCTGACAGTCAGCTTGTGGAGCAAATAATGGCTCAAGCTTCATGTCCATCAACGACCATTTAGAAAGCTAATATGCAAATTCTAAACTCTTGTCAAACAGTATTTGAACCTCTCCCCCCTGCCAGTATTCTTTATATGTAGAATCACATGAGTGCAACTCATGCACGTCATAGTTGGGCGCTATTTGGGTAAATGTGATAAAGGGACCAATGGAACATTTCTATTAAGAATAGATGATAAAATCTGGAGGAATGCCTGCAACAGTGAAGTCATTAAGGTATAGTGACATAATAATGTGACAGCAGATGATGAAATGCTTCCTGTCAGGTGCTTTACAGAATGTGGATGCAGTTGCTCTTAATAAAGACGAAAAAAGTTAGAGCTATGTGAAAACTTGAACAAACTTAGGATAGACCTAGGAAAATAATGTCTGCTGGTTTTCTCATTTCCGTGTGTGCCTCATTATGATGAATCTACTTCCTTTCTAATTTAAAATCTTCTTGCCTTAGAACAAGGACAAAGGACATATCTATATACAGATACAACCACCTAGAATGGCCTGCTGGTCTGTGACAGTGCCTATACAGACCCTTAGCAGATCCCTGCTGGGTTCCCGCTGGGTCCTTGGCTGTAATGAGATCCTCCTTGATGACGTAGTGATCGAAGCCCTGACTCAGCAGCGTGTGTGGAAACCAGCTGCAATGCTTTATCTACCCACAAGGAGGAGCAGCTGTTCAGATTGATTTGAATTGTCCATATCTGGAGTGCCAATGACAGTGAACTTTATGAGCATCCTCATGCTGAGCCTATTAGTCTGTGCAACTGGTTTGTCAGCTCCCATTTTTCTACATTTCTCATTTCTTTTAGAAGCATGTTCGTAACTCAAATAACATTTATGCAATCGCTGTGCGGATCCTTTAATAACATGAAATCATCATTTCTATTTTAAGTCTAACTGATTATATTGCAAGTTACACCATTTTAAAATGCATTAAGTCATAAACTTCACTGTTCTATCATTGGCTGGCAGTACCGCTGACTGCCAAACAGCAGACTTTGAAGCGCGACCCATGTTACCTAATGTGTTGCTCTCATCTAGAAGCATATATGTTGCACATTGGATTGCTAAATGAGTGACCAAACAAACAGTAGCTAATTAGCTACTTAGCTGTGGAGCATTTAACAGCTTAAAAATTGAACAGCAAATGTGAACATCTGCCAGTTTAGTTAGTGTATGGTGTGATCCTTATTTTTCAGTGATACTGCTAACCAAACACCGCTTACCCTTGGCTTCTTTGAGTCAATTCACCTACAGTTTGCATCTTTGCTGGCTCAGCCCATTCAGAGGCTGGGCTTGATTTTGGACTGAGTAAAGGATTGACATTTTTAGAGGCTCATTTGATCTCTTAGAGAGGATGAAACTTTACCATGATAAATAAATTCTAGTGCAACTAGCCATTTCATTAACAAGCTGTTATTGGTGACTTGGTTTGCAATCATTTGAAGGTTCTGTTACATGTATTAAGAGGCATGTGAACAGCAAAGTTGTGCGTTCTGTGAACAAAAATCACAATGTTATCACTTCACGGTGACCCCATGCCATGTGCCATGAGACTTATCTGCACCCATGTATGTAAGTGAATTGAAAAACGACCACCTCTTGCTCTGTCGTTCACCTGGGGTTCTTCTATTTCTGTGTGCCACTGCAATAAAAACCTCTGCCCTGACTTTCTGAAAGTGACTTTCAGTGCCTAACCATGTAGGCCATGATAATGTTGGCCATTTTCATAGGGGGGAGTGAGGGGTACTTGGCTTTTTCAATAAACCTCTGATGTGTTTTGTAATGCATTGGTTATACTTCACAGTAAAAACCCATTCTGTTCCTTCGCCAGCCAGTGCACTTCTCCCTAAATTGCCTTTTCTCCAACTGCCATTCGTTATGCTTTCCACTCCGCTGCGCAGATATCATTTATTTATTTTATGAAACAACAACCCCGTCAAAACAAAACAACCTCTTCCCCTACCCACCTACAGAATGACAGTTGGATGGATGGACGGACAGACAGACAGATGCACGGATGGATGTTTGATGGATGACCAAAATCATTATTGGACTGGATAATAGGGATGAATGAATGGAATAATAGAAAGATCAATGGCAAGAGGTAAGAAATTAACATCCAGTCTGTTGTGTTTGCCAAATACTTCACAGAAAGATGGTGGAAGAGGGAAAAATGGAGTGGGAAAAGAAGTGGTCCCGAGTTAGTGATTCCCCATTATGTGAAACTCAATTTTCCCTCCTGCTTCTCTTTTATCTGATGCCATTATGGAGACTGTGTTTGTCTGGTGGCAGGGAAATAGGCCTGCTTTGTTTAGACTAGTGTCAGCTATAATGAAAAAGCACCATCAACTCAGAATGGGGGCTCTGTGCAGTGTCTATCGCGACACTCAGCAGATAATAACTATTGATTGCTATCCAGGGACAAGAAAAAAGACAGAGTGGAAGAAAGAGCAAAGGAAGATAGACAGGGAGAATGAGGACGGGGATCAGACTTTTTTTTACTTCATTCAACAATTATATCTTTGCAGTGAAATAAAATTGCTATTACAAAGAAACCATGCGATAAAATACCTTAGATTTTGGAGGAAGCATCGGTCACACTACTCTAACGGATAATCAAACACATGATCGTGACACATTTCTATACAAATTTAATCCAAAATCTTCAGCAGGGAGCTGGCTTCAATTTCTTCAGGCAAAAGTGTACTCCCTCAGCTTTAATCTCAACTCTGTATATTCTTCCAGCCCTCCATTTGTCTGTGCTCCAACCTCTGCCCTGTATTTTAGGAGCTGTCAGATTCCAGCTGAGGTGCACACAGTTATCGTTAAAACTCCACTTAATATTTCATACCTGGGAGTAAAAAAGATAGGTAGTGTTTGCATCTCCTCCTGCCTTTGACTGGGCCGATCCTTTAAGCAACACTGAAACCCACATCAAAGGCTCATTGCTGCAGATAAAGGTGACACTCCAATAACTCATTCTCATACGTCAGAGGTGCCTCTCTTTTGACTCAGCAACTCATCGACCTGAATCCAGGCAGTAAAAGCTCAACGCCTTGGTGCTGTTTTTTCCCATAATGAATGTTTGTGACCATTGATTTTCCATTCAAACAACCTTCTGTGCCTCCGTATCGATCCCAGCAGTCTTCATATGTAGATACAGAGTGAAGGCGTGAAGTGCGACAGGTATGACACGTTGGATCTCTGTCGGTCAGGGAATTTGCAAGCCGTTCACGTCATTTCAGCATCACACCTCTTTAAATCTACAGCAGCTGTAATCAAGTTGTTTTGTGCAATGGTTCAGCTAACTGCATGCAGTGGGCTCTTTGTGATTGATTAACTGGGTTTATAGAAGTGACTTTCTCATCAGAATTTTAATTTTTCATTACAATGTCTTTTACTACAAAAGGGTATGGGTGCTTAACAATGCATTACCTCAAACAGTTTCAGAAAAACATTTATTCATTTCAATAACGCTGTTTTGCTTGAGCTTGTTTTGTATTCATATATATGTGAGCTCAGCTATACCGGAGCTTTAGTTGCTTTTGGACATGTATTTGCATGTGTTTAATGCTATTTCGCAGGGCCTTGAATCCAGACGCCAAATCCTGCAGATTACATTGAAGCAGCATGTGTGCAACCTGACATGTCCACTATGAAATGCACTGTGTGCCCTTGTTTTAGATTACAATGAAATAGGCAGAGGATTGAGAGATGCAATGCAAAGGAGACAATTTACATAATTATAGTGCCATTACATTAACATAAAGGGCAGGGACACAAAAACATCTGTAGAGCATATGCTTCATTTAACCATCCAGATCTGCACTTGAGTGTGTATGGCATTTTTGTTATGTTTTATTTATTGAGAGGATTATCTAACAACTATTTTTAATGTCCTGTGTCTGTGTTAGTTTTCTGGGACATATAATTAATAAGTATCTTACTCACCCATGCCTCCAGACAAGGCTACTGCTATGTTGTATTCACTGGTTTGGACAATTAAGACTGGCCCACAAGCCTTAGGTAACATCTCTCACAAGAAATCTCATATGTGTGGTCAGTTGCATTTCCTGCCTTGCTGCATCACTACCGCCGCCGGCCTTCTATTGGCTTTGATCACTATCTGCAATAGACAGGTTTGGCTAAATATCACCACCCTGGAGAAGAAAGATATGAACTCTTGTTTCTTGGGGCTCATCTCTCTTTTCGACCATCTGTGTAATCTGCTCTGAGGATGCCACGTGGTTTTTCCAACATAAGCAGGAGGACTGAGTCCAGTTTCAGTCCATCCACTGGCACACCAAAGCGCGGGTTAACCTTCACCGCAGCAGCCAATGACCAAGTATCAGCATCCGAGGGCAGATATACAGAGATTTTATCACAGAGCCATCTTCTGCTCATGCTACAAAAAATGCTGAAATACAGGCCAAAATAAAGCCCAGCCAGGCCAGGGTGATCCTCCACCAGTTATGCAGATACCCACTTACTGCCAGCCCAGTTCCTTTCACAAACTCCAGCTTGGAAAACGCCTGACTGATGGTGGGAGTCAGGACCTCCTGGCTCGGTTCAGCAGACTGGTAGGGCCCAATTAGTGGGGCTTTGCCAAGACATTCCCACTCTTTTGCTACTTAGCACCCTTGCATCACTCCATAAGCGTTGTGCTATTCCTCTCCAAAATCCCCGACCCCATGTGGCAGGGTATGGAATGGAGGATGGCTACTGATTGGTGGGTTGTCTCATTGCCATCTAAAAGTGGCCTTACCAGAATCTCCACTCTGTCAACTGCAACCACCTGTGAATGCAAAATATGATGACTGTTTCACCAAATCAGCATTGCTGGGATTACTAGCCGATAGCATTAAAGTGTGGCACATTATCAGTTGGATTTATTTATTTATTTATTTATTTATTTATTTTTACAAATTTCCAGTGAATCTGAGGTAGACAAATATTTCCCTGAATGGAAATGTAGGCTCCGTTATCAAAGAGCTCATCAATAACCTGGACCTTTATTAGATAATTTCCAGCATTTATCCCACTGTGGCATCACCAGGAACAGCTGGTCCCAATGGCTTCCTCGGTGCCCTCCTGCCCAGGCGTCTGGCTCCGGGCCAAGGTCGCCCCAACAGGCCACCTGTCCTTCTGCTGGACTGCTTACAAGTTGTCACAGGTCACACGGTTCAGCAGGGACAGAGCACTTGTTAAGGAGCCTTCTGTCAGATCCAGAAATCTTCACAGTTCAAAAACCAAGCCAATACTCTCCATTCCATTGCTCCTGTTGATGGAAATGCCTTTCTTTCCCTTCTCCTTCTGTGAGCAGCGCTCTCATATGAAGGGACAGCCTGGTGCACAAAAGCTGCTCAAATGGTCATTTGTCAGGACATCCTTGACAAAGTCTTTTTCCTGGGATGAACGCAGACTGTCCTCCCAACTTACAGAGCCTCAGCCTGATTCAAAGACAGGGGGCACTCTCTGTACTTTAAAGTTGCCATTTTCTTCAGACTAGAACTCAGTACATGGAAATTAGACTGTCGATCCAGACACAGGATGGGGACCCAGCAGGAGCAAAGCTACTTGGCAAGAATGAAAAGTGTGAGCTGAGAAGCTGCCACAGGGTCAGTGCTTCCTGCAGCTGACACAGTGCTCTTGTTCCATGTACAGTATGTATTCCGATGCTCAAAGTACACTGGTGACCTACGGTTACTTACGGGGTTCCATTTTTATGAATTAATTGCATCCACTGTAAATCCCAGTCAGGAGTGCGAGGCAAAGGCACACAGGGCATGTCAACAGAATTAGTTAATCTTGTTGCCAGAGGCATGTTGTGCAATTGTGTCACAATCACAAATGAGATGTGATTAAGTACAACACATTATCATAAGGTGTGGCAGGGACTGGAAACAATCAGGACTAATCAAATAATCTATTCAGCCTTCCTTTAAAAGCAGCACACTTTGAACCACAGTGTGCTGGCAATTGTTTTTCTGCAATGGATCAAAAGACAGCAGAGGCGCAAAATCAACATGGCTGAGTATACAGCACCATAATGTAGGCTATGCTGGCTGGGGAGGGGCCACACATTTGCTCCTCGTGGTGTTCTCGACATTCATAACTCAGTGTTCGGAAAAAAAAAAAGTCAATGATATTAAAAAAAGAGCCACACAGAACCAGTGGCAGTCCACAGAGACAGGAGGGCATCCCTAGATGAGGCCGCCTTCACAATTCACACTCTGCGTGTCTTGGTGCATACTGACAGCTCTATGTTGGATGACAGCACACCACATGTTTTCACCAAATCTGATATCATGCTGATTCAATCAGAGATGCTTGGAGACATTTCTAAATATGGACGTGCACACACACACTCAAGAGCTGTGTCTAGATGCTACCCTGTTCCTGTGTCCTCTTTCATCCTCCTTTCTTTCTGATAACACATTTCTTTCTCTCTCATGTTCATATTCTGTTTGACTTGAGTTTCATATAAGATGAAGAGGAAAACAGCTTTTAAAACACAAAGCTTTAAGGTCCTCTGTTACACAATTTCCCATTTGTTTCTTCTATCAAAAGTTAATGTCAGACTACTGGGCGATTTTAAGCAGGTAAATTGTCTGCAGCTGTAACCGTTAACCTCTGTGAAGTAACTTTTCACTTCCGTGGATCAAGCGTACCTGAGCCTTGTTGATTCAGCGCTGTTCTATATGCTGAGGTAATTGAGAAAAACACTACCGTGTATCATGCTTCACAAGCAAGATTATTAGAGATAAACACTGAGGGTACCCATTCCTTTCAGGACTGTCGGAAAGATAAAGACAGCAACAATATCACGTTTTATCTATGGGAGGAGAAATCACAGAGCCAACTCTGGCAAATAAACAACCATACAGGGTGTTTATGCAGAAAGAACACTTGTGTGACAATGAAAGAATAAATAAAAACTGTGCTTTTGAATTATGTCCTATGTCCAAAACCAAGATAAAAGATGTGATGGGCTGAATCGCACCAGTCAGAGGAAAGCCTTAAAAAAGTATATTGAAGCTCTAATGAATTAGAGGTAGAACTGATTTTTAACAGATTGGTTTTCCTTTTATGTTTTCATATTACTTTAATGTATAAACTTTACTTTACTTTTTAAGAAAAGAGTTTCTTGACTGTGTATACTAACTCATTATTTTTGCTACATTGCCTCCATGGCAGGGAATATTGTTGACACGCCAAAACAGACACATTATCACCATAGTCAGCCAGCCTACCTTTCCTTCTCTTCTTACAAGCACACGCTACCTTATAGGTGGATATAAAGCAGAATAGAGATTGGATGATGCATGCAATTTTGATGAAAACCAGTGGGGTGCAGGCAACAGTGTTTAGCTGTCATGCAGCACACCAGCGGGAGAGAGGGGAGAAAAGATAGAGAGGACACCGAAGGAGGCAACATAATGCTCTATTGAGAGTGGTGAGGAAGCAAAGGGGGTGTGGACAGCAGTGAAGACACTTTTCAAAGATCATCCCTGTATACTGGTGAGACAAGGCACTGCTTTCTGCTTGTCTCATGCTAACTCATACTAACAAATAAAACAGCTGTCGAGAGGAAATATGAACGGCAATTATAGAACAGAAATGACTTATTTACTTTGAAAGAGGTCTTCTCACATGCTCTCTTTTGTAATTAAAATGGTCTTAATCACCGTAATTTGTTTAAAAAAAAAATGAAAAATGGAAAATAAAAGTGGCCAGCTTCTTTCATGATGAAAAATAATTAGATTACATACATGACAGTAACTCTCCATCACGACAACATGGTCATTTCTAGTAATGTCACCATCAATGATTAATTCACATTGAGAAATGTTTGGGGAATATAAACCATATTTAAATAAACACACATAGATGGTGAGAGATCACTTTAAAAACAGCATTTGATTTTAATATTATAGCCTTTAGATGACAGTGAAATGTCATCAGGATGCAGTTAGTGAAAGCCAAGTAAACATATGGGGACAAAAATGTTACATGAAGCCCATAGCGATGGTAAGCAGCAGCTTGCAGCTGGGAGAGCTAAACAATGTTTTCTTAAATGAATACTGCATTCATAGATTACTTACCCTCTTGAAGAGAGCAGAACACGTACTACACATCTGATATATAATCAATAATAATGTTAATTACACATGAATCAATATTACACATTACACATGCGACATTAACAACTCATCTGGAGTTTTGTCTTGTGTCATAATTCATAACTTGTTAGATAAGTAAGCTACAATAAACAGGGAAATTAATGTTGGCAACTTGAAGGAGTACCTTTTAATTAACCTGTCTCTCAACAAAAAAACCTGATTCTAAAGGCTCAGTTCTTCACAAGTAAGGATGGGGCAAAGTTTACCACTTTGTGAAAAACTGTGTGGCAAATAATTCAACCATTTAGGGACATTTCTTACGGCACAATCACAAGAAACTTAGGGATTCCACCATCTACAATCCACAATACTGTCAAAAGAATCAGAGAAGCAGCACGACATGATTGTATAAAGAATATCACATATCAGTAAACACAGTTTGCATTTGCAAATTAACACTATACCATGCAAAACAAAAGTCATAAATCAACGACATCCAGAAACACTGCTGACTTCTCTGGGCCTGACTTCATCTGAGATGGACTGATGCAAAATGGAAAAGTGCGCTGTGCTCTGACAAGTGCACATTTCAAACTGTTTCTGGAAATCATGGACATCATGTCCTCTGCGCTGAAGAGGAAAAAGACCATCCAGATTGTTACCAGCACAAAGTTCAAGAGCCAGCATCTGTGATGGTATGGGGGTGTGTTGGTGCCCATGGCATGAGTAACTATCACATCTGTGAAGGCATCATTAATGCTGAAAGGTACATACCGGTTTTGGAGCAGCATATGCTGCTATTCAGATTTTTTTTTTTTTTTTCCAGGGATATCTCTGCTTACTCCAGCAAGACAGTGCCAAGCCACATTCTGCATGTGTTTATAGCAGTGTGGCTTCGCAGTAGTCGTATATCAAGCAAGAATGGGAAAGAATTTGACATTCAAAATTTGAAAATGTGATGCAACACAGTGATAAACATGCCCCCAACCCCAGCTTTTTTGAAACATGTTGTAGGCATCAACATTAAATATATCGTCTTTGTACAATATTCAATTGAATTTAGGTTGAAAATGACTTGATCATTTTATTTAGCTTTTATTTACATTTTACACAACAATCCAGCTTTTTTGGAATCATCAGTTTCCATGTATGGGAAACTAACCTGTCTTTATGTGTTTCAGCAGTTTGATATTCATGAAGTCTTTTTTCTTTTACCACATTCTCCCCATGATACAGTTCACCTTTTAAGCCAGAGGCCTGACAATATGATGCCTTAAAAATCAAGAGAGGACTGTCAGGATCAAAACCACTCTGTCTGAAGTTGAAGGTGTACTGAAATTTGATTTTAAAAATCTCAATACTGTTCAATAAATAACAGGGAAAGTTAAAAAACGAGACATTTGTGGACACAGCATAGTTGGGCCTGATAGCTTCACAAAAACAGGCGGACAATCCACCATGCACAAGATCATGCCTCAGTCTTTTCTGACTTTGTATGCAATGGATGAAGACATGAATCCATTTTATGGAACTTAAGAGAGGACAAAGGGTCAGACCATCCAAATGGAAAAAAAAGGGTGGGGCAAGAAAAAAGAAAGCCAAGAAAAAGATCAAATAAGAGTTTGAAAAAAAACACCAGAGGAGGCCGTGACCGCTTCAGCCGCAGACCGAGACAAATTTGAGGCAGTGTTGCTATACCTCGACAGCCGTTGATCACCCCAGACACTGCTGAGTGTCTTCAACACTCTCTTGTCATCAAACAATGCTACGCCACAATGTGACAGGGCAGAGACCCATGTTGCTGCTCCCTGACAGGGCAAATCAGTGGCAGTGGAGTGAAGTAGCATTCAAGCAGATGGAGCATGAAGAAACACACATACACGGGCAAACACAGGCACGCACTCGTACGTACATACAAGTAAGTGATTGTAAAAGTTGTAGTTTCTTCGGTTATCTTAGAAAACCAGTGTCCTTTCCCGAAACATTCAATGTGAGATCCCAACAACAACACACAACAACATTTTGCATTAAGCTTTAGCTTAACCAGTCTGAAGAAACTCATCTGTGATTTGTAGGGGAAAAGATCAAATAAAAGTGGAATTATTTAGTCATTTGTGACGGACAAAAAGCCCTTCAGTATCAGCAACTCTTATTATTTAAATGATTTCTTAAGGGTTTTAGTGTCACAATGCTTTATTGATTCAAATTTCCTTTACATCTTTCCATCTCTCTGGCAATTTTTCCCAAAAACTTTGCACTGAAATAGTTTGACATATCTTATTACCACCAGCAGGGTCAATGGGTGTCAGGGATTGAAGACAAAAACAGTAAACCAATTTTAATAAGTCTGTATTATCATAAAATGTTCATAAATGTTCCTGAGGGTCATTCAGCTATTAGTCCTAAAATTCAAACCCTCTGCCAGTTACATCTGGCCTGGACTTTAAGTGTTAATTCACAATCATCCCTGTTAAATTGGATTGTCAGCATCCTGCTAATTATGCAGGAAAATGTTGTCTAATGAGTTCATCCACCTAATCAACCATCTGAGCAAACATTAAGAAAATCTGTCCTTGCACCACCGTTGTAATTAGAATTTCCTGTTTGTAAATCCTGAGCAGTAAACCCATAAGCCTAAAATCACAGATAATTGAGTCATAGCAGAAAAAAAAGAAAACTTCCAGATCTATGTAGGGAGTCAACGCACTCTGGTAATTTAAGCATTTTGTCTTACATTTCCTCCTCATTTCCTAGTAGATTTATGCACCTCTGAAAACACTCTGATACATCTTTGGTAAAGTCAGTGTGTGCTGTTCCTAGTGCACAAGTGAAGCTGCATAACCTGGTTCTTGTAATTCCCTTTCTTTCTTTTGTTTTAATTTAGTGTTGGAACAGCACAGAGGACCTGACTTGATGTTATTATGGAAATATTGTGAGGAGACAGAATCAGAAACAGACATTGACAGGGTTTATTATTAGTCTTTTAACGCAACAAAAACAGAAGAGGCTTTTACTCTGAATAAAGTATGACCTCAGCGTTCCATCTTTATTATTTCATAGACAGTCGAGCAAGTGTGGTGGTGCACAGTGTCAGCATGAATTTGGTTTTCCCATTTCCTCCCCCTCTCTCATTGTCTCAATTTCAGCCTCAGGAGAGTTATTTTGAGAAATGGCTAAGCCAAGAACAAATTCTCTCTCATTGTTGCTGTTGACTTATTCAGTTATTCGACCATGTGGCAAATAGACACGATCTCCACAAATGGAACCTTCAGCTTTGAATGATTAATTGTCAAAAGCCTGGTGGAGCTTTCTGGCTGCAAGGCTTCTTGGCTGTTTCTGTATCACCCACAGACCCGTATGGCTGCTGCTGAGATAAATCGGCAGAAAACTCAAAAATAAAGAAATAAAAAAAAAGATGCCGCTTTGACTGAGTATAATTTCACTTTATATAAAGTGTAGTTAAACAGCAATAAATTTACTGAAAATAAACCCGAACCTCCTGGAACAAACTGTGACATAGTGCAGGATGGAATTGGGCCTGATTGCAGAAAGAATTGACTCACATTATAAGCCAGTTATCTAATTTTCAGAGTGGATGTTGACTGTCCTGGATATTTATGGAGGAATAAAAATAAGGATGAATAATCCATACTGCTTTCCACTCACGTACTGTGGATACTGTCAAATGTATCTTTAATAATTCAGTGTATTTTAAATGCCTGAGTTAATAAGATTATGTTTGCTATGTTTCACTGCAGCTCCAGGGCTACTCTGTCATCAACAGCACTGCACTATATATACTGTAGAGAATACTGACAGTAATGATGCACACACAGATACAAATGCATAGAGTCTAAAACCACCACACTCTCAGACCAGAGGCAAAAACTGGGCATCAAGACTGAACTTTGCCCATAATGGGAGAAATATGCATATGCGGTATATGTAAATCATACTTTTATATGATATCTATCTATCTATCTATCTATCTATCTATCTATCTATCTATCTATCTATCTATCTATCTATCTATCTATCTATCTATCTATCTATGAGCACATGGACACAGAAATGTCCTTACAAAGCTAATTGGATATAAGCAGCTCTGTCAAAGGAAACATCTGCAAAAAAGAAGCGCAATTTGACCAAATATCATTGTTGAGGTCCTCCAATAGTACCGGAGCAGCATAGCCATAGCTATTTTTAGCTATTTATCATGCTATTTAAAGGACCAACAGTTTGATTAATTCCTTGATTCACCCCAAATGGACCTTTCCACTTTCATTAGCATGAATATTGTTATCTAGTCATGGTCATCAATGGTTGGAAAAGTAATGAATAATTATTTAAACATAACAATCGTATTAAAAGAGAGATCAAAAAATGCTTCACAATGCAAAGAAATAAAACCACCAAAAGCAGAATAATTAAAAATAATAATAATACATGAGTACACAACAGCCCTAAAAATGATGTTTAGAATGCACGTAATTGAAAATATCATCTGTGTAGACTACAAACTACACACTCACTGACACTGACTAACCGCCTAAGAGAATAACACTGCATATTAGATTCGGTTTCACATATTATTTTTCCATTTCCCCTTCACCATATCACACTCCGCTTGCTCTTGAAAACCGAGTTCATGCATAGTCTTAAGTGCACGTGAGGCACGCACATTCTTCCTGCACATTCTTTTCTCATAAATATGGTTTTTGTGTGTGTGTGTGTGTGTGTGTGTGTGTGTGTGTGTGTGTGTGTGTGTGTGTGTGTGTGTGTGCAATTCTCTCGAATCTGGCCCCTGGTGATGAGCTTGCACAGGTTAGCGTGCAAAAGCGTTTCCAAACGTACATTCATAGCGTGTTTACTGTATGTGTGTGCGTTTTTTGTATGTGCTGTGACAAATCTGCCAAGATCCTCTGCTCTCCTGCCCTGAGGTTGTGTGTGGTGAAAACTGGCACTGGGACACAGAGTGATGCGGGGGCATCAACCTGCTCCATTGCCTCCTACAGTGCTGGGCTGCAGTATTTCCAATGCATCAGCCAGAGCAGTGAGTGGAACCAATGCTGGTGTGATTAGTCTGGCTGGGGGGTAAATGAAAACCATTATCAAGGGTTTCTTTCTGCCGCATCCTAATGCAAAGCACAGGAGAGAGGTGATTTGAATTGCTAAAGCTGCACTGGCAAAGCTCATTTGGCACTGGACAATCTTGATCGGAGGCTGTCTTTCTACGTGCTGACTTTGTTTTGTCATGTGTCTTGAAATGAGCATCATTATCAACTGTGGCTGATGTTCTGCTGGTTGAGTCCGACTGTGCTCTGTCATTTTTAATTTTTAATGTTTGCCACATTATCAGCTGATAAACCTTAAAAGGCCAAGATTATGCTGTAGTTGTATTTTTACAGATTTTAAGTGAAAAAAATCCTGAAGCACCTTGTCCAGGGACTTATGTCCATACATTTTTAATGGTCTACTATCTGATGTGCAGATTGTTAATACTGTACTGCCTACAGACTGATTGTGTGATACTGAAAGTTATGTCTGTAAAAAGACAAAGATAGAACTTCTGCTGCATGTTTTCTTTTCTAAAAGCATCTCCAAACGTATAATGAGCCCCATATTTGAAAATGTATTCTATTTTCTTAATATACCATGCTCAATTATAACTATAGTCTCGAAAATATGTCAACTCAAAGTGAACTGGCGGGTTTGACTGGTTTGGGTTAGTAACTATCTTTGGTTCTTAACAAGCTTGAAACCTACAGGAATACAGCACACACAGCAAAAGCACACTCACAACTAGAAGAGCACTTCTACTTGTATGGAGTGCAGACCTCCACCAGGGCCAATAGTCTTTTTTTTTTTTTTCTATGATATGCAAATCTGGAAGCGCAACTACTACACGTCTGGATATATTTCCATAACTATTAGAATTGTGTTAAAAGCATGGTTCTTCCCTAGTTGAAGCCTCATCATCTCAAGTGTGCATTTATTATGTACTTCTAAACTGGAGATATTTAACATACCTAACTACATGTACTACAAAACAACTGCTTCATGTATGGATTTTGAGAAACTGCATGTGTAGGCTACAACAGAAGATCAGTGGTACCTGTGAATATGGATTGTGATATGGAGTAATCTAATTTTTACAATTGGCTATGTTTTGTCACTATTAAACTGCCATCAACTGGATTTTAAGATGCACTGCATTTGTTCCACAAAGGCTAAACATCTCACAATGTTAGCTTAAGTGAAAAACAGCGTGTGTACTGAACCAAAAATGATTTCCTTGGCACAGATAACAATGAAACACAAAATTAAGTCCACAAAACAAATGAGCATTGCAGTTTCTCTGTCACCATTTTAACATCTATGCCAGTGAACTGAGGTGTAACAATTAAAAGGCACAATGAGAATAAATGAATGTGGTGCAAAAGAAGAGGTGGAATAAATGAAGTTCCTGCTCTTAACGGGGCAAAAACCAAACTTTCAAAAGAAAGAGAGGACCTCTAGATGTCTCAAGGGTTCAATAGTTTTCACAAATGACAAAAAAAAAAAAAAAAAACAGCACAAAAGCCATTAGCCTTCATTTTTCTACAAAGACAGAGAACACAAGTAAGAACTTCTACAATAGAGAGGTGTGATGAGCTACTGATTTGTACAAAATTGTTCTGGAAAAGTTGTAGAAAAGGGAACATGCAGAATATTTTGGCTTACTTATATATGAGTACATTATTCTCTTTTAATGAGCACTGAAGCATGGCATGCTGAGGAAAGTTTAATAATCCAAAAGGGACCTATTTAGAATGATGAAAGAGACTAATCCTGAAGACGCCACACTTCCAAGAGAGAACAAAAGGTGGTGCATGAAGAAGCCTTTCTTTGGCAAAAATGATAAGCAACGGTTTGGACTCTATGTAAAACATGCTCATTGTTGGGGGGGGGGGGGGGAGAAGTATACAAAACAGCAACAATGTGTTGTTGTGAACAATGCAAAATGGCAGAAGCACCAGAGCTCCCTGCTTTCAGCAAATTCCGTCTGGCTTCCTGGTGGCTGGCGACACCTGTTTTCTGTTTAATTGTTATGGAGCGAGGTCTCTCTCGCTTTCAGTCTTTCTTCTAATTTTACCTCTTCGTATTCCCGTGTTTTCCCCACTCTCCCAATTTCATTGTTGGGCATCCTCCCATGTATAATTCATGAGTGACACGCTTGTTTTACACACCACGTACCAACAGCCATGTTGTGGCGCCCTGAGGGGGTCTCAACCAAGCCAGCCTGTAATCTGCTTACACACAGAGCAACCAGCTCACAGCTCTCTTCACCAATTACACTCAATTCCTGGAATGGCCCTCTCTCTGACACGAGGTTGGTTGTGATCATCATGTCCTTCAAAGAGGCATACACAGAGAGAGCAGGAACACGACATACATGTTTATGTCTGACGGGGAGGTAATTGGTTGAGTGCTCAGCGTTGGGGCATCGCACCAGGCAGATAAAAGCACCTCTCTGAATTTGACAGTTGGTCTACTCAATGCAAGGTTAGAGGGCCTAAGTAACATCAACACACTGTCCGACCATAGAGCTCATTCACCAAGTTAGAGACTGAAAGCTATGCAGCTAACAGCAATTCACCTAAGAGTGCTCACAATTCATTGTGCACGGACAAAATCATCATCAGCTGCGCGCACCGAGACACACACACCGGCACACAAGCACACACCCTTGATATTGCAGGTAAATGGGGTAGAATGTAGTGCTGTGTAGTGGGTAATGAGTGCTGATTGTTTGTGACGGGGCTGTAGTAAGGCTGATTTCCCAGCTGAGGAATGGGGGCTTTGTACACATCACAGGGCTGTCAGGGAAAGACAGAAAATGGGCGCATGCTTCACCGCTCTTCAGAAATAGACAGCAAGACCCACTTCACTATTTAGCTTTAGACAGCAGACACAGGCAGAGAGTGACGATGTGAGTATTTTAAATATTTTGTGATGCATTTCTAGTCTATTTGCATGGAAATGTGCACTTGGGTGTTATACATTTGAGATGTGGGGGGAAAAAAACATGGCTGTTATTAAAGGGCACAGTCAATTACTGACTCACGGGCGGTGTTTATGCTGAAATCTGCATGACACTCGGTTCGACACGTATAGTGGAAATCTTCTTTTTTCTTCCTTTTTGGTATTCTAATGGTATTATTATCACCCCTGTGATTAAGTATTGATTTTCTTAACATCCAAAGGTTTTCAGCAACTCACATGTAGGGTTGCTTCAAAACAATGTAGGCACTTCTCAGTCTATCTGAATCTCAAAGGCTGCAGCGAAATGAATTAGTGCACTGTAAAGATGATTTCTTTGTTTTCATTTTTATTGTGCACAAGTTACATTTAGTATTTTGCTGGAGTAATAACTCTTTTGATTAGTAACCACATAAAGTTAATGGATTTTGTTTGCATACATCGCATTACGGCCTGGACTGATATCACTTTTTCATTAGGGGTTTCCTTACTTGATGACACATAGTCAATAATTCATTGATCTTGGTGTGTTTTATTCATAAGTCTTACTGTGTAGAGGGGATCATTAAAGAGACTTTTTGCAAG
This sequence comes from Chaetodon trifascialis, assembly GCF_039877785.1. Lineage (NCBI taxonomy): Eukaryota > Metazoa > Chordata > Actinopteri > Chaetodontiformes > Chaetodontidae > Chaetodon > Chaetodon trifascialis. The sequence goes on from NC_092066.1 coordinate 14,178,141, forward strand.
CTTTGACTACCACTCAATGGAGGCAAATGATTCCTTCTGAATATGTGATGAGAGCAGCAGCCTGCTGTGCTTAAGCTATCTATGATGACCTGTAGAAAGCTGTGAGTTCAGAGTTACAGGCTAATCCACACAACATAAATCAACAGCAGTAAAACAATAAATCTTTGTTCATGTTTTTAGTTTATCTAATCACTCCTAAGGAGAATGGAAATGGCCCATGTGGAGACTAAGACAGATATTGTAACACAGATGGGAATAGTGGACAGCCAGTGCAGCATTTGTGACTTGAAAGTGGGTCAGATGACTGGAAGTTTTTTTTCCTGGAGAAAAGACATTAGGCAGGAAAAATGTACATCAAAACTTCAATTTAACTGCATTATGCTAACTGGCTTATCAGACAGATGTAGGTTTACATTTACCCTCGCCCCTGATAGCTGAAAAAATATCCGAGCTCATCAGGAAAATTTATGCAAACGAGTCATCCATTTTTTTTGAGGGGGTTCCTGGAGGGCAAGAGAGCGGAGCTGAGGGTGTACCGATGCCACACAAGGAGATTTCCCCAGTGATCGCCCCAGTAATGCCTGATGCTCACTGCTGTCAGTGACAGCACCACAGGCAGCATCATTAATTACCTTAGAGTATCACCTAATGATACACCACATAAAGTAACACTAATGCTATCATTTGTATCACAGTCTAATGACTGTCACTGTGACTCTTACTGTACCCGCAGTTCATGTGCTTGCATCGCTTGGGACACTAACATTAGGCTATGTGTATTTTGAATGTGTGTGTGTGCATGTCTGTGTATAGATCCACCAAAATATATATATTTTTTTAGACTTTGAACATCAAGGATTGCGCTGATGGCAGCCTCTGAAAGTGACACCACCCCCAGTGCCCCCATGGCCAAGGATGCAACAGGAGCTGTCCCTGGTCCTAAAAATGTGACCCTGGCCATTGGTCCTGTAGCAGCAGTACAAGAATCTTGAAGTGGAGCATCTTAAATTAAAACTGCAAACTGTTAAACTGGAATTGGAAAAACAAAAACCGAAACTAACTCTCACACTAAAATTAAAAAATTAATGTTAATTTTGTTTTAATTAAATATTAAAAACACTGAATCAGTCAGCATGTTAGCAGGTTGTTTGTAACCGGTTCTAATGCTATCTTCACCTGACCTATCTTTTCTTTGCTCTGATCGTGTGTGTGTGTGTGTGTGTGTGTGTGTGTGTGTGTGTGTGTGTGTGTGTGTGTGTTGTGTGTGTGTGTGTGTGTGTGTGTGTGTGTGTGTGTGTGTGTGTGTGTGTGTGTGTGTGTGTGTGTGTGTGTGTGTGTGTGTGTTTGTGAAACAAAGAGGATATTAATTATCACATGAAATTTTAGCAGCTCATAATTCTGCAGAGGCGGTGCAATGGTGCACTGCAATTTAGTAGGTACCTTAAACAATAGTTAGACCAAAAGTGAATTAGTACAGCAACAAGGAAAACCACAGAAGTATAGACTCGCTGTCAGAATGTCTCACATGTGAAGAAGAAACAAAGTATCATTAGTGTAAGCTATCAAGTCAAGTTATGAGTAAGAAACAGCACCACACTTATCTCTCTGTAGCTTCTGCTGTAATTCATCAACATGACCTTGTATTCTATAGCACACAGGCTTTCCAATTAGCGGTATCACATGCCAATTAGGTATTCCTGGTGACTCAAACAGCCATTCATGATGAAGTATCTAAAACATTTTTGAATATCTCCCACAGGCCAAATTAATTACAGTTTAAGCAATACAGTTGCTTCGTCTTTAAAATCAATGCCTATAGTGAAGAACAGAATGAGCTTAAGAGACAGCTTAGGGAGTGAGAGACAAAGTTGTTTAAGTTGCATCGAAACCTATATGTCATGGGGGGTCAGAACCACACCAGCACCTAACCGGGCTGAAGTGACATTTGCATGTTTTCATGCCGATTAATGTGCTGCAGCTGAGTAGATAATTAGCAATAGTTATACCTGATCAACAAACTGACATGAGCAGTGCTCTTTTCACCAGTGAATGTTTGTTTGGTCGCTCATTCAGCAAGCTCAGGTGCAGGACAAGAAGTGCTGCTTTCTGGCTCCGCGTGACCATCTGTCCAACACACACTGCAGCATTAAACAACTTAAACCAAGTGAGGTTCCCGCTCACATCTTTTATGAAAATGACTTTTCCCAGAGCTAAGGGTGCAGCAGAGAGACTGCTTTCCACTGCCAACGATACAATGTTCATAACATAGCTGAGTGATGCCCCCTTTTCAATTCATTTAATTGAGAAGCAGTTTTGAGTCAAGAATTGATTCTTAATTGAAATGAACACCAAAGAATCTAATGGATTCATGAGATTCTCAAAGATTACACACCCCTTGCATTTGTTGCTTCTTAATGGTTGAATTTTTTATGAATAATCTACCAATGCCATATGTTTAATTGCACTTGAGTCAAATAAGGGTAATAAATACAGTGCTTGTACTATAGCACAGTTGAAAGAACATTGCACAAGATGTAACGGATGTGAGCATATATTGGCAGAAATAACAGTAGTGCAAAACAGGAGGTTTGCGATGTTGACGTGGGAAACTACTTCAACACAGTACTATATAAATGATGCCGGAGTTAAACAGTCAGACAGCTGTTGGAATGAAGGACCTGCGGTAGCGTTCTGTCTTGTACAATGGATGCAGCAGTCTGTTGCTGAAGAAGCTGCTTAACCCCCCCACTGTCTTACGCAGGGGGTGGGATGGGTTATCCATGATCGATGTCAGCTTGGCTAACATTCTCCTCTCACCCACCTCCTCGATGTTGTCCAGAGGGCAGTCCAGGACAGAGTCAGCTCTCCTGACCAGTTTCTTTAGTCTTTCCTGTCCCTCTCAGAGCTTTCACAACCCCGGCAGACCACTGCGTAGAAAACTTCAGGAGCCATCAGAGTCATTCTACGTATGCAAAAGGACCTCATTCTTCTTAGCATGTGGAGACAACTTTGGCCCTTCCTGTACAGGACATCTGTGTTGTTTGTCCAGCCTAGTTTGTGGTTGAGGTGAACAACCAAGCAGTTGGACTCGTTCACAATCTCAATGCAATGTCCAAACCCTGGATGTTCACCGGTGTAATCCATGGCACATTCCTGCAGAAGTCTATCCCCAACTCCTTTGCCCTGCTGCCATTTATGTGCAAATGGTTCAGTCCACACCAGTTGACAGAGTTGGTGATGACCTCCGTATATTCCACTTCATTCCCCTGTGATACATGTCCAACGATGGTTGTATCATTAGAGAACTTCTTGATGTGACAGCTGTCAGTGTTGTGTCTGAAGTCTGATATAGAGGGTGAAGAGGAAAGGAGACAGCACTGTCCTCTGCGGAGCCCCCATGCTGCAAACCACCACATCAGTCATAAAGCCTCACACACTGTGGTCTGTTGGTGAGGTTGTTGATGGTCCACACAGCCAGGTGGCAGTCTACTCCAGCTCCTTCCAGCTTCCCCCTGAGCAGTGATGGTTGGATTGTGTTGAAAGCACAATCTCTCTGCAGTCTTTGGGATTGGAACCACACAGGAAGTTCACTACAGGGCTAAAACTCTATCCAGACTGAGGCTCATGTTGAAGATGTACAGAATGACCCCGCAGAGCTACCTACTACACTACACATGTACTCATAGGACTGGAGTTGCATCCAGCAACTACTGTTTTGCTCGCTATAATGCCAACTCTGGTAACACGAATATGTGAAGGTAACATTACGAGCAAGGCACACCAATTCTTTTGTTGTTGGCTGCAAGAACAAACACAAAAGTTTTCATATACTCCCACCATTCCAGGAAGTGGAGACTCCGTGGATTGACTTGATGGAAACAACTGGAAAACTACAAGGGCTACATGTGTCTGCTGATCACTTTACTTTTTACTGTTTTGACAACTGTTGGGATATTTAATCTTACCCATTGTGTAACATTGAGAATGAATCAGATTACATTTACTGATCAACCTACCTTATGGGGCAGTTTACTCCCCAGCATTACAATCCATTCACATCTTGGCAAGACAAAGCAATTGATACATGTAAATTGCTTCATTGTTACATAATGTACCTTGCAATCTATAAACAAATTATACCACAGTATGACATGCTTAATTTTAGAGGTTTCTTTTTGTTATCAGTTAAGTTTAACTAAAATTATCCTTTGGTTTCAACTTCTGTTGTGCTGTTACATCATCATCAAAAATGCTAATTATTTCAGTAGTAATATTAACTTGCTATATTGATGAAAAAAGCTGATGCAAATTATTGCATCAATTTTGTGAGTAAACAAAATTTCTCTCTTTTTTTTCTGGGGTGGCATCTGTCTCGGGCTGATACACCAGAATAAGAAGCACTTTCTCGTGCAGTGTTTTGTGCCTGCTGTGAAGAAACTCCCACGTGCCCTCTTGCAGGGCTCCCTGCATGGATGCCTGGATACTGCTCGATGAGGTGAAATCATCTGGTAATTCTGTGTGTGTGTGTCTGTGTGTGCGTATATATGCGTGTGTGTGTATGTGTTTGCATGCAAGCCTTTTAAAGTGCATGTGAATAGTAGAAAGCAAAGAGCGAAAACAAGAGAGAACGTCCAAATCAACATCCTGCTAAGAAAACAGAATGAAATATCAAAGAGATGACCACTGCATAATCAATGGTACAATTTGAAATTTTAAACAATTTTAGGGAATGAATATTCAAATACATTTCTGTAAAGCGTGTCCCCAACCAAATGCACTAAATATGCAAAGTGCTCCCCCCACAGGATACGGACACCAAGCATTCATGGACCAAGTAACATCCACAGCAGATCAGTTTAGCATCTGTTGATTACATCTGCAAAGTTGAACACAAGATGGCCATTTAGTTTTCTGGAACAGTGGATCTCAGGGTCTACGAGCATTTACTTCTGAGTAGTTAGAAATGAAACTGCTGTTCCTCCGTTTGTTGAAGTTGAAGCTATTAACTATCTTCATTTACATATGGAATGATTCAAAGAACATGATGGGCGAACACTTTTACATTTTAATACGAAGAAGAAATGCTGCAATGTGAATGCAGAATCTCACTTGGAAAATCCCTAATCGCACCATTACTTATTGTCACTATTGACGATAGTACAATTAATCCTCTACAGAAAGATAACTGCACGCCATCCCATGTTGCTCCCTTTGTACAGTACATATAGTGTACTACAATAATTTCCTTGTCCCCATCCAAGACGCTTTGATACATTTGTATTAATTATGTGGCATCTTATTTCTGTCTATATGCATTTATGCTCAATGACGAGCACAGGAAAAAATTAAGAGAACTGAAATAGGCTACAGAAAACTGCAACTTATTTCTACAATAGAGTCACCATATTTCAGACAATTCTGAAAAAAAAAAAAAAAAAGATTTCAAAAGAAAATGATTTTCTTTTGGGCATGGAAGAAAAGCTCAACTCCAGCCTGAAGAAAGATTAAGGCTTGCCTCCATGAGACTCACCTGGTTGTGTGTCTCACTGTATTTGTGAGGACTGTGCCTTATAGGAAAGGCTGCACATAACAATTCCCTTCAAGGGAGAATAAAGATAAAGACTGACTTGACTTTAAGCTGATTGTTATGCCTGAACAAGTTGGATTATCATCATCTGTCTGTGCTCTGACAGCCCAACACAAAGACTGGCAAAGCTGAGCTCCACTCCCAGGTACAGTACATCCCCTTGTGGCTGATGATTAGCTACATGCCCATTATGACCTCCAACCTGGTTAGGTGCAGCGTCAACTGGGCTTTGTGGAATCTGACCCACTTTGGAGAGCAAGCAGTCATTTAAGCAAAAGAAACCTGTCATCCAGTGGCATTTCAAGCCCTCAAGTGCCGCTTGGACAAAGTTTGCAGGGCTGCCAAGACCTGCCAAACGACAATCAGTTGTAACAACCTACACTCTGAAAAGTGAAGAAAATGTGCTGGGAAAGCTACTGAAACATGAGGTAAGCATGTTACCGTGTAAGTCAACAGAACATTAACATATTTTCAGTCTATTGTGGTAAACCCACACTTTGTTCGTCTACTTCCAGTAGCTTTTTTTAAGTCTCAACTACTACTACACCAGTGTGTGTTGCTCCTCTGGCCATTTAGCCTACTATATGTGGCGTTTAGTAGATGCTGCATACCAGGGCCAAAAAAATCCTCACCTGAGCCACCCTGCCTCCTTTACCTCAAGTAGAACTAGATCACACTTGCACAAGAAAAGCAATCAAAATGCAAAAATTTAAGCTACAATAAAACATCAAATCATCACACACTGCAGACCCATACCCCATCAATAAACGTCAAGGCTTTGATACTTTTCTCCATTCTTGGTACTTTGTCAAATCCCATAGATATATTTGACATGAGGAAGCCTATGCCATGTCTTATGATCTAGTTGGTATGCATGCAGTCCCTTCCCATTATCACAGGCTTTACCTTTTTCTGACATTTGCTCTACTATGCAGTCTTTGCTTTGGCGTGACATATTGTTAGGAACATCAGTGCCCAGAATACTGTTTAGCGGTTTCAATTTTAGTCAGTCACACTGTGATCTCTATCCTTTTTTGCAGTCAATGCCATGAGTCAAACTGTCCTTGGGGATGTGACCGGGGCAGACAAGAACGGCCCTGACCTTTGTCACCATATGCCTCTCAAAAATATTAGTGATCTGCATTCATTCAGTGTGATTTTCCATATGGCATCAACAGCAGGCCGACAGAATGTTGCAGGCCTCTGACTACCTGGTCACCTTTTCTATTTATTTTTGTTCCCTGGCGTCGTACCTTCTTTTGACCTAGAATCGGCTGGTTGGTCTCTGACCTTGGCTCCACGCCTGTCCACAGTGTCTAATCATCCTTTAGCCATGGATTGGCTCCACTCTCCCTCTATCTCGCTTTCTCCCCATTGATTTTGGTCGTTTTATACCTGAACACAGTCATTAATCTGATTATGACTGTGTCTGGGTCCAGTTCATTAGTCTGGCCCAGCTGTAATACAGGCAGATGCCTGCTGGGCCATAAGGATTCATCACAGAGCCATTGAGGCCTGAAGAACACACCATGTAGGACAGAATGACACATATATACACAGACAGACAAACACGACAATAGGAGTGAAGCTTTTTCCCAGATTTAGGCAATGAGAGAAATTTACATCAGGAATACTGACAGCCACATGAAGGCTAAATTATTTTCTGCCTCATGGCATTCTGGTTCCCGTTTGCAGCTCCTCTGTACATACATGGCATACATTTCAACACTGGGATATGAAAATTACATTTAGACAAGAGTATACACAGTGAATCAACACTAAGTAACCACTTGCTTCATGTATCAGCAACAAGGATTGGGTTACCGAATTCACTACATTAAGTGACTACAGTTAGGCAATCTGTTACCTGGTTAAAAGTGAAAGGCTGTGCACATCCCTGCATTATATAAAAAAAGCACAAAAGGGCATATAAAGTACTTAGTTCATTTATGTATTACTTGAAGGATGTGTACACATCACCTACACATTATGTGATTTTGAGAGAGGCCACTGGCAAGTGAGACAATTGGTAGGAGAGGGTGATTATGAAAATTGAGGGGAGTGATAGTACAAATGCGGTCATTGCCGAAGCATGTTTCTGCACCTCTTGGGGCACTTATGCCTGCCAGAAATCTGTGTGACATATTTTGTAAGACACATAACTTTGGCCGACGTTGCTCTTCATTAAGTGCGGGTAAGCCTCCTATTTGGTGACATACTTGCACAAACTTTCGGCTTGTTTTGGCAGGAACTCCATCCCCCTCATTCTCCTTCTTCTCTGTCTACTTATTCTTGTGCTCCCTCACAGGAGACATCTAATACTTTGCTGAAAAGTCCATTCTCAGTAATTGTGCAAAGGAGGCTTCAAGTTTCAACAGCACTCTTGTGTAAGTCGAACACTGGACCAGGATTTGCTCCCAAACACTTTGGGATGTCACAAATGATGCTCGAAGGCCCACCTCTTTAAAACTGGATTTTCATTGAGCACAGAACAACTTTCCACTTTCAGCAGATGAATGTGCAAACTAGTGTCAACTCTGCACACAAATCATTCTGCACAGTGAAGCTCAAACATGTGGGGACAAAGTACTTGAGTGGAGGGGGAGTTTAAGAGAATTAAAAGCTTGATATACTGTAGTAACAACATCATTACCACACCTTCTACCTTTACAGTTTGGTTTGCTGGAGAGGGCAACAGAAAAACTAATCTCGATCTAAATCAACAAAACAGATATAGACAGAATTAGTAGAATATGTACATGTTCTTGTACTTGATCATGTTGTCCAGCACCTTTGCTTCTCCATGGCATTCTAAGCATTGTGATACTTAAATCTTTTATCGCTTGTTCTTACAGACAAGTTTAAGACAGAATGACCCACAAAGTAGTCCATGCCATGCCGTAATTTCTGTAACTCTGCCAGGGAAATGGACCCACGACTAGAATATTACATCACTGTCTCCTTATCAGAAAGCATGTCAGTTGGGGTTAAAAGCTCCTCAAAATGTTCCTTCCGTCTTCCAACAATAGTCTCTCCAAATGGGATTAGTACTGCAGGACAATGGTGCCAATGTAATTCAGTACATTTGCACGTCAGTGATTTTATTGAACGATCTGGACAGCATATGCACAATGTATCGCTTTACTACTCTAATAAATTACTGAGAGGTGATATCATTCTTGCCAGATTTTATAAGAAGTCTGCAACACAAAGTATTTGCTATTAGAAATCATTTTAGCATTGATCTAGTCAGCACTGTTGTGAAAGTTGTGACAAGTATCCCTACCCCTGTACTCTCTCCTTGAAAATGCTGGAAAGCAGAAAGGGACCGGCTTTGTTCTCACCCACCAGGAGTGGAGCCAGTTCTTATGATTAATGAAAAACTAAGACATCACTATATCACAAAATAACTATCCATACACATAACTAAAATCACCCAATATTCTGCAAATCTTCACTCATGTTTTTCATTCAGTTTCACTGAATAGTGAATTACAGTTATGGTGTGATGAAAACTATCAATGCTGAAGTTGGGACTGTGGATGAGTATTTAGGGTTCATGTTCCAAGGTCCATGTCCCTCTTATACTACCAGCCAATGTTGACATGTTTTATTTGTGACCTTGATCTTCCTCTGTTTACAATGTCTATTTTTGTTGATGGACCTTAATCATAATTTCATCATACCCAGACAATCTCTCTACCCAGTTAGCATTTCTCATATGTATGGGGAGTGACCCACGGAGGTCAGGTGATTTAAGTGATTATTCACTACCACCTGTAAGGTGGCTGTGCACAGCCTCCACAGGGGTCACTGGTCCCAATCTGATGGAGGAGACTCTGAGACATACTCTGTTCACTCAGAGAATCATAATTTAAAAAAAAAAAAATGGGCGGAAACATAGGGCCTTTAGAAACAAAGACATGCCCACCTCAGGGGGAAGATGGCTGGTAGGACATGGTAGTTAAAAGATGGAAGAAATTGGATTGAGTGGATGGGGTGGGGATGGTATATGTAGAGATGATGATGATGATGAGAAGAATGGTGGTTAGACTAGTAGAATAAGGCTATCAAAGGGACAGAAAAGCCTGGCTTGATCAGACGGGGAGGTTTCACTGGGTCAAGCTCCACAGGAAGAATAATATCAAAACCAATTGAATCCACATCATATAATCTTCAAAGGAGGTGGGTACTGTATATATGAAGCAACCTTTTCTCTTTCTGTCTCTCTCCAAGCATAACAGTACCTCTGCTTCTTTTAATTTCTGTTCTGTTTCATCAATCCTGTATATGTCACTCATTTAAATTGCTATTTTTGATTTCTTATGTTGGTAGTTGATGGAGATTATTGATGGGATTTTGTGGTTAAAAAAAAAAAAAATGGAGTGTTTCATTTAATCATCTCTCAGCCAGCATAGCTCTTTCCATAGTTTTTCAAAGTGCTATTATTTTAGTTTCCTTTGCTGCTTTTCATACACTTTAAGGATGACGTTAAAGATTTCATGTGTTTTTTTCTGCAATTTCTTAAATAGCCCTTGGTCTTGCTCTACCACTTTGTATCCAAAATGGAGGGAGTCCATAAATTGGGCATAGTGGTCAAATGATGAGCCCATTTTGAATCAATAGAACACCGCACCCTTGGAACAGCTTTTTCATTTGACATTTTAAAAGGACGTGTTTGCTGGGTGGGCAATAGAATGGTGGCTATTGTTCCTTTGTGGTGCTCAGATTGTTTATCGACTAGGTGAGTGTGCACCCGTAGCCCGCTGTTAGTGTTCGAGTCCTCTGGAGACAAACTGCAAACTCCTGTTCATCTGTGCATCAATAAACGAGTTGCATCAGAAAAGTGAGGGTCAGACAACTTTTACCAGTAATGCAAACACATATATGGTGCATGCCCACCCAAGAGAGTAAACACAACACACTATACTACACACACACACACACACACAAGCCTCAAAAAAAGGCAATCTGACCTCCAAGGAAGGAACAATCTTTCTTAGACCATGTAGTCAACCTGATGCAAACATAGAGCAAACCATTGTAACAACCCTGAATGATATTTCTATGACAGTCGACCACAAGATGAAAATTGTTCTATTCAGACACACACATAGTATTCATCTGCATCGCTCATTGTGGTTTGTGATGGCGGATCTGACTCCAAAGTGGTGCTGACTGATTCTGTTTATAATCCACTGTGCGACAACTGAAATGTCTTTAATATTTTACATCATCATGCTAATTTTTTAGCATTGTGGCATGTCACCCTTCACTGAGGTACCGCACTCTCGAGTTATTTCACCACCATCAGCAAAAACAGATGGGTTATACAATGTTAGTTATATGCTGAAGGGATAATTAAAAAAGATTCCAAACATGCACCCACTCAGATAATTACAAATTAGCCAGTATTTGCATAAATAAAGCAGCACATCGATTATTAAAACATACCTCCTACCATGCCTATTCTTTATGCATCTCTTATGAATTGCTTTCATTTTGCATTCAGGGCTGCATCAGGCAACTTCAAATTAATGCCATTCAGTTCCCAAGTCTAATCCCCAATATCATGATTAAAATTCCCATGGCTTTTATTCGCCTTATCAGAGTAGCTCCATGTTGAGATAATGTGCGTCTTTACGACTCCGACAAAGTTGCTGTGCCATTTGTAGCTTCTCCACTGATATTTGACAGTTGACATTCAAATGCGGTCCTTTCTACCTGGATGCCGCTGCTCACTGTTATCTATTTCAGCTAGGCTGAGCAAAAAGGTGCATAGGTTGGGTGCCGCAGGCAAAGACAGATCTTCAAAACATAATGAGGGTTTGCCAGGATGCCTCAGTGCCTGGTCCCTTTACAGAAAAGGAGAAACATACTTTTATTCTTCCTGTCAGGGCACAGAGGCCCTACCTTGGGCTAATGTGCTGTTGTTTGAATATATGCAGATCACTCAGTAATTATAATACCAAAGGTTTCGTCTTTTCACCGTTTTTCTTTCACCTCTTGTTAAATGAAAGGTGCTGTTCTTCTAAGTCCGACTGGCTGACCATTACAGACCACAGCCGCATGCTTTGAGAAGTGAAAAAAGGTAAGAGACAGGAAGGAGCTAAGACACAACTAAGAAGCTGTACAAAGAACGTACGTGTGTGTGTGTGTGTGTGTGTGTGTGTGTGTGTGTGTGTGTGTGTGTGTGTGTGTGTGTGTGTGTGTGTGTGTGTGTGTGTGCGTGTGTGTGTGTGTGTTTGAAAGCTTTGATTGTTCTTATACGCTCGACTGCACAGGATTTTGGGCAGGCAACCTTTTTGCTTGAAGCTCCAAGACTTCTCTCCCCTTATCTCTCGCTCTCTCTCTGTCTCTCTCTCTCTCTCTCTCTCTCCCCCTGTTTGTCATTCTTTTTTATTCCTCTTTTGGTCAGTGTAGAAGCCGTATGCCTCAGCTAAGGTGACACAGCGTGGATGTGATTTCTATAGCTCTGTTGGAGACCAGCATCTCATCACAAACTGGTCTCGGCTGGTTGGGCGAGCGAATCAAATCCTGGATAGCACAACCAAAACTATTTCAGTTTGAGACTGGGGACCCTGCCTCACATCTCAGTCATTGGGGCACGTTCAATTGGATGCATTCGATTCAATTCAGCTCATATGTGGGAAGGAACAGGGGGACTGGTGTTGAAAAACAGCTGAGGTTATGAAACGAAAGTTTGAGAGTGGCATGCAAACACTGGATTTAACCTATGGTAGCCACTCTGTGAAAGTTTCTGGGAGTCACTGCTCTCTCCCACACACTCTTTATATGACATCACACAATCAAACCCACCAAGACACTAAATAAAACATTCGCGATCAAACACTGAAAACTTAAAAAGCTTGAAACACATTCGCCTCACCTTTTCTCAGAAAACTGATTGGAGGTTATTTAAGGCAGAATGAGTCACTCTGTGGGTCTCGCCAATGCGGGAAGCCCGCTGTGTATGACATCACCACATGCGCCTCATATGCACTACTTTGTGCATTATTAATTAGGAGACTTCTTTCCTCTGAGTGGTTAAGTGGCATTTAAGTCTTCTGGCTCCTTTGCCTCCTTGTGTTTTCTCTCTCCACTCAGAGCTGCTGGTGTCATAATTACATCACTGGCGCTCAACCACTTTAAAGGTCTCACAGAACACTGGCACAGAAAAACGGCAAAATTCTGATACAAAACAAAGCATTAAAATAGTATTTAAAGCTGATATAATCCATATTTTTCTATTAACAATGGATCAAATAACTGTGAATGCAAAAGGGGTTGCTCTTAATGACAAAGCCAGAGAGAAGCTCTACAGAGCATTTTAGCATCTTTTAACTCATTGATTCAGTTTTACAGCTCTCAGCTTTGCCATTTTCTCTCTCTGCTCTCATTGTGTCATTTCCAGCTACGGAAAGCAGCTGTTTTCACCAAAAAAAAAAAAAAAAATCCACTGTACACTATCTGCCCAATACCAAACAACTGACAAAGTTAGCAACTTGCTAAAGCGGAGCATTTAGCAGTGAAAAGAGCCAGATGTTTCCTTGAGGAGTTGGTGGAAAGCAAAGTGGGCATGGACTTAGAACGATCACACAAATATAAACGTAACTTAAAATGAATGTTAATGAAGCTAAATGTCTGCCAGGAGCTCCAAGTTCACCATATTGATGTAAAAGTTGCAATGCAGGTTTGAGACTGTAGGTTTTTAAAAAGCAAATCATTAAGACAGCATTTATTTAACTGACTTTATTCATGCAGAAACTTGAAGACTTGCATAAAATACTGATATCAATACTACAAAACTCAAGCAGTTTTTGCTTTAACATGTACATTTGCTAATTATACTATTTTGGAAATTATATTTCCTGGTCTAAAATGGGTGGTGGGTAAATATTGTCCATTTTAATGATGGTAAAATGAATCAGTAACTTCTATTCTGTCAGGGACTAAACTACAGATTTTTCACATTCAGTTCAGACCGTGTGTTTATGTGTCTGAAGAGCCCATCGGGGTACTGTATATCACTGGAAATCAGCTGTTTGCTCATGCGAGTACTCCTACCATTGCTTGGAGTGCAACAGAAGCACTTCTAAATTCTAGGAGAGTGTGGCTGATTTGTTGTGTTTGGAGGAAAGAAAGTGGAGCCACAATGACATTGGCCAGTTAGCTCAGTAAACTACAGTTACTCTCTGTACATGTGTCTGTGTCTGTGTTGACCTTTTGCTGATTGTGAATTAAGTGTCAGTGAGTGCTTCAAGTTCCTGGCCTTTGAAGGTTATACAGACGAACTGCCCAGCTCTGTTCACTACTGGACCAATAAACAGCAAGTACACAGGACAACTACAATCTCTTTGTCTCTTTTCCTTTTTTCCCCCCAGACCTCCTGTATCCTCCTATCTTTCTGAACATGGGATATCTTCACACCCACTCCCTGGGAGATGGAGGGATGCTGAAAATGAAAAGAAAAACAATTAGTAGCGCTGATAGGCCTGTGTGAGGTAATGAAATTGCGTGTCTCATTGTAGCGTGTAATGGAGAGCAGTTTGAAGTTAATTGAGGGGAGATAGGACACTGGGCCACTGTCTGCCGGAGTATTGTAGCTGGGATCAGGGTTTATCAGTGAGAGAATCACTGAAGCCAGAAACAAAAAAAAAAAAAAATCCTTATCAGACCTCACAAATGGGAATTATCTTGCTTTAACAGACTAGATAGTGAGATCAATTGTTATTGCAGTTTAATTCATATTCTTTTCATCAGTGGCTGGGTCAGGTTCATGGGTATGAAAGCACCATTCAGACTAAACGTTTCAACCAATCCATGTGCAAATGTGGTGACATTACTATTCTATTATTTCTTAGATACGTATTTCAATACCTGTCCTTTAATGTAAAATGAAAATTTTGTTCAGTTTAACATTATGCATTTCCATTAGCTGTAAAAAATCAGTAGTTTTTATAATAGGGGCTAGCTGCTAAACCTTCAGAAACTTTGTAGTCATGGCTCTGATGCTCAGGTAGTTTTCAAAAGGAGACAGAGTGCCACCTTCTGGTGGAACGACTGAATGGTGTAAATGTTCTGCTCCACCAGCTTGTACTAAATGTCCTCATGAAGGTGGCTTGGACAGAACGAGCACAGCAATTAAAAACTGCCTAAGGATGGTTGAAATAGCTCAAATAAAGTACATGAGTTCTTGAACCGGCAACAGTAAAACATCGACAGGCAGCCTCCTGGTTTGAAATGATTTGAAAGGGCCTTTTCTATTGTGCAGTCCCATATGCAGTATTATATTTGGACTTATGATGCTATTCGTGTGCTTCTCATTGCCCTTACACAACCAAACAAAAACTGATGTGACCTTATTCTTTTTCTTATTATGACTGGAGTTCTTCCCAAACTTAAAGTAATCTCAGATTTGAGGCACATTTTTCATGCCTAACTGCGAGCTGGGTGTTGAAACAAGACGCGTGTATCAAAAAGCCAGACGAAGGATAAAGAATGGAATAAATCCTCTGGTTTGGGCAGATTTAGGGGGTGGGGAAAGAGGAGTGTTGACAAAAGACAATTAAACGCAGCTTGCCTACAGTATTGATCATGTCTCCCTGATAGGCAGAGCAGAACCACAGCACCTGTATTCATTAAACAACCTGTTTAGCAACCATGCAGCGGAAGGAGAAGTCAGGCTCTGTTTGTGAAACAAAGCGCCACAGGCCAAGAAACATCTGCAAGATTGCACGGAAACTTTTCACTGGAGCGTGACGCAAGCAAGGAACAGAGAGGAAGGGGGGAGGACAGCTCATGACCTTGTCTCAGGAAAAAGGAAAAGAGAGAAAGAAAGAAACCTGAAACAAACACTAACAAATATTAAATTGGGTGTGTTTACCACAATAATAATTGGAATGCGAGAAAGGTCATTTATTGCTTTATTGCTTTATGAACACTTATTCACTTTTGAGGCTTGAGGGTGAAATGTTAACAAGTTTGACTCGTCCCTGTGAAATTAAGAAATGCTTTGGCAAGTCAGATGATTCAATGAATATTAAACAGGCGCCGCACATCGAGGCCTAATTTGTTTTGATAGACTTGTTTTATTTCGAAAGAATGAGGAGATTGCTTTAACCTATACCTTAGCTACTTTACATTCCACAGAAGGGCCTTCTGCTGCTTTCGTTCACCCTTCAGTGGTAACTCTTCATTCTAAAAACCTCATTGAAAATAGGTCATTTTCCAGCAGACAGACTATAAATGGCAGCTCCTGTAAAAATGTGCCCATAAATAGTCAGGGGATTTAAAATGCAATGTTATAGACCCACTTAAGCAGTTACGTATGTCCTCAACATTCATGTACCAATGTAATTTACTACTATAATTATCAGCGAGGTTCACAAGCACTCAATTCTCTGTAGTCTTTTGAAGGCCATACATTATGTTCTATAAAATAAGGGATAGAAACGAAATCGCACACAGAGTTTAGAGATGCCAAAACATCCACACACACTTCAAAGCAACAAAAAGTGCTATTTATATTCCTCCGACTGCAGAAATGGGGCATCAACAGAAAAGCTCAAAGATTTCGATTAAAACCTGAGACATGAATGAGAGCCAGTATTCTGGCCTGCCTTCCCACTGGTCTCCATCTCTGATGACCTTGACCCTACACTAAATCATCGTACATTGCCTCAGACAGCAAAAAGAACAAGCGGCGTGATCTCAGTTGTCCTCATTTAATTCCCACATCTGAGGGAAGGGAGCGAGTATATGAATGAGAGCTCAATAAAAGTATAAGTGCTAAAGCTCTGACATGAGGGAAAGCTCAGTGTCTGCCCTGTCTTACCCAGTGTTATCTATCAAACGTGACCTTGACCTGCTGCTACAGCTGAGGACATCTCCAGGGAATGCAGACTGCAAAGACACAAGCAAACTGGGAGGAAGGCTGAGAAGATTTTCATATGCCATTGACTGACCTATTCGTAGATGAAAGGCTGCATCGCTGATTGATTTTCTTTTTTTCCAGCAGAGGTGACCTTTGGGTGCAACCCTGGCATAAACTGAACTCTGACAAAGGGGTGCTTGAACTAGGATGTGTGGGTATAGGACAGCTTTTCAAGATTAAAAGACACAAGTTTTGCAAGGGACAAACAGACTTCGAAATAAAGCTGTTTTTGTTCACAGGGGTAATAAATGAGCTCTGTGTCATGTACAAGGTACAGTAGAGGTGTTTATGGTTGTACCGAATGGCCACACTCGAAGGCGGGATTAAAAGCCAGCCATTGTAGAGAGGGATGAGACATGATAATTGTTTGAATAAGGCAGAAAACCTTTTTCCAATTCTATTTTATAACATTCTTCACAGACCACACTAAATTAACGATCATACTTATCACACTAAGGCTGGAACTGCTTCTCTTTGATGAGGCATCTGATGTCAGATGGTGGTGATGATGATGCTACAGCTAGTTTTCCAGGTTTGGGTCAGTCAGTCTTTAGCGGAGTCTTTGCGAGAGTCAGTTTTGAAAAGAGCTGCCAGTAGAAGGTTGTCCCAAACAGAGATAAAAACTGTCTCCTCAGAATGGGAAAACCCTCAGGACGAACATACAATAACAGATCTTGAGCAGAGGGAGGTTATTGTCCCTAGTTTTGCGCGTGTTGTTTGCTGTAGATTGTCAGGCGCATCAGCTGTTTCCACATAAAAGAGCGTTGCAAATATGTTTAGTTCCTTTTGTTTATTTTTCATGTCCAGAAACCTCTCACCAAATGCCTGAAGGAGTTTTCACACTCACCAGCGTAATCACATGTTATGGCACCCTTTTCTTCTTGCAAAGTAGGAAAATGCAGCGTGTTAGTTCTTTCTTGTTGCACTTGCGACAGCTTTAATTTCGCTACAAATTATTTCACATTTCTCCTTCATTTCTCCTTCAGATCTAAAAAGGAGAACATGACTTTTGCTCCGCTTTTTCAAAGTAACATTCCTTTGCTTACTAAGGTGTTCTATTTTCGCGCAGGATACAGCAGAGCCAGCAAAGGGGAGATTCAGAACGCAAACGCAGGCTTATTAACTGTTAGTCATGGATCAGGGCATCTGTAGTACACAATTATCCATGGAAAAGCCCACAGTGTATTGTTTTGTCTTGGCCCCTTGTTGCTCTTTCTCCCACTTCCTCTGTACAAGGTTGATTATTAATGGATCCTTTATTTGTTGGCTGAAGACCAGAGGTATGAGTACAAGTATTGGTTTATAAACTTATGGGTATGGATAACATTGTGTAACTGATAAAGTGATTTGAATGCACTTGACCCCATGACAGGCCTTATCAATGGATAGACAGATAACTCCTTTCTAGTAATTATCATGGCTGTTGCTGCCAAAGGCTGGAGGCCTTTGAAATTCTTGCCTATTGGAGTAACTGTACCAGAATGGTGTATCAGAGTGGAATTGTGCCAAATATGAGCATAGTAAAAGGAAATAAGTAACTGAGAGTGAGAAAACATTAACCGAATAAAGCCAAATACCTGTATATTTATTTGCATAGCTGTGTGTGTTGCTGCCTTGGAGTGTAAATACTGATTTATGACTAGACATTACAGAGCAGTACATCTGTTTTACTTAATTTTAAAGCCTCTGAAAATATCAGTCCCTACTCAGCACAGGCCTGTGACGCTCAGTTTATAACTAACTCACTTTCTGTGGCATTCATCCCACACCTAAGACAACACTGGGATAAAACCTTGATCATACTTTAAGAAACCAGACTGGTGTCTGTGCAGACTACTGTAGATTATCTCTGTAGATAAGATAGTTATTGTAATGCCTCGTCTTTGCCAATGAGCACAACAACTTGAGTTTTTATCCAGTTGATATACAGAAGTATTTTGCAACTGCTCCCTAACAAAGACCTTCTTTTAGTTTGGACAGGTTAAAAGCTCTAATATTTGCTTTGGGCCACCCTCTCTATTGACACATACCGATGGGGCTACAGGAATGTCCCAACAGGTGGATCAGACAGTGCTTCTTTCTTATGACTCTTTTTCCACCTGTTCTTACAGTGTGCACAGCTCTACATACACTACATGTGCTCGAGTAGAAACTTCTTGAAGCCTGTTTATCCACATGTATGAAGTCACAATGTACACATGCCTCATTGTGTACTTTTCAGAAATATCAATTCATACATTAACGCTCTTAATGACTCACATTTTGTCTTATCCGTGAGAGAGTTAGTGGACTCACGCTGATTTGAAAAGAAAATGATGTTATTGCCCTACATGTAGAGGATCATCAGTATCGATCGTTATTTTGGTCGTGTTTTGAGATGTACACTTGAGGATGTAAATCCTTAATAATTAACAGTTGTTTCTGTAAGTCTATGATGTTAACAGTTCTACAGAGGTTCCAAGAATATTATTCCTCTTTCAATGATCTCTTATAATGAAGATGTGCCTTTGGAATAACAGTAGTTTGGTCAGTGGCTGCAATCCTGTTCATTTTTTATCACTGAAACTGCCAACTGATTATAAACTTGTATGTTTGGGGGTCTATGATTAGCAGCAAACATGCAAACCATGTTTTATTCTGTCTTTCTACCTTTTTGTACCCATTAGAATCTTTGAATATTGGTAGACTACAGACTAACCAGATTAACCATTTGACTTTTAACTGGTACCTGTAGCAGACTCAAGTGGAGAACTCGTTGTACTTCAACCAAAAAACCTTTTACCTCATGATATCCGATAACCACTCAAAATCTCTCACAGATTATTTTTGGCCTTTGCTAAATACAATTTTTACATCAAAAGTTAGAAGTCAAGAGAAGACATTCAATTGTTGTGTCAAAAAAAACTTGTCATACATCACTTTATTAACTCATTCATTTATTTATTCCAAGTCTTATCGATATCTGATGACCTTGGTCTCTATGATTTTTATGACCTAGCAACACTAAACAATAACCCTGCCTATCAGTGTTTATTGTAACCATGTCAGCTGCAGTCACCCCTTTTGGAATATTTTCATGTCACAGACCCAATCCAACCCCTTTCATGTCTCCCTGTCCTACAGTCTTGTTTCTCCACCCACTGCTGAAGTTACCTGGTTAGGCAGCAGGCTATAAATGCCTAAAACCTGCTGCTCTGCTCTCAGAATGACACAAGAGGTCCCACACCTCTGTGCTGGCAGTGACAGGATCACATAAGCTGCGTTTCCACAGAGAAGCTCCACAACAGTTACTGCTCATCATTCATTCTTCAATTCATCAAAGAGAGAGAGAGTATTAGCAACGGGAGAGCAGCTGAGAGGCTGCCGTGAAGGGATCAGCCATGCTTGGAGGCATCCACACAGATTTGTTGGTCACAGTGACTCTACTCTTTCTAACTCAGACAGGGACTCAGTGCAGGTGGGACTCAAGAGAATTCACTTTTAACTGTCAGGTTATTTCAAATATTTGATTCTGGTCAAAAGAATTTTGTGGATACTGAATGGGATTTGATTGGTGTTAACGTTTTGTTTTTACATAAATCAGATATTTTACAAATTTTGGCTTTTTGTTATTTCAGGGCTGACAATGTTTCATTCGCTACTTTACCAGACTGGAGGACAAACTCAGGTATGGAGACCTGTAGATACTCCATAATTCAATGCGACAAATGAATCCAAATTTGTCTCAACTGTCAGGATTTAAATCCACAGACATAAACAGTTTGAGAAATATAGATACTGTACATATTACTATATATAACCCCTGTCTTTTCTTTCACAGAATATGTTACGCAGTGTTTCTACAACCAACACAACAATCCCATGTGTGACTGGACAAGGAACCAACAAACTTCTGCAACAAGTACATTAACATAACATTTACTGCACAATAGTACAGCAATGTATTTGATGAACTACATGTAATGAAGAAACTGGAAGCCAAATTTTAATATCATCAAGTCAGGTTACAGTTCAGTTCAGTTATGAGTTCAGTTTGGCACTTAGAGATAATATGACTGCTGCGAGTTTTAATTGTGTCCCACCCTTTTGAAGGGGATTTGGAACATCAGTCCACAGTTCTGTTTTAATCAACAGACAGGCTGTGACTGTGTCCGTGCCTCGCTGCCTATCACTAATTGATCGGAAGCAGGCTAATAATCTCTTATAGCCTGGTGCTCTCCCAGGGGCAATCAAAGCAGAGGGCCTGCACTTAGGGTTCAAATTTAGCACAAAACACTCTAAGCAGCTATTTTGCACTTAATGATAACTGTGCCACAACAGATGTACTTCTTGTTTTATTGCAATAACAAAGACGAGGGACTGGTTTGCTATTTCCGATGTGATTAAAATTACGGTGCAACATAAAAGCTCATTCCTAACCTGTGTAGTTAAAAATAGTTTACCATTTATATTGTGTGTTTTAAAAAGAATGGAGTAATGAGGTCACTGAATTTAAACTTTGGAAACAAAGTGTTATGTCTATTTTATGGATGAAAGCCCTCTGTGTATTAAACTGTCTTACTGGCCTTTTCACCTCCGGATGATGTTGCAGTGAATATTTTAGAGAGCGGTCCTCTGGGGCTGGAAGGCGAGGCCTGTCTGGAGTTTTGGTACCTGGCCCCAGTCGCAGCTAAAGGGTCAGAACTCCGTGCTCTGCTAAAAAGCAGCGCCGGTCTGGTGCAAGTCTGGACATCACCTGCCCTCCCCAGGGATTCTTGGAGACAAGTGTTTGTCCCCTTGAACATCAGTGAAGCAGGGACTCAGGTAAAAAGGCATATAAACCCACACTTTGCAATTAAACTGTATTGGGAAATTACAATATAGTAAATTAATATATTCAAAAAGATCTGCTTTTATATCAGGTTGTATTCAAAGCAGTTCAAGCAGCGTCCTTGGAGGAACAGGTTGCATTTAATCGGACAGGTGTAAGGAGAGGCTCATGTGGTAAATATTCTCTTACTTCTCTTTTACTAAATCAAGAACAGCCTACTTTTGGTCCAATCGGTTAATGAAAAATGAAAACTCAATCAATCAATCAAACTTTATTTGTATAGCACCTTTCATACATAAAAATGCAACACAAGTTGCTTGACAAAAGATAAAAATATAGGATAGTAATATAGCAAATCCCCCCCCCCTCCCCCTTGGGAAGACCAGAGAACAGGGCATTACAATAGTAAAAGCATGCATCAGTACCTCCATGCTGGCCTGAGAGAGAAACGGGCGGACTCTGGCTATATTTTTAAGATTGTGAAAACCTATCTTTGTTACATTTTTAATATGAGAAATAAAACTGAGCTCAGAGTCAAAAATGACGCCCAGGTTCTTAACAGATTGTGAGGGTGTAAAACCTTGTAGTTTTGGTAAAAGTGTCTCTCTCTTGCCTTCAGGACCAATAACTAAAACCTCTGTTTTATCCTGGTTGGGCTGTAGGAAGTTCTCTGCCATCCATGACTTAATGTCTAAAATACAGTTGAAAAGGGTATCAATAGGCCCCATGTCATCAGGAAACATGGTAATGTAAAGCTGTGTATCATCAGCGTAGCTGTGGAAGCTGATGCCGTGTCTCCTGATGACATCCCCAAGGGGAAGCATGTAAAGACTAAAAAGTACTGGACCTAAAATTGACCCTTGGGGCACCCCACACTTCATTTCACGGGTTCCGGAGGCACATGTATCCAAACTTACATAGAAACAATGGTCTGTGAGATAGGAGTAAAACCAATTAAAAACAGTACCAGGGAGGCCCACCAGGTTTCACCGGTACGCAGGGTGATGGCAATGTGTTTTTAATAAGTTAACCATTATTGGCATAACACAAAACTGCAAAAATCCCATATCACAAAATGCTTAAGATGTAAAAGACAAGGAATGTTTTTGTTTTGACGATTAAGAAACCATTCATCGACATACTACAGTACTGAGAGGAATAATAGGTTGGGTAATTCAGATAATTTAGAATAGTCCATTCAGTATCAAAACTGAATAATTCATTAATGTTACTGATCTGTTATTCCTAGTCAGACAGTATTGTGATTATCAAGTGATTGTTTATGTGTTCACATCCCCCACAGGACAGCAGTGTGAATCGAACACAGAGTTATGGACAGATGAGTCCACCCGCTGCCTCTGTTTTGTTGGCCAGCTCTCCTGTTCTCCATCTCAGTGCCCTAAGGGCCAAATCTGCGGTCCTCAAAGAGGACCCTCCGGTGGGATTTCCACCTCTGGGACGTGCACCGTTCACAGGAACACAGACTTCAGCACTCTTGATGGAGTGCTGTTCCGCTTCATGGCACCCTGCACCTACACACTGGCTAAAACCTGCTCACCCACTGACGCCCTGCCCATGTTCAGTGTGGAAGTGGTCAATGAGCAGAACGGGAACTCATCTCTGTCAACTGTTCAACGGGTCATTATAGAAACAGTGAACTTCAGAGTGTCCCTACTGAAAAGGGAGAAACACCGGGTTGTGGTGAGTTATGTTAATGTGAGATACAAATTTAACGCATACTGTGGTCCATTGCTAATGTTTATAGCATCTGCCAATGTATGTACAGGCATTCCCTAAAATGCTATGCTGTCATTCAACCCTGTCCCATTTACAAAGGGAGTTTCGAATGGCTGTTAAAATATTGTTAGAACTCCTAAGCATAAACATCCAAATAATCCTTATCATAAACATTTTACATAATTTAACAAAATATTTTTGTTAGTTCACCCATGCAATTACAAACTCCTTTTTGGCACTCTGAATTTATTTTCAGTTTTCTCAGCCAAGCCGTTTATCAGTTTAACATCACACAATATGGACAATTAAATTTGTCATAATTAAAGGAGACAGTAACTTGCAAACCAAACCATCCATAGCTTGTTTGTCTAATAATTTTTTTCTTTAAAAACATACAGTATTTCCATTCCCTATTCAACATCGCTCCCTAAACTTAAGTCTCATCTGTACAACTTCAGTCTTGTGGCACCTTGCCATTATGCTGTAATGAGTCTTGAGCTGTGTAATGTACTGGATCAAGCAGTTCCCATATTTGCAGCCCATTCAACTGATAAACTAGCTTTATCATTAAGTGCACGGTTTAGTGGCATAACATCCTGAATCTATACAGGACCTTATCAATTCTCAATGTACACCATCAATCACCAGAATGCCGCTTTTTAGGCAAACTGCCAGATAGAGTAAGACAATATTGCTGATGACAGCTGGAAAGGAAATTTAAAACATAAACTGTTCTTCAGGTTAATGGGGTCTGGAAGAAGCTTCCACTGCACCTCAGCAGTGGTGCTATCAACATCGAGAGCAGCCCTGCTGCTGTTATTCTGGAAACCAGCTTTGGTCTTTCTGTCACATATGACAGCACTGGTGCTGTCCACGTCAACTTGCCTCCAACTTACTCTGATCAAGTCTGTGGCTTGTGTGGAAGCTCTGACCACCTCAGAGGAGATGACTTCAGAAAACTCAAAGGTACAAATGTCGAAGATGCTACAGCTGTGGCTGAGAGTTCTTGTGAAAAGATGCCTGTACCTAATCAGTGTGATCCACTGGAGAAGGCTAAATATGCTAGTGAACTGTACTGTGGAGGCCTCCTCTCTAGTACTGGACCCTTTGCTGACTGCAAATCAGTTCTGGGGGCAGAGAGCTACTTCAGGGGTTGCGTGGTCGGCATGTGCTCTACTCATGGTGACCCAGCGGTGCTCTGTGAGACATTACAGGTCTATGCTGATATCTGCCAGGAGGCTGGAGTTGCTATACCCACATGGAGGAACTCTACATTCTGCCGTATGTTGCTTTACCTTTGCCTCTGTTAATTTCTCTGTCCCCATTGAGGGAAATTGTGTCACATAGTGACCATACAGCAATGGGCATGCTCTCCTTCTCTTTCCTCCCTTCTCAGCCCTTCAGTGTGGTGAGAACAGCCACTATAACTCATGTGCTGATGGCTGTCCCAAGGTATGCTCCAGCCCAGATACAGCTGGCCCCTGTGGAAGCTGTGAGGAAAGATGTGAGTGTGACTCTGGCTTCAAACTCAGTGGGGGAAAGTGTGTCCCTGCAGAGGACTGTGGGTGCTGGTACAGTGGCAAACACTATGAGGTAAGTGGGGTAGATGAACAGGGAACAGTTTCACAATCCACATTACTAGAATTTATTCACACAACTCCTGTTTGCCTGCAGAAAGGAGAAACATTGTTGGAAGGAGAGTGTGCACAGCAGTGCAAGTGCATGGGTGATAATGACATGCAGTGCACCACAATGCAATGCGCAGACAATGAGGTTTGTAAGGTCAAGGATGGGGTCAAAGGCTGCTTCCCTTTCAATTCCACCACCTGCAGTGTGTATGGTGATCCACACTTTATCACCTTTGATGGGCTGGCTTATGATTTTCAAGGAGGCTGCAGTTACACACTCACTACCACATGCGGAGGAGAAAGCTCTGTCCAGTTCGCTGTGATTGGGCACAACATGCATCATCCGCTTCAGAACTTCACCCTGTCCAAGATGGACGCTGTGGCTCTTCAGGTTGAGGATTTGAACCTCACCCTGAATCAGAGCAGGGAGGTTTCTGTAAGTATGACAGCTCTTTGCAATTCTCTACAAACAATCCACAATGCAACTCTTTTAAAGCATGTGAATGTAACAAAGGCTTTTGTAAAAATGTGTCTGATGCTGGACAGCTTCCAGTCCATGCAATTTTGTCTCGTGGCCTGCAAGTTGCCCATTTACACAGGGGTCAGATATGTATCTGTGTCAAGGAATTGGAGGAACTTCTTTGTCATCTTTGGCAACTAATTAGTTGCACTAACTATCCCAGAATACAAATAAAACAAAATAGTGTTGTTTTATGTATAAACTCATTACAAATGATAGATTGTCTTCTGTTTAGGTGAATAATGGCCGTGTCCGACTTCCCTATTCCAACAATGGAACATATGGCTCAGTATGGGTCTACATGAAAAATAATTATATCATTTTGGAGACGACCTTTGGCCTCAGAATGATGATAGATGGGCAAAATAGACTCTTCCTGCAGGTGGATGAGCGCTACAAGTATGAATTGTGTGGACTGTGTGGCACCTACTCTGAACAACAGGACGATGACTTTGTAACACCAGAAGGCCAAAATGCCACTGAGCCATTTGAGTTTGGTGACAGCTGGAGGGTGCCAGGCAATAATGAGTAAGTTATTCTATTATACAGGGTATCTCTACACATTTTAATCCAAAATAAATTAATGTTACAACATTTTAATACCTCCAAAAGGAAAAGCATGCTATTGAACAGCAGATGAGATCTTTTTTTAGCCACACTAGCACTAGTTACATTCCCAACAGCCTGAGCTTGAAACACAAATGTCGAGATCTTAATGCATTTGTCTAAACTTTCTTCCCTAGGTGTATTGCCCGGCCAAATGACCCCAGAATTTGTGATTACGATGAGGAGAATGATGCCTACAATGAGTGCTACACACTGCTAGGGGATGCCTTCAAGACCTGCCATGAACACATTCATCCAAGCATCTACATCGATAGTTGTGTGTATGACTACTGTGGCACAATTGGTGACCAAGACACCCTTTGTGAATCTCTGAAGTCCTATGCAGCAGCATGCCAGGTTGCAGGAGTGGAGCTTCCACCCTGGCAGGCAGACACAGCCTGCGGTGAGTGTTTGAGTCAGTCATAGTAACTCTGTGAGATTAAATGTATGTGTACTGATATTGCTTGTGACTAAATTGCTTGATTTTTTGATGAAATAAAATTTATTAGTGCTAAACCCCAATAAGATGAAGTTAGTTTCTGTCATTGACGTAAGCAAAAATAATTTAATGAGGCCATTAAGACATAGCGAGGTTGCTAACACAAATATCTCTTAGGGTGCCAAAAAGGCTGAGGCGGTGAACTTATTTCTTTTTCCTTGTCTGTTTGGCCTTTTGTATTGTTTTTGTCCACATCTCAGCTGATGCCCCAACCGCCACACCACAACACCAGATCAGACTTGTAAGACATTCAGGGCAAGATTCTTTGTTACTAGTTTAGAAAATCAGTGTCACAGTCCAATTTAGAATTATTTCAAAATCAAATATTACATCTGTTTACATTGCCTCCAAAATCTGTAGATGTTTAATAAATGAATGTATTTAAAAACATTTAACCATGGTTGCAGATTGGATGGAATCATATTCTTGTGGATAACTCAATTTAAAATAAAATCTTAGTTTTCATATCAAAATTAACCTACAGATGATTAGCTTGTAATTTAACTAATGTAATTGTAATGTAACTTAATAATTTCCATTGTGTTTCTATTCTTTTTCATAGCCTGTCCCCTGAATTGCAACTTTGAAAATAATCTGTGTGGGTGGAAACAGCTCATAAAGGACAGTTTTGACTGGACAAGAAATTCAGGACCAACCCCATCAAACCTAACTGGCCCAAACTATGACCACACCACTGGAGGTAAAACTCGATGTCAGGCCTTGGCATCACTGCATTTTCTTTTGTTTTTAATTATTGTGCTATTTCCAATGTTCCTCTAGCTGGTTTCTACATGTTTATTGAGGGAGATGATGTGACTCATGGAGATTCAGCCCGTCTGTTGAGCTCAATGTGCCATTATCAAAGCCCACTCTGCCTGCACTTCTGGTACCATATGTATGGTTCAGCTGCAGCTATGGCCATCAATATCTACCTGCTCAAAGACAATGAAACTACCAAGCTCTGGTCCATGATGAATAACCAGGGACCAGTATGGCATCCAGTATATGTTGACATCAGTGTGTCTGGTCCATTCCAAGTAAGTCTGACACTACATACTGACATTATCTGGGCCTAAAAGGTGCTCACTGAATGTTGCAGAGATTTCTTGAAAGGACTAATGATCTTATTCTATACAGTGATAGATTATTTTTTCTACTACCTCTCTCAGATTATAATGGAAGGAATTCGAGGCTCTAATGCTCAATCAGATGTGGCCATAGATGACATTTCCATCCACCTTGGCTCATGCTCAGGTGACTTTCAGCCCCCACAAGGTGAATAAAACATTACACATTAAAAGAGGACATATTGTATCATAACTTTAATTGTTACATTTGTAATGGTGCAAATACATTAAGACCATACCAGATATCTCATAGTTTAAAGAAAGTCAATAATCACATGGTTAGTGGAACTGAGCTTCCTTCCACAACTGCGGAAATCCTCCCCTCACACGCAGGTAAGTGCACAGGAAGCTATATTTCATGGTTCATTTGCCTCTGCATCAGAAAGCTGAAGCATAGTTACAAATTAACATTTGTACATAGGCCAGTGAATACTGAATGAGCAATTCTTAGTTGTAACTGAAGTTAAAGGTTATCTTAATTTTCAGGAAGTTGCACAAGAGTTTCAATACTTATTTCATGTTAATATTTTGCAAATGTTTCCCTTATAGCCTGCAATATTGACTGTAGCTTTGACAGCCACCTTTGTAGCTGGAATCAGATGATCACAGATGCTTTTGACTGGACATGGCAAAGTCGTTCCACCCCCACCCAGAAGACTGGGCCCTCTGCTGACCACAATGGTGGTAATACACTTTTTTTGTAATGTAATAAATGACAGATAACATGCAGAAATAAGGATGTAAGCTGTAAATTTTCATTCTTCTTTTCTAGATGGTCGGTATCTTTACATCGAGGGCAGCAATGTGACGCATGGAGACGCAGCTCGTCTCATCAGCTCACAGTGTTCTGACCCTGGTCCTCAGTGTCTGCAGTTCTGGTACCATATGTATGGCTCATCTGATACAATGGGCCTCAATGTCTACTTGCTCCAGGACAAAAAGACTGATGCTGTTTGGTGGAAGAGGAATGATCAAGGAAATATGTGGCACATGGCTCAGGTGGACTTGACAACCACTGGAACTTTCCAGGTGAGTTAACAACCTAATGTGTTTCTCCTTCGAACTTGTCTAATGTTAGAAAACTTGCACAGCAAAACATTAATAGTGTATTAACCTCTGCACTTAAATTTAGATCATTTTTGAGGGGCGACGAGGTTCCAATGATCAGTCTGATGTGGCTATAGATGATGTATCGCTATATCATGGGCATTGCGCAGGTGATTCTGTCCTCCTACTGATACATAATACATATACATAAATTACTCTCAAGACTTAAAATTGATGCAACTTACTTTATCTTGTTACAGACCTGGCTAAACCAACAACCCCTACTCCCACAACCTTCAAACCAGCTGTGACAGAAGGTCTGGAGATTCCTCCAGAGAACAGCTCGACTACTACACAACCACAAGAATCAACTTCATCAAAACCACAGCCACCACCAAAACCATCCAGTGCTGATGTTCCAACAAGACCAGAGCTACCAATAACATCAAGCCCACTAACAACAGCTACAACTGGACCCCAAACAACAGCTAGACCACAGCTTCCAGCTGAAACTCAGCCACAAACAACACTTAAATTAAAATCTCCAACCACAGCTAATCCACAACCACAAACAACCACTCAGCCACAGTCACCAATGACAACTGAACTACAACATCCAACCACAACAAGACGACAACCTCCAACTGACACTCAGCCACAAACAACAGCTAGGCCACAACCTACAACCACAGCTCAGCCAGAACCACCAACCACACCTAGACCACAGCCTACAACCATAGCTCAGCCAGAACCACCAACAACAGCTCAACCACAGCCATCAACAACAGTTAGACTGCAACCTCCAAATGACACTCAGCCACAAACATCAGTTAAACCACAACCAACAACAGACAGACTACAACCTCCAACCACAGCTCAACCAAAACCACCAACAACAGCTCAGCCACAATCTCCAACAACAGCTAGACCACAACCTCCAACTAAAACTCAGCCACAAACAACACTTCAACCACAACCAACAACAGCTAGACTACAACGTCCAAGCACAGCTAGACCACAGTTACCAGCCACTGCTGGACCACAGGCTCCAACTGAAACGCAGCCACAAACAGCAGTTAAACCACAACCAACTACAATTCAACCACAACCTCCAACCACAGCTGGACAACAACCTCCAACTGAGACTCATCCGCAGCCACAAACACCAGCTGGACCACAGGTACCGACCACACCTAGATCGCAGCCTACAACCACAGCTCAGCCAGAACCACCAACAACAGCTCAACCACAGCCATCAACAACAGCTAGAACACAGCCTACAACCACAGGTCAACCAAAACCACCAACAACAGCTCAGCCACAATCTCCAACGACAGCTAGACCACAACCTCCAAATGACACTCAACCACAAACAACAGTTAAACCACAAGCAACAACAGCTCGACTACAACCTCCAACCACAGCTAGACCACAACCTCCAGGTGAAACTCGCCCACAAACAACACTTAAACCACAACCAACAACAGCTAGACCACAACCTCCAATTGACACTCAGCCACAAACAACACTTCAACCACAACCAACAACAGCTAGACTACAACGTCCAAGCACAGCTAGACCACAGTTACCAGCCACTGCTGGACCACAGGCTCCAACTGAAACGCAGCCACAAACAGCAGTTAAACCACAACCAACTACAATTCAACCACAACCTCCAACCACAGCTGGACAACAACCTCCAACTGAGACTCATCCGCAGCCACAAACACCAGCTGGACCACAGGTACCGACCACACCTAGATCGCAGCCTACAACCACAGCTCAGCCAGAACCACCAACAACAGCTCAACCACAGCCATCAACAACAGCTAGAACACAGCCTACAACCACAGGTCAACCAAAACCACCAACAACAGCTCAGCCACAATCTCCAACGACAGCTAGACCACAACCTCCAAATGACACTCAACCACAAACAACAGTTAAACCACAAGCAACAACAGCTCGACTACAACCTCCAACCACAGCTAGACCACAACCTCCAGGTGAAACTCGCCCACAAACAACACTTAAACCACAACCAACAACAGCTAGACCACAACCTCCAATTGACACTCAGCCACAAACAACACTTCAACCACAACCAACAACAGCTAGACTACAACGTCCAAGCACAGCTAGACCACAGTTACCAGCCACTGCTGGACCACAGGCTCCAACTGAAACGCAGCCACAAACAGCAGTTAAACCACAACCAACTACAATTCAACCACAACCTCCAACCACAGCTGGACAACAACCTCCAACTGAGACTCATCCGCAGCCACAAACACCAGCTGGACCACAGGTACCGACCACACCTAGATCGCAGCCTACAACCACAGCTCAGCCAGAACCACCAACAACAGCTCAACCACAGCCATCAACAACAGCTAGAACACAGCCTACAACCACAGGTCAACCAAAACCACCAACAACAGCTCAGCCACAATCTCCAACGACAGCTAGACCACAACCTCCAAATGACACTCAACCACAAACAACAGTTAAACCACAAGCAACAACAGCTCGACTACAACCTCCAACCACAGCTAGACCACAACCTCCAGGTGAAACTCACCCACAAACAACACTTAAACCACAACCAACAACAGCTAGACCACAAGCTCCAAGTGAAACTCAGCCACAACCACAAACACCCGCTGGACCACAACTACCAACCACACCTAGACTGCAGCCTACAACCATAGCTCAGCCAGAACCACCAACAACAGCTCAACCACAGCCATCAACAACAGTTAGACCACAACCTCCAAATGACACTCAGCCACAAACAACAGCTCTGCCACAATCTCCAACAACAGCTAGACCACAACCTCCAACTAAAACTCAGCCACAAATAACAGTTAAACCACAACCAACAACAGCTAGACCACAACCTCCAATTGACACTCAGCCACAAACAACACTTCAACCACAACCAACAACAGCTAGACTACAACGTCCGAGCACAGCTAGACCACAGTTACCAGCCACTGCTGGACCACAGGCTCCAACTGAAACGCAGTCACAAACAGCAGTTAAACCACAACCAACAACAATTCAACCACAACCTCCAACCACAGCTGGACAACAATCTCCAACTGAGACTCAGCCGCAACCACAAACACCAGCTGGACCACAACTACCAACCACACCCAGACCGCAGCCTACAACCACAGCTCAGCCAGAACCACCAACAACAGCTCAACCACAGCCATCCACAACAGCTAGAACACAGCCTACAACCACAGATCAACCAAAACCACCAACAACAGCTCAGCCACAATCTCCAACGACAGCTAAACCACAACCTCCAAATGACACTCAACCACAAACAACAGTTAAACCACAAGCAACAACAGCTCGACTACAACCTCCAACCACAGCTAGACCACAACCTCCAGGTGAAACACAGCCACAAGCAACAGTTAAACCACAACTTCCAACCACATCTCAAACAGAGTCACAACCAACAAATCAACCACAACCTCCAGCCACAACGACACCAAAACCACCATCAACAGCTAGGCCACAACCACCAACAACCGCTAGACAGCGACCAACAATAACCACTAGACCACAACCACCGACCACAACTCAATCACAGCCACAAACAACTGGACCACAACCATCTCCAACCACAGTTAAACCCCAACCCCCAAGAGTTACATCACAGACCACAGCAACATTGAGACCACAAACCACAACCACATTGAAACCACAACCTACATCTACAGCTACATCACAATCTACAACAGCTAGACCACAACCACCAACCACAGCTGTGCCAAGTAAGTTATGAGGCTGCATTTCCCTATTTAACACAGACTGGGTGTTTTTAATCATGTTTACTTGTGGTAACTGTGGCAAAACTCACCTGTGAGCTACAACACTAACACTAAATTTGCAGTATATATATACTGACTGTACAGACCATTTTTGTCATTTTAAGCTTATAACTAAGTATACACTGCGCCTCTACCTTTTTGTCTCTCTCTATAGCACCCTCTTGCCCACAGAACAGTCATTACACTACCTGCATGCCTGCCTGCAGTCCCACCTGTGCATACATACATGGCCCACCACACTGCAGTGACAATGTGGGTTGCAAGCAGGGATGTGCATGTGATGAAGGCTTTGTGCAGAAATGGAACGTTTGTGTGCCTGTCCAACAGTGTGGATGTGTGGACAGGAATGGCGCTGTGCATCACGTGAGTGAGTTCAGAATGACTCTTCATCAATGGCACAAGTCATATGTAGTGATGATTTTCAAATACACAGAACTACTTTCGTAAAGCCTAAGCATTATTGTTAAAAATGGTACATGTGGAGATTAAGGTCCAAGCAGCATAATGACTCTCTCTTTCTTGTCAGTTCGGTGAAGTGTGGTACACAAATCACTGCAGTCAGAAATGTGAATGTGAGGAACACCATGGTGTGGGGAATATTGACTGCGACGACAAAGATGAGTGTAATGGCAAAGCTGTCTGCCTTCAAAATGAGGAGGGCAATTATCACTGCTATTCTACAGGTGCTGTAAATGCCAACAATTGACTTTGTGATGTATCTAAACCATACATCCTGCTTACTAAATTATAAATTGCTCTACACTTGTTGCTCCCCAGGCTTCAATAAGTGTTCTATCACAAGAGATGCTGAGTACAAAACCTTTGATAAAATGAAGTATGACTTTGAAGGCGAGCACTCATATGTGCTGGTCCAGACCAAAAACAAGCAAAATAATCTTCCAGATGTCTACATCGAGGGCATCACTACACAAACCGTAGATGATGACGATGACAGTCGGCATCATGACAGTGGCACTGATGAAGAAGATGATGATGATGATGATGATGATGATGACTATGATGATGATGACGATGACGACGACGACGACGACGACGACGACGATGATGATGATGACGATGACGATGACGATGAAGAACACCACAGATTACAAGAGCTTAAAATCAGAGTGTACAATCACACCGTGGAGTTCAAGAAGAAACGGAGGCTGGTCGTAAGTTTCAAGGGCATTTCTAGCAACACGCTGCCTCCATCTCATTTTCCTGTGGCACCTTTTCAGCAGACACAATATTTTGTTCGTGGGATAATATCAGATTTCTGCCCGCCCACAAACATTTGTGAGAGCGCTGAGGGAAATAACCAGCACTCCCTCGCATATCCTATGTGAGGTGTTACGACAGCAGTGAGGCAGATGATGTGTTATGTGCTGAATTATTCTCTGTCATATGTTATTTCCCTATTGGCACTTTACACATGTTTAGAGTCAGACCTTATCATCTAAGCAAAAAAGCAGTCTGAGCTGTTGGTTAGTATATTGTGTTTAATATCCAAAGAACTCTGGTACTCAAGCTTGAATGTATTGAAGCAGTAACTGCAATTTTTCAAAAACTGGATAGCTCACATTATCTAATTCATACAATTAGAAATACAATCATTTGTTCAAAGAGGTCTGAATCCATTATTTTAAAAAAGTCATTATCATGGTGAGTGACTTTTAGGAAAATGAAAATTATATTTTTAACGTTACCAGAACATCAATTTTCAACTTTCAACGTTGACCTGATCTACCGAGTGACAATGTCATTCCTAGAGCCATTTTGTGAATCCCTGCAGACAACATAGATATTCTTACAAGAATGAATACTTGACAAAACAAGTCCTCTTGCACATTATGAACTGCATTGGCACATCCCCTTTTCTGTCTCCTTCCAGGTGGATGGAAGAATAACCAATAGTCCTGTCTCACCAACTGCTGGTCTAAACATCTATAAGTATTTTTCACACATCTATCTGAAGACAGACTTTGGCCTGTCAGTGAAGTTTGGTGGACACGGCACAGCAGGTAACTATTGTTCATCTAGTTAAACAAGTCTAAAAGAATTAGCAGTAGTCCTGGATCTTGTAGGATTCACAACAAATTCATCATACCATCCCATGTCAATGAAAGTGATTTAAAGTGAGCTATACAATGAATGGTATTGTCGATTTTGTGCCCGCAGAGATCATTCTCCCACACGTATATAAATGGAGGGTGGGAGGTCTGTGTGGGAACTTTGACCATCAAAAGTGGAATGATTGGATGAAGCCAGATGGGACCAGGGCCGGGAGCGCTCAAGAGTTTGGGGAGAGCTGGAGAGTGTGAATATGAGATGGTTGCGAGGATGAGCCATGGCACTTAATAATAAATAAAATACCCTGTAGAGGTCTTGACCACTAGCAGAAACATGACTGTGGCAGTTTACAAGACGACTCCACACTAGGGCTGCACGATATATTGTTTTAGCATCGACATTGCGATGAGTGTACGCACAATAGTCATACTGCAAGATGCTCAATGTCAAGTAAGGCAAATTAACTCCATTGCACCATGCTACAACTTGATACAGAGGGAAAACTCACAAGGTTCTCACGTTCTGTGATTAATCTACACAAAAGGTCCATCTGATATTATATCCATATTACAACCAAAGCAGGGCCCAGCTCCTTCACCACAGCACATAACAAACTGACAGCTGTGCACACAGAGTCTGTGTATCACCTGTAAAGATGCAGGCAACACTATAACAGACAATGTCATCTGGATGTTAGAGGAAGGCTTTCATTTGAGTGCATGTGCTTCCATTGTCAGCGGCGTCCCAGAGCTGGTTAAAGGGTAAAGGGGCTGGTCCATGCCCTAATGTAAGATATGCTTAAAAACCACAATGCACACACAAAACTTGCTGTCTCCAGATCTATTTCTACTTTCAACTTGCAAGCAAATACGGTTCTTGCTGGAGTTTGATAGTTGTACCATCTGCAACCACGCTGGGAGGTCTGTTTATCTTCCACCATGCAGATCAGGCATACATTTGAACATTGTTAGAAATGGTCGATTACATGTAAATAACACAACTTTGATACACAAGCCCATTTGTGTTTTTGAGAAATGTGTTGTTCTCCACAAATACCTCTCTACCTATTCTCTGTTCACTGCTCTATGCCAAGTGTGGTGGAAGCACAGTGGGAGGGAAGGGGAAGGGGTTGTTTTGTTGGGAGACGATAGACATTTACAGTACCCAAATTATGACTGTTAATTGTTTAACACCGAATAACAGTGCATGTTCTGTATCAGGTGAATTTGTTTCGTAATTTTTCGTATGACAATAGGCCTATATATCACAATGTCAGTGTTTTCCAGTATCATGCAGCCGTACTCCATAATATCTGTCAGTTTATAAAATAAGAACAAACAGAATTCATGGAGATTTTGTTTTTTCCTTTGACAACGCACCCCTGAGCTCTGCAAACCTGAGTTGCCAAATATGATGGAATAAATACAACCAGTAGAAATGATGTCCAGTTTTTTTTTTTTGGTTTGTTTGTCTGTTTTTATCTCCAGTTTCTCAGGACCATAAATACAGGATGATGACAACTTCTTGCTTGCATGTCATAGTAAAAAGACTGCCAACTACTGCAGCTGCACTATTCTGGCATTTTGTGTCAAGTCTATTTTTAAACAGTTACTCATCTCTTTGAAATCTCTATCATCTTCGCCTTTTTGAAGAATTCTTTGTACACTGTGATATCAGACTTTACTGTCAGTGTCATTTCCATGCATACTATTTATTCAAGGGTGATGTTTTTGCAGCTGTGCATATCTTGTATGCCTACGCTACACAGTAATGGCCACACTGAAGTAAACGACTATGCATGACTATAAATGGATTATTTATCACTATCTGACACTGCTGTAAAGAAATGTGCAATACATGATTATTGGATAAGTTGCTTGCACTTTCTGCACTGGTCAAATAAACAGCATAGTTAGAATTGTGACGCCATCTCAGTCACAAGTGTAGCTCCAACTGCATTCTTGACATATCTACAGTCTGAATGTGTAACCCATTATCTACCTGCAGAACTAAATAAAGCCTAATCATTACACAAAGACAGACTGTTACAGAATGCCTGTAACATGATAGTATTCTGTGAAGACAACAAGCTTTTTTTTTTCCTCTGGCAAACAATGAGATTATTCTTGTCAGGAGTGTACCTGTGGATACGTGTGTGTTTTTGAACGTCTGCGATGTTCATATGCGTGTATAGTTATGCTCTAGTTACACTCAGCAGCCACACACAGTCATGGACTGGTTTGCATTGTACTTCTTTCTCCTGTTGGGGTTGCTAACTCACGATGATGGTGAGTGAAACATTATCACATATACTGTAATGATGAACGGTTAAATTAAGAAAGTCAAATTAACCTTGTTGTAACTTTGTATCTTATTTAACGAGCAAGCTTGATCCTTATTGTTCTTTGACTTGATTGCAAAAACCTAATCCATTGCCAAATGAGTCAATAATTAAATACTACATGACCCAGCTGATCGGATTATTTCAGTTCAATGCTCACAAGTGCAGTAAATTAAAAATAAAATTGCTGTTATACTAGGTTATTGTCCTCAGGTGCTTTGTTTTATTTTTAATCAATCACTGACTTGGGTTATAGGTCATAAGCAATTAAATTACTAAGTAAACAGCATCTACCTGTTATCATATTACATGCTGATGAGAAGTCATTTATGAGTGTTAACTGTCCTGAGTGTGACAATTACCTACATAAACAGGCATTAAGAATTACAGATCACTAATTCAGTTCTTTTCTTAATTAAGAAAATAGGTTTAATTATGTAAATGTTTTAAGTCTTGATGATGGTAAGTGACATTCAGACAACTCATAGTCATACAGACACAGGTGACCAGTGGAGAAAAGCAAGGAAAAGTGGAGAAAACTGGCAGGAGATTCAATGTCAACTACACCCCTTTCACTATACTGACCGAACATGTGCTTTTTTGTGTGTATGTGTCTCCTAATCTGACATTGAAAATTATATTAATGCCATGTAATCTATACAAAGTCGAGACATAATTCCTTTAACAAGTAGCCTTCTAAAACACTTTTATGACCTGCTGTTGCACCTGAAAAATCAATCGTTCTCTTAGAGCTGAAGGGCAAGTGAGAGTATCTAGCTCTCTGAAAACCATCAATGTCACATCTTACAGGGAAGACTGAACACCAGTGCCCACTTTTGCGGCACCAGACAGCTCACTGTGACATCCATGCCAGTCTTCTTCTCTTTAATCTGGAGCAAAGGCTCGACTTAAATGTTGTTTTTCCTGAATTCCAATGAAATGTCATGTCACTGTCCCTTTTCATTTTCTAGCTCAAATAGCAGCTCCCAGAGCCACACCAACAGGTAATATCCACCACACCACTTCACAGCTCCCATTCATCCACCACAATATATTCTGCCTCCACCTAAACCCCACAATGATCAGCAGAATCTCTTTTGTATCTCTCAGCTGCATCCAACAAAGATGTATCAAACATTTTCACCACTCTCATTCTGATTTGGAGTAATCCTCTCGGGCAGGACATTCTGACAGCTCCGACATGCAGCCAAAATATTTCACAGACACCTCAATCAAGAGACTCTTAGCTAGCTACTACTCCCATTACAACTACACTACCTGCTATAGCACAAGCTGTGCTATGATCTTACTGTACCTTTAATAATGATTTTGTAAGTCACCTGAGTGATCTTAAAATAGTAACAAATCGGTACAGTGTTGAGCTTTTATACAGCTGCGCTGTGTGGGCAGGTTGTGCAGGTCCACCCATGCTGTGCTGCTCCGGCCATAGCCCCAGCTGCTTCAGGGGTTGTTTCTGTGATGAGTTCTGTGCGATATTTGACGACTGCTGTCCTGACTATATGTCAACCTGCACAAAAGGTAAGTGAGAGTAAACTCAAAAAAAAAAAAAGAAAAATAGAATGGTTCACAGTTATGTCAGTTTAGGATTTGAGATTGAGATAGGGTTTAAGATTTATAGTGCGAATCTTTCCATCTTGATTACAGGTTTTTCCACTGCACTGGTAAGAGGACCCGGGACAACAAGCAGAGCTACATCTAAAGTGGCAAATAGTGTCACAGCTTCATCATCCACAGTCTTGACAGCAACAGCACCCAGTACAACATCTACATTATTGAATTTGAGCACAACTTTGGCCTCCGTTGTATCTGCTCCTATGTCAACCAGCCAAACAAGCACCAGTACATCTACACCTGCGGATAACAGCACAACTCCATCAGTTTCTAAGACAGTGCCCAGCACAACAAACAGCAATACTATCGCTATGCTAGCAGACATCAGGACAACTTTAGCATCTAGAGTGTCTGATACTACAGCACCCAGCACAACGGGTAGCGCTGCAACATCTGCACTGCTGGAAGTGCGTACAACTTCAGCATCAATAGCCTCTGCTAGTACAGCAACTACCCAAACAAGAAGCAATACCACATCTGCAGTACTGGATGTGGGAACAACCTCAGCATCCATGTCTGCTACTTCAGCAAACAGCCAAACAAGGAGCAATAGTACATCTGCAGTACTGGATGTGAGCACAACCACAGCACCTACAGTCTCTGCTTCTACAGCAGCCAGCATGATGAACAGAAACACTACATTTACATCAGCAGATATGAACCCAATGTCATCATCCGGGGTCTCTGATACTTCAGTACCCAGCACAGCAGGCAGCAATACTACCGCTATGCTAGCAGATATCAGGACAACTTTAATATCCACAGCATCTGATTCTACAGCACCCAGCACAAAAGGTGTCTCTGCGACATCTACACTGCTGAAAGTGCGTCCAACTTCAGCATCCATTGTCTCTGCTACTAAAACCACCAGCCAAACAAGCAACAGTACATCTACATCTACAGCAACAGCAACAGATAACAGCACAACTTTATCAGTCTCTGTAACGACAGCACCCAGCATAACAAACAGCAATACTATCGCTATGCTAGCAGACATCAGGACAACTTTAGCATCCACAGTGTCTGATACTACAGCACCCTGCATAACAGGCAGCACTGCAACATCTACACTGCTGGAAGTGCGTACAACTTCAGCATCCATAGCCTCTGCTAGTACAGCAACTACCCAAACAAGAAGCAATACCACATCTGCAGTACTGGATGTGGGAACAACTTCAG
Source organism: Chaetodon trifascialis (assembly GCF_039877785.1). Taxonomy (NCBI): domain Eukaryota; kingdom Metazoa; phylum Chordata; class Actinopteri; order Chaetodontiformes; family Chaetodontidae; genus Chaetodon; species Chaetodon trifascialis. The sequence goes on from NC_092066.1 coordinate 14,217,711, forward strand.
CATCCATGTCTGCTACTTCAGCAAACAGCCAAACAAGGAGCAATAGTACATCTGCAGTACTGGATGTGAGCGCAACCACAGCACCTACAGTCTCTGCTTCTACAGCAGCCAGCATGATAAATAGAAGCACTACATTTACATCAGCAGATATGAACCCAATGTCATCATCTGGGGTCTCTGATACTTCAGCTCCCAGCACAGCAGGCAGCAGCACTACCTCCGCACTTGTAAATATCAAAACAACATCAGCATCTACAGCCTCTGATACGACACCACCAAGCTCAACCAACGGAAGTTTACATATGACAGTAGACGTCAGCACCTCCACACAAGCTGATACCATCAGCCCATCTCTGTCATCCACAGTCTTTTCAACAGCAGCACCCGGCACAACAAGCAGCACTACTGCACCGCTAGATGTGAGCACAGGATCAGTGTCCATAATGTCTACTGCTACGGCAACCAGTCAAAAGAGTAGCAGTACTACAGATACACCATTAGATGGCCTCACAACCTCAGCATTCGCAGCTCCAGGTTGGTCACTGTGATTGTCTCTGCTGGAGTCTTTTCAAAAGACATTTATTCTTTATGTCACTGCTGAAAATGCATTGACAATTTTTAGTCAACCATAATAGTGAGTTAATGAGCTAGTGAGTCATCTCATCTGGCACACTCATTCAACATCTCAGGCACCTTTTGACAGTTTCCTTGTCCTCATGGCAGGGACAACACCGATAGGAACTAGTACAACTCTGGACACCACTAGTGTTGCATCTTCACCAGCAGATGGCAGCAAATAAGATAAGATAAGATAAGATAAGATAAGATAAGATAAGATATACCTTTATTAGTCCCACAGTGGAGAAATTTCAGGTCTTAGCAGCAAAGTGGATAGCAGGAATATAGGGCATCAGTAAAAAAAAAAAAAAAAAAAGACATTAAATATCAAACAAACAATATAAACAAGGAATATAAAAATATGAACAACAGGTACTGATTGGATGATAGTACACTGGAGTATTGATATTGCACATAGGAGTATTCTGAAGTTTCCAACAAAAGCAAAGATTCCGACACCACCACCAGCTTAGATACCGGTACGGTCTGTCCCATGTGCTTCAGTAATGAAGCAGTTTGAATGGTAAATAAATTTCTTTTTGCACCTTTCTTTTTTCAGATGCCCAAATAGTGACGGTTCACCTTAAAGTTTCTGTTTTATCCAGTAGTGAGGAAGATAAGGATGTGACGCTACAGGCTGTATCTGAAGTAAGTACAAACAACCTTAAGATATACATCATGCTGTTAAGAGTATCACAAAAAAACAGGATTGTACACAACTCTTTCGCTCACCTTATTACTGAGTGTCATCTTTGTCACAGTTTATATCCCAGACTCTTCTCCAGCACAACTGTGAGGGCTGCACTACAACTATCAGACACATCAAACCCACCTGAGAAAGGAGCCCCCCCAGAAGCATCCGAGTGACTATAGCTGTACTGTGATGACAGACGGCGCAACTCAGAAACAACAGAGTAATGTGTTAAAACTGAGTAATCTGTCAAAGATCACTGCTTATTTACTCAAAGCCTTAAGCAATAAAATGACATAAAACCACAAATTTATCCAGCAATATCTGATGAGAGTTAACCGCAGGCTGAGCAGCTGACTGTTCATTTCAGTGTGGATTTGCTAGACAGGGTTTTTAAGTGGTATTCCTACACTTAAAAGGGGGGTGATGTGTGAAAAGTATAATTATGCTGGTAGTGGTGGGCCTGACACATTTAGACCACAGGGGCCAGTTAAATTAAACCTGAAAGTAAGCATGCGTCTTAGCGACGGGATGGCTCAAAAGTTAGGACACCAGGTCATCTCAGCAAGGTTTTGGGTAACACAATGCGTCATTTTGTTCTTGATTACTTGATTAGTCTTTTGCTCTTTAAAAAAAAAAGTTCTCAACATATGATGTTTTGTCCAACCAACAGCCCAAACCCCAAAGAAATTCAGTTTATTTTCATAGAGGACTATGGAAAATAAGATTGTAATTCACATTTGAGAATTTAGGGATTTTCATCTTTTAAAAAATTATTCAAAAAACGTAACTTTTTATCGAAAATGTTGCCAGTTAATTTTCTGTCATTCTAATTGTTGGATCCCTACAACAAGCCACAAAACTTTAAATTAGTAAATTTTATGTTGATATCTACATAAAAAGTTTATGTTTACAAAAAATAGAAACAAAGCATATACCAGATAGATAATATAAGTCTGTACTTTTTAAGCACACAACAATATATGCAGTATAAAGGTTATACTCTGATTTATCTGTATATCCCAACTGAATAGACTGAACACTAAAGACACTGACACATTCAAATGTTAAGACTTGACTTCAAAAGATATCAGCGCATGACTTACAAAGGGGTATGAAAACAGTCTCCCGTGCCTGAAATATTACTAACTAAAGCTTTTTTAAGCATTTTACAGCACAAAACAAGTATTATTAAATTTTCAAAAGTAACTACAGCAGACTTTAAGCACAGACTCCTTCACAAATCGTGACTGAACAACAAACAAACAAAACATTTAACCGCGAGAGAGACGACACCAGCAAGCACAGAGACAGACAGAGATGTATTTCTCACCTTTTTCGACGTCAAGGCCAAATGTCCTCTCTTTCGTGGACGTGAAGTGGTCAATATCCATGTCATATTCAGTGATGTCCCACTGCACTTGTAGCTGTGGTGGTCATTTAGTTTGTTGACAGAACTCATTTCCTTCCCCTCCGTCGCTCCTACCGTCGGCTACCGTGAAGTTAAATGACGTTAGCAACGCTTGAAAACCAAGCTAGCTAAAGTGTCTAATTTAGCAGTTAAATGACTTTAACTTTCCGTCCCTAAGACCAGAGTGCGACTTTCTCATTTCACAGCTCACGTCGGTGTCTGTTCCAGAAATGTGTCCGTTGTTTAGCAGTAGTCGTGAGTTTACTTTTTGTTACATTAACCTCATCTTTCTGTCCTCAGGTAGCCTCCACGACTGCGTGGACTGTGAGGGTGCAATATCATTTTTGACCACACAAATTGAGTGGCATTTACCACTAGAACCCAGGGAGGCGCTGTTTCACACTTTTGGGGGATTTCAGTGAAAATAGGGGGACGAATAAGACGCCTCTGCGCCTAAGAGAAAATGCCCTTGCGTTTAGTGATTCTTGAAACTGAAATAGGCGTAGGTTGTAATTTGAGCTAATTTAACAGTGGAGTTTATTCTTAAACATTACTTGATGGATATTAATATTTGTGTCAGTATCATACATGCTATTTATTCAACGGTGATACTCTTTCAGCTATGCAAATGTCAGAATGTTAGTTGGCAGCTTGGGCACACAAGTCATCATGAGCATCCACAGGGAAATTATACTGAGTGTGGGTGATCATATAGGGATAATTGTGGGGATAAATAGAAAGTCATACATGAAGTTACACAGAAAACTGAACTAGGTGTTAAAGCGGTGACTATTCACTGTTAGCCAAGCCTGTTTGTCCATCCATGAATTTTACTTTCTCAGTGTTCCCAAGTGTCCCCCATATTTTAATTTGTTAACTTTTAAAATTAGGCCTTGAGTTAAACAAGTATAACAAAATATTAAAAAGTAGGACATGTAGCAACTTGCAATGATCATTGAAGTGAAACACAGGCCGGTCAACAGCTGTAGTAAGAGTGTCTGATCAAATAAGTTTTTACTAATTCTACTATTACTGATTACAGATCTAGATTCCAAGCACATGTGTCTGTGTTGGGAATGTGAGTGTGGGCCTGTATGTGTGTTTCATGTCCATTAGCCCGACTGTACCTACTCTCTTGTTATCCTCTCTTGTCTTTGCTCTTGTACTGGTTTTTCTTGGTCATGGGCAGTTTGATTATCCATTATTATGAGCTAATAGACTTGTCATCTTGCCAGTAAGATTAACCTAATGTTAAAATTTGACATTTTGTTTTATATAGAGATTCATGTGTCCAGTGCCTATGTCATATATCATAACTGCCACATTCTACAGAGTGTTAAAGCACAATTAGAATATATGGATTATTTATCACTATCTGATAATGATGGTAGAAAAAACATGTAATGTGCAATAAATGATTATTCAAATGCTGCCATTGGTCAAATGCTGTCAAATGGATCCAGTCCAACAAAAAGCAGTAGCACATCTGCACCACTAGATGGCAGCAAAACCACACCAAATTATTCTATGGCGCGTCACAATGAATTTGCATTTAATGAAAGGATAACCCTTTGAGCTGTTGCATGTCACTTTCAGGCTGTAAATACAAACGTTTAAAAGCATAAACAGGAAGTTTTAAGATGAGAAAATGAAAATGTCGTGAGGCAGCGGAAAAAGGTAATAGAGAAAGAGGAAGATTATTTCGGTCAATTGAAGCTTTGTATTGCAATTCTGGGGACAAAGGAAAGGGGATGTTGTATATGTGTGAGTGGATAAGAAGATCAACATTGAACCAAAAACTGCGTCAAATAGGATGGTCAATTTAGAAAACACATTTGAAGATGAACACTGTGAAATTGCCTTCTAGATTTAGGCTGCAACCAATTAAGCAATTCAGGCATGAAACAATGGTGAGTTTTATATGGACACCTCAAAACAAATATGTGTCTGAGATAAGTGTCAGAGGTATTCTGATGGACAAAGTCTGCATAATCAATAATATGTAGAATCAAATGAGAAATGATTATTTTTCTGACTTGAAATGTAAAACAGCTGAGTGAGCAATAAGGTGAACTCAAACAACTGTATGTTCTTTCATAATAAAATCAATGTGGGTCTTAGGAGAGTCAGAGATATTTAAACACATTCACTTAATTTGACTAAGGATAGACAATGAGATAACAGCATTTCAACATACACTGTCTCCACTACTAGATTCTTGCCAAGGCGCTTTCAAAAAGTGACATTTGATGAAATACATCTATTCTCGTGCAGAATATTTGTTCCATCTCTTGCTTTAAAATGTCTTGTTGTTCTCAGGGTCAACAATAATTCTCAGTAGTTATGCCACTGACACATCTTCTGCACACTCAATAACAAATCAGGCTTTTAACAGTTTCCTTGTGCACGTAGGGGGAAGGACGACCGCAATAGAAACCAGTACCACTTTGGATACTAGTAGTATTGTTACATGCTCACCAGCAGATGGCGGCATATCCACAGATTCTGACTCCAGAACCACCATCAGCGCAGATGACGGTGGTGTCAGTGAAGCATATGTTTGTCTAATCCAGTGTTGCTGACGGTTTGCAAGGTAGCATGTGTTTTCTTTGGCACTTTCCTCTCTTCACATGGCTTAACGGAGATAATCGACACGCAGGTCTGTTTTTTAACCCATGAGGAGGAAAATGAAGATGTGATTTTAGAGGTTTTATCTTGTATAAGTACATGTAATTTCCATTTAAGCATTAGTTAGAGTATCACAAGATACCATCCATTATATACACCCTCTACCTGTGTAGTCAGTGTGTGTGGTGCTCTCTCAGTTTGTCTCCAGCAGAGCTGTAAAGGATGCACCCTGAACATGAGCCATGTCAAACAGCATCCCGTCAAAATTCATTGGGGGCACTGAGGAAAGCTTTTACTGACCACTGCTGATTAAGTTGCAGCTGGTCCTGAGATGCTGAGAGGTGCTGCAGCGAGGCCCCATTCTTGGGTTGGTAAGGTTTATTGTTAAGTTTATAATTATGCTTTTTTTTCCCCTGACAAATTAGCCTCCTTTCCCAGTCCCTGTCAGCCAGCTTTCCAGATGGTTTCCTGTGATATCTGGTATCGTGTCCCTTAGTCACTTGTGTTGATCTGTTCTGACAGGAAATTTTTGACCCGACTCAGCCTCTCTAGAAGGAACAAAATGAATTCAAATCCAGCTTTCAACCATCATCAGCATTTGAAAAATGTAGTTTTGTCATGAGGGGAGACTATGTGCTGTCATTGTACACTGATAATTAAAGAAGTCTGCATCTCTTATGCTATTTTCATAATATCATATTCTTTCACTGGCATAACATTGTGCCGTTCTGTTAAGATATGATTTACAGTTTTGCAAGGGCGTTGTGAAAGGTCATCAAAAGTGTAATTAACAAATTACAATTGCATTGCATGCATACATTAAGAAAATCACATCATAGAAAAAAAAATATTGTGGATTTTTCAGAATTATGATGATGCAACAGCCTGTCACAAAATTGAACTAACTCCATCGATTCCACCCCAATTCTGTGCGACATAAAGGCCTATATGACACACATGAAATAAAATGGACATGTTAATGATTTTCTATTATTTCCCATTATTATTTCAATGCTTAATGGAGTATAAAAAGGAAGAGCAGAGGGGAAGTGTAAATAATTGCTTCTCACTTCAAATCTTATGTAACAAAATGAGTCAAACCGACATATTTATGCCGTCAGCGCTGTCCGGTCAGGGTTAAATATTTAGGCGAGCACGTCCAAAACATCAGGGCGGCGTTGTTTGGCCAGGTAGGATCCACACGTGTTGACCCTCAGCACTTCAAGGGAGGAGGATGAGACAAAAATTGAATTATGAGGGGAAAAAGAGGAAACCGCATGGCCTCGGGGACCGGTGTTACCCGACATAACCTCCAGGAGCGGATAGCTCAAATTAGACCAGCATTGTCAGTCCAGACCCACCTTTGACCCCGGAGATTTAATTGCACGGAGGCGCTTGGTGCAAATAAGTTTCTGTGTCTTCCATGCGTTTTCGTGTGTATCTGCGTGATCGCACTACAGCCTCTCTGCTCAGCTGCCAGTCCGCTAATCTGAAGCGTCCTCCGCTGATTCCGCGCAAAGGTAGACGATGGCGACGTGTGGTGCAAATCAGAAGCGTGTGCTCGCTTAAAGCTGCTCTCCGCGATCCCACAATTGAAGCTGATTCTACAGAGTGAGTCTCGGGTTCACGTTTCGCCACAGCTTTGTAAACTTAGATCATATGGGGTCACTGAGGGGTTGAAGCGGCCCTGTAGCTGCGCGTCCAGTCTCCAAAGATCAGTTACAATGTAATGGCAAAGGAATGTCGCTCAGTCCCGGCTATTGCATGCAGCCTTTGGCCATAATTAGAACCAATGTGAGGGTGGGATGTCATTTTATTTTATTCAGAAACATTGCATGCATTTACATTTTGTAGGCATATGTTAAAGTATTGGTTGATGCTGCAATATAGGAAGGAGTCACGTCTTATAGAGTGAAAGACACAGTTTAAAATCACGCTTTCTGTCCAGACTTAAATAATCACTTTATGAATGTAATCTTAAATTTCAAAGTCTAATAGAAGTGCTTGTAAATGCTTTTATCTCAAATGCAGTAAGATAATAACCCTTATCTAATTTGTTCAATGTGTGAGTTAAACTGAATTCAGAGAATGGAAAATCCAGTTTCAGGTCAAGGCTCACACACACACACACACACACACACACACACACACACACACACACACACACACACACACATATACATATACATATACATACACACAGTGTCCATGCTGTCCGCACCATCAGTCTGTTGAGGTATCCCTGTGGTGTGTGCATGTCGAAGGCCCCGCTGTTATTGATCCTGATTGGGCCTCACAGGAGGAGATTCCGGCCTGCCATTGACCCACACTTCTCCATGTTTCCACCCTTCTCTCAGATCATCAGAGGCAGCCATCTCCTCCTGCCTGCCTGCCGGCCAGCCTGCTAGCATGAGTTTTCTGATTGTCAGATGGAAGGGGGAGAAAGGGGAAAAATGAACTTACTATAGGTTTTGCAAAATCACTAGCAGGTCTTGCCTGAGTGGTCCGCACTGACGTTTTTCTGGCTTGGTGACTGTCAAAACATCCACCCCCACCATGCATTCATACCCTCCCTCCTTCTCCTTCTCCTTCGAAAGCTTGTGGCTCACAGGCTGCTCTCCTCTTCAAAGTAAAACTTCTCCACCATGTGGCCTGTGTTGAATTTTTGTGTTGACGGCTGCCCAGTGCTTATGAACTCCTCGTAGGGGTCCTTTTTCTCCTCGTCGCTGCCTAAGCACTTGAAAAGTGTCATGGCAAGGAAGGAGTAGAAGAGCATGACAAACAGGATGTAAAAGTAAGCATTGTCGTAAGTCTCCCTGGAACTGGAGATGGTGGACGCTGGACTGGTGCTGGACAGAGGGCTCACTGTGCTGCTGGAGACAGTCACGTTGATTTGTTGTCCATTGATGTCTATACCAGTGTCCTCCAGAATCTGCTGGCATCTGGAGAGAAGAGGAAGCAGGAGGGTCCGGTTCATGCGTGTCATACCAGAATTAAAGGTGGAGGATGAGCTAGACGGAGAGTCTTGACAGACACAGAGTAAACCAAAAAACGCTAGATAGAAAAGGGACCAGGGCAACTGAGAAAGGACCACAGATGGAAAGTGTGAGAGGCAGGCACTCACCACTTTGGGAATGGCACGCTGTGAGTCATCCACCCACTCTTCAAGAGACTTGATAAGGTGGTGTTTCAGAGATAATACCCACTCTGTCCTATTGGGTGCAGCCAAAATAAATGTAAAAAAAAGCACAACTGCAAGCTCAGAATGATTTGTACAGAATATTGTTTTTTCATTTTCATCTGAGATGCATCAGTCATACACTCTACAATTCTTCAAGGAAATTCTGCCTCAAATTATTTTCTAAAGCTCCCTTTTAACTCTTTTTCCTATCTGAAACTTCTTTTTTTCTCAGCCTGTCCTCTCTTTGTGCTCCTTCCTTCACTTTCAATTTGGGGTCTTGGAAGCTGCAGAGACGCTTGGATTGTTGTCAGCTCCGGTCAAGTAGTCTACTCATTTCAAAGAGTGTTGGGGTCAGAGGTTAAGTTGTCTCCAGTGTGTTGCAGCTTGACTGACACTCTGCTCTAAAGCAGCCCCTTTGGCTTTTTCACTCATTGTGTCTTACAAGTTGAGCACTTGTTAAAAAAAAAAAAAAAGTTTGCATAAAGTATAGAAAATAGCGAAATGCGATCTTGCCTTGATCCTACCGGTCGGCTCTGTGAAAATGAGCATATAAACAAATGTGCTAACATACAAATGCATGCTTTTAGAATATATTAAACCACAAAAACAAACATTCAGTGTGTTTGCATGCATGCTCACTTCACACACATACCATGAATGACATGGACAGCTGCATACCTGATCCCTAAACCTCCAGAAGAAAAGAAAGAACGACGACGAGGAGTGATAAAAATGCACCGGTGATATCTGTAACCTTTGAGGAGTCTGCCAACTGGGTGAACAGTGTTTTCCTTTCTGTTTGGCAGTGACAGCCAAAACCCTTCTGAACCCTGTACAGCCATGTCAGTGACTGATGGCCTGGTGTGACTGTTGGCCGCTGTGCTTCCATAATTTATAGCAGCTCTGCTTTAGCCATTAAGGGGTGTGAAGGAGCCCCCAGGGAGCAGGAATTTGTCCGAAAGGAGTGTTTATGAAAAGGGATATATTTATGATTTAGTGCTTGAGGAGTGTGCACGAGGGATGCTGCTCACAAAGAAAGAGTTTTGTCACAATCCCACTCAAGAATTTCTGAATCCTACGATGGCGAAGGCATGACCTGCCCTACTCTGTCTCTGAGTGGCTTGATGATTACGCTTTGCTCGTGTTGCTGAAAGAACAGGAAGTTTTTGTAGATGTCAAAATTGTTAACCATAATAGTTTCTTCTAAATACAACCCATTTATGACAGCATAGGCAGCAACCAATTGTGCAGGGTGAGTAAAAAACATAAACTTTCTTAACAGCTCAAAATTATTAACTGTAACAAGATCAAGTGAAAGTGTAGACGTGCCGGTCACTTTGATGGCTGAAAGAGATGTGAAGGCAGCTAGCAGTCCAATCACAATGTGACACTTGCTGTAATAGTTTAATTCCATGCCTTGAAAAGAATCAACACCGTCATATAAAATGTTTGAAATAGCACTAAGCCGTGACGTAACATAACAATGAGACCAGATCTCCCCTTTCAAGGATCAATGGGTGGACTGCCGTTGATCCATCAGACCCTGCTAATGTTCAGTCAAATGAACCAGGGGGAAGATGATGGTTCTAAACATAGAAAGATATTCATTCATTAATGAATGAAAGAATGAGCGTGTGAGTGCCACGTAAACAACACAAAGCAGGCATGAACAATTAGACCCCACAGTAATGCACAAGTTAAAAATGAATATGCATTATCATCTGATAAGAACGCAAACATCTGTTGACACTTTCAGGCATAACTCGTTACTGTTCAGTATCCACCATCAGCGAGGACTATGAGAGAAATGTAATCACCGGGCTAAGCCAGTCAGAGGCAGAGTATGACAGGTCACGCCTTTGCCAGAGTAGGATTCGTGAATTCACATCCTTATGCTGATATGGATTTAGACAGAAGGCGATAACAGTTGTCCTAAAATGGAAAGAAAGAAAGAAAGAAAGAAAGAAAGAAAGAAAGAAAGAAAGAAAGAAAGAAAGAAAGAAAGAAAGAAAGAAAGAAAGAAAGAAAGAAAGAAAGAAAAGCACAGGGCTGCCGACAGGATTTTAGAAATCAGACAGGTTTGACCAGAAAGCAATCAGTCAATTCAATCAATTCAGTTATCAATTACACATTTTCCTAAATTTAATTTCCTAACATGAAGGTCCGAATGGTGCCTTCTCCGCACTTCCAAGAATAAATGTTGAAGTCTTTAAGGCTATATTTATTATTTATGTGGCATAAAATTAACATAAACCTGCTGGGTGTAAAAATGTTAGAATTATCTTGTAAAATACCGTTCATGTGTACGTTTGTAATTATAGAATGTGAACTTCTCATTAGTTGCTATAAAAAAAACGTGACCTAGTCTTCTCAATAGTAGCTACGGCCCTGGTATCCGGTAAATGACACCCACTCAAAGTCACAACCTTCTGCATTTTCATCCAGTTTATTATAAATAGTAAATAGTGCTGTATTGTACACAAAACTTCTTTCAACAAAATCATTTTACGCAAATGTAAATGAAAATTATACAAAAGAAAAAAACATGTATAATGAACATAGTGTAAGACTTACTTATAAGCACTTGGGAGCGCTTAATACAAGACGCACAGGAGAGACATAACACTTGAGCAACGCTAAATAAATAAGAAATGGAACTAATGTTTGCAAGTTCCTGGTGAAAACTAATTTAACACATGCAAAAAAAAAAGAATAGAATTAACTGTCAAACTGAATAATGTATTCACTGGCAGAGAATTTTTTGGCTTCATGACGTCACAACTACACTTGCCCTGATTGGTCAATGCACACAACCCAAAATGAATGACATTAAAACGAGAGAGAGCATATTTTTTGAGGGTATAACCAGGGGCATTTGATCCGTGTTAATTTACATCACATGAGGTACGACTGTATTGCACTTTCTTTGGGTTGCAGTGGTTTCACTATGACTCCACTCCGCCTCCATTCACCTCTCTGCTGGTTCCCCCGGTGTAGTCACAAATTCATCTGCAATGTCTTATACAAGAATCACATCAATGTACAGTAAATAATATTTTCCTAAGACATTGTGATGAAGAGAAGCACAGGGGGGCCTCAGCTCGCATCTCTGCCACATATTACAAAAATCAAATACGCAATCTTGAATGTATTTACTGCCCGATCCCTTCCCCTCTTCTTTTCCTCTTCAAGCAAGGACAACAAATCGTGTTTCGCTCCTTGGAGCATGACGTGACGCACAAGCAAAGCGATTGCCAGGTAACAGGAGAGGCTGCGCCTTTGGTCCTAATTATTCCAGTCAACCCCCTCCATTGCCATCACTACACCTCCATCTCAACTGTTTCCCCCGTGCTGAGGGAGAAAAACCCCTTCACCCCACACACCCTCTCTCTCGCTGTCCTCGGGGCTGGGGGGTGTTCTCTGGCGATGAATGTCAGACTGGCCGGGAAGCCTCCTGTTCCGGCCATGTTGATGGTTTCATATAATGAAAGGCACCTGAGGAGAAAAGACAAGGAGGGTTAAGACGGTTCTTTTCATTTTATTCAGCTTTAACTGCTTCAATCTTCTGATGGTCAGCGTCCGCAAAAAGTGTGAAATGGGAAGTTAAATGAAAGGTGAAAGCACTGTGAACGAAGGAAGAAGCGTTTAAGAGCAGATGAGAGCAGGTGAGAGTGGAAACTGGGGTCCTAGGTTAAATAATAAAACTCCAAAAACAGGTGAGGAGCTTTGGCAATCTCTTTAGACATTCTTTGAACCTAATGTGGTCAGTAAAACTAGCCTGAGACTGAGCCTTAACCTGGATCTCTGGCTCTGCTCCACTGATCAATAACAACTCTAAATCTGACCTCCAGTGGGACACATGGTTCTAATCCTGGCCTGCCAAGGGCCATAATCGCCCCCTGTTAAGGAGCCCCTTGCCCTCCTTTTAGACACACACACACACACACACACACACACACACACACACACACACACACACACACACACACACACACACACACACACACATACCTGCCTGTGCTCACATATACACATGGACACACACACATTTCACCAAACCCCCAACAGCTACATGTGAGTCTCTCTCAGGACTGGCTAAATTAATGACATCAAGATGTTGCCACTGATGGGCCAGTCAACATGTGGTAGTGTACCTCAGATCAGCCTCAACAACGCACCGCTGCGGCCTGTGCTCTCCCCTCCCTCCTGTCAAACACGCTTTGGGAAGTGGCTCCTTTCATTTGGGCGGCTATCTTTGTTACACAGGGGTCATTACATGGCTAGGTGAGCTACACTGAGGGTTCGATGGGCAAGCTCATCACACGGGGTCACGAAAGGACAGCGAGTGAAAAGTGTGTGTGCTGGTGTGTGCGCTGGGATAAGACCTTGACATGCCTCTGCATCAGGCCACGTGGCTAGCTTGATGATGGTAATGTAAACTGAGGCAACCTGGCCACTCGCGCTCTCTGACATGCATGTTCAGCGGGGTGATTTGAGAAGCTCGCTCATCAGAGGGGTCTGCACAATTAACGTGGGTTTGAAAATATAAACTAAATCAGGGTAGGGACCTAACCTCTCATCAATTACAGATAATTTAACTTCAAATATGGAAATTAAAGTCTCTAAACACCCCTAAATCAGTATGTAAACACCAGGCCATTAAACAGTATTTCAAGCATACCTTGCTCTGACTGTACTGTCCGTACTGGTAGGATGGATGGTGGTCCATGCCGTAAGCTGGGGAGGTGTAGGAAGGTGGGCAGTAAGACTGGGTGCTGGGTAGGGTGGGCATACTGGTCAGGCCTGGTAGAGCCTCCAGACGCTGAGAACCATGACAGCTGGCAGCCATGCCGCCGTTAGGCTCCAGGCCTCCGGTCAGTGGGGAGAGGGCAAAGTCGCTCTGGGACTGATGTGGCACTCCACCTGGGTTCAGCAGGCCCATTACCTGAGCGGACACATGGAGGAAAAATGAGTGATTAGAAAACAACAGAATCAAATAGACAAGACACAAATCAAGAAGATTTTTCTAGCAGCGTGTTAGCAATGAATTTTAGAAATGAAAAAACATATAGCCAATGTATGTAAAGATAATATTTTTTTACTCCATTCAATCCACTTTTCCTCTCCACTCAGGTGGGCTAAAGCGGAGGCCTCTCTCCTTGTTCATTGTCAGAAAAACTTTATTACTGGCTTCCCTCACACATGTGGTTTCCCTTTACTCTGCTTGACTGATTGTGGAGCTGATGGTGGCTAAAAAGTTCAACCGTTTAGCCTACCAGTGGTTTCTGTTGGAGTTGTCCTGTCAAATGTATGACGCAGAGGATATTTCTTCACTTTCACTGCATTGAGTCACAAGTGGAACAGATAGAAAAGAAATAAAGAGCCGACTTCGGATGGTTGTAATATAAGAAAAATATTTAAACAATAGACTTTTGAGAATGTGATGTGTTTTAAGCAGCAAGAATTCAGTCAGATTTGTATGCGTCCATTGATGTGTTGGGCCTCCTCAGAGCAATGCGCCTTCTCTTATTGTCTCTTTTCCTCTCTCACTTTCTCTTGATGCCCTAAAATCACCGTGTCCTGTGAGGCCAGGGTGAAGAGGCCAAAGGGTACGTGGGAATGAGGGGAGGGGTGTGTTTGGGTATGTGTGTGCACGCTACCTCTCCTACGTGTGGAATTGTGTATTTAACAGTAGGTGTGTGCGCGTGTGCACGCTCATTTGTAATATAAGCGTTTTTTGCTCTGATGTCAGGGGTGTAGGGGTATCAGTGATACATCGTGAACAGCTGCACGTAGGTTTGCGTGAGAAGCCAAGTCATGAAAATGTCTAAAGAAGTGAAGTTAAAGAGAGAACGAGAGTTACAGTCCATGTAGGAGAAAGCAGAGCTAAAGCAGGACGAAAAAGCAAACACGCCGAAAATAAGCTGGAAAGACCCAACTGACAGCCAGCTGACACGCACACACGCACATGTACACACACCGAGGCAACCTCCTCAACCTCATGTGTCTTTAACGTATGTAATTTACAGTTGGTTTGTCAGAGCGATCTGACCTAACACATCTGACGAACACATCAATGCGGCCCACCACCAAACCATTATTTCTCTTACTGCTAAGGATACTGTAAAACACAACCGTCTGTTGCACACAGAGTCCACAAAAACACGAGTATGTCTAAAGTGCCATAAAATACTAATTCAATTCAGTCCCCCACACATCCTCATGGTGCCTTGAAATAGTTAAATGTCTCCTTTCCCTTTAGAGTTTCTACTATTCATTAAAATATTGAATTAATTAACTTTCTGGTGGCTTCATGAAAAGCTTTTGTTTGGTCATCCATTGGTGTTTATCCGTACCTCCGTAACAGTTCAGCCACAACAGCAGTTGGTGTGGTATGTATTTGTGAGTACATGCTTGTATCAGAGGGTCTGTGTCTATCTACGCGCTCATGCGTCCATGCGCTCTCTGTCTGCAGCTGAAACAGCAGCAGTTCCTGATGGTGTCTGTTCTGAGGTTGTTCCGGGGATTAGGTCTCGGGGGGGTGCAAATCCTGGCCGCTCGCTCCCTTGGTGAGAAAGGGTTCCTTTGGTATGCACCAGATCAGCAGTGAGACGCCAGAGATCCCTCACCACGGGGAAACCGCTGGCCCGACTGGAGCTCTGAATACAGAGCTAACTGCTCAGACAAGAATATCACCTATCTAAAGTAAACCTTATCCATATCAAAACTCCCCGGCGCTCTAATGTGACCATATCTGGAGTTAACTGAACCTCTGAATCTCCTGATGGATACAGAATAGTAGATAGAGTAGTGTATCTTTTATAGACAGATTTGGAGTTCAGATAACCTGATAAATCCAGGGAGGATTTAAAGAGAAAATGGACCAAGCTGTGAAGCTATCTGTGAAAACTGAAGCCGGGAAGTTTTCGAAGTGCAGAGAGGTCTTCGTGTATTAACTATCAATGTCATAGAATTTAATCAATTCTCATTTCCTCCCTCTTATTAAGTTAAAATCGGGGAATTAATTCTATCCTCATCCGAAATAGGGAAAACTGTATTGCAATATACATTCAAACAGCTGCAATGAATACATGAATTAAAACAAATTAGCCAACAAAGTGAGTCATTTGCATAAATTACACACTCTGTTACAAGGGGATAGATTACTTCATTCCAATCAATTAAGACACTGGAACATTCTGTGATTGCAATTCCAGACTGAGAAAACATTCCAGGCATGAGATGAGACGTCCATTCTGTACAGAGCTGCCCGCTAAGGTTAATGCTGAAACCATCCACGAGGCTACGGCACCTTTGGCCTCTTTATTGGAGGTAAAGTCACTCGGTGACCCTGTGGGTGTGTGAGCTCACACCCATGTGTGTGCTCAGTTACAGGAGCACACCAGCTATGCTTCGACAAACTCTTTAACTGATGTACAAATTATGAGTTAGCGAAGATCACAACCACTGATCCGCTGCCGACACCTGCTCTGTCGCTCTGTACTTGTATCTGTCCGGTGAAAATAAAAATTTCCGAAGACTAATGTTTTAAAAGTGAATGTGGCTGGTTTTAAGGAGGGAATGACAAATTCTGGTCCATAACAAGAGCTCATATATCAAAGCAGTCAATTATACCTCCAGCCACAATGGTGCCACCAGCTACTTTCTGACCACGCGCCCTGGCAGGTACAACAAAGATCTTTTTCTTTTTCCCAATATATATACATCCTCAGGCATTCACATAGTAACCAACGTGCCTGAGGCAGTTTTTTATCTGTGCCTGACAGGAGTCTGAGATTCCCTCTCATGGGAATTAGTACCCAGCATGCATTGCATACGGGCCGGCCACCCTTTGTGGCGGTTAAAAGCTCGTTTTCCGCCTGTTAGTCCATCTTCTGGGCTGGTAGGGAGCCACTGATGGACACTGATGACTGTGTAATCGACCATAATTGTCTTTTCAGTTTTGATTTGTGTCATCATCCGACATCCATACATCCTTCCTCATCTCTGGCCCTTTTTCCCTCCCCAAAGACTTGCTTTTGCCACATTTTAAATTCATCAAACGACCCAGCAGGATAAACAAAAATGAAAAGCTACCATGTTTCTTAGCCTAACAAGGTTTTCATCAATGTCACTGCGATGGCACCTCCTAGGTCACACACAGACGGGTTGTGTTTATGTGTATCATTATCCGTCCATATGGTGCGTCTCAGAAAGAATGAAGAAATTCTTGTGTCTTGTTTGTGTGTGTGTGTGTGTGTGTGTGTTTCTAGGATCTATTCTAATAACGCATGTGGAGACAAACCTGAGGTGAGAGGCTGTTGCTGATGGTGGGGTTGACTGTGTTGGTGTGTCCCGTTGGGGTCACAAAGCTGTCCGAGTATCCTGAGAAGCCGTGACGTCCAGAGGACAGGCAGTACGCGGAGCTCCCATCCTGGGACCCTGCTGACGAGCTGAGCCCGCTCTGGTGAACGGAGGTGGGGGGCAGGGGCTGCGGCCGGTGGACTGTACTGGGCTGCTCGGATGCTGCTGAGAAATAAAACACGCCGCTTAAAATCCCATTTTGACAGCAAATTTGCAAGGGCATTACTCAATTCTATTATTCTAAAGCACGCATCTGAAGCGTGTTTAGATGTGTTCTGCTGAACCCACCTTGCGCTATAGAAGTAGGCGTGTAGGGGCTGTCGGAGAGCTGATACGGCTGCAGGCCTGACATAGCTGACGGAGGGAAACCACCTGGGATGAGGTGGTTGAACGCCATCAGTTGACTGGCGCCTGCTTGCTTCCTCCACCGGGCTCTTCTGTTGCTGAACCACACCTGAGAGACGAACAGAGTGTTTATTTATCTGCTAATCCAATAGAGTAAGTTCACTTGCACAGTACATATATGGTCATCTGTATTTGTGAATGTATGTGCTTGTGAGTGTATATGTGTGTGTGTGTATGTGCGAGTCCTTGCTGACCCATTACAGGGAGCTGAACTGATAGAGATCTTAACATCTGGAGCGTGCAGTGAAACCACAGACATTACATCTTTGTGTGCTACCGCAAGTCACGGGGTTCAGAGGCAAACGCCAGAGGGCTGTTACAGCTGTTAAAGCCTATATTAGCACACGATCTGAATCAGGAATCTATTTTGGGATTTTGACATAACCCTTTTTGCAGAGGGTCTGACAAAAATGAGAATCTGTCTTCATACACAGTGGCTGCAGTGTATCTGCCGTGTCTGTGTATGTGGAGAATGGGGGTCAGACACGGGGGCAAGTTTCTAATGGTTGTAAGGAATGTGTGGCAACATCCCAAGGCAATTTAACGCCCACATGACACATATCCGTGACAAACTGCTCTCCTGTCAAGATTGAGTCTCCGGCACTTTGAGGTTGAGGAGTGTGCCTGTGCGTGTGTCTAACCTGAACCCGAGCCTCCGTCAGCTTGGCCCGCTGAGCCAGCTCCTCCCGGGTGTAGATATCGGGGTAGTGAGTGCGCTCGAAGGCCCTCTCCAGCTCCTCCAGTTGCTCCGCCGTGAATGTGGTCCGACTGCGGCGCTGCTTCCTCTTCAGGGGCAGCCCCGGCTCTGAGTCCACGTCGGAGCCCTCGTCCGAGTGACTGGCTAGAATTGCAAAAGACAAACAGACCATTACTTCGACATTCAGAGTCAGACTGATGAATGAAACTTATCAAGCTAGGGTACAATAGACAGATCCGAGACAATAGATTATGCTGAGTATGACACATGGTACAGAGCAACGTTGGATTGTCCTCCTGCTCCCTTAAACTCCTCAGTGGTTCCCGAGGGGATCAAAAGCCAGAAGCTGCTTGAACATGGATTAAAGAGGACTAGATCCCTCCGGGGCATCTATTCCGTGGGACACTGTGTCTCTCCCAGTCTTAGCCATGCTGTGCGCTATGCCGATAGGGTCCCATAGTGAAGAGTAGGCAGCCTTTTGCAGGTGCTTCTTAATCTGTTTGTTCAGTTGAGGGCAGGCGAGAGCGACTGGGTAACTGGGAGACAGCTATTGGGGTCTAATTCAGCAGAAGAAGGGAATCAATGAAGGCTTGAGACGAGAGACAGAGGACTATTGCTGCATTTCTGGGGGAGGTTACCCATCTATTAAATAATGATTAGGCTCCACAAACTAGCGTGACAGCCTGCCTTTGTCCTCTATTACATGTCTGCAATCCCTCATCTCTTTCTCAGTCATACACACACTCACAAACATGCATCTGCTGCGTCTCGGCTTTTGCTCAATGAACACAGTCCATGACAATGTGTCAAACACAGATGGACACAAGACAGAAAGAGCTGGAATACACTCCCAAGTCCACCCTAGAGAGGCCTCTTAAACCTCGTGAGGAAGGTTCACTGCACCTTTTTGGTACTCAGACACCTAAAATGAGAGAGAAGAAACAAGGGACCCAAAAGCAGAGAGAGACAGGTGTAAGCAACAGAAAGCCCTCAGCAGAGGACTGAGGTTTGTCTGTTTCCCCAGACTGCTCATTCTCCCTCTGCCCTCCAGATTTAAAGCTTTAATTAAAAAGTGCCAAGTCAGACATGGGAGGGGGGTAGCAGGGATCTCCCCTTGCCTCTGGAGCCTCTGGAGCCAAGCAGGAAATGTTTGTGCCGGTTGCCAGTGTGTGTCTGACCAGGCATTACACATGGATTTGCTCCCTGGGAATGCTGCTGCGCTCCGGACCGCCAGCACACAAGATTCTGATGCTGAGAAGAGCTCTTTATTACATTTGAACCAAGGGCGCCACGCTGGCATAAAGGCTCACATAGGATTGGCTGGATGCTTAAATACTCCTGGAACAGGCACTATGAGCTTTAGATAGGGTTTGTTTAGGTAAGGATGTGGCCTGAGACCAGTTGGAGCAAATTTTATAATACAACGGGCATAAGGAGAAGGCCACACAGCATGAAAGTAAAACTCGATACTTTACCTATAAACACTTTTTTAAACATCAATATTGTTGAGATTACCGAGTGCCACTTCCATTAATCAGCACATAAGCAACACTAAAGGAGAACACTGCAAGAAACAGCAAGCTCAGTAACATGCAATGTCATTACCATTTTAATGACGGAGGAACAGAGAAAGAAAGAAAAAGACAGAGAACCAATGACGGCGCAGAAATGAAAAGATTCCTGAGGGAGGGAAGGAGGGCTCATAAAACTCCTCAGAGGAGAAAGCTCCCTATTGGCACTGTAACTCATGTTAACTGCTGGGTGGGGGTGGAACTCTCCTGCTTCGCCCCTTTATTTCTGTCTTTCCCTCTCTTTTTCTCCTCCGTTTTTATTATTAGTAACTACAGAGAAAACACTCGGTCACAGACGCTCCCTTAATGGCAAATGACAGTGTTGCTTTTGTCATCCTCTGGCTTGCACTTTCTCTTTTGCTCTCTTCCTCTCTCAGTCTATGTCTTTTTTTTTTTTTTTTGGAAGTGATGTGGCCAAGCCTTTGTATCTTAGCAGGGAAAAGCCTGTGGCAGGGCTCTATTGGGCCGATTACCACGCTCCATCTGTAGGAGCCATCAGGGACGCCTGGGCCCGCATTCAGGGGCCTGTCACCTGCCCAGCAGGGGAGTGGGGTGGGGGCTGTAGGGTGAGATGGGGGCTGTAGGGCCAGGGGCTGAGTGGGGGAATGAAGGGTGGGAGGGAGGGGGGGGGCACAAAGGGGTCCAGAGAAGGGCCACTGGGGGCTGTGGAGGGGCACAGCAGGGGAGCACCCCTTCATCCCCTCCCTCCATGGCTTGAGGGGCACAGAGCTGGGGGATGGGGAAGTTGAAGAGGTTGACGTGGAGAAGAGATGGGAGGCTGAAGGCACCTGAAGAAGATGCAGGGGAAGGGGTGTGGGGTGCCAAGCTGAGGAGAATGGGGGTGCTGGTCATTCTTAAAAGTGGAGCTGTCCTTTCCCTCTCATCCACTCACTCCACTTCTCTCTCTCTGTGCTCACCCGTCACTGCATCCACATCTCACACATTTGCAAACACGGCTCTTACGCCGCTATGGATCGATTTTAAGGCACGCCAACACAGAAGCGGACTCAGAGAGGGCTGTTCCCACACATTCCCCGCAACAAACAGCAGAAGAGGATACTAGACACACAAAGGGAGGCCTCGACCTCCTTACTTAAACACCCAAATCAAATTTTACGCTGCAGCTAAAGCACCAGGGAGCTGAAAATACTCCATAGCCGCTCACAGTTTGGCTGTGGCTCTGACAAGAGTCTTAATAGAAAGATAGATTATATCTAGATATCCCTCAAGCGGAAATTGGGGCTACTGGAGAATCGTCCATAAAACAGACCTTTTAAAACAAAGTAAAATATTGATTAGTAAATTGCGTAAACAGCGAGTTACTTTAGATAGTGGAGGGGATGGCGGATCATTTATTTAAAAACATTTGGAGGGCGGTGTTCAGTTTCGTGTATTCAACAAGTAAATTCAACAGGTGCCTTTCCCTGATCAGAGACTCTTAAATAAAGTTAAGCAAACGCATTTACAGTTGTGTGCGCACGCACATACACACACAAACTCAAACATCGGCAGGAGGGGGACAGCGCAACGGACCGACCACTCCAAGTAAACAGAACCATTTATTGATCAAGAGAGGAGGCTGACAGGCAGGGGAGAGAAACTCCAGAGGGTCACAGATGTGAACTTGGGGAACGTCCAGTCCCATTAGCTTCACCTGCAGCAGGTCCAACTGCAGGAAAAAAGACTCTTCTCTTCTCTGCTCTTCTTTACTACATAGTCTACACGGCCAGGGCTCGCCATGCCAAGAATTCACCCCCCTCGCATCTATTCAAGAGATGTTAATATAAAGAGACATGCGCAGGCGAACACATGCATGTATGTGCCAACATGTGCACACAAATTCACACTCATATCTTGAAATTGCTAAAAAGTGAATGGGGTGGAAAGAGTGGAGAGTATTAAAACACATATTAAAGCAAGGAAGGGAAAGAAGTGAGGAATGTGAAGAAAGAAGAGAAAGGAAGGGATGAAGATCCTCAGTGTGAAAGTGAAAGAGAAGTGGAGCATATGTGGCGGTTTATAGTCTCGCCTTGGTAGGGGCTGGCTAGCCCTTCCTCCAGGGGCTGTTAATAGAGAAGGTAATTGAGCTGGTGACATGTGTTCACAACACAAAACAAAGGGAAGAAGAGACAAATGAACTAGTTATTTGCCCAGGGAAGTAGATCTGGCCCTTTCAGGCCACAGAGCACAGCGCGATTGGGCCACTGAATAAAATAGTGGCGTGCCACATAGAGCCAGAGCGAGCAGATGCACTGGAGGAAAAGAATAGTTAACTGACAGCTTATGGGCTCAGCTGGGGTTAACAGTTAAGGGAAAAATGGGAGTGAGTGGGCTGCTCACTTGACTTGCTAAAGAGCCCCCAGGAACCGGCAGCTGCCTGGGAAAAGAGGGGGGTGGACAGAGAGAAAGAGAGAGGGAGATGATGATGTGATGGATAGAAAAAAAATGGAGTGAATAAGCGCAGGAGGTTGGCACTCAACGGACAAAGAAATAGCCAGCGATATGACTTTGAAAGATGTATCTCTGTCTAATTTTGGTGAAGTGACAAAAAGCCACAAATGGACCTTCATGGCTATTATGTGTGCCCAGTGTGCGGTGGTTATTATTTAGTTCCACTGCGGTGTAGTTAGGTGACAGTTTCACGGTGGCATTTCCACCCTCGGGGCAGGGACAAAGCAACGGCACAGAACCCACGCAGGGACAAAGCAACAGGCCAGTCTGCCACACGTTCCAGTCAAATGGAGGCTAACCAGCACAGATCCACCTCAGCCCGGCCTCGTTTAGGCCAGACAGACAACCAAACCAATCGGCTTGTTCGGAAAAACCAACACACTCACTCCACATAACAGCAAAGCCTGTGCTTCAAGCCACACGGCAGATCAAAGTCTGTGCACCTTGAAGTGAGGGTTAGTCAAAACTGATTCACCAGTCTAAAATTAGGGAGTCAGCCAGTTGTCATCTTTTCCCAAACATTATTGTAACCTCCTTTTCCTGGGGCCTGATAGTTTTAACAGTCAAGTGACCCTCGGTTAGCCCCTGACCTTTTCACAGCTACTGCGCAGCACTGCAGTGGAGACGGCCTCACCACTGACCCTGCAACAAAACTTCCCTCAGCAGAGAGAGGGAAGCCATCATGGCATTCCTATAAACACTCACTCGCCGTGTATTTCTTCTGGTTTTATGAGATCTGCACATTTTCAGCCTCTGTTGTTGCTGCAGTGCCTGCGTTTGGACAAATGTAGGAAACAACTTGGAATGCATATATATATTTTTTAAAACAATCTTTTTTAGTGGATTTCTTTGTTCAGAGAGGGAATAAAAGACATTAATCAAAACAGCAACAGAGTTGTGCTGGCGTGTCCATAATGTGCAATGTGCTGGATGAAACAGCTCCACAAAAACTGAGGCTAAACAAAGTTAAGTGATTGACAACGCTGTCTGGCTTTACTCAATTAACTATCCCTTTGTGCTCCTCTTTGCAGAGTCCCCTCGCCCCCGACCCTTTTCTCTTCACACTCCTTTATCCTCCCCATCACAGAGTTTTGCTTGGCTAATACTTCCAAGGAAATAGAGAGTTCTTTTTCTACTGGGGCTCCTCTCCTTGACCTTCCATTGCTCATTGCTTCTCTTTCAGTCACTTCACAGTGTCTCTGGGGTTAGTGGGGAGAATGTGGAGAGTACATCAGCGCCGAGGGGCCGGCTCAGGGCAGGACCCCGGCCTATTACTTCAAAGTTGGCCTGCATTCATTAATTGTCCTTTGAATTAATATTGGAGGATCACAATGTGGGTGCCAACAGAGAAAGAGGCTTTAATGAAGCATAGAGTCTGCATTCAGTTGCAGATCAGCCAGTGTAGATTTTTTCTTTCTCTTATGAGAACGAGGGAGTCTTGAGAATCATGCCAACACAGAACGTAAATGTGTTGATCTATCTATCTATCTATCTATCTATCTATCTATCTATCTATCTATCTATCTATCTATCTATCTATCTATCTATCTATCTATCTATCTATCTATCTATCTATCTATCTATCTATCTATCTATCTATCTAAACCTCTCGAGGCGTAAATATATTTTGAAGTTTGCCTTGTTTTTGCCCAGCAGTCCACTGGGATAAGCTCGCATTATAAGCACTATTAACAGAGGAAAACATAGAGTGAGGCCCACATATAAATTTCTCCATTATCCAGCCCCTGAGAGGAAAATGGAAATGTGGCTGTAGCAGACATTCCTCTGGTTGCATTGAGGCTTTCTGTCTCCTGTGTCTAGCGGACACGGTCTCCTCTAAACCTCCAATCTTTAACTCATTCACCGTGGAAATGCAGGGACCCCAAACAAAGACACGAGTTCTGGAAATTCAAATATCTCTCTCTCTGTTTACAGTTGTTGGTTATTGTCGTGCTGCTCAGTTTCTTTTGCTCCCCGTGTGTGAGAGAAATGTATCTGTTTGTACTCTGAAAAGTCTCATGAGAATATAAGTTTTGAACTTTGAAAATTGGATTAGATGACTCGGACGTGGCAGCTGCACATGGAAGCTTGCTACCGCCATCGTTTCCCCCTTTCGATGGCTTTTGAGCTGCATCGCACTCGAGCTGCTTTAAAATAAGGTAAACTCTCAAACGCAAATATGATCTTTCTGCTCCCCTTACTCCCTAAATTTCTCTCTCTCCAAATCCATGCCAAAATCGCGGGGAGCCAGTAACCCAGTTTATTTACACAAACAAAGTCCTACTCAGCTCCTTTGACAAAAGCAGCTAAATCTTTCATGTTTTGTCAGCACTTGATTCCTCCTGTCCCTCTGGCTATTTGCCTGCCTCCGGACAATAGAGGCAGGAGAATGGCAGCAGATTGTTGGAATGCACCTCAATGAAACCAATTATTACATGTTGACTGCGTTCACCATGGCAGATTTGAAAGAACTGGGCTCATTCAATTTGGCACCACAGGATTCCCTTTAAAGAAAAGTTATCCCTTTGACTGTTTGTATTTCTGAGCTTTCTTTTTCTTCTTCTTCTTTCTCCCCGTCACCCCCACTGCTATAAATGGATCCCGCAAGAGTGGCTACCCCTCTTTCAGGACTTTGGTTACTTTAATTAGTTAAATGAGGCTAAAGTGCTAACAGTAATAAATAGAGGAAAGGATGCTATCAATTAATTCTGCGCTACTCATGGGAAAAACAAATTCTTTGCACCGCTGCATTATTCAATCTTGCAGTTTAAAGTGAATTACCAGAGATACACTGAGTCAGATATACTCCTATTTTATGGGCAAATGTGCTAAATGGCACCAAAAAAAATCTTTCCGGCACATCTCAAGCTGCAGCTCAACCATGCATGTTGTTTAAGTTTTGCACACTGGAGTGAATTCCACCTCCATAACTCAGCAGTTAAAGGAGATATAAACAACCGATCGTCAGATTCATTCCAGCGAACATCCTTCCCACAATGTTCCAGCCACTTGCTAATGCCATGCAGACCCGGGGCTGCCGAGTATACTTTATCCCACAAACCTTAGCAGTCCTTTTCCCAGACAAATAAATCTAAATGAGTCAGCTTTGATCTTAGCACTTAAGGAAAGCCAACAATAGTAGTAGAGAAGAAAGGGGCAGAGAGCAACAGGCCTCTCTTCGCCACAACAATAGCCTCTGCAAACACCTACTTAATCAATATTTGGCCAGAAGACACTCTCTCAGTCCCCAAACCAGCCTTTTCACATTCTAATGAAGAAGCTATAAAAGAGAAAAACAACAACTACTTCCACAAAGAGACACAAGAATGAAATAGTGCTGTTCTGTATATCAATAGGGGAAAGTGCCTCAGAGCTGTTTGCATGGAGGATATCCCCTATTTGATGTGGAATAGCTAATGTTATTTGTTTTCTCTGCACAGATTCACACCAGCCCAAAAGTATCAATTAAAGATATGGCAGAAGTGTCATGTTTTGGAGACAGCACGCGTTGTATGAGAGTTGTGTCAAACACACTTTTAAAGTTTATCTTATTTAAAAAATCGATTAATTTAAGTAGCAATGATGCATCCCAATTTCTTGATTATTCTGATGGTTCCTGGTTTGAATCCTCTGTGCTAAATGTATTTATCTATTTGTTTATTGATTTTAGAAACGAGTTTTAAGGATGTGTCTCGCCTGGAAGAGGGAGAGGGAAGTGCCCGCAGATACCGCATGAATGTGTGCGCCCTAGGCAGAAAGGAAAGGGGCGGACTTTGTCTGAGATGAAAGTGGAGAGAAATAAAAGGTTTGGGTTTAATCTAGTGGAGAGGAGAGAAGGGTTTCCCTGCGCTCGCTGGCTGAAGGCGTCACGCTCATTGCGCAAAGACTGTGACAAAAGCTCCGTGCGCAACAGAAACGGCACCGTTCAGTTTGATAGCGCAAGGCCGGACGTGAATCTAACACACTCCAGGAGAAAAAAAAAAAGCCGCCTAATGCGTTAACTTAGTATTTATTTTATCTTTCTGTGGTCTTTATCTGTTTAAGCTAAGCGATAAAAAGATATCTAATAAAACCCACAACACTGAATAAAAGGGAAAAAATCTGCACGTCAATACAAGATAGTGCCAAAACACCGCCGCTGTTTCTGCAAGTCTTGTCATCAATAATTAACTATAGACTCCATTATGTCTCCAACAGCAACCTTTTGCGGCGACGCGCTCCTCAGACCCCAACAGGTCGTAAATCAACAGGTGTTTGCCCAAACTCTCTTCGCCCGCGTGTTTTATTTATTTATTTTTTTCCTGAGTGACAACCCGTAAACAGTGCGTAAAGATCCCAAACTGGCACGTTTTTTTTGAGCAGTCTATAAACCAGGTCGCACTGGGCCCATTGGTGTCCCTGAATAATTCATCGCTCATTGCGGGTTCATAATGTCTTCTCCGGGCCTTTTGTCAGCGCACTTTTTTCTCCCTTTCTCTGCGCGTTTTGAAAGGCCCTGGCGTCTTTTTGTACACCACTGAGCCGCTCACTGGAGTTTGGCTTTTGTGCTCCTCAAACTGAGGTGTGAGGCTCAATGGACTCTCCCTGCTTTGTCCCCTGAAGTTCATCCTCAAGTGTCCGATTGTGTGTTTAAAAAAAAAAAAAGAAAAGAAAGAAAGAAAAGAAAAGAAAAGTAAAGTAAAAGCAAGAAATTCTCAGGCTTGGAAGTTAGATAAATGTTTGATTATCCACTTAAATAAAATTCTCTGCGCACTTGTTAAATCTCAGAAAGCCTGACCTCATGTGTAAGGACTGCAACTTCAGGGCTTTTAACTTTCCTGTGCGGGTTAACTAAAAACAGTTGGCATGAATAAAATGTCATAATCGCAGTATTATTATTTTTATATTATTATCATCATTATTATGTTGATGCCGACGAAGAAAAATCAACCATTCCCCACCGTATCCGGATGCAGGCTGTAACATTTTTTGCTTGTAAAGCGAAGATGGATAAAATCATAACGCTGCACTCACATCTGTCTCCCAGGATGCCATCGATGCTGTGTTTTGTCCGTGGTTCGCTTTCCTCCATCTCCCTCTTCACCACTTCATCATCCTCCTCTTCATCGTCACCAGCCCCGCCGAATTTAGACCGCACGATGCGACTGATGGCGCTCACTGAGAAACAAGAACAGGATGAAGGAATATTAAATATGTCTGGAAGCAGCAGTTGTACTGGATATAAAAACATGTACGACTGGTGTTCATAAACAACCGAATGGACAAGCATTTACAGTCTGTCTGATTGAAGTGTTTTAGTTTTTAATTCTAAAGAAACACCCGCTGGTATTTGTCTTCTCCCGCAGGCCCAGAGACGCTGGCCTACCTGAGGGCACGCTGTTCCTGTCGCAGACTCCGTCTTTCAGTAATTTGTCCCTGATCTCCCAGCTGAACATGCCCGGGTTTTCTCTCTTGTACTCCTCGATTTTCTTGTCCACCTCCGGAGAAGCGGTTTGCTTTAATGGGAGGAAGGAGATGAGATGAGTTTGGACTTTTTTTTTTTTTTTCTTAGATTCAAAGACGAGACACAAAAGTTGGTGAATTTATGAAGTTGGAGGGCTGAAGTTGCGTCACGGCGATTCAAAAAAAAAAAAAAAGAAAGAAAGAATGAAATATTGACCTTACAGGAACTTTATCAAGTCATAATTTATCTCCAACAGACTTAAGAATATTAATGACAATAACAATAATAATAATTGCGTAACTGCGTGACTTTGATTTTAGTTTTAACACACAAGCAGAGCAGTGGATGTTGCTCCCTTTTTTTAAAAAAAAAAAAAGAAAAAGAAAAGATTTTTTAAGGAATTTAAATCATTCGTCTGAATTTCACTACTGGATTTTCGTCTAAATTGCTTGTCGTGAATTTACCAGAACTTCATCTCTCACCTTTGGCTTGCTGCCTCCGATGGCCCCCGGCCTGATGGAGCCTGTCTCCTGGTACCGGCAGAGGATTTTGGAGACGCAGCCGTGGGACACCCGCAGCTGACGGGAGATGACACACGGCCGGACACCGTGATGCGCCATCTCCACGATTTTATGTCGGATATGGTTGGGGAGAGGTCTGCCGTTTATGAAGACACCACCGAGCTGGTTGACCCGACCCTGTCCTAACGGCGTGGACACTGAACAGCAGCGCAGGGCAGTTAGTTACAGCTGGATACTCACAAAAGATGTGTCTTTTACATAATGCGTGTGTATGTACTGTATGTATATATATATATAAACTTTAATTTTTAGTGATGAGAACTGATAATCCGTCAGGAAAACCGTTGCTTGGATATTATAACGAACAGGTAGACTTTTAAAGTGCAATCAAATGTGGAAAATCAAAGATTTAACTGCAATGCAAGCGGTCTGAATACACATTGTTCAGTTAAAATATTCACTTTTCAATTGTCGTAAAAGACGCATAAAAATTTCTGCTATTGGCACGAGAGAACCAAATATTTTTCTTCTTTCCGACAATTGTCAATCGTGTCTCGCCCAATCAGTTCGACAAGGTGAGAAATAAACAACTAGATGATAAAAATAATTTCTAAATAGCCTAAATAAATCACATTCAAATCAAAACAGCCCGTCTTGTTGCCGCTGGAATTGTAGACCTCAAACCCGGAATAGTTTTTTCTTTTTATATATGGTTTTGCTTTAAAGGACATTTAAAACTCAGGCCTCTAACACAAACTTAAATGAGTCGTTTACTTTCACATTTTTGCGGGTTTGAAGCTTTTCGCAACTCGAATATATCAACTTTGGCGCACTTCATTAAAAGTTGAATTTTCTTGCGCTTGTGAGCAGCAACTGGTGGCGGCCCTCCGTCTTACCTTCCAGAGAGTATCCTCCCCGCGGGTAGTTCTGGTGAGGAGTTGGTCTCATCATTCTCGGTAAACCTCCTGCAAGCGCTGTCATGATCCCTGACTTTTTGTCAGGTAACGCCTCGAGCGAAGCTGCCTTTTGC
This sequence comes from Chaetodon trifascialis, assembly GCF_039877785.1. Lineage (NCBI taxonomy): Eukaryota > Metazoa > Chordata > Actinopteri > Chaetodontiformes > Chaetodontidae > Chaetodon > Chaetodon trifascialis. The sequence continues at coordinate 14,246,722 of NC_092066.1, forward strand.
TCGTCACTTTTAATCCCCTCACAACCTCCTTTGTTTTTGCTGCAATGCTTCGCCTTCTCTACCGTGCAGCCTCCCTTTCTCCTTGAGTAACAGGTTGCAGAGAAAACGGAGTCCCTCAGGAGCGCTGCTGCCCGCTGTCCTCCGGCTGTGTGCTGAGGTGAGAGTTGAAATCAAAAGGCAGGTTAACAGTCCTGCGAGGATTGAGAGGATGGTTTGAGAGGATGGATGGAAGGCAAACATTTTATCTATGCTCGCTGTCCCCTCTGACTCCGCGCTGCGCCTCCTGATTGGTCAAAGACCCGGACGTTCAGGGGCTCGGGGAGCTTTGTGATTGGACAGCAGGGGCTCCCTTCTGTCTGGATTGACCTCACGAGGTCAGCTTATCGTGCGTGTCACAAGCTGCGCAAGAAACTTTTTGTGCGCAACTTTTAATTATTCCAAATCAATGAAGGTCTGATCATGCCTCTGCTGAAGTCTGCGTCATGCTCCTCATGATGAAGGTGAGACATCAGGACACTGCGAGGCTCATGGGAGAAGAAAGTGTAATGTTGGGAGTATGACTGCTCTGTGATGGAAAATATTGAAATTGGGAGCTTATAAATACTGTCTGAAAACACACACACACACACACACACACACACACACACACACACACACACACACACACACACACACACACACACACACACACACATAGAGAGAGAGAGAGAGAGAGAGAGAGTCTTGCATATTTGATAATAATTAAAGTCTACAGGTATCATGTGTATTATAGCAGCAGTGCTAGTTGTTGGTGTTATAGTTGTTGTGTTTCTTTTTAATTATTATTATTATTATTATTATTATTATTATTATTATTATTATTATTATTATTATTATAAACATGTATGTCTACGGTGTAAATGACAAATGCAAAGAAATAATTGAAAACCTTGCAATGAGCGGTCTGGGTTTTTATGAGTGTGCAGATTCCGCTGCAGAGCAGAGGTGTAGGCCTACATGTCAAATATCTGCTTTAAGCACCTACTTCTGCTGCGTGGAGCGTGGAGCATGCCAGGTGCTCGCGCGCAGAAAAGCAGCAGCAGCCGCACGTGGGAGAAGGTTCACCATCGACTTAAGTTTTAATTGAGATTCTTTATATATATTTATATGAATATATAGTTTTGTTGTTTTTTTTTTAATATAAAGTTTCAGTTAGGGTTAAACGTGACTGACAAAGGACGGCAACAGGTAAGGACACAAAGAAAACACTATAATTATATGAAAGGCCCATAACCGCATCACAGATTATTATTATTAGTTTTATTGTTATTATTATTACGTTTGTTTATCATCATTAGTTTTGATCAACATGATCATCACGTCGAGCAGTGTTCACTCCATTTGCTGTTAGTGCGGCAGTTATGTTTATGGAAGTGAAAGTAAAGCACTGCCGTGAATGAGTGCGTTAGTCTATAAAACACTGTAAAAAAAAATGTTGAAGTGTGTCATTTTGTAAATGCTCCACAAACGATACTATTAGACTTTCTTTCTTTCTTTCTTTCTTTCTTTCTTTCTTTCTTTCTTTCTTTCTTTCTTTCTTTCTTTCTTTCTTTTGAATATCATCTAATGCAAAGTTAATTTGAGCAGTTAAAATGTTGCAAAGAGGCATTGGCAGATGGGATTTTTTTGAGGCCTTTCTACCAGATAGCACGCACGATGCATGTCAAGAGGCAAACATGGTGTTGTGGTGTTTGTTTGTTTGTTTGTTTTATTATTATTATTTTATTAATTCCACCACGGCCCACTCAAAAAGCTCTGCATCGTCATCTAATAGCTGCACGGACCGAACAATAGGCGCTGCGCGGCCCCGTGGTTGAGCCACATGGCAGTGTAACACATCCGTGCAAATGGTCGATTATGGACACACAAAACCACATGAGGGATCATTTGACTTTTCTGTAGCTTGTAGAGTTGTGATAATTATGATAATTGGGCGTGTTTAATACACCGATACATTTCCCCATTTTTCCCTTTTCCCCCCAGCAATAAGAGCATATAGCGGCTGATTCTGTTTGGAGGCCTCCTCAGCCTGCACTCTATGAGTCACTGGCAGGTCATCACCTCTGTAAGACCAACTGATTCATCTTCAGAGCTGACATTCTGCCAGGTAATTAATTGATGACCACCAGATTTGTCAATATTATTCCCTAACAATGATCAAGAATCAATCACAGAATGATCACAGCCTTCTATGTGATAGCATGGGTGAGCAGAGCCAGGTGTTTTGGTGTTGCTACAGTTGTGACACTTTGCTAGAAAGTGAAAAAACACCAAATTCTAATGGACCACAAGTGTTGAAAGATGGCTTCTTTATCTGTGTTTTACTGCAATTCATCCTAACTTTATGGCAGGAGAGCGTCATTTTTCTCTCCCTTTCATTGCAGCATGTGTATCAATATAGTTTAATTCCTCCTATAAGACTTCATATAACAAAAAAAAAAAAAAATGGCACAGTGGCTACAGAACATGTGGAAACATTATATGTCCATAAAAGAAGCAGGGGGAGTTATCATACTAAAGTTTGACTATCATGAAAAGGATATTGGATCTACCATGTCAAATCAATTAGTGGGGTAAGCTGAGTCAGAAATGTGCTGTGGTGCTGGACAAAATGCATCAAAAATAAAGAACAAAATGGCCCTGAAAAGAAATAGTATGTTGCATTTACCAAACATACTCACGGATTAAGCCAGGGGCTTTCAAGGCTGTATTTCTGAAAGCCTACACATAAAAAAAACAGAGTAATTTGCTCTGCATCCACTAAAGACAAAGTTGGCGTAATAGCAAAATAGGCAGTCTTGATCTTGCCTGTGGCCCCATAGCGATGAGGTTCTAGACTGCGTCACCCTAAGGAGACCACCGGAAAAATCTCCACCCTCAGAGCGCCTTGCAACACTGCTGCATCCATGATTAACTCTACACCATCACATCAAATGCAGACAGACATTCGTAGGCAATTGAATCATCTCAGTGACCATAAGCTAGGAAGCCAACTGCTGAGCTAACAAGCTCAGAATCAGACTGGTCAGTTCTGCATTCCTGACTGTGAAACTGTAACTGCAGCAGAAAAAACAGAGCTATAGCTCACTGTGAGAGGAACGGTCGATACCATAAGTTGATCACCCTAATTTGCATTATCCGTTGGGTTTGTATTGTGGCTTTATTATGCTGAACAGGCAGCTGTAAAACAGCATGTGCTTAACCTTTATTACTCTTCGGAGAATCATGCCAGTGCTGTGAAGGAATTTCGAATAATGTGCCATAATATCAGTTTCCATGCTGAGGTCTAATTATAGTGGAGGCTTTGACACAGACGACTTCGCCAGTTCTTCTTTGTGATATTCTAAACACAGATTTGGAAAGAAAAAGAAAAAAAGTGTGCTATAGTGTTTCTTAGCCACATGTTACGCAGACACAGCGCCTAAATAAAGATGAGGTCAGTACGTGGTCCAAGAATCTGACTGATTCACTGAAATTAAACAAGTTGTCCATTTATTATTCTTGTGTAAACGCCGCACAAGATTGGCTTTTTTTATATGTTCAAACTAAAGGGAACATACTCTTAAATAATTGAAAAACTCTGATTTCATTTTTGTTTGTGATATATCATCAGTTATGCTTGATGTTCTGTCTTTATGAACCTGCAGCATCATAAAGACGACAGAGCAGAAGAAAGGCCAGGCTGACATTTAGATAAGCATCTGAGCAACGCTGCATCTTCAGTATAAGGATGTCCACTCTGTGATCAGTAGCCTTGGGATGTTCCTGTTACAAGGTACTTCCAAAAGAGGCACTGTTTTTCTGATGTGTTTGATCTTATCAAATACATGTGACCCACAACACTTCAGTGGGAACTCAAACTGAGTGCAGTTATCATGACAAAGACCCATGAGGTGAACCCAGGTGAGCAGGACAAAAGAGGAAGAGAAGCAGAGCATTGGTTGATCACACAGCCTCTGGGTATGAAAGCTTAATTATATAGTTCAGAAAACAAGGATTGAAACATGAGCTGATAGTTTGTATGGTCTCATGATGAAAATGCATCGTTACCTGTAAGATTCTTATCTGTCCCATGCCTTTACTTCAGTGTGTGTGTGTGTGTGTGTGTGTGTGTGTGTGTGTGTGTGTGTAAGGGAAGGAAGACGTCATGTGGTGTTGTGACAACATCTGAAGGGGGATTCCCTGCTTCCTCAAAGAAACTGGATGCATTTTGATAAAAAGCAATAACATATTTACATGCATCATCTTTTAACAACTAGTAAGTTTGCAGCTGTAAAAAAAAAACTGTCTGATTGGTGATGAGGAAAATGTCTGTAGATCTGCAGAAATGAAAGTTTTTGGTGTCACTGGTGTCTCCGGGAGGTGGGAGTGCGAGGGAAGGCCCACCGGCAGGCAGTCAAAGACATCTCCAGGGATGCTGAGAAGGGGAGCCAGTGGCTGTGGATGAAGAGAAAGGACTCTGCCTGGGCCTTCAAGTCAGTTGATGGCATCTAGGGAGTGAACCTGGGATGCTGGGATTCACTGCTGAACACTCTGGAGGTGTCGTGGGCTTATCAGCGAAACACCCAAGAAGCAGGGCGCCCACTTGACAACCCAAAGGATGCCATCACTCAACTGACCACCCCACAGTCTCATCAGTGCCATGTGTATTCTTTGAGGGATAGCAACATCTAGTCCTACACAACAGATCTTTGCAGAAAATGTTTGCAATTTGTTGAGTAAATATTTTCAAGCACATTTCACACATTGTGCGTCCATAGGTTTTGTTTCTTTAATTATACGATATAAAATCTTTGAAATATAGCATTAAATATCAATTACATAAACATTTTTGGGAACTTAGTTGAAGACATGTTTAAAAAAATCTTGGATTCATTTTTGTGAATATTTTTTTATTTGTGAAATGCACACACTGGCAAAGTAAAACGACAATTAATTTCATGATTAACAAACAATTCTTGCTTCGTCTATGCCAGAGGCCTAGTGTAACAAGTGCCTTTAAAAAGCATCTTTAATGTGATTACTGTTTTGGTTAATGACTGTAACTCAATACACTTACTGCACTGTTAAAATATGATTAATTGCATGTAATTGTATCTAACTGTAGTCCAGTTAGACACAATATGCTGTACTGCCCAACTCTGCATACACACCGTTCAGTGTGAACAAACATGCATGCTTACATTCAACCACAAGAGGGCGAATGTTGAATTTACAGGGACGCAGCTTACAGCTCAGACTGTATGCAGCCTGTCTGAAACAAACCAATCTATTTTTACAGGGATGCTTTCATTATGGCATTACATAATATTGCTCCTGCATGACATACTCTCTGTTTAGACGACGATAATTTCCTCTGTCAATCAAGCGGAAAGGATGTCCTCGCCATTGGATTGGTTTTCTAGCAGGGAAATCCTTTGTTTACTGCTTTTACAAGAAAATTTGCACATTTCTCAGGGCTACAAAGCCATACCTAGATGTAATGTGCTTTATCAATGCTGCAGATGTTGTCAAAACATCTCTGGACTACAAACATTAAGTTGTGTCCAGCGGTGTCACAGGTGTATCTGAGCCATGGGGGGCAAACATTGAGCTGCTTTAATGTTGGTAAAATTAATCTGGACATAAACAAGCCCGAGCAAAAGCAAATAGTTGTTGTGCCAGAGCTGTGTGTGTTTGTAGATGTGTAATCACGTTTTAAGTGAAGCATGGTGACAGAGAGTGATTACTGAGCCGTATGAAGCAGAGGAACCTTCAGGACAGCGCTTGCATGGAAGAAAAACGGCTGTTCTTTCAGGGTCGAGCACGAATCGGAAGGACAGCGGATCAAACGCATGCAGCGCTCCTTGATGCTCAGACCGTGTTCTGTGATAATGCACGACAGCAGCGCTGCTGAGCTGCAGCTGAAGGTGTGACCGCTGACCGCGCTGCTCGGCGCTGTCCACTGCCCGTGGTGCTGAAAGGCACAGGGACGGAGAGCTGGGCGCGCTTTCGTGTCGCTGCAGGCGCTAAATTCTAATTATACGGTTAAATAGGCCCATTAAATCCACCTCATACACATGACCCACACTTGTGACAGATCAGCCAGGTGGCACACGCAGAATTGGGAAATCAATTTGAACAAATCTATCGAGCGGATTTTCTGCGGTTTAGTTGTGGTAATATGATCGCGGTGTGTCTCTGTCCACGGGTTGTGTCCCTGTCCACGGGTTGTGCCCTGGGCCGGTTACACAACAAGTGTGTGACCGCGCAACCGGATGGAGCCGCGGCAGCTAACGGGACTGACTGACACCAGGGAGCGCAGACAGACGGCTGCTCTCGCTGTGCATTGTGTCGCCACCCGGGCATTTTCTCCACCGGTATTTCTCAGTGTGCGCTCAGGGAATCTGACCATCAATGCAAAATGAAACTATTTCTGTAGTTCAGTACGACGGAACATGGCAGAGGCGGTCAACGCAGGAGGCGATCGCGGCTCTCCTCCGCCTGACGCGACCGACGGCGAAGAACACGAGTGCAAAATATGCTACAACTACTTCGACCTGGACCGCCACACTCCCAAATTACTGGGCTGTTCTCACACCTTCTGCCAGGCGTGCCTCGACGCTCTGCACTCCCGGGAGGGCCGCGGATGGAGGATCGGTTGCCCCGTGTGCCGCCACCGAACTCCGGTACCGGAATATCGGGTTCACAACCTCCCAGACAACACCGCCCTGACCGATGTGCTGCCGCTGAAAAGGCACCCGTCAAGCACAACAGACGTCCAGACGGGTCCAGCAGTGTCCCCGCTCGCCTCCGAAGAGACCAACGACAGCTGTCAGACTTGCAAACACGTTGCGTTTGCGACCGGCTGTGTGTGCGCCATCTTCTCTTTCCTGTCCATGGTGGTGCTCTTATTCCTGGGCCTCATCTTCGTACACAACTTCAATAACACCACGCCGCCCGTCGGCCCGATCTGTTTGTTCGTTGCTAGTGTTCTCGCCCTGCTCTCGCTCATTCTCACTTGGTTAATGTGCATGTTAAGTTACCGACCTGAAACTGAAGCAAGCAGCATCAGCTCCCTCACCTATATGATGTGATGCTCTGAGACGCGCACTGCCTGGTCAGCGTCATAAAAGGGGAAACTGTCCATTTGTGTCGGCGTGCTTAAACATTCTTATAGATGCCTCAGTCAGCATCTGTGGACATGGACAAATGAACACTGGAAACTGAGTCATTGTAGGATTTCTGTAGTAAAATACATGTCTGAATAAGACCATTTACGAAGGCTGAATTCCATTTAGCTGTTACACTTTCAGGGTCCTGGTATTATTGGCTCACTGTCATGGACACACAGAGCACAGAGATTAGTAATGTTTTTAGTGACGTCTGTGCTTTTTCTACTATTCAATATGTGCGCTTTGGAAAAAGGTCTATTTTGACCTTGTTGCTCAAGCAAACCTTGTATACGTCTACTCTGTGCAGTCCATAAAACATTTACATACAGCATATAGTGTAAAAGTAAACTACTATATGACAAGTTTGGATACAGTATGCATACTGCTTACTTGCCTGAGTGAACCTTTTGTGTAACTGTGGTATTGTACAGGTGTGTGAGGCAGTGTGTATACAGAAGGCTTCAAATCAATGAAAGAGCACTTTAAATGGTCTCGCTAATGGAAACATTAGCAGACACTGACTTGAATAGTAGGAAATTTGCTCATTACAGAGCGAACCTCCCCCCCAAACCTCCACCCCTTCCCACATTTGTTTCTGATATAATTCATATGACAGATTTCATAAGGGGCTTGGCAGCTACTGTGGCAAACAGGTGAAGACGTATGTGTACTGTACTTATGTGTCGAGTTGTTGGCATGTGACTTATTATATTACTCTTGTGCAATCACCATCATTAGCAACACGACCTATTGTGCCAGTGACAGAACCTGTTTACCCCATAACTACCTCTGTGTGATTACACCGTCAGCAGGGGATCCCAGGCCAGCGACCCTGAGGGGACGTGAGGCTTCACAAGATGAGAGAAATAACTTTGGGGTAGGGGGCCAAAATAAGTAGTGTTGTAAAGTAGTGAGACAATGGAAGTGCAGATGACCTCCTAGGGTCTTAAAACATGTGATGGGCTAAAGTTTGCTTTCTAGAGTCGTATAAACTGCAAAAGATGCAAACTCCACGACTTGGTCCACGCCCAGGTCTGAGGTTCCAGGGAAGTGTGCAATAAAAGACTGATTCATTGAACTTCTGTGCATTTCTTTTATTTACATTAGACACCAAACACCATCTCTTTTCACCGTCCTGTCCTATGTTTACAAAAATGATAAACACTGCTGTCAGTTTAAGAGGATGGGTTATGAGATCAGTTATGATTCAAGATGATGTCTCCATTTAGTTTAGGTATTCGCTGAATCCAAATAACACAGTGGGTATTTATCTGCATTTAGGGTTGTTTTAAGAGGCCACACTAGTCTCCGGAGTTAAAATCCATCTCTTTCAGGTCTCTCAAAGGGACTCCTTCATTTGACCATCCAGTCGGTGAGTAATGCCACTTAAATGCCACCGTGACAAAAGCTTGAGAAAAAAGGAGGGGTGGCAGGCTTCCACTGGGAGCCATAGGCAACACTGTGTCTGGGGCAGAGAGCTTCATTTCACAGGGACTGCAGGGCTTAAAGTTAAAGATTACTTTGAAATCTGCATCCCCTACCATCAAACTCTCCCGCTAGGGTTCACCCTCCCTCCTCCCTGCAGCCGTCACTCCCTCTCCCGAAAAATAAAAAGCTGTCGCCACAGAGCAGGGGATGAGTTGGGAGCAGATCCTCTTTGATGACAGAGAAGGATCCTTTTGTTCTCTAATCCCCACACAACCCCCTCCCTATAAGTCCAACTGGAAGTCAAGGGGCTTCATAATCAGCCAGGGACTCAAAAGTTATTTGTTTTATTCTAAAAGCTTGAAATGTAACAGTAATGTCTTATTGTGACACCTGTTGCACAAGCACAAAAATGTATTCAAGTTTTCTAATTTGGGTCGTTTCAGAGCTTGGGTGTCTCTTTGAGAGAGGCAAGAGTTTAAGAGAAGCATATAATTAAGTAAATATCCTAACAAGTCACATGACACTGGTCAGCGGATCTCATAGGTGGATCCCAAGGGAACAGGCATGAGCTCCTGTGCACAGTGTCAAGAAAAAAGGGGTCACCCAGAAACAGACACTTCCAGGACATGTTTCCTTTCTTCCTGTGTCTCGCCTTTAAGTGTGTCCAAAGTGTGTCCTTGTGTCATTATCAGATTGGACACACGTCTTTCACAGAGGAGATGAAAGTGTTCCTTTTGCTCCGAACATCTGCCTTCTCATGGTTTGTGTCCCATCAAGATGACCTCAGAGACATGGCCTGAGGAGAGCGATTATCACCACTCTGGCTCGTCATGTGATCACATGCTTGTGGATGTTTTTGCCCAAGCGTGTGTTTATGAGGAAGGGAAGTGCTTGTGTGCGTGCATGTACGTGTCAGAATATGAATGCATGGACATATGGCCTAACAAGCATGCAAACACAGCAAAGACCAGTGAGAAAGGATCAATGTCTGGGGTCAAAGAGTCAAACACGGCTTACTGAGCCATTACACCTTCATCATGTTGCTCTTCAGATGTCAAGAAGAAGCTCTGTTGTGAACACACTCACATACAAACACTGTTGGATTTTTATCTCAAGTCAAGTTAAAACAAATAGTATTTTGGAGCACTTTATTGCAAAGTCATCACTGAAGAAGAAATGCTCACTGGCTCCCTCTGGCGCATAAATGTGAGAATGCAGGAACGCAAAAGGCAAAAAAAAAACAAAAAACTGACATCAGCTGGCAACAGCAAGACTCATTTCAGTGACTTTGTGTCACCAGCTCTTGTGGAGCAAGTTAACATGTGTGAGTTGTATGTGAGCAGAGTGTACATACATAATTGTCCCTGGATGATGAGTCAGGGCAGTGCTGTGCGTGGAGCACCCTCCTTTTCTGCCTCTTCATAATATTTCGCCTGCTCTTCTTTTGACAGTGATTTCCACTGTGGATAGAAGACAACACACTGTCAGCACACACAACTACATACGACTACTGACCGGCTAGTGCACACACACAAACCGGCGCATAAAATCGTATGAGCAGATACATAAATATGCACACCGATCCACATGAATGAGTGCAGGCTCTGCAATGCAAACTCCCTCAGTGTGTTCAGGTTGTGACATGCTGGAAATACCCTTTGTTCTCTGTACAGGTGACAATAGGGGAAAATCATATCTGCAAGCATGACTCCAGAAAACGGTCTTTTACCACACTGTCATGAAGTCTGTGTGACATTGAGTGTCTCAGACATAGAGAAAAAAATGCTTCCCCTCTGTCCCAGGACAGCGTTCACCGCCGCTGTGTCAGCCATGTTCAGTTCGGCCACAACATTTGGCCTTTGCTCTTTCCTGAACACCATGAAGTTGTTCATCCTGCTGCTTTTGCCACTTTGGAAACACAGGAAAAATAACAAAACAAAAAACAAATCAGAGCACACACGTGTAAAACTGTGAGAAACGAAGAAGGAAACAGTAAAGCTTGCAGAAAAACACAAGACAAAGGTAAAAATCACACTTGCCTGCCCTGTGTTATACATTAAAGCCCATTAAAAGAGACTCAGTGCAATCATACTTATGCTAACATGGTGACTATGATTCTATTATATGTCTGGATTATTTATGGTCTTCCAGTTGTTGACCACTACCACAGATCATGAGCAGTCACACAAAAAAAGTACATAATCTCACTTGAATTATTAGATGTCCTTGACACCTGAAAATCTGAGGCAGATAGCTTTATCAATACATTGTTTACTATCTTAACCAATAAATGGATTTCAGCTACAACACTTTACAGCATCAGTTTAAATAGTTCTAAAATGGGTCATTTTTCTGTAAGAGTCTTGAACTGGAGCTGCAGGACAAAGCACACAACTGTAAGTGCTCCAAATGTTTCAGCTTTTCAGAATTCGTCATTTACTGTCATGGGACCGCCGGACTACATTGATTTTCAACAGTAGCAGTATGACTAATCAATACATTGTTGCAGACAGCTCTAACAGATGATTGCAGGAATTTTTTTTCTATTCATCTGTGCATTTGACTTTTTTGTTTAGGGGTTTTTTAAAAAATCAGTATGATTCCATTGGTAAGTGTTTGACATGGATACAGGATTGTCCTCCCCCAGCTTCCTCATCAGCTGCAGCTAGTCCTCCTCCATCTATCTACTCCACACCCGTCTTCGTCATCTGGTTTGCCCTCCTCTCCCTCAGCATCCTATCCTGACGTGGACAAATGAGAGGACGGAACTCAGCTGGAAACATAACAAGGCCAGAAGGGACAGGCTGAGGGAGAAGTACAAAGAGCCGAGGCCAAAAATAGTGTTGAGTCACACAGTTGGGAGGAAGGGAAACTTTCACCGCACTCTGACTGCAAACTTCACCATAAATCTCCCCGCAAACAAGTGACAGCAGTGCAGACACCTCTTACCTCTTCTGAATCACTCTCGCTGAAGATGAGTGACACTACCCACAACAGCTTTTATGACAGGTTATTTAATTGTGGCGAAGCATGATGAAGCATCTTTATGGATATACGCTTCAATACAATTGTTGCTGATGTGCAAAAGCTATTGAAAACACTGATCCTCAGCTCTACCTTGTGAGACACAGTTACTGCAAACACATGATGAAAAATAGCGCCACTGGCTGCTGAAAGTTAACATTGCAATAACTTGCAACTGAATTTTCTGCACTCACATTTTTAAGGACCTGAGTCATATATAACACCAGCACTGCGGTGGTTTTGAGCCTAAGTGAAAAACTGAACTTCATGACCACACTGTGAAGTTAGATGGCATCCCTTTTAATTTGGCTTGTAATTTGGGTGTCCAGAGGCCTCAATGAAGAGTTTTGGAATGAGTGTTATCTGTCTGGATGAAATGTGGATGATATTGGATTGCCCAGTTCTCCTTGTGGAAATTTGTATTTTTAGTATTTAAACATGAAGATTATTATTATTATTATTAATAATAATAATAATAATAATAATAATAATAAGAAGAAGAAGAAGAAGAAGAAGAAGAAGCTGTTGTTATAAAAGCTTTTGTAGCTACAGGTTGAATATTAGTCTATAAACCAGTCTGGCCGCTTCAAAAAAGAGTAATATTCATATATTCAAGGACAGTTTTTGCCGTTTGCTTTTTATTTCACTAAGCCAACAAGCGCACTGCTCTCCCTATTCTTCAGTTGTTATATACGATGGAATTTATGTATGCTGTAAGTTATACTTCCGGGCTACAGACTAATGTTTGTCAAAAACAGAGGAAAGTCTGTAGTTTTGGCGGTTTTCTATAACACTTCACACCGCGTTTCAGGGGGATCCGCTGGTGACTGTTCACACAGACACGTGGATTACAGTTAAACATATTAACGCCTCCTTGTTAAAATGGAGTCATTACCCGATAGCAGTGAATGAAAACGAGACATCTGCCAAAGAGACACGCAATGACCCGCGCTCAAACGTGGACCGAAGGCATCTCGAATAATGACTAACACGTTCAAACGAGCCGGGAACCCGAGTTTAATTGATGAGAAACTGGCGAGCCAGGCTGCTGTGACCGCTAGTAACCTCGCTGACGTCCCCGCTGCTCCAAGCACGCGCCACCTCCAGTCTTCCAATCACTGACGGAGACATATCCTGACGTCATTCAATCGCTTCCGGGCTGATAGGACTGTCCCGGCAATGTTCAGATTTACAATTTTACTTAATTTTCTATTCGTTTTGTAACAGACTTGCAGTTGTGACTCATATCCAGATACTCTGCGTTAATTGAGTTCATTAATATCATGTCAGCGCTCTGGTCACAAGGATAAATAGGTTTGATCCAGCCGCAGCGACTCAGGCGTAGCGGTTGAGAAGAGGTGAGAATGTATCGCTGTATGAACGGTCTGCAGATGTTGATGAGAGGGACTGATTGTTAGCTGTCGGTTCGCTCACAGCGCGGCCCACCGCCTTTAATATGCTATGTATCTGTGTACAGTGCGACACATGAGCCGCGTTTGAAATGTTCAGTGGATTTTGATGCATAGACGGGTTTTACCACATCAACAGCGGGCCGGCAGCAGCAGCACCAGTGGTTGGCCAAAGCGCTAAATGCTAGCTGCTAGCTTTGCTAGCTGCTAGCGCGTCTTCAAGCTGTCTGCTAATGGCTAATGTTGATGCTGCTAGCTTTTTATAGCTTCAGACACGCACCCTTTGGAGTGATAAATGATGCTGATGTCAGCCGGTTACAATGAAAACGATCTGATTACACAGGCTTTGATAGCATCACACATGTTATAACTGTGTGCAGGTTATCGCCACAGCAGTGTTATCATCTAATGTTGATAGCGACTATCTAAACCAAGGACATACAAATGGATGCGACACCGGATCGAGAGTTTCACATAAGACGAATAGCACAGGGGAATTGTGGATAACGTTAATAACAATCCGATAAGTAAGTTATAAAAATATATAACCCAGGGTAAATGACAAGGTTACGCGTTATCTGATTCAGCTGTGTAAATGATAAGATGGAGAAAGATCGAGATCACAGAGGGAGAGGTTGTAATGTAGCATCATCGTGCCGTCCTGACGCTCACTCAGACACAGGCTCTGCGGATAAAGCACATTCCCCGTCAAATTACAGCCAGATAAATTCCTTAGGGTTAATTAGACTGCAGCCTGTAGTGCTCACGGAAATACTGTCTTCATCTGAAGCGCCTATCTCTGCAGTCAAATATGTCGGTTAAAAATCCTGCCCTTGAGTTATTCAGATAAGTGAATAAATGTGCTTGTTGGGACATATTACACATTACAGCTATGGCTCAGCTGGATGCGGATGTGGTGAACACGCGTTATATTACATACAGAAACAGTTGTTTGTGTGTTACATGCCAGCTCCTTTCTTCCCACACGAGCTGGTTTGATCATGTGTCACCTTGTGGAAATGCTACCCCAGGAGCAGGTGTGTCTCCTTCATTCAAAGGAGAGTACACAGTGACTGTACTTGTATTTCAAGTGTCACCCTGCCTTTGACTTCTTTAATGCAGCAGACTGTGTCAGTTGGTTGTGGTGTGTGAGTGGCTGCAAAACAGGTGAGGCGTGTTCACCTGGGAGGTTGATCGCTTTGTGTAATGTGTCATTAGATAATGACAATGATGAGTGTACCTGCAGTTTGGGTTGGAGCTGAGCTGACGCTTTGCTTTCTCACGGCACCCTTCGGTACATGTAAAATGAAATTGGCTGCTTTTGAGGAGCTTCAGTATATAAATATACAATGATAAGAGATATGGGCACTTTTGATATGATAGTTTTTTTTTTTAGCTCTGAGGCGAGAGGTCATGTGGTTTTCATTCAAGTATCCAGATGAGGAAGTTTGGAGCACTTGCATAAACAGCGATGTGCACACACTAACGGATTGATGGTTCAGTCTGAAAAGTCAGCTTTAAAAGCCAGCATGGCTCAGGTCAAACGAAACTCCTCATCTGTGCTCTGACACGCTTTTGACTGCAGATGATTGGCTAACTTCATAGCAATGTCTTTGCTCTGACAGAGAGAACATGACATCTCATTTGTCACTGCATTTGAATTAATGCCTCTGATCATTAAGGAATGCACAAGAATAAGATGCGTCTTCTGATTGATCTAAAAATCAGACTTTTACAGAGACATTTGCAGCTTGGTGTAGCACATCTCATCGTTTTTTTTTGTGATTCTCTTCCTTTCTTGCCTACAAACACGTTTTCATTTTATTCCCAAATTTCATGGTTTCCATTTAGATTTTTCTCAATTCTGTGTTTTTACGATTTGAACAGATTTTGTCGAATCATGGAAGAAAATGAATTCAACAGTTCAATAGTATGAAAAATGTTAGGAATATCAGTAAATTTGATGAAACACAGTTGCTGTATTTCTGCCTTTTACAGTTGTTTTCATGGTCAAATTCCATGGTTCCCTCCATGTTTCCTGTTTTGTGGAGGTCACAGGACCTTCACATACACATCACATGCTTCTTTGAATTTACAATAAGCTCCTGCAGTGTAATGTTTCACTGACCATGGTATCACAGTCCTTCCTGGAGCAGAGGAGTGTGATGCAGTGCAGGTGAGCAGTATTGAGGCAGCCTCGCTGGCCCTTACATGCACCCACTCTGTGTTTGCGTAAGGCCAGCAGCAGCCCACCTCATCGCTCAGTGTCACATTCCTCTCAGTGCTCTTACATTAGCTGTTCAGGCTACGCTAACCTCCCACATGACCTCAGGACTTCTCCTTCTAATCTGCAGAATGAGTCACTGTCGCCAGTTCCGGCGTGCTCGGGCTCAGTGGCCACAAGGCTACACTGCAAATTACACTCTGGCCCTAAGGATACACTAGAAATAGCTGAGCTCTCCAGGAGACGGCGGGAGTTGATCCAATGGCTTTTGTGGTACAGCCAAGCAAGTGAGAGCATAACGAGTGTAGCACATGGTACAATACTGCTTTTGCAAGTGTTATTGTATCTTTTGGTATAAGTTGCAAAGTAGCGGTGAGGCAGTGCTTCAAAACAACCCCAGCTCGATTCAGCTGTATGTATTAGAAAGTTAACTATAGTCTAATTTTGGCTACAAATATGCTCATTTAGTCTGACAATTTACAAAACCTACAGTGAAATTAAGCAGAAAAGCAGCAAATAAGGCGATTAATTTTCTATTTATCAGCTACTCAATTAATTAACAAACATGTCAGCGCTGTTATTGAATCTTGACAGTGTTAAGCATCGTAGCGTCACGCTCTCTCTGTAAGGCTTGGATCTGTGCAGCAGGACCAGCGGGTCTGGTGAAATAAATAGAGCTGACTGAGAAGCGACCTAAGAATAGGCAGAGATGGTCTTCAGGCTAGAAAGGATTCATTTACCAGGAGGGAGTAGCTCATATTCTCTGCGGATCGACATCTCCAAATGTGCTGATCTGTCTGTATTGATGACTGTGCTTCTAAAATTTCATGTTGGGCCTCTGTGTTGCAGGTGCGGTTGAGGAAAGGAACCACTGCCTCCGACCTTCAGCCTCAGCGAGCCGGAATACTTGAAGGAGCAGTGACGAGTGCAGTGTATCATTGCGCTTCTGGTTTGATTCATCTCCAGTGCTGACTTCATCCTCAAAGATGAAGTTGAAGGAGGATATGAACCCCGTGCTGCTGCAGGTTTTCCGCTCTGTGGTCTGGGTCTACTCTGTCATCACATTCATTCCCTGGTACTTCTTCTCCGGAGCCGGCAGCAACCTGGAACGGGCTCGCCGGATCAAGGCACGCTCAGTCAGCGGACACCCAGCGGGGCCTTACAGGGCCATCAACAACCAGGACAAGCTGGTGGCGTGGATGCACCCCGGCGTGGACACGCTGGACAAAATGTTCGAATACGCTGCAGGGAAGTTTCCAGAGAGGGACTGTCTGGGCACCAGGGAGGTGCTCAGTGAGGAGGATGAGCTCCAGCCTAACGGAAAGGTCTTCAAGAAGGTGAGAGACACTGACCTGTTCCTCTCACGCACACACATGTTTCATTATTCGTTGAAATGACTGGTCCGTCGTCAGGAGCAAGGATGTTGTCAGCGGGTGGCGCCGCTCATCACAGTCAGGCTTAGAACTGTAGAAGTTTCAGATGAATCTGTGCGATTGCAGGAAGTTTGCTTGTGTCTGTGAGGCTGACGGCGCAGTCTGCCACTGTGCACAGTGTGAGGAATGTGGGCGGAGGAGCAGCAGCGTCCCTGGTCCTTCGCCTCGCAGCTGAAAGCCTCCTCATTAACAACTGCGTAGCTGCAAATGCCCTGCAGAGGGCGCTGGCTGACTGCATGTGAATTATAATGCTGCATGAGTGACAGCGGACATCTTTCAGATTCAGCAGTGTCAGTTTGTTGTTGCCCTTTTACACAATCCTGATTCCAAAGAAGTTGTTTGCGTGTTGTGTGTAGGTTATTCTCGGGGACTATAACTGGCTGTCGTACGAGGAAGCCTTCCATGCGGCAAAGAGCTTTGGAAGCGGTCTGGCAGCTCTTGGCCAGAGACCCCAGTGTAACATCGCCATCTTCTGTGAGACCAGAGCCGAGTGGATCATGGCAGCTCAAGCCTGTTTCATGTTCAATTTCCCACGTGAGTGACAGACAGACACGTGTGTATTCAGACATTCTTGGACAGCATGACTGACCTACTGCATTTGAATTTGCCAGTTGTGACCCTGTACGCCACCCTCGGACCCACGGCCATCGCCCATGGCCTGAACGAGACCGAGGTCACGCACATCATCACAAGCAAAGACCTGCTTCAGAGCCGTCTCAAGGTACCAGCTTTGCCTCATCTGCCTCTGTCATGTCGGCCGTGTTAAACAAGGCTCTGCACTTGAATGTGTCACCGAATTACAGGCTGTTCATTGTGCGTAACATCAGGACTTGATTAAAGCTCTGCTCTCTTTGCGTAATTACTTGTTCCTCTCATTTGCTCTTCTCCCTCCCTCCTACACCCGACTCCACATCGCAGGCCATTCTGTGCGACGTGCCGAGGCTGCAGTATGTGATCGTGGTGGACAGCAAACCCACCACCTTGCCGAACATCCCCAGAGGCATCATGATCTACAACATGGACGCTGTGAAGGAGATGGGATCCAAGCCTGACAACAGTGAGTATTTGTGCAGCGTGATTAAAAAGGTTTCTAATTTTGTCGGGCAAATGGAAGGACGCTGATTGGGGCTTAACACAAAGCCGACACCCTGATGTGTAATTGGAGTGATGTGCCGTGTGGCGTGACAGTGAGCCAGAGCTCAGGGTGAAGAGGGGGAAAAATTATGTTTGTGCTCCGACTATCTCTTTAACAATGCTTGTACTTTTTCTTTTACAGAATTTGATAAAAAAAAATGTGAATAATCACATGAAATATTAATGTTATCAGTGCAGACACGTCTTCATAACAACTCATCAGTACAACTGCTAATGTTTATATTGGTGTGCGATCCATTTCCGATCGAACCATCAACCCTCCACTCCTCTGTCTCTGCCGCAGAAGTGAACCGCAGACAGCCAGAGCCCTCGGACATCGCCGTCATCATGTACACCAGCGGCTCCACCGGCATCCCCAAGGGTGTCATGATCTCCCATGGCAACATCATTGCTGGAATCACTGGCATGGCTGAGCGAATTCCTAACCTCAAGTATGAGAATATCAGATTTGCAGCTATTTCTCTGACACTCCCCGTCCGCTTTGTCTCGAGCTCTGCAACTTTGTCCTGTCTGTGTCCTCTCCTGTGTCTGCTGTGGATATTAAGCTGCTGTTATTTCTGTGCCGACAGTGAAACAGACACCTACATCGGCTACCTGCCACTGGCGCACGTTCTGGAACTGAGCGCCGAACTGGTGTGCATCTCCCATGGCTGCCGCATCGGCTACTCTTCCCCTCAGACTCTAGCCGACCAGGTCAGTGTATAAAAACACAAACACACACCTTCAGACCAGCAGGTTTTTGTTGCATTCTGTAGGCGGGTTCGGTTTTACGTGCATTTTTAATTTACGCCTAAAAAAAAATAAATAAATAAATAATCCAAGAAGGTCAGCCGTGTGTGTGATCTACCTACATTCCAGCCCTGGATCATTCAGTTACTGAGAGTTGACCAGTTGTGTCATTTTCACAGTCCACCAAGATAAAGAAGGGCAGTAAAGGGGATACCAGCGTGTTGAAACCAACGCTCATGGCTGCTGTACCAGTAAGTGTTTTCATCTCTGCACAATCCCGTCAGTCCAGTTTTATCCGAAATATCTCTTCTCATAACATTATCTACCATACTACAGTCACATTCAGTGCTACTGTAACCACCAATCAATATCTGCGACAAGTCCCTCCCCAGCTGCCTGCTATGACAGGAAACACATGAATATGCTAAAGTGAGTAGCGCTGGTTCACGGGAACTTTAATGGAGGGTTTTCCCACCTGATGGCGTGCAGGAAATCATGGATCGAATCTACAAGAATGTGATGACCAAAGTGGAGGAGATGAGCAAATTCCAGAAGACGCTCTTTGTGCTGGCGTACAACTACAAGATGGAGCAGATCTCCAAGGGCTACAGCACGCCTCTGTGTGACAGGTAACGCACATATTAGCATATACATGAGCTGAGGCTTCGGTAAAGACCCCCCGCGATACCTGACAAAACATTAACCTCTGTTAGCTCATGGCTAATCATGACCTAGCGCAAATTCTTGTCAAGTGTGGAATTATTCTCTAACGTGTGTAAATCATTGCTCAGCATTGATTGTGAAATTGTGTTAGCACAGAACATTCTTCAGCAAAGTCAATATCTGGATGCCGTGTGGATTTATTGCTCACTTTATAATAGTCTGAAAGGCTTTGTTGGAGTTGTTGTCGGAGTCTCCTCCACCCCTCTCTCATCGTCTCCATATTCTTTGTTTTTCATCCCCCTCCTCCTCCTCAGTCTGGTGTTCAAAAGGGTGCGTGCGCTCTTGGGAGGGAACACGCGGGTGCTGCTTTCTGGCGGGGCTCCGCTCTCGGCTGCCACACAGCGCTTCATGAACATCTGCCTGTGCTGCCCCGTGGGGCAAGGCTACGGCCTGACGGAGACCTGTGGCGCTGGCACCATCAGTGAGAGTAAGACAATGGATTCCTTGGAGGGAGGAAAGCGGGAGATGGGAGACAGCGGTTGTTCTTGCCGCCCTTAAGAGAGGAAATAAATGTATAAAGAATATGATTTGTGGGTATTTACCAAGACTTTTCCACTATTTCAGTGTGGGACTACAGCACAGGACGGGTGGGTGCTCCGCTGGTTTGCTCTGAGATCACGCTGAAGGACTGGGAGGAGGGTGAGTCAAATGGCAACATCCCAGCTTCAGAGAAGGCAAACAAACGCACTCTTTCTAATCAAGTTTGCTCTCCTCCAGGCGGTTACTACAGCACAGACAAGCCCAACCCACGGGGGGAAATTCTGATTGGCGGTCCCAACGTAACGATGGGCTACTACAAGAATCTAACCCAGAACTGTGACGACTTTTTTGTGGATGCGAAGGGCCAGCGGTGGTTCTGCACCGGAGACATTGGAGAGTTCCACCCTGACGGATGCCTCAAGATCATCGGTAAGAGTTGCACCGACTAGTGTTTGTGTGGCGCAAGTGTTGAATCTATTGGGATTGTGATGTGTGCTCTCTTTCAAATAGATCGTAAGAAGGACCTGGTGAAATTACAGGCAGGCGAGTACGTCTCGCTTGGAAAGGTGGAGGCTGTACTGAAGAACTGCGCACTCATAGACAACATCTGTGCCTATGCCAACAGGTAGAGTCCCTCTGAAACGGTCTCTCCCAGGCTTCATTTCAGCCAGCGTCTTCTTCCATTTAAGGATTTTCCTTTAACCGTAGCTTCATTTCTTTCTCCCTCGTGGTGAAAAAGCTTAACTCTTTTGTGCTCATTCTCCAGTGACCAGTCGTACGTGATCAGCTTTGTGGTGCCGAACCACAAGCAGCTGATGGCGCTGGCGGAGCAGAAGCAGGTGAAGGGCACGTGGGAGGAGATCTGCAACAACCCCCAGATGGAGAAAGAGGTCCTCCGCATCATTACTGAGGCTGCTATCTCGGGTAGGGTTTTTTTTTCTTTAAAACTTTATTCCATGATCTGTTCATTCAGAGGAGTAGGTACAAAATTCCAGATGTCATTTCCTGTTCTTTGGAAAAAAGCCTGTCTCCGCTTACATTCACCCTGCTTATGCAGAAACTGTGCGATTAAAGCGGTGCAACTGATGGCGCACTCTCTGTCAAGTTATCAGCTCAGATGTGCTGCAATGGCGTCTGCCTTGTGCCAGACTTGCACTCTTATTACACTGTTTTTTGTCACTCTGACTTGCGATTCTGGTCTCCCCCCAACCAGCCAAACTGGAGCGATTTGAGATCCCCAGGAAGATCCGTCTGAGCGCCGAGCCGTGGACACCGGAGACTGGTTTGGTCACTGACGCGTTCAAACTGAAGCGCAAGGAGCTCAAAACGCACTACCAGGAAGACATTGAGAGGATGTACGGCGGCAAATAACACACAGACACACTCCCAACAACACATATATACTTGCACACACACACACAAGGAGCTCAGAAGCCACTACCAGGACTACTCTGAGAGGAGTTACACCTTAGATACAGATAAGACATACATGCACACATGAAGCATCTCATGCACCTCCTCCTTGGCTTCCCTGCGACCAGCTTGATCAAAGGAGGGGGAAAAAAAACAAACTTCTAGCTTAGTGCTCTCTGTCAAGACCAAGACTAGGCAGAAGGTCCCTTCAGACATTTGAACCAGGCAAGATGCACACGGTGCAGCGGCACTCACCGCTCCTCTCTCATGGACCTAGCCCTTTGGGTTGCTATGACAACCGAGGGGGGCACAGGAAAGCAGCACTGCTTGAAGTGAAACAAACGTCAGGCCAGATGTGTCGGGATCAATGTCAATGCGCCCTCTCGGTTGCTTCTCTTCCTCCTCGCCCTGCTCTCTGGAGCCTTCCCCCAGTTCAGCGTGGTCGTGGACTGGCGGTGCAGATACCTGGCAGGGAAACGGGGGCAGCGTGAGCCCGATAGAGGGATCCCTCCTGGGCTTTAAGTAACATTCAGGTTGGAATCTATGCAGGGATCTCTATTATCGTTTAGTTTTGTTTTTTTTTACCTGTGTCACTATGTTTCCTTCACATTTGGTTTGTTAGCTTTGAAGCCCATCTGATGTGTGTGTGTGTGTGTGTGTGTGTGTGTGTGTGTGTGTGTGTGTGTGTGTGTGTGTGTGTGTGTGTGTGTGTGTGTGTGTGTGTGTGTGTGTGTGTGTGTGTGTGTGTGTGTGTGTAGCCACGAGAGATTGAGCATTATAAAAATACCTTTTCTTACTGTTACTGTGTGGGTGCATTATTCTGAGGGGTTTTTTTCTGAGGTTCTTTATCCTCCTGTTTTTTTTTATTGCCAATTTGTTTACGCTGATCGTATTTTAATGAGCTTTGTTTACATGTTTTTTTTTGTCCTCTTCTCCCCTTATTTGCCTGTGTCCCAAAGTTTGTACCTTTTTGAGTGTGTGTTTACTGACTCGACTTGTCGAAGCGATTCAGTCTTCGTTCCCCTCTGCTTTCTGCCTTTGCAGCAGGGTTAAACATCAGTTATAAAAGGCGTCTGTTGGGAATTTTTCCATCCCTGTTTTTTTTTTTTTTTACCCCAAACTTAATTTTTTCCCATATCCTCACAGGCCCTGAATGTCTCCTAGCCTGTCTCTTATTGGTTACTTTGTTGGTTAATTGACATACCGTATCCCTGCACGATCTGCCACATCTGCATTCCTCCAGTCATGACCGATGCACCGTATGGATCTCTCCAAGGGAACTCAGCCTGCCGTAGAAAAATAGTTAGCCTTTCATTGGTCGCTCTCCCACTTACTTCTCGGTGCAACTGTACATGTTTATCCTTTTATTCCGTAGGTCTAGTTACTGTTATTTTCTCTCTTTTTTTTTTTTTACTTCTGAATATGAAATACAAAATGAATGTGCAATATTTATACACAAATTTTAAACTAAAGTATGTAGGAAGGTAAAACACACATAGAGCAGCCACTCCATAGTGTATGAATGTTTAGGTGTCAACTTCAGCGCATATTGGAAGACCTGCAGGAACCCAAGAAGAAGATGGTAGAGAGACACTGATAGGGAAGTCGAGATGTAGCCCGTGAACGTGCCGTGCTAAACAATGTTATGTTTTTTAAAAAGACTGTAAAGTGAAAATCGAATATTTGGCATTCTAGAAATTGCATGATGAAAAACATGCAACTTTACCAAAGCACTCTAATATATATGTATATCTATATATATATATGAGAAAGAAATGAGAGTCAGACGACTGAAGAAGCTCCTCCTTATTTAATAGAGAGCATATAGAGTAAGCTCACGTGACCTCATAGAGTGCGAGTAACATTTCTGTATTTTCACATTGGTTAATGTGTATGATACTGTATGTGCAATGTATATAAAAAGGGTCTACAGTGCTTCAGATTGCCATTGTGTGTCAACTGCCATTTATTTGAACTCACGCGTAACATGTAGATGAATTACTGTAGGTTTTCAGATCGTGATGTTCTCTGAATGGCATCAGTACGAGGGGACACCTTTGCTTCATTCTTCTCTTTATGGGCAAAAGATTAAACAGTGTTTGGGCGGTGGTCCTTTGTAAGGATGACACCTGTCCCACATTCACTGAAGACATTTTAGAGTTAATTAAAGGTACAGGCATGTACTCTACTATTATCAGTCTACTAGCTCAATGCAGAAGGGTTATTTTAGCATGTTAAGATATGACAGTACTGTCACTCCTCCCTTCCTGGTTTTTTAAAACGTGTCTCCTGACCTTTCAGTGGAAAGTCAGTAGCTTCCTGTGCTGTTTGCTGCTTTCCCTCTGCCTGGCTAGAGGCAGCTAGTTGCCTTCTGACACACACGAGCTGTCTTCAGGGGTCTTACGAATGTGAAGCGCTCCCCATGATTTGTTGATAGCACACATGCCGTGACATCCATTTGTACACCCGACAACGGCACAAGAAGACAGCGGGCGGTGCAAAGATGACTTTCACACTCCTGTTGTTAGCGCTCACATTGTAAATAACTTGAGAGGGGAGGGGGGGGTCAATGATCAAAGTTAATTCAAACTACCAATAATTGTACAGGTGAAAGTCTCCTGTTGACATATTTAATAATCTTTGTTACTGACCAGTTTTTTTGGGGGGGGGGTCTCCTCCTTGTTTTGTGTGGTTAAGTGGCCCTGCAAATCGGGCGATTGCAAGTGTCTCCTTCCTTTATTTATTTGTGATTTGGCCTTGAAAACTATGTAATGAAATAAAAGAGTTTGTGTTGTAATTACTGCTGCCACTGCTTTCTGTGCTTGACATGTGCTGCTGTGTTCAACACCTGAACGCAATCTGTGAGGCACAACGCGCGACTGATCCGATCAGCGGCTTGATCAGAAGCATCCTGAGACCAGAGTTTCTATGGCAACGAAGGCCAGTGTGTCTAGTGTGCATGTGTGTGTGAGTCTGAGTGACGGTGGTTTGTGAGAGGCCGTGTGGTGAGGCAACGCAAATGGAACACGCAGTTCTGGGAGTCAACCTTCAATAAGAGCTAGTAAACAAAGGACTGTTTTCTTTCAGTATTTTTCACGACGCGTTGAATCAAAGACGGAATCGTTTGATTAAAGGAAGAAGCGTGTGTGTGTCTGCAGCAGGGATGCTTCGTTTCATTGATGGTTCATCTGCCCATTTTTCAGTTAGTTAAAAATGAATTTCAGTCATAAAATATTAGAAACTAGTGAAAAATGCCCATCACAGTTTCTCAGAGCCCAGGTTGATATATTAAATAAGCTTGTTTTGTCTGACCAAGGTCCAAAACAACCCACAAAAATATGTTTACTATCATAGAGGATGAAAAAAAAACAGCAAATATTCACATTTGAAAAGTGAGAACGAGATAATTCTTGTTTCTTTAAAAAAAATAAAATATCAGAATTGAACAGAGCCTACTTTTCCTTCAATAGTAGATTAATGGACTAATTCTTTCAGCTATGATCAGCAATACTCGTGGAGCAGGTCATTATGTTCCACTTCCTGTGGGCACACTGAGCCTGTGACTGACTTTGGTCCCACTTTAAGTCATTTGATTTGTTGTCATAATCTGCTGCACGGCTTTATAGTATTTAACACATTGAGAGCATAGAAATAGCCAATAAATGCTCCACTAATACACATCCTAATGTATATAAAGCTATAATACAGATTCTAATGCGCATATATGAGGCTGTGACAGTGTACATATTACAGTGAAATCGAAGGTTGACAAACCTCTGAGTGAAAGCAACCTGAAAGAACGCGGCTGGTTGAAGTTGTGCGTGGTGGTTCCGTCTGCTCTGCGTTTTTTATTTAAAATAAAACAGTAGCTACAAGACCACAGAGAGATGAGTGATTCTTCTAACCCCCCCTCTCCTCTCTACTCCCTCCATCCAACCCTATGGGACCGGAGAGTGCGTCAGAGGCATAATGCTGCCTTCATTAGCCCAGTGATTCTGACGCAGACACACACGCAGACACACACACACACACACACACACACACACACACACACACACACACACACAGAATGTCTCTACCACAAGACAACAACAACAGCAGAAGCAGCAGGAACTGTGAAGGACATCTTCCCTATTGTATGAATGTGGTTTGTGTGTGTGTCTGTGAGTGTGCTTCTCCTTGCTCTCTGACACTTCATTCCAACTTTTTCTCTCTCCGACTCTCTCCCCGACTCCCTCGCTTGCTCCCTCTTCCTGTCTACTTATGACTCAGAAGTGCGCAAAAAAAACTTTAATCTGTGTTTGTGCTTTGTGCGCACACTCTAGTGTGAGCCAATAAGCCACGCTGGAGTTTGCCAAAGGATGAGCGGAGCTGAACTGGAGCTGCCTCATAACTCTGGAGAGGTGGGTGGTGGCCGAAGAAAACTGAGAATAATTACATCTGAGGCTGAACGGTGGCGGCACAGCGAGGACTGGGGCTCAGATAAGACACACTGAGGTGTGTGGATAGGCTTGATGAGGAAAGGATGAGCTACCCTCTTTTTCTTTCTGCTGCCCTTTCTTTAGAAAAATGCCACTTTTGTCTCTAAAGTAGCTCCTGAAACATGTTTTTTTTTTTTTTTTGCACTAACCCCTCTAAGCAACTGAAGGGCATTGGGAGGTCCATCAATGAACTCATACTGTGTGATAAAGCTCTGTTCATACAGACAGAACCTGAATTTAAACTCGAATTCAAAGTCTTGCAAAGACACCACATGTTGAAATACAGCCAAACGTAAAACATGAGACTTTTTCTTTTGATGTCCTAATGCTGCTTGGATTTCAGTATTTCACTGCATTTCAGTGTGATATGGCAGCAATTAAGCATTGGAACAAACAGATGCAAAATCTGTTCCTTTTTATTTGATGTTGTTAAAGAGGAAAAAATGTTTCATCTGACTTTGAAGCAACTTTGGGGGTGTTTAAGGAGAGCGCCGGCCACATTACCTCATCGTCTAATTGGAAAGTTAGTGAATGCAATGCTCTACTTTTTGGTTGACTGTGTTTCCCACATTGTGCGCACTCCTGCTGATTTTGTTTTCGCTCATGAAGTGTCAAGCTGACCTTTGGCTGCGCTCGGCTAACACAGGCTGCGTCACGCCAGGCACGGGCCCCTCTTTAGCTCAGCTGGGTCGTCATGATGCGAGGGCCAAGGTGGAGGTGGGAAAACGTGTGAGGTCTGGCAATGAGCTTGAGCAGAGAGAGACGCTGGGGGAAAGAGAGGAGAAGGAGGGGGGGGTTAGGATGGAGAGTCAGAAGGAGAGGCAACCGATATGTCTCGGCGATGACTCACCAATGCTGGGTATTTATAGCATCAGGAGGGAGGGAGGGGGTGTGGGGGCGGAGGAGCGAGGGGGCAAACGGTTTGGGAGGCAGCCAGGACAGCATCATCACACCGCCGACAGGGAGTGGTGGAAGGAGAGACAGAGACCGCAGAGATAAAGCAACAGAAAAGAAGAGGGGGAGGAAAAGGGAAAGAGAGAGGGATGGTGGGAGGGACGAAGCGGAGAAGGAGGCTGGAAAACAGGCAAAGTGGAGAAGGGGAGGGGGGGTGGGGTAGATGAATGAGACTGAACATAATGGAGAGATGAGAGGATGAGCTGTGAAGAAGAGGAGGGGAGACAAAAATAGAGCAGCATTCGCATTAGAAAGAGCATATTTAAAAATCCCACACAGAAAACAGTCTGACTGGGCGTGCCACGCCGCAGACAACTGCTTGTTAACACACAGGACACGAGGCCGTGCATAACAAGTGGACATTTTGGATTTTGAATGTGAAAACAGATCTACAGTATCTCCATCTGTGTTATGTGACCAACACACACACACACACACACACACACACACACACACACACACACACACACACACACACCCCTGCAGCCTCACATTCAGACACTGGCCAGATGGACTCATGCAGAGGAGGACAGGGTGCAGTGGCAGGCTTTAATGAACATAAAAATCACCTCAGCGGTTGCCTAGACACTGTACATCTTGGGTGATCGAAACCCATAAGGCTGTTCCGTGCATGACCAATTAGGGAGGCCAAAAAGACCAAAATCCAATTAGAGAGGCAAAAAACTATGAACTACTCGAAGTTTTACAAGACATCAATGTAATTATGGTAATTGGTGTTGTAAATATGAGCATAATTACTTATTCAGCAGCTATTTGAATGAGGACATTAACAAATGTGACTGTGTTCATGTGTTCCATACAGATCCCTCAGTTCTGACTGTATGTAATTTCCTCACATGGTGGCTTTCTGTTTCTCTCTTCATTGACAGGATTTCTTCATCAAAAACACATCCTGCCTCAGCCCCTGATGACGTCAGCCAGTGCGTCACGCTGTGTCCCTCACCTTACCATAGACACACGAACATAATCAGCGCACACGTGCTTATATATACACATGGGGGTGGGGGTGGGGGGGGCGCATAGGCTTCTGTCGATTTGCTGAAAAGGGATGAGTCAGAAGACCAAGGTGAACACTCGAAGCCATTAATATGTACAAGGTAAAAAAAATAAAAATAAGGCGGTGGACGGTAATAATAATGGGTAAAAAGAGCAAAATGAATGTTGACAGGTTAGTGGGAGGCAGAGCTGGAAAGCCGCTGAGACTGAAGTTAAGTTTAGAAAAGACAGAAAGCAAGATCAAATAAAATGAGGAAAATTAATCATTTTGCAGTGTTACAGCAGCACAGGGGAGAGTGTAATGTATCAATAACAAAAGCAAGATATGATAAAGAAGTAAACATGAAGTGAAAGACCGGCTGAATTCAGATTATTCTACATAGGGAATATTGATATTGCCCAGTTTAGCATGCAGTGATATTGCACTTGAGTGAATTTATCAGTTTGGTGTGTGTGGTCCACTGGAAGCAGTGTTGATTGTAAAGTCTGACAGCAGCAGGATGGAAGGACCTGCGTCATCTCTCCTTCACACACTGCAGGTGAAGCAGCTGGTCATTGCTGCCCAGCACCCACTGCATTGGTTGGGACATGTTCTCCATCAAGAATGACAGCTTAACCATCATCCTCCTTTCTCTGACCCAATCACAGCAGCACCAGAACACAAAGAGCTTGTAGTGATTTTCATTTCAGGTTTGACAGAGAGAGAAATGTAACAATGTAGTTCAAAGTCTCTTGAAATGTTTGGTGCAGCACACCCCAAATAGTCACAGGTGAACAGAGATCCAGGAAATGCAGGGCAAGACTCGTGGTCGGAGACAAAAAGCTGAGATATTTAAAGGGAAACAGGAGAACAGACGTGGTGAAAGGCTGGCAGGCTTGGTAATGACAGATTAGCCCATTTGTAATTGCTGGAGAGTCTTGCATGGAAACAAAGAACAGTCTGGCACTGGGTGAGTGTGGGAGAGCAGCTTAAATACTAGACTGATTGGAAATGAATCTCAGGTGTGTGATCAGGTGAGTGGGCAGGTGGCTGGCAAGGGAGTGAGAGTAGAAAAGCACTGACTGAGCAACAGATGTAGGAAAATGGTAGCAGGCACAGACTCAATATGCTGTGACATCCACTGGACAGAAGCAAGGCACAGTGGGGCTGAAATAGTGGCCTTCAATGTAGAAGGTTGAAATGTGAAAATGAGCTCAGAAGTGGAAACTGCATCCAAGGGGTTCAAGTTCCAGCCATAAACCTCAACATCCCTGGTTCATGTCTATGCCACATGTCTTTCCAAAACTATCTCTCCCTTCAAGTTTAATTAAAGCACAAAATGTTCAAAAAAAAAAACAACATTTCATCATGTCACTGGTAGTTCTTGGTCGACAGCAAGTTGGCAGGACACCGGTGGAAATTCCAGGAAATTACTGCTCCTGGCCAAGAAATAGCCTTGTGTGGCACATAAAACCTGTAAAACCACGACTTGTTTATACACGCTCTGCTTTTGTATGAACTAAACAAACAAGATATAATGTGTTGATTAATGAGCTTCAGTGGTGCTACTGCACCATTGTTGACGGATATTGGGCAGAGCCTGCTCTCTGGCTTTATGCTAAGCTAGGCTGAGCTCAGCTAACCAGCTGCAGCTACATGCAAAAATAGGAATGGTATCAATTCTTAAACTTTGGAAGAAATCAAAAGAGGACCATTAGAGGACAGATAACTGAAGTCTCATTAGTGCACAGATATCTAGGCCTCCTCTTTGGGTCTTCTGCTGCATTCCTGTGGCATTACATGAACATGTGCCCTTTTCAAAAAGGCTACGCTTGTAATGAATCTCCACCTTCATTCCTTTCATGGTCTCCTTCAGTTTTCCTGTCTCCTCCCTGTATTGCTGAAGACAGGACAGCCTACTTCCATTTCTCCTCCTCCTCCTAATTGCTCAGACAACATATTGCAGCTTTAATCACCCCCACCTCTGTTCCCGACTGAAACCACCTGCCTCCTGAAGACAAGGACAATGCTTTAGCCACAGTAATTGGTACAAGGGGAGAGATGAGCCAGAGGGGTACAACAGAGGAGTGAAGTAATGAATGCAAGCCGCTAAGAAAATGACTATCTTCAGAAACAAAGACACTAATGGAGGAGAGGAGGATACCAACCTGTGGGGAGAGATGAAGGTGTAGGCAGATGAAAGGCTGTGAGGCAGCGTCACCATGGAGATGCTGCTTGAAAAGAAGGCGAGCCATGACAACAGGCGTGCTGTTCTCTCCCCGCCTCATGATGGGGTGATGGGAGGGGGGTGTAGAGGTAAGGAGGAGGGTATAAACAAACAAAGGAGCAAGGGCAGAACGACCACATGTTGCCCTGTCGCCTTCCTCTCTATTTTATAGTGATCATCTTATCTTTTTTTTGTTTTTACATGACTTGATGGAACAGCGTCTCATTTGAATGTTGTACCATTCAACGAGAAATCCAAGACTGAAACAATCAAGTGTTCTCAGCTCTCTAACCTTGGCTCCTCGGTGAGTCACAGGTCCTTGAGCTGATAGAGCATAAAAGCAAGAATCTGAACACACAAAATATCAATTCACCTAGAGATGCAGTTCTGTGGGTCTGTGTGTGTGTGTGTGTGTGTGTGTGTGTGTGTGTGTGTGTGTGTGTGTGTGTGTGTGTGTGTTTGCATCTTTGCAGTTGACCGTCAGTGGGTGTATGAGAACATATGGGCGTGTGTCTTTGTGCCATTGTGACGCACACAAGGCGTTGTTAAACTGATATTATTCTCTCCCCGCTGCTTTGATTGACATGTGGATAAACAGCAGCAGTGTCCCAGCTGACTGCTGTGGGTTTAGGGACTGAAGGAGGAGGAGTGAGAAACTGGGAGATATTATACAATGATCAAGGAGATGAAATTATACAAATTGTTTTGGGGAGAGGGAGAAAGAGAATAAATTTATATCTGAAAGGCAAATGTGGACCGAGCTGACAAATTTCATATCAGTCACTCAAGAAATGTGTGCTGTGAGTTTTGGGGACTAAATATGCAACTAAATTATGTTAATCTGTAACATCCAGTTGAGGCGGAGCAGCTCAAATTCTGCAAATCAATTCCTGCAAGAAAAAGACAACAATGCATGCGTGGAAGAATGGCTAATGGCCTGCGTGCTAATTTTCAATACTCAAGAAAGCGCAATCAAATTCTACAACTAGATGAAATCATCAAACATAAAATGAATCATCAAACCCAATCATTAAAGGTGCAATATGCAGGAACTGGCCACCTTTCATATTCATACTACAAAACAAATAGGGGGCAGCATATCACCAGAGTAACTGCTAACTGCTGCTAACCGTAGCAGCCATTAGCTAGTTAGCTCAGTTAGCTGTGCAGCCAGCAGTCCTATTAGCTAGCAGCTTAGCTCAGTGTGTTGGTGTTGGCGCCACTAGCATGGGAGCTTTGGACTGCAGGAGTCCCAAAATATGAAATAAATGAAACACCAATTCTGAAAAGGTTATGTGAATAAATCATGTAAAATATACAGTATACACAGAAACGATAATTAAATAAATGAAGAAATTATTAAAACTCACCTCAAACTCATATTGTTATTTTCTCATTCACAGTTTTCTAAGTTCATTTTTATTTCACAACAGCAGGTTCAGCCCTGCTATAAATAAAGGGAGAGATTTAATATCCGTGTCTGTGTACTGTGTTTATTTACAGCAGCACTCGGATAATTAAATCAGAATTACTTTGAAAGTGTTGTTGCTCCAGCTAACAGGTGCTAACTGGCTTCAGTCAGAGGGGTCAGTATGGATTGTGTGGCCTTTTCCGCACATCCAACTTGGAGCAGTGGGGGAGGTTTACCTGAGGAAATGCTGCATGTACGCTGTTGTAGAACAAACTGATTTAATAGGATGATTGATTATGGGCTATTCAATATTTGTACTGATTGTTTTCATTCCATGGATTTTCTACCTCATACAGATGAAATCATACATTTAAGTCTACACTGCACACCCATGATTCTGAGGTGCTCATGCTTTCTTTGCCATAAGAGAAGCACAACTCGAGTATCCATGGTCAACATCCAGTGTTTACATTGTGAGACTAGTATTGATTGTGGCCCAAAATGAAGAAAGAAACATGAAAAGGTTCAACAGAAAAAAAAACAGGCACAAACTTAATCAATGTGTCCTGCAAAAAACATGAGAGCTGAAGTTTTTTGCACAGTATTGTTCTGTGACTGGTGAGATTATGTCATTATCTTCCATCGTCAATTATCATGTGATCCAGTCATTATAGTTAAATAAAGATCAATTGCTGTTTTTTGTTTTGCCCTTTAAGGTTTAAGTCTATTGCAGAGAACAGCAGCTACACTCAGAGACACAAACACTTGTGAATAAGGTGCAAAGGGATTTAATGAGAGTAGTTTCAGGGCACTCTCACACTCCACGGTCCTTGTAGTGATGGCTGCATGTACCTGAGATCCCCAAGATGGTGCGCCTTTGGTTCCGAGTCGTGTCGGGTGCATTCAGGCACAGTTATACTTATTTGAACTTTATCAAGATGTTTTGAGCAATAGGGCAGAGCTCTCGTGAAGTTTTGAGCATGTGAGCAACAACATGAATACATCAGAAACCCATTTGGTGCCCAGAGAGCAAACAGTGGTAGACCAGAGGCCATTGTGACTGACCTCAATGTCAGAGAAAAACTGGACAAGATGCAGACTTAGTAAACACAGTTCGTCAGTGGTAAACATAGACAAGGCAGGAGACACAGCTGCGTTTCCTCTTCACTGAACACATGACAAAAATATTACCAACACCTCGAAGATTCCACTATAACAGACGGACAGACAGACAGACAGACAGACAGACAGACAGACAGACAGACAGACAGACAGACAGACAGACAGACAGACAGACAGACAGACAGACAGACAAATAGAACTGGAACTAATTATCATCAATAAACAGAGAGAAATAGAGACAGAACAGGGACAGCAGCAGCAGCAGCAGCAATCCCTTGAAATGTTCCTGTTTTCGTTGTGTGAAGTAGCGGTGTGGGTCTGTATGGAAGGACGCACACAGACAGCACATCACAAGCCCTGGAGAGGAATCACGCATTCAGCCAGTGAATCTTCCACCGCCAAGAACCTGCTGGGATTTGAGTTTAAAAACCTCTGATCCATCACTCAGAAGTCTCATGGTGGTGGTGGTGGTGGTGGGGGGGGGGGGGGGGGGGGGGGGGCTGATACAACATATACACAGAAATTCAGATTAGCAAAGATTCCATATAAGGATACATGACATCTGTCTAATTCTATTCCATTCATCAAAATGTAAATGTTAATTGGTACCTAAAAAGAGAATTTATGAGGAATTTGTTTTGCATAAAGCTTCATATTGTCACATTGATGTAGAGAGTGGTGCAAAGTAAGTACAAGTAAGGAGGTCTATTGTGCTTAGGTCCAGATTTAAGGTACTTGTACTTGTCTATTTTCATTTCATAAGACTTTATACTTGTACTCTGCTTCATTTCAGATGAAAAAGTATGTACATTTTACTCCATTAGATTCACTTGAAAGCTGTAGTTACTTTTCAGATTAAAATTAAACACACAAACAATATGATAATCTTGTAAAATACAGAGCGTTGATGTAGATTAAACTGCATAATGATATAAAAAGTTCTGAATTTAGCTCTGTCTCAACCAGCTACAACAGTTAGATGCTGCTTATGCATTTAGCAATCAGTATTAATGATCTGATAGTATAAAACAGTATAATAATAATGCAAATGTACTTTCATTTAAATATGCTTTTGTATTGAGAGAGTATTTTTACATTACTACAGTGGTACTTTTAAATACTATGAATATGGCCAATCAACCACCAGGATGTTTTCCTAACTGATACATAGCTAAGACACTGATGGAGGTACGTTTAAAGAAGCACCATACCCCACTAAAACGCATTTCTGTTTGTTTGTTGTGGTGCATAATCACTTACTCACATGCATCACAGCAACCACATGACAAGTTATTCTTAGCAGCACAACATTTGAGCATTTCTGACTCGGATACATATAGAAATACAGTAAGTGTGTGTGCTCCTGGCTGCATGTGGACACACCCCAAAGATTAAAGGGCTCTTCAGATGGACAAATATTCCCTTCATCTTGCCAAGAAAGCTTTAAATATATTTCATCTCAGCTCCTATTCTCTGTGCTAAATATCCATGCCTTTAACTCATATATCCACACAGATCTGACATTTCCATCAGTCAGTGGCCTGACCGTAAAACGACCTGAGCAGTTATTTCATCTGCACGTAGCTCTTATGCGCTTGCTCATTTTCAGTCACAGTGATAGCAGACAATGGGCATATCCTATTATCAACCTCTTAATGGGCGAGTGAATGCAACCTTTAAATGATTGATACAATGATATGCTATCTGTCGTGACCTCTGGAGCCGAAGCTGGCCCTCGGGGTGGAGGCTATTTCTGCACAGAGATGTGATGTCAGAGGAGTGATGCTGTGGGATTATACAACACGTTTTACAAACAACACCACATCTCTCCTCTATCTTTCCATCTCTGTCTCATGATCCGTGATTCAGTTTTTCTTCCCTGCCTTCTTCTCTTCAGTACGCGCACGCACGGGAACTTAAACAAGCCAGCACACACAGCAGCAGCCAGGCAGATGAATGTGTCTTTAAAACGTCAGGAGGCTCTGCAGCTCCTTGGCTGTGGAGAGCAGCTGATGACACATTCAAGTAAAAAGCACCTCCAATGTCGTCGTCGCCTCAATTTGATGACACAGTGTGAGTTCGGCAACCAGGGGTGAAGTGAAGAGATTAAGTGGGCAATCTTTTTTTTTAACCACACAGCATGAAATAAATAAGGAGTGTATTACATGCAATTGGATGTGCAATGAAAATGGGGGTTGGGGGTGAGGTAAGGGGGTTAAAGCAAGCTGAAATGAAAGAGTGCTTATGTGTATGGGGTGTGAGACAGCATTGGGCAAAATAGTTACGTTAGAGCGTATAAAGATGACTCATCCCACTGTTTTTGACTGTTCATATGGTTGGTTTGCAAGCACATGCCAACAAATACTGGAGCATTAAAGGCATGAAACCAGAGTGCTGGAATGTGACTATCAAATTAAATGCAGAAATATATGTTGCTTTACTTTGTTCTACATGATGTGTAGAAGGCAACATACACACGACTTGCTTTATCTCTTTTGTGGTGCAGGGAATCAGGAGTCAAACTCCACCAGTTTAATATTACTTTGAAAACATTAAATGACCAGCATGGAGGCGGAAGCTTTATTCTACTGCTAAAAATACAAGCTGTTCTTTTCTTTGAGATAAGTATTGAGTATCATAAGGTGAATGAGTGTTTTTCCTAGAAAGGGAATTGAATATGATGTGTGTCTGAGTCAGTGCCTTTATTTTGGTGGGATGTGTTTTGTTCTTTATCTACAACAACTGTAAAAGTAAATATATAATGACTATGATGATAACCACAGATCTTCACTGGATTACAGCTGGTGAAGGGGGGCTTTGAACGTTCCTTAGGCTTTTGATCACACCGTAAACTTTGTCACCACCCATCCCTGACCTTTTATTGGCAGGTGCGTGGTGGCCCCTTTATCTTGTCGACCTGCGGAATGCCGGAGCTTTGGCCCCCAGCCGCCAGAAGGGTGTTTATCACTATCTCTGTCAGAGGAGAGCGAGAGAGAGAGAGAGAGAGACAGAGAGAGAGAGAGGAGGAGGAGGAGGGGGCTGCTGAACTGCGACAGCATCTCCGCGGTGGTTTTAGCCTGTGAGTCATCGCTAGAGGGTTTAACTCTTCATGCGCCATGACGCCATGAAGAGGTTGACGGTAAAACTGCATATTATTTTTCAACAAGATGACAAAAAGTGCCTTTTGTTTCACAGTCAGTACGACGGGGTTTTTTTGTTTGTTTTGTTTGCTTGTTTGATTGTTTGTTTTGTATATGTGAAAGTAGTTTTTTATATGATATATAACATAAAATTGGCGTCGATGTTTACATAAATTGGAAAGTTTTGGATATTGAATCTCTGAATTAAAATCCTTTTTTTCCCTCAGCAAATTATGCACATGCAAAGTGACCAGTTTAAATGTCCCGACTGATGAATATTCACAGAAACACATCGCTCTTTGTGAGACAGCAGTGCTGAAGTGAAATACAGCCAGACTTTTGAGATGTTTGCAGTCATTAGGTTTCACCAAGCGCTGCTGTGCAGCAGACAGCATAGAGAACTATTTTTAATAGAGCGAGGCTTTTCAGTATGCCATATGATGAACCTGAATCATTTATATGGATTTTTTTCGGACCGGCTCTTGCGTGCGTTGTGTGATGACGCGGCGGTCAGGTGTTACCTCATATAACCAGGGGAGCTGTCCAAGTGCTGAAAACAGAGGAGAACTGCATCGCTTTCGGAGGAGATGCCATACACCTTCACTGCTGTCTGAGCTTTATTGCCAAAGGTAATACACATTTATTTATATATATGTTTTAATTATTTTTAAATTAAATAAATATCACAGTGTCATAGGATAAGCCTTTTTTTTAAGGTTCGCTTTTCGCAGATTTATGCTAGAATGGTGGTGAGCAATGTGATGAAACGCATCCTCAGCAATCGGTGATTACACAATGAGTTGTTGCTATAGTGAAATAATTAGGAAGGAAATGCTTTTAAATGAAGGTTTGTGTTGTTCAGAGGAAATGGGATGCTGAGGTTGCCCATAACAACGCGGGGAGTGACTCATCCAGTGATGTGAATGTATCCCCTCACGCACAGCATCAATTTGCGGAGCATAACTCCCTGATAGGCACACAAATCCGAGATCTAAACAGAGTCGCTCACGCTTATGCTCGTTGCATTCGAGTAAGTTTCTTAGACAAAATAATTGGAAGAATCATAGCCATCCTCCATTCGGTTATTCTGTTTTGCAGCTGCTTCACTGACATTTTATGCTCTCTTGATTTGCAGGTAATAAATAGCCTATAATGCTGCATTTCCACCACAAGTTGCCCGCGGGGGGAGCCGTGGTCCTGCTCGCCTTCCTCCTCCATGGATGCGCCGTGCAGGCTGTGTCTCTCCCCCGCCACTACAGGCTCCGAGGCGGGGAGAGCGAGGGGCAGCCGGCTGCCTACCCTCCCAGCTCAGACATGATCAAAGCCCTGGAGTACATTGAGAACCTGAAGCAGCGGAACGGGGGTCGACCCGAACCCGTGGATTATGACGAAGTGGACAAGTTCAGGGTCCTGCTTCAGCTCGCCTCGCAGCAGGACGAAGGTCCCGGAGACCGTCAGCCCGCCCCTGGCGCGCAGAGGCAGGACATTACCGCTGAGCAGCTGATGAAAGCCCTGCTCAAGTCTCTTCAGGATCAAGCCGGGAAAGAAGCCAAGCTCAGCCCCGCATCGCCGCCCAGGAACGACCGCCGCACGCACAGGCACCGCACCAAAGACACGGAGGTCTCCGAGAGCGCACCGGCAGACTACGGTAATTTCCCCAGACCCCACAAGAAATACCCACTGATGTTTGAAGATGAGGAGAATACAGACGCTTCCAAGCGGGCCACAGAAGACCTAGATGAGCAGTACACACCCCAGAGCCTTGCCAATTTACGCTCCATCTTCGAAGAGCTTGGGAGGATGCCCACAGTCGGCGGCCAGAAGAGAGACGTGTTCGGCGACGAAGACGACGACGACGACGACGAGGAAGAGGGCGGATTGAGCCTGAGAAACCAGGCCTACGAAGATGTTGCTGGAGGAGAGGAGTGGGTCCCCGTGGAAGAGAGGGAGGAGACGGAGGAGATGGTCAACAGGAGCCACGAAGAAATGGACAGGGCGCTCGGAGAGCAGGAGGAAGCAGAGAGAGAGGAGATGCAACGCCGGGCGAGCCAGAACCAAGACGGTGCCGATGATGACACTAAGCTGGTCGATTACTACCTGTTGAAGGTCCTGGAGATGAGCGACCAGACGCAGAAGAGAGATACGACCGGAGAGCAAAGAAAGAGACTGATCCGCCCCTCCATCCTGGACCCCCGTACAGTGAAGGAGTTGCTGGAGCTCTCCCTGAAGCTCCACGTCCCTCCACAAGACCTCATCGATATGCTGCTCACGGAGGAGCTGAGGAAGCTCCACCGCGATCCCCATGCTTCAGCTCGCTACACGACCGGCCAAACCCCCAAGATCAGGTACTTCAGCCGCAGACTGCCGCTCAAGAACAAGCCCGCCCCCGAGGACATGGACCGGGAGGACTTTTTAGACATCATCGGCGTGGAGACGATCAGTAACGAGTACCCTGTGGTGCAGAGACCCCTGAAGACCTCTCCCTCCTCGGACAGAATCCCAGTGGCGTCCAATCCCGCTGCAAATCCAGGTCAGGTTAAAATCCCTCCTCCCTCCGGGCGCAGGGAGAACCTCTTCTTATCCGAGCTCAACAAGATGCCCCTGAAACGCCAGGCCGACGGTGCTGACGATGAAGATGATGACGGGGACGTGGAAGACGAGGTGACGACCTATCTGGCGGCTAAAATCCTCACAGAGTACCCCAACACCATCACCAAGCGGGACACCCAGGCGCAGCTGAAGGGCCAATACCCCTATGAGCTGTACGAGCGGGCCCTGAAGGATTACTTGGGGCAAGCGGACACTGAGAAGAAGCCGGTGGCCAAGAGGGAAACCGAGGTGGCCACAGAGGAGAAAGTCTATCCCACGGAGATGCAGGGGAAGGAGGAGATAACGGCCAAGACCTCGGCTCCACAGACCGTAAATGTGGAAGAGGAGAAGGAGCACCGTGAAAAAACAGTGGCTGGGATGTAGCCTGACGCATTGCAAGACGCACGAAATTATGAATATAGTATTTATACTGTCTCAAAAATAAAGTTTGGTGGACGTGATCTAGTTTATACATTTCTATTATATGAACTATAGCTGGTATTGCTAATATCACCCTAACGAAAATGAACTATAGAAGTCTTACAGGTCCGATACATTTTGAAAAGAAATACCAGTCCCTACTTGCTGCAAGAACATTATAGAAATCTTATAGTGTCATTATAGGAGATTAAAGGTGCAACAAAGGTGCAAAGGGGGGGAAAAAATGGCATCCTCAAACCACTTTGATCGGATGTGAACCTTTTGTCACTCAAATTGTCAGTAAACACACTGATTATAATGTCAAATCAAAATGAAATCCAAGTTATTCAAGTTTTGTGATGTCGTTAAAGGTTTGTTTCTATTAATGGTGTTTGTAAACAGCAGAAAACAGGCCTATATTTTCAATTATAATCAACTGAGTAATGGCAAAAAGCTTCAATTTTCATCTATGTCAAACTATTCAATTACACATGTGAATATATCTGTAAATGATGAAGTATAATGCTGACTGGGCCTTTAAAACACAAGGATACAGTAGATTAACAGGAGTGCTACGGGAACATTACCTGGATTTCTCATCGGGGTAGTGTGCTGGGCTGAGAACGAGTGTTGTTGTGACTCTTGATATATTCAGGGTACAGTAAGTGGATTTAATGTTATTATTATGGATAATTATTTCCAAGTCTAAATATCAGACCGTCGCCTGCCTTCCAACCGTTTCATACTGCGAAGCTCTATATTGTTGGCCTACCAGTGGTTGTGCTATGTATGCTCATTTTTAAACCATTTTGTACATGTTCAATAATGTGTGATGAATCACAGATGAATAAAGCATCAGCGGTATTATTTTTCTTCTTGCCGAGTTGTGTTGCCTTATTAAAAAAAATGATATATATATATATATATATATATATACAGTATATGACGCCACACACTATAGTCAGCCAGGGTTCACAGTCAGAGGATGCAGTGTAAATAGTTCTGGGGGGAAAAAACCTTCTAAAATAATGATAATAATTTGGAATAATGTTTCCCTGAAATCAAATAAATCGTCAAATGTAAAAGTTATCATAAGAATCATTACTCAAAGGAAGCTGTTTAGCAAAATACACATTTTAATCAGAAGCTCAAACATTGTAAATCGCACATTATAAAAAGCACTCGTGTTCACACCCACGCTAGAGACTGCTCCTTCTACAGACTAACGGTTCCACACACGTGTAATACATACATACATTTAAAAAAAAAAAAAAAAAAAGGCTCATTCAACATTATTGGGTTCCTTTTGGAATTGCAAAACATCTCGAGACCATTGATACTAAAGGCTGAAGTTTGTTTGCTTGAATTATTGTCTGGAGTTGCAGATAAGCACAATTTTTCCAGAATCAATTTGTGGTATTTTCCAAATCAAACTATTCACTTCCAATATATTAATACACGATTTAAATAGAAATGCAACAAATGTATAAATCTAAAATCACTTCATGGTTACGATTTCATCACCCTCGATTATTACTTCACCCTCCCCTTCTCCTCCGGTTGAACACACGACTATGAACAGATATTTCAGGCAGACGACGAGCAGGCAGTCAACACGTCCGTTTCCTCTTTTGAAAATGTTCAACAGAATCAAAGTAGGTCCCATTTTCATCATCAGAAACATCTTATCTCATAAACAGTACATTTGATGTCTGTGTTCCTTCCCGCTCTTACTTTAAGTCCCTTTTCCCTCTCGGGTTAAAATGCAGGTTTGCTCATATACTCCTCCATGGTCTGCAAAAAGGCAAAAAAAGAGCAGAAATCAGGTGGTAAGCCTCGTAAAAATGCATTATATACAATTCATATTGACAGGCACACATCCACACATCACCTGCTATTGAATGCTGAGCACACCAACACAAGGTAGAAAACTAACACAAGCAGAACATCTAACCTTTCTGTCCATATTCAAGGTCATCCAAACAGCTCCACCTCATACCAATCACTGTTGTCATCCTGAAGCGATAATGGTCAAAATGAATGGGAGGCTACACTGCACACAATCCAGCTCTAGATTTGAAGTGTTAGTCAGCCCTACTCACAAGCACAGAACAACACACCCAGTTAACTACTGTACCACACAGAGCCATGGACCTACGGGGAGAGCGGGAAGCATCAGC
Organism: Chaetodon trifascialis; assembly: GCF_039877785.1. Lineage (NCBI taxonomy): Eukaryota > Metazoa > Chordata > Actinopteri > Chaetodontiformes > Chaetodontidae > Chaetodon > Chaetodon trifascialis. Next base: position 14,287,454 of record NC_092066.1, read on the forward strand.
CAAACACTAAACCTACGCCATGTTCCAGGAAAATCTGTCTCTCACTCGCAATAACACTGGCAGAGAGAGAGAGAGATACACACACACACACACACACACACACATACACGACACAGAGGGGTAAGAAAAACAGCAGCACAAACACAAATCTATTTAAAAGAAGCTAACATCTACAAGCCTGTCAGTTACAGGAAAGACGAAAGACACACCGGGGACTCAGCAGCACCACTGTTAATTGATCTCATTATGACACGGACTCCTTCACACTGACACAAACTCCAAGGAGTTCATTCATGATAAGCGTTGTTTAGCAAACTGCAAAGAATCAATTTCAGGACTGTCCTCTAGTAGCCCGCAGCCGAGATTGAAGAATAAAAAGACATAATCATCTCGAAACTACAATGACAATTTACAATGAAAACCGTTTGGTTAATTACGTCGATCCATGCAACACGTGTTACATGCTCACACTACAGATGCAAGCCGCGCCTCGTTTCGCGTCGTGTACGACAGCGTGTGCCGGTCTCACCTCCTGCAACATGTCCGAGGCTTCGATGGAGCGATTCACCATCTGTTTGGAGGTTTCTTGTATTTCGCCTCCCATTAGAAACTCATCCAGGATAAAATAGGCCTTCTCAAAGTTAAAGATTATGTCCAGCTCACACACCTGAGAAGAGGTACGATGGCGATGATTAGAATAGAAACAGTCAATATGCTCTTAATCTAACATACCGTCACATTTCAGCAGTTACCCTTCAGGCTAATAAATGAGGATGAAAAATGATGAAATACATTGCCAAAGTATTTGTCCAGCAGCTCCACATAGCGATGAATAACCTCCAGGGCTAGCAGCTCATTCTCCTGGTTCTCTATGGCCAAGCAGAAATACAAGCTTGCATACCTGTGGACAAGGTGACAGAGCGATTATCAGCTGATGCAACTACACAGAGGAGTTCTACATTATGTACAGCAGGCGTAAGAGAGACACTGGGGGTCCTGCTGCTTAAGAAGCAGCGAAGTCATTTAAAGTAGCCAAACATGCAGGGGCCCACCTCTTGTAAATAATCTTCAGGTCTTTCCAATGCAGGAAGTTACAGGAGCGCGGTTGCCGTGCCAACACCATGGTGGTCATGTCCTTGATGACCTTCTTCTTCTCCCGTTCTGCCATAGGCGTGAACCACTTCTGCAGACGCAGCTTCCCCTGGCGACTGAAGAGCAGCAGGAAGCGCATCTGACAACACACAGACACAGCGGCGGGTCAGAATCACACACGCGTCCTCCCAAAGTCACTGCAGAGGACATTATTAACTACCCTCTGACACAAAGCACGGGTCAAACCAGGCCTGCTGTTGTCATGGTTCATTAAAGAGTAACTCCACTGACCTAACACATCACCAAAAGGGGGGGGGGGGAGCACTGACAGGGAGAAATGTGAAGGTCAACGGACGACTGAGGAAGAGGCACTTTGGCGTTTCCTTTCTGATTTTAAAGAGAACTGAGGAGCTGGGCTTTGCATGTTTCCTAGCATTGTAAATAGCTTGGCTGTTTATCAACATGGAAATTAATCCCCCCCCCCCCCCCACACACACACACACCTCTATCAGAACCACACTGACAAACTATTTCCTTGAAGTCTTCCTCTTATTGTTGATGTAAGACAGCCTACAAGGGTGAATGGATTGTCTCTCTCGATTAATGGCCTAAAGATGTCTCATCTCTGGGTGAAATTTGGGATTTTGGGCCATATAAAGAAAATGACTTTATGTGCAAAGTGGAAACTCACAGATCATTTCCAAACTCACTGGAACAAAGCACGGTTCAAACCCACTCACATGTCCAAAAAAAAGAGCCAAGTCAATTACAGAAAGCGGGGACAGCATTAGGGCTGCAACAATCACTCTGTCCATCATTTTGTTTACTCCAGAAAAAGACAGAAAATGGTCCAAAATACTGATCACCTCTTCCAAACCCCAAACTTGGAACCCCAAATGTTTTGCATTGTCCACAACCCAAAAATATTCAGTTTGCTGTCATCGAGGAGTAAAGAAACCAGAAAATAATCACATTTTGGAAGCTGAAATCAGACATCTGGACTAAAAAAAAAAAGACTCGAAACATTAATCGATTATGAAATTAGTTGACGATTGATTTAAAAGCTGAGAAGTAACCACTGAGTAACTGTTCCAGCTCTAAACAGCATCATGCACAAGCTATTTCTCATTTGTTGTAATGCTGCAGTCAAGGTAAACGGCTTCTTGGGATTTCATATTTCACCCAAGAGAAGATACAAATTCTAGGAACTGTTGAAGAAACCAAATATATTAAATATAGGACATTGTTCTACAGTGTGGAGTTGTTATTTTGTTTTGGTTTTTTCTCTAAAATTTTGCAGCCATTTAAGGAAAGAGTTGAACTGGTTTCCACAAAATGAGGACACACCTGTTTTGCCACAGAACCGTCGTCAGTATTAACGAACAGCATTATAGCAGCAGGCCTGTAACCAGTGCTTATACTGGTATTTCAGGTGTATATCTCCTGTCAGCCTAAAGGCAAATTATTATGGAAAGCAGGGCAGGTGTCGACGCAAAGTAACGAAACCTGTTCTGCTGAGGGGACGGATTGAGGAAACGCACACATCACTTCCGTCCGTCCGTCGCTTAAAGTGTTCAAACAGCGATGAAAAGTCACATTAGAAACTAAATACACCTGCTGCCGCGCGGCCTGACGGCGAGAAACTAGCCTCGGTATAACAGGAAATGGTGTAGAGGTGCAGTTTCTAGCTTCAGCTACCTGTCAGCGACAACAGGTGCGACAGGTGAACAGCGGTATCAAGCTGACGCTGCCTTTGGAGTCATGCGTAGAAAACAAACACTCACCATTTTGACCGTGCGCCAAGAGCGATGAACGCATCAACAGATTAAAAAAATAGCAATAAACAAACAGAACTTTAACCCTCACAGTGGGTCAACAGGTCCAGCTGAACTCACATCTATCCGTCGTCCACTGCAGCCAGTTGAAAGTTGGCTAACTCCGCCCTCGCGGCCGCTGGAGGAGCGGTGCCTGCTGGACGCGTCACCAAACCTCACAACCATCTGGATTGGTTGTTGCGTGTTTGTGCGACAGGGATGCGCCCGATCAACAGCCCATCACAGCCCTGTGAAGTCAGACCACGTGATCCGCGAGGAGCGTTTTTATGAATGAGCTGATAAAAGTTTAACTCGCATCAGTCTCCTGTCAGAGCCAGCGTTCAAGTGTTATTCCCATGCTGCGTCGGCAGAGAGCAGCAAGTGCGACCCCCGCCTCCGCCTGCTCCGCGTGACACTGGTCCGGTACAGTGGGACGCAGGGACGGCCAAGCTGGCGCACTTTGTCGGGGAGATTGTTATTCACTTGGTGACATGTCTCTGTACCGAAATGCTGTGTGGTTTTTGAATGGAATCCACCAATATACAAGGTCAGTCATCATCCTTACTTGTCTGGAGATGTAGAGAAACTGCTCTGAGGGGATGATCCAGTCGAAATATGTTTATCTGTTTAAATATGTGCCTGTAAAATGTATTTCATGTTATTTAGTTTAGACTAAAGACTGGTAAACAGAGGAATATCAGAGGTCTGATCGCTGTATGGCACGCATCACCGTACAAACTGGCCTTTATGTACAATTACAATAGCTCCATTGACAGCTGATGTGTCTTGAGGATGACATTCTCATCACCTGACTCAACCAAAGCGAAAGTGTGGAGAAGGATTGCACAATGTCCATCTTGTGATTATATTTTTCAAAAATCATCTCGTAACTTGTGGGCGCTTTTTGGTTTCTGTGTTTTCTGTGTGCCTTTAGGAAGGGATATGAGGTGGCATCAAAACACTTCGAGCCCCAAGACCTGAACGTGTCCGTCGTTGGGAGGTCTTTTATGATCACTGGGGCCAACAGTGGAATAGGCAGAGCGACAGCCATGGCTATAGCCAAGAAAGGTAAATGCTGGAGAGGTATGATCTCTGTCCTGCCTCTCTTATATGAATAGAAATACAAGTCTGATGTTTTTGTTTCCAGGTGGGACAGTCCACATGGTGTGCAGGAACAAAGATAAAGCAGAGGAGGCCAGGGTGGAGATCGTCAATGAGTCTGGGAACACGGTGAGTGTTGCTCGCCATGGGAGAAATGAAGTCACACGCGTCATGATTTAAGAGAGGGAGACTGATTATTACCTGGTTGTTCTAGGAGGTACACGTCCATGTTGTGGACATGTCAGAGACGAGCAAAGTCTGGGAGTTTGCGGAGGCCTTCAAGAAGCAGTATCCATCCTTGAATGTGTTGGTAGGTATCGCCTGTCCGTTTCAATCTCCATCACAACTCGGCCGTTTGATCTGACTTCATCATTCTCTCATGACAGATAAACAATGCAGGGTGTATGATGCACAAGCGAGAGCTGAATGCCGAGGGACTGGAGAAGAACTTTGCCACCAACGCGATGGGTGAGGCCTCATTCTGACGGTCGAGCTGTGCCACGCCGCTGCACAGATGACACATTTAAGTTTGTTGGTTTGCGTGTTGGAGGATTCCCATTGCAGTAAAATCAAACACATGAACAGCACATTTGTGACTTCTCCTCAGGGGTGTACATCCTCACCCAGAGCCTCATACCTCTTCTGCAGAAGAGCCGGGATCCAAGGGTGGTATGAGCACACGCACGCACGCACACACACACACACACGCACGCACACACACACACACACACACACACACACACACACACACACACACACACACACACACACACTCAAAAACACACAAACACAGTGCTCATCTGTATCATGTGGACAGCATAAAGCCACTTGTGTCCACGCTGTAGTGACTGTTGTCTCAGCACACTGTGCCTCTTTTCTTCCTGACTGTTAGATCACTGTGTCATCAGGAGGCATGCTGGTCCAGAGACTCAGAGTCGATGACTTGCAGTCAGAGAAGAGCTACTTTGATGGTGTCATGGTCTACGCCCAGAACAAGGTAGTAATCCAACAATGGTGGAATGAAACGAAGTACATTTACTCACTCATTTTATGCTACTTTATACTTCTACTCCACTGCATTTGGATGCAAATATTGTGCTTTTCACTCTCTCCACTACATTTATTTGACAGATTTAGGTTTGTATTATTAATGCAAAATATAAATCAACTAATGCATTCTGATATATTATCATAGGTTAAGCTTCCCAGCAGTACATAATGTCATTAAAAGTAACCCCACCATTACAAGCTGCAGCATTAAAGTCATTCACACATTGATTCATTATAATCCAGTTATGTGACTCTGAAATGGGCCATTCAGCATGACGATGCTAATACTTTTGTACTTTTACTTAAGTAAGATTTTGAATACAGGACTTGTACTTGTAACAGAGTTTTTTTTTTAATACTACAGTGGTGCTATCTGTCTCACTTGGTTTGGATTTCACTGTGATGTGGCTGAAAACAAAATCGTACCCCAAAATGCATTTACAATAGTACCAAAGGCTGTCGAGGTAACAACGTGTTGTTCCTCCTCAGAGGCAGCAGGTGGTGCTGACACAACAGTGGGCCAAAGCCAACCCAGTCATTCACTTTTCAGTGATGCATCCAGGCTGGGTAGATACACCAGGTAGGATCCATTTGGCAACTCGCTCGAAGGGCCTGACGACTATGAAATGTGCTGTTTGTTTGTGTCTTTTGCCTTTCAATGAACAGAATGTATCACACATACTGCGCCTGCACAGCAGTCCTGTCCATCAAATATAGCGACGATTCTCCTGATGGCAGTGCTACAGCAAATGTTTAAAGACTGAAACTTTTGAAAATCATTAACAAGCAACCAAACAGAGATTCATCTGACTTTAACTGCAGTAGGGACTGAGCGGGTGTTTACAGGTGATCTGCAGGCTACAGTTTCCCAAAGAAAACATGAGCAATTATAAAGTATCTCCCTCTGACTTTTTTCTTTTAAAAAACTTTCTATCCATGCTTAAATATGCTTAAATATTCTGTGTGGTTGGTTTGAAAATTCATCCAATTTTGAGCCTGTGATGCACGATAAGTGTGACCATAAACCCTAAGAAGGAAGATTTTTATTTCTTCTATATTTGTATTTGTGTGAAAAATGTCCTTGAGGACTCGGACATCATTCCTGATTAGTCTTAATCTGTCTATGGTGGACACCTCCACTTCTTTTTCAGTTGTACAATAACAATAGGTCACTCTGTTAATTAACCCCATATGTATACACACACACACACACACACACACACACACACACACACACACACACACACACACACACACACTAACCCTGTTTCCAGCTGTTTCTACATCAATGCCTCAGTTCCACCATATGATGGGGGAGAGGCTGCGCAGTGTCGAGCAAGGCGCCGACACTGTGGTGTGGCTGGCCTTGTCCAGAGCTGCTGCCAGGACACGCAGCGGACAGTTCTTTCAAGGTGAGCAGCACCAAGCCCGACAGGTTCTTCCATTCCGCCTCCAGAGATGTTGCTTTCATTTTCTTCCACTTTCTCAGGTAAAATCCAGCCATCACCTTCATCTGGCCACTCTTGTTCTGTTGCAGATCGTCGGCCGGTTCCTGCCCACCTGCCTCTGGCCTGGACTCACAGTTCTGCTGAAGAGATTCGGAGTTTCATGACTCAGCTGGAGACTCTGGCCAGAGTCATTCAGTCACAACCTGATGCAGCGTCTAACACGCCCATGGACGCTTCCAGACCTCAGTTTGTCTGAACCCTGTTAACCAACTGGCCTATTCGTTTAGTCTTGTTGAATATACCACCTCATTCTGTCCATTCATTCTAAAAGATCATGTATATTCAGGACAGCGCATCACTCACTGTCACCTGATTTATCTGTCAACATACGTGTTAATCATACCTATTACAGTTTTGTATCTTCTCTTTCTTGTCTCTTTGGATTTATTATTATTTTTGGTTTTTAGTGCAGTTTAGGTTCAGTTAGTTCCCAGAGTGAGGTTGCTCATCTAAGTTTTTTGTTTGTTTGTTTTCAGTATTAACTTTGTTTGTATTATCATTATTTGTCGGGCTTATTTTAACACGAACACAGTCATGTAGACGTCCCAGTCTCAATAAACATGTCCACCAATGCCTCCTCATGCTTGCTGTGTTGATAAATTTGACCAAATTGACAAAGACTAAAACAAAAGACATGTCCTGTATTGTTTTTCATATCTAGTTTTAGTTTAGTTTTAAAAGCTTTGGTGCTAGCTGGACTGTCTGCATTGAATGCCATAAACTATTGATTCAAAGACAATAGTAACAGCAGTTACCGAAGGAATGTAAAAGTATGTTATCCAGATGATAAGACAGGGTTTTATCAGGTTATCTCCTGAATGTGACAGATTTTTGACTTGCGGCTCACACATTGTTATCAGTGTTTACACAGTAGTCTGCAGTGGTTTTTATAATGGAAATATTTAAGTTAATGGAGGTAATGTGAGAAATCACCATCATCTGCTCCCATTCAAATTACTCAATACTCAGAAAAAAACCAATTCAGCCTCAAAATACTGCAGACATTCTTTGTGTAATAAAGAAGAAATCCTGAAGAAAAGAGTGAGTTGGTCCTGCTGGCACAGAGGCGTGACAAACACTTGTATCTTGTCATACAAAAATTCCTTATTCGGACATTCAGCTTCCTATAGAACATCTGTGCTGAACCCTACCAAACTCACTCTACCGTCTTATGCTTTCAGTCCCACCGGTTTATCATAGACTGCATTAGTTTTTATGCACCAAACATGTGGAATTGTCTAGAATGTGTTCTCGTGATCGACGATCAAGTCGATGATCTCAACCCACTTCGCCTCAGTCTGCAACTGTTGTTCCATTTTATTTTATTTTTTTACCTCTTGCAAATTTCTCTGTATCTCAACATCAGTGCAAATGAGGAGATCTTCAATGATTGTTGAGGCTTAAGCAAAGGTTTTGAATCGAACACTCGACTGAAGGCAACGTAAGAGTCAAATGCTGAAGATGAGAAAAGCATTTCTGTGAAAAACTACAGAGCATCAATACTCATTAGTTTTATTTTTGTTTTGTAACAATCCACATTTGATGTTTTTAATAATTGCATTACTTTTATACAGTATTGAAACAAAAAAATAATGTGGTGCATTCACATTTTTCCCAAGGGATTCTTTGCAAATTTGATCTCTACAAGGGTAAAACAGTGAAAAGCTTGAAGCTGGATCCATCCATGTTAAAACTCAGAAGGAACAGGAAGACTGGGCCTGATTTAAAAAACATCTACACATTTTGGTGGATTTTATTTCTGCGCCAACATTTTATTCCCCACTGTGTGTTTACTGTGTTTGTGTAAGGGAGGATGAATCAGGTTCCCAGCATTTGTCTTTTAAAGAAACTTCCAGTCCATGCTTAACAACAGTCCAAAGAAAACAAACAAATCTCATCCTCCCTGTCCAGTCTCTTACTCCTCTCATCCAAAGTTCATCGTCTATGCGACGTAGGTGTACACTTTACGATCTTCTGGCGTCCTCGCCAAGTATTCTCTTTCTATTAGTCCTTCTATACGCTTTTTGATAACCACAGGGCTGGGAAGAAAACGTGCCCGGAGCTGCTGAGTCACCTGAGGACACAAAGTCAGAAAATGTAACCTTTTCAACATTAAACATCACTCGTAAAATATTTGGAAGTTTAAGAATCAAGAAGCGGAAGACATGGATTGAAACTGCGATCATGGTGTGGATGCCTTACCTCCGCCACCAGGACGTTATGCTGCATCTTCTTCCTTGACTTCATGATTCGGACAATGGCTGCCTCGATCTCATGCTTCCTGTCGTCATCCACTTTCTGCCGTGTCTCCTTCCTTTCGGGGTCTGATTCTCCTTGCTTAGCAGCAACTAGGAAAGTAGAACGCAGGGATGAGGCAAGATGAGGCATGAGGAGAGGAGAGGAGAGGAGAGGAGAGGAGAGGAGAGGAGAGGAGAGGAGAGGTCCATGAAAATTAAACCTAACTACAAACACATTGTGTTACAGACAACGGTGGACAGAAGCCGCCCCAGAAGTGAAGTGAGATTCAAACTGTCTGTGGTGACAGTATGAGTTGTACACAAACTTTGCCCACCTGTCTGTATTTTGACTCTGTGCAGTTTGGAAGTAAACTGATCATTGACTGTAAACACGTGGCCGCTCTCAATCTCCTTAGACTTTGGCTCCTTGGTGAGAACTCTCTGTGTCGGTTTCCCACAGGCCAAAGACTGCAGTGCTCGCACTAGCTCCCTCTCAGGAATATCAGTCTCCTGCTGGATCTCCTACAGATGAGGACAGAGGGGACGGTGAGGTTGTAAAAAGGGGAGGCATACAGGATGAATGCAAGTCATACGGTGAGCCAACATAACCTCTGCAAGTTTCAGTGTTCCCACCTCAAAAGTGCACTTTTCTCTGTTATTGAAGAGCATGAGGATCGTCATCTGGAAGGTGGAGACCTGCAGTATGTGCTTCCGGGTGTTTGAGCCTGTCACCTGAGCACCTCCCACACCCACCTCTGAACCATCCTCCTGCAGATGATGTAGAAGCAAAGGAGAATTTATAAATGATGATACTGTCTTGACGAACACAAGTTGCTTTCCAGTTTCAATCCGATGACAAAGAAGGGAACCTTCATTTTTTTAAATGCCATTTTGCATCTACCTTCTTAATAGCTCCGTAGAAAGTTGCATTCAGGTCTGCCCCGCCCATGTGGTGTTGCAGTGTGAGCTGTCTACCACTGTGCTTGGCGAGGTAAAACCTGTCAAATAAAAGCCAGGAACACGTTCTTTAGAAGCACAAGGAACAACAACAAGCCTCCCTTGGGATAGTAAAACATCTCAATGAATTTAAGAGCATTACCTTCTAAAGACTTCAAAGGCGTGTCTGGGAGCTGGGGGGATGGTGCATTTAGGTGTTGCTGACTGTGTAGGCCAATAACCAGTAGTGAGGACTCTTACTGTGAGGTCCACACCACTTAGAGATGCCTTAAAGAGATGCAAGTTTTTCAGACTTTAACATTTTGATGAATGAATCATGAACTGTATTTTAAAATTGGCTTCATGTGAAATGTGTGCCTCCTTCACAATAATCAGTGTTTTGTTTTTCTGAGTGCCGTACCGATGTGGTTTGTATGTGCTGCCTGAACTCATCCATTGTAGTGTTGGAGATGCTCATGTCTCTGAACATCCCTTCCAGTTTCGAGGTAAACTGACAGCCACATTCTGTCTGCAGGGGAGAAAGAGCGAGAGCAGTTGAAACTGCTGACAGAGATTTAGACAGGGGGCGGCAGAGCGATGTGAGAGGAGAAGAAGAAATACATCGGTATTCAAAACCTTGCTCTTTTACCTTGAGCTTCGAGATCATGTTCTTCTCTGAGTCATCGGAGACACTCTTGTTGCTGAGCAGCCTGCGGCCCAGATGCTGCTTGTAGTACCTTTCAAACACATCCTTCTCCTGCATAAACCTGAACAACACCATGGCCTTGTCAAGGATCGACTCCACCTCCTGTTCTGTCAGCTGGTCAAACAGGACATGGAGAAAATGAATGAAGCAATGCACATAATGTTTTCTTGCAGAGCATACAAATGTAGTCAAATCTGCCACACGCTGACAGAACATTTGAACTCACCCCTTTGACACCCTTCTTAAGCTTATCATCAATAAAGAGTGATAGGTACTCTGGTGAGCGGGAGTTGAGGTTAAGGAAATACTCAAAGTCTCCTGCTATGGTTTGTTTGAAGAGTCTGTCATTGTTGAAGGACTCAAGGAGGAAACGATCAAATCGTGTCTTAAGGTCTAGCAGACCCTGTTGAGGAAGAAATTACAGAGGTGATAAAAATGATAGCGATACATTCCTCTATCACTTTCAATTAAAGCAAGGCTCTCCTTGTGTCTTGAGACATAAAGCATACCTGGATATAGTCGACAGGGTTCTTGCCCTCTCCCTCTTCTGACACCAGAGCTTTGCCTTGTTCCCTCAAGTAAGAGCTCATACACTCGCACATTGTTTTCAGACCATTTGGCACACGACTGAACAGTTTGTACATGCACGCCAGGTCTGAGAGTGAGACATGGTGGGAAAAAGAGTGAGAAACAGAAACTGTTGAGACAAGGCTGAAAAAAAATAACACAATCATTGCTTGCAATTCGTTTCATTTCATTTCAAAATCGTGACCAGAAATAATGTAAAACAGAGGCATCAGCTGGGTAAAGCTCTTACCTTCTGTCTTGCCATTCTTGAGCATGTGGACGAGGCCAGAGTTCTCCATCTCCACAATGGTCTTCATGTGTTTAGATATTAACTCCCTTTCCACCACCTTGACAATGGGCTCCTCCGTAGACTTGTCCAGGCAGTGCATAACTCGCTCGATCTCTTCATTGATTCTGGCTTCTACCTTCTTAATATAGACACTGGCACTGTTTTCTGCTAGGAACTTCTGGCTCTCCATCTGAAAGAACGGACATTGTGAGTTCTTTTATTATCAAGATTCCCAATGGTTACAGAAACATAGAGACACCAAGAACCTACTACAGACTTACCTGGAAGAATTCTGCTGACATATCTAAGAAAGGGCCCTCAAAGTCCTCCTCATACACAGACCTGCCATCCAGGCCAAGAATCATCAGCATCTGGCAGGCATTTCTGATGGCCCCTCTGCAATGAATGACACACAAACTATGAGGTCTCCATGTTTGCGATCATTAAAATGACCGTTAAAATGCCAATGTTTTCATTTTCAGAAGATAATTTGTTGAACTAACAAGATCTACAAAAAACTAAATATTATTGAAATACCATTTTTATATTGTTTTCAGTGAACAGTAAATGCAAAAATGACCATTCCCACTAAAATCATGCCTCAATTTCACAATATCCGTCAAAATAATAGCAAAATGATTTTTTTTTTCTTTGCATATTGTTCAGCCCTGAGAGATATATAAGAAAAACTGCTCCAAGTCACCCAAAATTCTAATTCAACCTAAACACGAGACATCCTGGAGGAGGCACACAGTTAGTAAATCCCCTAAATCAAGCAGTGAAGTAGTACTCCTGCATACCTGTCTACAACTTCTCCCTTCCTCTCACGGGCAATCATGTCCAGTAACGTCTGTCGTAGGTGGTCTCGAATGCAGCCATAGCGCACCACCTGGTCCCTGAATATGATGAGGCCAAGGTTGTACACATTCTCCACATTGTTTTGCTGAACATAGACCCGATCCTGGGAGACCAGAGAAAATGGGGTGGAAAAATCAGACACTGTTTGTATGAAAAGAAGTACTATGGCCAAAACGGAATCAATTACATTCATGTAAATGTAGTACTTTTTAAAGGGGCTGGATATGCCATGAAACCTTTCACTGTACAATGACAGATTGCAAAGCTTTTATAAGGTCATTAGAGCGTCAGAATAAATCAGTGGTGTGTCTGTATGTGTCTGAATTCCCAGGCATAAGCGCATTCCAGAAAGCATAAATATTCAATGGGAATGCAGATGATAAAATATTAACCATGCCACTCAGGAACAAGATTTTTACAAGTGTTCATAATTAGTCCATAATGATAAATATTAGCCAGTGCCAAATTACAGGAGGTGGTTTCTATCACACAAACCCCACTTGCCTAAAGAGTCGCTGTGGCTTCCAACAAGGTAAATACACCCGGTGAGAAAAGCAAAGCCACACTTGCTGCATCTGTCTGGCTCTCCTCTAGAGGTCAGCAGGCAGGTAACATCGACAGCAGGCTGCTCATTGCGGACGTGGTGAGTATGCCATAGTTAAACAACAGAAAGCCAACTGTCCGGGGTAAAGCCAGGACAGGAAAAAGGAGAGTGCAGAACAAAAGAGCCCCAGGAGAGCTGTGCAGTCTCTATTCTGACTGTGCCATTGTTTAGCCTACACTTGTGCCTATCAAGGGCTCGCTCACTCACTCACTCACACACACACATAGCAACAGCCATACAAACACTTTAGATGTTTTCCTGGCTAAAGTAAATCAACTAGTCCTGCCAGTTTTCCAACAAAACAAATAAATACAGGAACAAAGGCTCATTGTTAGGCCCACACATAAAATAGCATCTTATAATCAAAGTCCAGAATAGGATGTAGGGGAAGGTTGGTCAGAGTTGGAAACAAAAGGCCACTTCTTCAAAAGCACAAAATTATTAATGACAGGGAACAAGCACCGTAATCCACTTGCAAAGGCAACAGAACCCAAGGAGAAACATACAACTTCTGGTCTTTTCTCATTGAAAAGAAAGCAAAATAATAGCCACCCCTGCATTGTGACAAGGTGAAAATATTTGTACAGTAATTCATCTACAACTCCAGATTTAATTAATGTGCTTTTGAAGGCCACTTCTTCAAAAGCACAAAATTATTAATGACAGGGAACAAGCACCGTAATCCACTTGCAAAGGCAACAGAACCCAAGGAGAAACATACAACTTCTGGTCTTTTCTCATTGAAAAGAAAGCAAAATAATAGCCACCCCTGCATTGTGACAAGGTGAAAATATTTGTACAGTAATTCATCTACAACTCCAGATTTAATTATGCAAAGTGAGTATGGCAGCCCACGTACCATGTACATGAGGATGTCTCTGATCATAACCATCGCAGTTTGATGGTCATTCCACGCCTGATTCAGTGTTTGCAGAAAGTTATTATTTAGAGAGTTTAGGACATCTTCCCGTACCTGAAAACAGATAAAAACAGATTGACAAAACTGAGATCACATTGAGTTATGTCTGGTGTGACTGATGAACATCAGGAGGACAAGGACAAATGTGAAAGAATTCAAACAGGAGAGGGGAGTTTACAAAATCTTTGGACCTCGTAGCAGCCTAGAAATATAATATTCAAAGTCTGTTCAAACCTGACACAATGTGAACATGGGTGATTACTTTCAATTTCAAATTCCTCTTTTTTCTTTTCTCAGCAGTGACAGGACTGGAACTTGGTGCGCTGTTCAGGATTTTCAAAAAAGATTTGCATAAGAGGAAAACATTTCCTCACTTTGTTGATGAGATGCTCCGTGACAACCTCCCTCAGGCCTGTGTAAAGCTTCTCCCCATGCTTGTGGAGCACCATGGTGTAGGCATTCCTGTACAACTCCTCAAAGCTTAACCCGCTGTTGTTCTTCCTCTGGATCTCCTGGATGGCATTCTTTAGAAGATCCCAAATGTTGTTCACATACTTCTCATCCATTGTCATCTAAGATGGACAGAGAGATGAAAGTGTATTTACTTGAGAAATGTCCATTGTTCGTTATTTACACATTGCATAACGAGATGACAGCAGTAATGTCAAAGATTATTCTTTGCAATAGAATTTAGTAAACCAGCAACACTGTACACAGGTCCAGTAAACAGTATGCTCTACATTGTTACTGACTAATAGCTTTAGAAAGCTGCAATCTTATGTTCACACAGATTTTCATGACCTTACACACTAAGCAAGGACAGAGGGAAGAGATGTTGATGACTTTCAGTCGAGCTTGGATATTAAAGTGTAGCAGCAACGTAAACAAGCCACGCGTCTCTTACGTCCAAGTCTCTGTGATAAAATGCAGGTGATGCCCTCTCTGCTGTCTGTTGCAGGCACATGGTAGTGATTTGATTGTGCATCACAATGCAGCAGCAGCAGCAGCAGCAGCAGCAGCAGCAGCAGCAGCAGCAGCAGCAGCACAGGAGCTATTAGCTTTGCCGAACAGAAAGCCACAATCAAGAGACTATTTCATACTTGCGTAGTCATATAGCAGCAGCAACAGAGAGCTCTATCGCTGATATAATCATGTCAATCATGTGGCAGAAATGGGGCCATAACAAACAAATCAAGGAAGTAGAGGAAGATAGGTAGAGAGGAAGTTAGATACAGCCACATTAAGGCTGTGATACAAATCCCACACATCATGCTTTTGGTTTGGTTGCTGCAGACGAAACACAGGAAAAATAAAGTATAAAATGAGTGGACTGTCAGCATCAAACATTAACGGATATCACAGCAATTCTGGCATTGTGGCAATATCAACGACGTGGTTATAGTTTGGCAATTGATATTCAACAGAGAACAGAGCAATGTGCATTTCAAGCTGTGCCATCATCTTGAGCACACTGCAAAAAAAGCTTTACAATCGCAAAGACAAGCAACTGCTTCATGACTCCAGCAAACAAGTAACGCCCTGACAACGAATGACTGCCTTTTTCCGAGTGTCTATAATGAAGGATTAAACAATGTAATTAAAGTCAGTAAACCAAGACATTAACTCCTCGGGTGTTAACATTTCTCCCAAACTGCACCCCCATAGCTATACAGAGAATGGAGAGGGGAGGAGCAGAGGAGTGTGTCAAACCTTTCTACCACCTTTGACGTGTTCAACTTTGTAACTGAACATAAAATACTTGCAACCACACTTAACCTTCTAGTATATTAAATTTCAATTTAAGGGCCAAAAGGTAAGAGGGGAAAAAAATCTCCCCAGTAGGAGTCACTTTCTGGGTATATCACCATACAGTATACTAATCAAGAATGCACTTAGAACCTGACCTGAGGGGAAAACGTCTATTTTTTCCACAACAAAAACAAATGTAACCGAAATTGGGGGTGTCCATGCAGGCATCAATGGCAATACTGCCTTTATTAAGTGGATTGAGTGTCAGTCAGATGTGACTGACTACAATAAATACAGTTTCTTTGTCAGGTATACAGATTTTAAATTTGTGAAAAAGTAATCAATACAACCGCTAAAGTAAAAGTTGGAAAGATGCATGTAGTAATTCCAGCTTGACAGCTAACCTGAATTTTCAGATCAAAGGATGAAGTTGTCTCAATAGCTATTAGGAAAACTATAGCTGTAAGAGGCTCAATTAATCCCTTAATTCAAGTTTCTTAATATACTGACAGAGACCACCTGATAGTAGCTACACTGTGGATTAATGGGCTGGTCTTGCACTTGCATGTAAGATCACCATTTTAGACAGGATTAACTGTGTTCACTCACTCATCTGCTCACTGACTCATTCTGCAAGACACCCACTCATAAACCTGGACATCCAACAGAAGCAAACGCCTTTGCCTGTGTTCACACGAACAATCTCCACAAGGGAAGGAAGATTTGGCTAGGCAACTCAGGCAAAACTGCATATCCCATGAAATCACAACTGTGCTCGTAACGAAAATTAACGAAGTAAATGAATATGTAATTCAGTCCAGTAATCAGCTGATTTTGCTGGAATAACTGTGTGACAGTAGTACGAGTAGTAGGTAGCTGGGTTGCCAACAACATTAGCTAGCTAACTAACGTTACTCAAGTTACCTAAGGCGTGTTTACTGTAGTGTCCTGTTAGGCTGAAGTTGCGTTAGCTAAGCTAACACTGAGTTGGCTTAAACGATAATGTGATAATGTTGATTGTCCCCGATGCTAAATGCGTGATGCAATGAAATATCAAGAGCCAAAGTAGCTTGCCATTACCATAGCGTAATGATACTTGCGGACTGACTGCAACTTAGCTGGCATCAAGTCAGCTAACATAAACAGGCCTGCTGCTAGGCTAGCTACTGTTGGCTAGTATGTCACTAAGGAAGTTTTATTACATATGCTAACATTATCTCATCAATCGACGATAGCATATTCAAACCAAGAAGCTAGCCAACGTTAAATTAACTAAACTGCTGACATAGCAGTGCTGTGCTTCGGGTAATTTGTCCAGCTAGAAACGTTAACAGTTTTCAGGTGACAATGACATGTTTTTCTCGTTTGACCAGCTAGCTAGTAGGCAGTTGCTAGCATAAAGACCTGTCATCCTCGCTAGTAGTGTCTCATAGTTAGCGTCTCAGCGCTTACAGAGCCAGTAAAGACTTACAGGAAAGGCTCGTATCCTCATCTTGGTGTCCTTCTTGGTGCTGCCTTTGAGGTTGGACATGATTAACGCTAGTTAGAACGACTTTCGTTTCTAAAATGACTTAAAGACTACATGAAAGGCAGCTGCTAGTTTGCTTTCTACGCCAGGAAAGCGGCAGGGAAACTCAGTGACCTCCCGTTTGGGAATTAGGTCGGTCTGTATGTCTGTTATGTTGTTGTTGTCACTCGCTCTCTTCAGTGGTTTTTGGCTAATGCTAGCTTGTATGCAGTGATGGCGGACGGCTGTACTCCACTGCGCAACGCCGAAATCTCGCGAGAGTAAAGTCGCTCCACTGACAGGTGCATTCCACAGGTTGATAATAACTGCTCGCTGATATCATAGCGGAAATATTAGCATTCCATTTGATATTAATATTTAAACGAAAAGCAAGAACTTGAGAAATTTTAGCGACAAAATATCTGGTTCGTCTCAAAAAGGAACTGACAAGAACACACCGAGGGCGGAAGAAAGACTTTATTTGGTGACAGTGATACACTATTTTGCGACAAAATAGAGATAACGCTAGGCTATCGGTGCCTTTAAGGTCAGGCCAACAGCCCGAGAAAGCATAATATTACACGACCACTCTGTTACCACTCAGAAACATGCTAATTTTCATTTTTGCTGTTTTCCAGTCCACTGCTCGCTTTTAGCATCGTCCAACTGCAAATTCCGATGACTGACCAGCGGCTGGAAGATCGAGTATCTTCTCACTGTCATGACGACACTCTCTGAGAGACAGAACAAATATCAACAAGTAGGTGAGTCCACAGATATGTCATGAAAAGTAAAGATACTAACGCTAAAATATATGCATTTCAAAGCAAAACTAAAAGTTAGGCTATCAGAGGATTAAACGAAGAAGCTACAGAACAGGAAAGCCACAACAAATGAAAACTGACATTTAATTATCAAATAAACACATATTACAGTCTACTGAGGACATTTCTGGGATATTTAAGACATTTTTTCCCGCCTTTACTGAACTTTGAATCACTCTTGAGTGCTAATACTAGCATACACGTCTACCTCTGCACTGTGCTGTCATGATGGGAACTGTTGCATTCTTTCGGAGATGAGCTCCAGCTCTCCTCTTCAGGCCCATGTTCTCCAGCTCCAACTTTCTGATTTCCGACCGCATCGCACTGATCACCCGGATAATCCTCTGCTCGCTGTCCATGGTGCTGACCACACACATCTCCACCCTGCCCGCACCCAACCCACCACACGACCCCATCTGACACTTTTATACCTGTACACCTGCAGGCACCTTTGTCCCTTTTTCATTCAAAGTTGATCTCAAAGCTGAACAGTGGGCCTTCAAAGAAATAAGTAGCCAATCAAGAGCAGCAATCTAGTCTGTCATCAGACCATTGATAGTCTGGTCACATGTTGGGGAGAGTGGTATTTTCTTCTTAGTGATCTGATGCCTACCACTTTCCCTCCTCCTGTTAAATATTCATCTAGTCTGTCAACGTAAAGCAACAATAGGCACTTGGGAGAGGCGTAGCCTTTGGTCTGACAGTCTGTGTCATGGTGATGGATGACCTAGTTCTCCGATAAACCCAGACTACTTCTCAGTGTGGCTAAAGATGGCATAAAGATGCACATATGAATTGCATTTGCCTAACAAATTTATTTATCTAAACCTTCAGTTTCTTCTTTCTGCCCCAGATGTGTTGAGTATATGAGGTATATCAAAACAGGCCTCTCAGTTTCAACACTGATATCGTCTTTATTGGAGCTCATGCAGACAGTTTTGCTGCATTTATATGCATCTAAAAAATGCATACACGGTTAAACTCATAGCACAGTAAAAGTAGATTACTGCTGTGTGTATTCATGTGTGGGTACTTACAATTTACTTATACTTTAGAGATGGTGCTGTGAGTCAGATAGTGGCTGTATGGCGCTGCTCTGCTGCTCTCTAGTGTCCTAACATCATGCTTAAAGAGGAACCTATCACCAAGCCAAAAAGCATTGTTTCACTGACCTCTTCTGGTTGAAGTTGTCATGTCTGTAAGATGTCTGACAGCAGCAGTGACGTTTATCAACGTCCACAACATGAACTCTGCTTAAGATTGCATCATAAATGTGTGTCATGGACACTGGTAGGGACCAGCAGACATCATAAACATGAACACTGTAGGAACAAGATTAGTTGATTCAGTGGAGGAGACCATTCTGAATTCAAGAAGGGGCTTGTTGAAACAGGGCATCTTCCGCAGTGTGTAGCTGAGTCAGGTGCTTCTCTGTTTGAGGACAGAAAACTTCCAAGGGAGAAAAGGGACTGGAGCATGTCGATTTATTTGCAAATAGACTAACATTTCACAATAGTGTGTTTTCATCAGAGGCAAAATTGACAGACATATATAGTCACCCTAAAACAGGTGTACAATACACTTGGGGCCCTTTTACAACTACTGTGGGGTTGTGGATGTCCGAGAAGACAATGGCCAACATGCCAATAACCCCTCTGCTGCATACAGTACCTTAACCGCCACACATTATACATTCAGTCATCCTGTTTGACTCTCTTCATCTTGAAAGCCCCTTGCATTGCATGCTTCTTGGGAATACTCAGGGGGTTAAGCTTGACCACCAATCACGATGTTTGCCCTCAGGCCACCCATCGATCAGGTATCAAGGATGCATTAACATGACTTACAGATTTGCGCACGTGTCAGATGAGAAAGAGCTGTGCATTGCCTTTTTTCAGGTGACATCCTCTCTGATATTGACAATAAGGATGGTGTCATGTGATCTGTCGTGTTGTTAGAGGAAGTGCTACAGCTACAACCCCAACGTGTGTGTTCAGAAGTCATGTTAATGTTATTGTGGAGAGTGAGCTCTGTGTTGACTGGACAACTGCATAAATTCAGCCCATCAATTATAGTGCATTTAATTGAGCAACAACACTAACATGACTTTTACAACTCTACTACAATTTACTTCATCCTACAGGTGGAAGATAAAACACATCTATATCTAATATTCGGTTATCTGTTAACTCCTCATTGATTTCTCTGCTAATTTTTGCTTGGTGACATTGCAAACAGACCTTCATGACACACGTTTGAGTAGTTGGGTAGAGCATGATATTAAGTTGCTTGTTTGCCCGTGTGTTGTTTTGACATGAAATTACAGACTCTAAGTTCCACCCATTCCGCAGTGTGGTGTGTAAGCTGTTTGTCTGCTGATAACAACCCCCTCAGTAACCGAGAGATAAACTCCACATGCTGCCGTAGACACAGCGAACACGAGATGCTGACAGCGCATGTGACAGATACGCATTGTGATTGTGGCAATGAAGACTCCACAGAGTGAAGGATGTCTGGGTAAAGTGGTGTTAAATTGTCACGTACAAAGCCAGCCCTTTCAACTGCAATAAGAACAGTATTCATTGCAAAATACATTTAACCTTTACTTTTGATCTCCACATATCATACCAAAGATCCCCAGCAGGTGGCATATGCTGTGATATGAGTTTGACAAAATTAGGCCGAATTCATTTGTGCTGCACTCCATGTGCAAGCACATGACATCCTCCAGCAGCAGGGTAAACCCAAAGGACAATAGTGTAAAGTGGTGCATTTGAAAGCAGAAGTAATTGATTTTTTGCAAGTGATTACAGAAGCAGAATTTAATACACTGCTTTTGATTTCAGCTCTTTTCATCGCTGCTTCTTGCTTTGCAAACATGACACCAGAGACTAAGGACAAATGCGGCTCCCTTCAGAATCCTGTACTCATCATTTTAGCAAAGTTGCTGTTGACCTGGCGCCAACGCCACAAAACAGGACAAGTAATTTAATTTGCCACTGCTGCCGACCTTGAAGCAGGGAATGTAGGCTACCAGAATCCCAATAGGGAGGCTGAAGAAAACGTCCTGGGAGCTGAGAGAGGGGTCATGCTGTTGTGCCTGTAGCATCACACACAGCCTCCTCACCTCTGCAGGAATGATTATGTCCTTCAGGTTTGCATGAAGAAATTGAGGATATTTGTATAATCTTACTTCTAAAGAATTAGGCCACAGCTTATGACGGATAATGTGATAATGACATCAGTCTGTTATTTAATTTTACCAGCTGTAGGTCAGAAGATCCATCATAACCATTTAACAATAACATCCTAATCATGCAATTCTAAAAGCTTAAAGTCATAGTCAAGGCTAAGGTTTTAAAGGTCAATACTGTGCTCTAAATCTGGCCCGTTTCATGGCATGAAATCTGAAAAATGACAAGTATGCAGTGCTTTTGCCTCCCCAAAAATGTTCCCTCGTTGAAGTGGGAAAGACTGCAGTTGTTATGAGTTAACTCCATCATGGCGACGTATGATATGACTGGCCAAAGCACTCTGTTAAAGGTCAGTATTGACCTAATCCCAGTCAAGATGTGCACCTACATAAGATTTATATTACACGATGACTCACTGGATATGTCACACTGAAGTCTAGAAAGTGTCACCTCCCCATACAAGGGGCACCAGATGAAACCAATAGCATAGAAGCGCAGGAGAGATTAGGTCACGTCTGCTTTTATTATGTGACACATGCCAAGGATCCAATGGTACCTTTATCGGTCATGTTTACATATCTCAGGAGATAAGTGACAGGGCATGATGTTTTGATGCATTGGCATCCCTCTTGATAAGATTACATACCTTAAAACCTGAGTTTGTTCCGAAAAGCCTTGCAGCAAGATGAAAATGATGCAGATATGTCATAAAGTACACAGTCATCGTGTGTCCATTCTGGAATTGTGACTTGTCACCACAATGACAGTGATGATATGACTTTAAGAGGTTGGATCAATTCTCAAATCCCTTAAGTAAAATAAGTGCTCTGTTACTGTGTAACATGTTAGCAATGTCTTTTGTGCAGACTCATTTCCAATCCCATCTCTCATCACCCCGACGGAACAAATGCACCAGTAACCTCTTCCTGCCACGTGATGTGATGTGATCTGAACGTAATTACGACCATAACTTGTTGCCCCTTCGAAGTGACACCTTAAATCAGCCTGGTGAAAATATCCTGGGTCAGAATTCAATATTGGTCGTAAAATCTAAATATAAGGCCCCGGAGACTAAGCTGTTTCACAGAGCGCTGCGGTAGCTGTCTGGCAAAAACACACACAGAGTAATAAGGCTCTAAAGCGGAGCCGCTGCTGCTTACAAGAGAGTCTCTACCCTCGGGATTATTATTGTACTGTTTGTGAAATGTTGTAATAACTCTGAAGAAGTGTGTTGAAAGGAACTTTGAATCCCGTGCTATGCATCCTTGTCTTCCAGCATGCCAGTGATTCAAATAGAGACCTGTAGGTGTTCCAGCCACTCGGCATCGTCTTTAATGACATAGCTCATAGCCACAGTCCCATCCAGCAGCCTTCATTATGACTCAGTAATCACAGGCTGCATTTGTTTTTCTTTTCCTCTCTCCTCTCTCTATCTCCCTCACTCTGTCTTTGGAAACCTATTTGCCTCTGTCTCTCTTCCCCCGTCTGTTTGTCCTCCTCTGAGCAAGGCGAATCCAGTAGTGAGCAAGAGCCGCTACTGGAGAAAGTGTTTGTTGACTTTTCGGCACAGACTGGTGCTCGGTAGGGGAGCAGTCTGTTATTTATGGCTCAGGCTTCTGTGATTGGCTGAGGAGAGATATAATTATGTCTGGCACTCAGCTTAGCTAGTTTTAGAATTACAATAGGTGCCATGTTGAGTTCACTGGTTGCTATGTTACAAAGTGGAAAGTCTTGTACTGTATAGAAAATGTTTTTGATATAGACTTATGTCTGGCATTAAACCCTTTTCCTATACTTACCCCCACCCCAATAAGGCGTAGTTACTTAACACTGCAGACCATGTGATAGTTCCTCACTGATATTGTTATACAACCCCAATTCCAAAAATGTTGGGACGCTGTGTAGAATATAAATAAAACAGAATGTGATCATTTGCTAATTTTGACATGTACTCCATTGAAAACAGTGCAAAGACATTATATTGAATGTTTTTTGTCTCATCAGCTTCATTGATTTTTGTAAATATATGTTTTTTCTGAATTTGATGCAGCAACACGTTTCAAACAAGTTGGGACAGGAGCAACCAATGACTGGGAAAGTTGTGGAATGCTCCAAAAACACCTGTTTGGAGCATTCCACAGGTAAACAGTGATAGTATCATGATTGGGTATGAAAGGGGCAAAGACGTGGTCGTCCACAAGCAAGGATGGAGCGAGGTTCACCTCTTTGTGAACACATGATGGTATAAAGGGTTTTTACATGGGCTCAAATTGCATCGATTGCAATGATTGCATTTATGTGATGTCCCAACTTTTTTGGAATCAGGATTGTGTGAGACTAGAGACTGTCTGCGATCTTGTTTGTGTTCAAGGACGGGTTTGCTATTTTGCACAGAATGAGGACTGTGAATTTTATCCTCGCTCACATCAGAGGCACTTTAGGAATGGATCTTTTGAAGGCCAATAGGAGCAGGAGGAATGATAACACAAAGAGAAAACTATTTCAGTGTTTTTTCGGGCACCTGACTGTTGTTTAAGAGAGATCTAAAAAAGCTGTGACCCTATCCTTTAATCTTTTGTTACGGAATAAATGTTGTTTCTTTTAACCAAAGGGTGCATTACATACTACAGTTACTGGTGAATCAAATGACCTGCAGTGCACACCAGATGTAATTTCTCACATCTCAACATTTGACTTGTTTATTAAGAATTCACGTCTGTAACACTGGATGCCCGGCTGTTATCTAAACGCACTGGCAAGACAGTCTGATGGTATTATTTAAATACCACCAGACTGTAATTTAATGTTTTATTGATGTCTCTTGTCACTTGATAGCCTCTAGTTATGAAGTTCCTCATCTAATTGCATGCTGGGGTGATGACAGTTGCTGAGCTCATCGTTCACATAAATGATGTTAGATGGCAGAAGGACTTTCCAAGGAGGTGCAAAGATTTCCAGTGAACTGCGCTACCTATGGAGGGGTCAGATATGGAGCAGGCAGGATAAACAACTGTCAACAACCATCTTATTAGTTGGTGAACTTAAGCCAAAGACTTACTCAATCACTAAATTTTCTTTAGAAATTGTGAGGGGAGATTAATTGAATTAATAGTCCACCCAACAAGAGGCATGAATAATTCTCTTTAAAAGCAGTTATGAGTGGATATCACCCTGGAAGCCGTTATGTCCTCATTATGCAGGGTGGCCAGACAGAGACCTTGAATAGACTAATGGGATTATGTCAGTTTGACTCGTTATTCCACACTCTCGCAGTAAAACGGTAGCCACGTACTTGTGTGCTCCTCATAGGAGGTGGCAAGCGAAGATGAGACTTCATCTCTTCACCACAGATAATCCTATTGTGTCTTCCATACCATGGCTTATGCGATCACCGTCTTGAGTAATACATGTGCAGTCATATCACAAGCAGAAAACACAAGGATGGAGCAGGAGTGAAGACTCAATGAGTAATCCTCATCTAATCCATTTATTTTAAATACATCGCCTGCCATGGTTAATAAATAGTGACGTGTCTATCATTTTCATGAGTGCAGCTGCCTTGCCCAGTCTCTTTTGAGAAAGAAAAACACACATCAACACGTAAAATTTTTATTTTGCTGTCAAATAAGTGCACGTCAGGGTAATTTAAGCAGTTTACACATTTCTGTAGTCATAGGTTTATTTCTACCAAACAAGTTGGAAGGAACAGTACTCATTTTCTAAGCTCAAACATTAAAATGCAATCCTATCTATCTTGTGTAAGTGGAAGTTGAGCGCCTGCCTTCTCTCTCTCCCTCTGTCACATGAAAATCAGCCAGATCACGATGGAGAAAAAATGCTCTTCTAGGCAGGCAGTATCTAGTTTCATTGCAGACTGGAGTTACAAAGATTACATGACACAGTGTCAGGGCCTGGCCCAGTGCATAGTGTAAATATAGACCCACTGATTAGTCCTCTTTTCACACCTAATTACTGGTGTGATTTTATAACAAGCTGATGTGATCGTGGCTGGTGTGTCTCAATCGTCATCCCAGAAGATAAGATGATTATTAAAGTGCCCAAACTGGAAGTTTCATAAGCTCATGATGCAACGTCAATAAATAAGTGCTTTGTTAAAATATTTTCATATTTCTGATTGTGCAAGGCTACAGCTTTTAAACCTATATAGTAAATGGACTATTACCTTTCTCTCTGTGTGTCTGTCACTCCCTCTCTCTTTCTCCAGCTCCTTGGTGTAGCTATAGGAATGCAGTAGTGCCACTTGCAGACTGCAGTGTCCAGAGAGCCCTAAAAAGGGAAGGAGTCTCACTCTGATTCCTGGCAGCTCGTGGAGCGGAGGAGGCTAAATTAGGCCTGGTTTCATTGACTTCCATTCCCCCGAGTCTCAGCAGCCCTGCAGCCCAGAGGAGGGGAGGCCGTCTGGTGCTCAGGGCCTCTGATGCTTGCTCAGAGCTTCTCCAGACACTGCCTGGTAAGTTAAAGTGTCAGATGGAGGGATGATATGTCTAGAAAGCCTGAGATGAGAGGTTGCATCTCTTGATAATATGAGAGAGCGGAGGGAAAAAAAAACAACGTGACTAGCATCGAAGGTTCTGTGATGTTTAACCTTTCAGCATCAATGAAATATCACCAAGTTAGCTTTAGTGATAGGATAATTACTATAAATATGCAATTTAATAAGCTCTGTTGGTTTTTGTAAAGACAATTCTGCTATATTGCAATATGGCAGTGGGTCCCAACCATTTTGGCATGTGAATGAGGCACCTCTTTGTGACCGCACTTGTGTGGACACGAGTTATTAGCCAATCAACTATTCAGAAATTATTTCCTTCTCAGATTGTTCCCGCGTAGGTATTTCAAGAGGCATGAAGGGGTATAACTATTTCTTATTTCTCAAGAAAAAAAGAACAAATTGGAGAAAAGTCGTAAAAAATAAACATTATTTTGTGTTACAGAAATGTTTTTTTTTTTCTTTAGACTGATTTAATAACTTTTGACAGCTTGTTGTGACTCCATAGGTGGTCTAGACCCATAGGTTGGGAAATACTGCCACATGCTACACAAAGGAATTGCTCGGTAGAGAACAATAAGAGGTCTGTTAAATGGATCATTCCCCTCAACTCCACCTTCAGCTCAGTGTTCATTCAGTTAGTTCATTACAACTATTTAGGCTTACCTGTATAGATATCCATCTTAAAATATAATCGTGAAATGCTGCCAAATAATGTAGATGCCCTCTTCAACTACACTTTTATTCTTGTTTTGTGCATAAAAAGTCACCAGAATGCCAGAAATAAGGTCTGTGAAGATCACTTTATGATTATGATTATTATTTTTTTTTTAGTTTGGTCAGAAAACCTCTTTATATGCAGTGTTTTGGTATTAGTAGCTTCAAGTATGTAGTGTGATAACATTATGTGTGCAACATGACGCAACATGCAGAGTTTGTGAAATGTGTTGTCATAAACACTAGAACGTTGACAAGAGACAGATGCTGCAACTTGTCTTGACGTTTTGTTTATGGTAAACACGCTAAGATTTTGTAATTAGTTTAATAATGATGTTTTATGTTCAACAGATTAAGGTTGTTAACCATCAAGTAATGTATTGCACAAAACATGCAAATGCTTTTTTGTTTTCTGCTGATAAAATGCTTGTCTGCCTCCCACTCTCCTCTGCTGTTTCCCCTTTGCTGTGCTGTCCAGTGTGATTGACCGTGTCTCTTTCTCTGCGCTGGCAGTCGGAGACAGGTGCTGAGTGCTGCTGAGTGTTGCTGTGTGTGTGGGCTCCAGGGGCCTGGTTCAACATTCCAGCAGCAGTTTGATAGACACAGTCCTTTGGGGAGGAAGAGGAGGAGGCCAAATGCCTGCACCAACCTCACAGAAGGAGAACTGAACGGGTAAGTGAAATCCTGTGACGACGTACCCGCCATGGAAGGGTTGTGATAACATACTGCAAGTCGCCTTTCTGTTTTAAGTCCCTCACCAGCAGCTTTTACAACACCCCACTTCCTGATTTAAAAAGCAGTTTCACTGCTTATCTCTCAGGCTGCGAACCGGTCTAATGTCACAGGAAGTTCCTCTTTTCACTCACTCACAGGCTGCAAGCAAGGCTATGCATATCTGTGTGCATATACATTAGACACAAAAAGCGTAACACACCATTGTGAAAATGGAGAGAAAGAGGAAGTTATAAAAAGGGGATGCAGAGAGGGGCGGGGAAAGTAACAAGGTGTCCATATTTGGCATCAGTAGATAATGCAGGCAGAAGATGCAAATTAGATAAGGAGTGGTTGTCATGGAGACTTGATGTTGCGCAGTGATGGTTCGCTGTAAACCTGACCACATTTGTGGTATGGCCGTTGCCAAGCAGAAGGTGCTATTATGAGAGTGAGAGAAGTAGAGGAAGAGAGAAATGAAGATGTCAGTTCATCCCACAATGCACTGCGTCAGTGTGACCTCTGCTGAAGCGACTTCGCCTGTCCCAGTGGCACGTCAGCGTTTAACAGACACACAGGTAAGCTCACTGGCTATGAAAGTACTCTTGGTAGGATTAATGTCTGTTGATAGATTTAAATGACTTTTGTTATTATTCAGTCTTTGCTATTAATTCGTTTCATAAGATTCCATTATTGTGTAATTTATAATAATGATAACTTTATATCGCACCCTTTATATATACAATGCAACTTGACATTATGACATTAAAAACCAAATAGTAGAAATCAATGCATACAAACCAGCTCAAAGTGCTTTACAGTATGGCATTAAGAACAAAATGCAATAGAGAAAACATACAGAACAGATAAGTAAGTTTATAAAAAAAATAGAATAAAAGATCCTATAAAAAGACAAAGAAATAAAAGTAGCAAAAAAGATAAAACAGAATTAACAAACGAAAGTTTCTCTGATCCTTCACAAAGATAGAAAGGCAATCTTTGCAGTATTTTTTTCTGTATACAACTTTATGCTAATGTTTCTCTGTACTGCGAAGCATTTATAAAAAGTTCGGGATCTAAAGAGAGTTTATTTCATATTTGCAGCAGTGTCACTGCTGACTATGTTTAGACAGAAAAAATAGCTGAAAGTTGGTGTGAAAGGTCTCTTTGCAAAGGGTGTTTCCATTTGTTTTCATTTTATCTCCAAGATAAGCTTCAAGCTTGAATGGGGCATACACACACACACACACACACACACACACACACACACACACACACACACACACACACACAATGGTGTCAGATGGGGACAAGACAGTGTGCTATTTCCTCTCTATATTTCAAACCTGACAGCTTGAATTGCACCTGCTTCCCTTCATTGCGTCAAAGTGGAAAGAAGTTAAGAGAAAACCACAAAATATGCAGTAGGGAAACACGGCTGCAAATTCGCACCAGAAACAGGGTATTTGTCAGCATACACACATTTACAACTTACCGCTTTCATGTACATTTTTAGTGATGCGTAGCATATTTAGAGTAGAACATCTTTGGAGTAGCACGCCACATATTCTAAAATAAAACATAACATAGGCAGAAGTAGGCAGAAGTTGTCAGTGTAGAAATTACCTCAAAATAATATTTTGCTTTCTCATTCAGTGGCCTCCTAAACTCATGTGGGGAACCTCCCGCAAGACCGTTTGATCTGGGCTGTGAGGCAATTCATAAATACAAAAAAAATTAAAAAATCTGTAGACAGCAACTACTTTTTTCTGCAATAAAGAGAATATCATCAAACCGTAGACTAACACATCCTTCTGGGTGGTCCTTGAATGCAGCATATGTAATGGTTACATATCGTGACATCCATCACGGGTGAGTCAAGAAAAGATCCAGAATGTTGCGCTTTCCGAGAGAAATGGGCGCCCCTAAATTAGATGTGGGGACGCGTTCAGAGTGGTGAAAAAGGCCAATCTCAAGTGTCATTACAGCTTGACACATGCTGAACTGGATGAGCTGTAAGGACAAATGCACTTGGATAAAGATAATGCCCTTCAGTGCAGTTTGGATGCCCAACACACAGATTCCACCAGACCACATTCTGACAGACAGTGTAATGTGCATCGTCTCTGTGAAGATTCTCATTCATCCATGTCATGGTACTTAGACTAGACTTGCAAGCCTAGTTGCCTTTTAAAGCACTTAGAAGTACCATGACCCGGATGAATGAGAATCTTCACAGACATATGGTTACGCACTTTGAGGACAACTCACTATTATGAGCAGGGTTGTTTTTTTGTTTTTTTTTTTTTCAAAACTGATTCGTGCAAAGACTCATTTCTGATTTCAACCTGAAAAACCTGCTGTGCGTAGCATCATCATCACTACCGGCTGACATCAGATGCATCGCCAAAGCCAAGCAGTTCCAGCTATCGCATTAGAGGTTAATATGACATATGTGTTCAATAATTTAGTATGGACCTCGAAGGTTGTTATAAAAATTGAAATGGCTTTTGATAGGGAAAAGGTTCCCCACGCCTGACCTAAAATAAGCTATAGTGAAACGACTTCCTGCTGTGGGTCTTTCTGCAAGACTGTGTACTGCTGCAGTTGTTGCTGTGATGGTCTGTAATGGGAGTGTAATGTGTATTTGCGGCCTTAGTGATAGATGAGCCGTCAGAGTTTGGCACACAAAAGCTCTGGGACATTTCCTCAGTGGAGTGAGAGTTCACGTCAGCCAGCCAGTGTCATTTACAGAGGGCTGGGAAATAGCAGAGCGCTGAGATGATAGGGAAGCTTAAGGTGGAACGCTGGGTTCATCAGGGAGGAGGGAGACGAAGGGGTGGACAAAGGGGAAAGGTTAGGATTTGATGATTTGACAGGGGCACAGGGGTCACCCATGCTGTACTGTGTTGTCTGAGGGTTAATGTGATTGATTATTGAAGATTAGAGTGTGACAGAGTTTCTAGAGTATTCTGCTGCTCTTTTGCAATTTAGTATTTCCTTTTCATGCATCTGTAGGACTTGCAAAAGACATAAAAAAAGAACAAACCGATGCAACAGAGAATTCTCTGATTCCCACAATGCAACTTGATAATGACATTATTACAGTGACTTTCTCAGACTTGACAATGCTCCCTCCAGAGCCATGTGAGACATTACAGAACTTTTGTTCAAAGGCTGCGTGGCATGGCTAGTTCACTGAT
Source organism: Chaetodon trifascialis (assembly GCF_039877785.1). NCBI lineage: Eukaryota > Metazoa > Chordata > Actinopteri > Chaetodontiformes > Chaetodontidae > Chaetodon > Chaetodon trifascialis. The sequence continues at coordinate 14,317,550 of NC_092066.1, forward strand.
CTTGATGTGTAAAATCAGTGGCAATCCCCTTAAACTGCACCGCATACGCACACACCTCTTCCTGTTTTCAGTTTCTTTAACATTGGAACCTGTGTGAACAGTTTGCTCAAGCCAAGTATGTTGATTCCCTTTGCTCTTTGCTCATACTTAAATAGCTCCACAGTCTCATTGATCTGCAAGAGAGAACAACGGTCACACCATCCTCTTATCTAGGAGGCATGTGCAGCAGGAAGTTAAAACATGTGGCTGATTTCACTTCAGTTAAAGAAACATAAACTAGAAAAGGAGAAAAAGGGTCCTGGTGTACATCTGATCAGATTATATGCAGAATGAAACTTTATTTGTAGAACCAAATGAGCAAACCATCTGGTAACTGCAAGGCTTGGCTCTATCTCTAATTGGACTAGGGGAATAGGGATCTGTGGGTTGTGACACATAGACAAGTGGTTGTGGTTGTTCAGGGGCAAATTTAAGGGAATTAAGATGTAGTCATAAGCGAGAGAAAGCGATGAAAAGACTCATGGAGAATGGTCATGAATAGGAAATATAGACTAGCAGGGAAGAGGAGTAAATGAAGGACGCAGAGACAGAAAGGAGCAGAAGCACTGGCACGCACTCAGCTGCAGCAGAAGAGGGGAAATTCCACGTCAGTGTCTGAGTTTCGCAGAGAGACCAGATCTTTGGAGGCGTTGCTAATGTGTCTCCTATTGAGCCAGAGCAACATCAATCACCATGTTTCTTCATTATGGGTCAAGAAAAACTTCATCTGGAGGTTAGAGTGACCTGCTGCTTCCATTGATCATCAGTCAAACAGATTGCTTGGCTAATCTAAGACATACTGTATGTGTTCTAGCACGACTGCTTCCATGGACGGAAACAGATATCCTTCCATCACTAATGAATGATGGTTGGAAATAGATCAAGGCATGCCCTTTGCTAATAATGGCACTGTCCATCAAAACACGATCATCTCAGAAAAGTAGTACTATGGCACCTACCTTATGCATGAAGTATACACCATGTGTTTTGCTCTGTCTGGGCTTATTGGCACATTGCATCAGAATGTTGGCTAGCTAAAGGGTTAGCACTGCAGCTAGGGCTCTAGCACAGATTGTCACCCAGGGTTTATGGCTCTGCTGTGTAAATTAGAGATGACTTATCACCAGCTTTGTATCAAACAGAACTGTGCAGCAGTAGAAAATGGTCCAGTGAGCAGGGCGGAACAGAAAGAGAGATAGTTTTACATAAGAGAAGCAGTGGTGTTATACATGTTTATGCAAATGTACTGAAAAAAAGGGTTCTCACAAACATGGGCGCAGGTGTGCAGTCAAACCGGATTCAGCTGCAATGTGTGGAATTTGCTTTCTGTCGAAGTGAAAATACATTTCAGAGCTATTTTCCATATTCCAAACAGGCAGCGTTATGAATGCACTTTGTCCATGATCACAATCAGATGAAGTGAGTCACAGTGACAATATGTGGGATCAGTCAGAAAACCTGGCGCCGGCACACGGCTCAGAATCTGTAAAGATTCCTGCAGATGCCAAGGCCACTATCTCCATGGCTACCGGATATTACAGCATCAGGTCCAAATCAAATTCTTGGAGGCTCCTTTAGCCTCTCTGGCTTTCCCCAGGATACAGGGACTGTGGCAGCAGAAGCCTTGAGTCAACAACAATACAGGCGAGCTGGCAGCAGCAGTTGCCTCAGCGTTGTCTCGGTTAGCCTTTTTTATTATATGCTGCTGACCTACAACCAAACTGCATTGGTCGGCATCTTTTGGAACATTTCATTTCCACACTATTTACACTCCCTGTGTTACTCTGAATGTAAAACCGCTTTCTAGCGTAGTCCAGTTTGATTTAGTGCAGTTCAGTGTGTCTTGCTTTAATGGTGTGGGCAAGAGCTGCAAGTGCGAGGCAGAGCTAAGGTGTCTGGGGGTTGCATGCCACAGCAGAAAGGCAGTATGAAAGAGAGAGAAGGAGATCCAGACAGAAGCCAGAGCTAATCTGTCGCAAACTCCCTCTAAATGTCTTCCCGCAATTCTTTCCTCCACACCCCTTAATCTATTCAATTTTTCCAACTGGTGTGTTTCTCCTTATTCATCCTTTCCTCATTAAATCTCTTGTCTCTGTCTTATTCTGTCCTCTCTGGTGATATTTAGTATGACTATCCCACCTTTTACTTCGAATACTCTTTGTCACTCTGCCTGACCTTTTCTCACTTCTGTGCTACTAATTTTCCTTCTTTTCTCCTTATTTATCTTCTTGCAGTGTTTTCCCAATGTTTTCCTTTTTCCCTCCCTCCCTCAGCTTCACTGGATAGACAAGGGCAGTGTTGCTGTAACTGAACCAGCGCTTCCTGGTGTTGTTTTAGGGGGGTGGGGGGTGGGGGGGCGTGGCCAGCCTTCAGTGAGGAAGAGAGGGAGGGAGAGGGGACTGCAGGATCTGTATGCCCAGTGCAGTCAGGGCTCCCTCCTCCTCCTCCTCTTCTTCCTCCTCCTCCTCCTCCTCCACAGCTGTTGCTACTGCCACCCAGCGAGCACCACTTTCCTCGGGCAGCAGACAGACGATCCAGAGGCTGGGGAGTCAGTAGAGACACAGCCCAGCCCGTCTCAGCACAGCTCAGCACAGCCCAGCTCAGCCACTTCAAGAGGCAGGGGAGGGGAGACACTAGCGCACACAGCCAACGCTGCAACGCGCACACACTCACACAATCACACAGACAAACACTCCTCCTCTGTCTCTCTCTCTCTCTCTCTCTCTCTCTCTCGCCCTCTCTCTCTCACTCTGGTGCTCGGCTCCGCACGGTTCCTCCACTCATTCGCTGCTGATTCACTCGCTCACTCGCTTGCCTCTCTTCTGCCAGTCGCTCTGCCTTGCTGCGCTCTGCCTGCCTGCCTGAGAATGGTCCAGCCGGTGCCTGGGGGTCTGCTGTCGTGGCCTGTCTGAACACACGCATAAACACAGAGTCAATCGACAGGCGGAAGTGCGCACACACACACAAACTGGAGAGCAATGTGAGAGGTAAGAGCTTGGTTCATAGCCCTCCTCCTTGTCTCATTGGTTTATCTAGATCTTTCCTCCTGTGTGTGCTGCAGTCTTTACTTTCCAAAGTAAGCGTCCGTGCATTGGAGCATAGGTGGAGATACAGGGATTGTTTGCCTTAGTGTTTGCTGTATGTGTGTGTGCGTGTGTGTGTCCAGTATGTGGGCCACAGGGTTAACATCTATTTGTTACAGCTTGTTTTATAGAGAAAGGCACACGCAGTCTTGCACATACACACACAGACACACAGTAAGACACATTCTTGGCTCAAAGCAGACAGTCACACAATAGCTACTTCCTGAGGGTAGCGCTAGTTAGCAAAAAAATTTGCTGGTGTGTGTGCATGTGTGTGTTTGGAGGGCCGTGGTTGTTCCAGGAAGCAGTGGAGAGGATCAATAGATCGCCCACTCAGCTTTCATTCCCTCCGTCTGACTCAACAGTGGACATGTTAGGAGTTATCCTGCAGGGCTTGGTTAACATGGAGAATGGTAAAATTTGATTGTCTCTTACCTCTTCCCTCCCTTGCTGCGTCAGCCTAAAGGGGGAAGCATGGTTTTGCATGTGTGTATGTGTGTTTCTACATGTGTGTGCGCTGTGTAAGGCAAACTCCCGCCCCATTGCATGTAAATTATGTGTGACATGTGAAGCTGCTGCTACCTTATATGGTGAGCACAGTATTTCAGTACAGTTGGATCTTGCCAGGCATTCCGGGTCGCGGGAGGAGAGAGTGTGTGAGAGGGTGACTCTGTCTGTGGGAGTGTGTGTGTGTGTGTGTGTGTGTGTGTGTGTGTGTGTGTGTGTGTGTGTGTGTGTGTGTGTGTGTGTGTGTGTGTGTGTGTGTGTGTGTGTGTGTGTGTGTGTGTGACTAAGTGAGTGTTTTCATGCGTCTGACAGAGGGGGAGTATCTGAGAGAGAGGAAGAAAGTTGAAGAGAGAAGGAAAGAGGGGCAAGAACGAGAGAGAGACAGGGAGAAGGAGACCTAGTAAATGGAGGGATTTAACTTGTCGATGTTTAAACTGGAGTGAAAGTAAGTAGTTTCTTACTTTAGCAAGTCTTTGGGGAGATAACGGAAGATTGGCTGTAATGCGTTTCTGCCTTTCAGCGATGAAGTTTGTCAGTGTGGATCATGTGAAGGTAAACGGACTGAAAATGTCTCCTTATGTGCGATTGTATTTGTCCGATTCAGATACAATAATGTCAACGTTTTTTTTGAAGGCGTTCATTCCCAATCAGCAGGGCATGGTTCTGCCCTATATACATATGGTTTGTGAGAGGCAGGGGATCTTCAGAGCTTCAAACTCTAGCCTTCCTTCCCTCTTCTCCCCTCTTTGTCCCCTCTCCTCACCACCTCTATCCCACCCCCCCACCCACCCCTTGCCTCTCTGGGTTTCCTCTTGGTGGTGTGTCCGTGGTTGGGGCGATGATGAGGAATGTTGTTGTTGTGACTTAGAGGGTGGCTCAGACAGTAGCACATACGCACACACACAGAAGTATGTCCACACATGGAAGCATGCGTAACACAGCCAGATGTATGGCAGATTGCATTGTTGAAACTTTGTAAAATCTCCATGGTAGCTCAGCTGCAGGTAGACAATTTCTGCCCAGTAAAGGCCAGAGGAACGTGCTCTTGTTGTCAATGTGAATACTGTGGCTAATAATGTCGAAGGTTTTGTTGCTCTCTCTGTGTATTGTTGCCTATGTGTGTGAACTCAGGGGCAAATTGCTCTGCATTTCTGTGTGTTGCCTATGATCTAAGATCTGCCCTACAGACAGGATTATGTGCATGGCTGAATCTGCGATGACAGGTTAAGCCTTTATTACACGGGGGCTTCGCTGTATGTTCCTACTGTGTTATGACCACATTTCAACCCCGCTGAGGAACCGTTTGACACAGATTTGGTTGAGTAAGACACCTTCCACTTAATGAAATTCAAAGCTGAGCTAAAACCATTTGACTTCAGCCACTGTCAGAGACATGCCCAGTATTTACGTATTTCTATTCTTTTCAGGTAGCCAGTAATGACTGTTAACCAGATATTGCAGTACAGAGGCATCACAGCCAGCATCTACCTGTATCTGTGCTATACAACAGTGCTAATAAGCAGGGCGAGCAGCATGTGGAAGCTGCTATTCGTGGAGCCAGTAATAAGTGTCTACTTATTTCTTTATTGTTCTGTCCAGAGGTACATGTGTCAACACGAGCCTGTCCTTGTTTTTCTTCACCCCATCAGCTCCTGCTCACAGCCTTGACATCTTAAACTCCCCATCTCTGAAGCAGAGGCAGACGGCTGTAACTTTAATAACGTACGCCGACCCATTCTCTCACTCACTCTCTCTTTCTAGCTACCTCGCTACCCAACCTTTGTTTCTATTATTGTGACAGCAGTGGCTCTGTTTGCCTCGGTATATTAGAAGTAGGGCCCCAACAAGCACCAGTAGATGTGGGTGCATTAGCACGGCCCGACCTTCATGAAAATGACTGACTAAATGAAAATTACACAGATAAATAGTGCAGATCATAAAATTGGTCACCGGCGAGGTATTTTTGCATGTAATATCCTGATAAAGAAGCTAAGCGTGTGCTGTTTGTGCCTTGTGGTAATGGCATACATGATTAGATGCTGGTGTATGCTCAGGGATGAAAAAGATCCTGTTCTGTATGTAAATCAAAATGTATAAACAAGAAATATTCTACATATCACTAGTTGTGGTGTGAGACTGACAGTTTAAGCTAGTTTTCAGCTAATTTTAATTAAAAACTGCTATGGTATGTTTGGAAAAGACAGAAAGTCACAGCACCAATTAAGTTAGAAATATATTCTTTTTCATTGGCCTACGGTATTATTTAAGTCTGGATATGTCTTCATATTTGTCCAAAGGATAACAAGCAGTACCTGTATATACAGATGGATGCTAAAACAGCTTCAGTGCAACATGGCAGAGTTTACATGCTCTACACTCTACCAGAGTGATCACCAGTCCTCCAAAAGATGTCCCCTCATCGAATATGCCCGTCTAAAGTCTCCCACGGCTATTCAATTAGGATCTGTTCAGGTTGTTCTCAATTTGTCGTCTGTCTATATATGTGGAAATCAGCCTGACTATGTCTCAGCGCAGAGACAGCCTAAATGTGAGCCAATGAGCCACTCATTAAACCATAAGGCCAGCCATTATCCTCACTGTCCGTTGACTTCACCACATCCTTACACACATACACAAAGATGCAGTGTTGCGCACAGTCAGATATTCACCACAGCTTAAGAATACTCTGTGCCAGGACACATAGCGGTTTGTGTGTTTGGGTTTGCATTTGTGAGTCTTGCCAGTGTGTGTTTGTGTGTGTGCGCATAGCTCTGTCCATGTATGCTAAACAAGAGACCTAATTGTCTCCAGAGGTTTGTTCTTGGAGGAATCAATAGGCATTGTTTGTTATGCGCTCCTAGCCTAAGACTCACTTTCAGAAACACGGTATTTAATCTGATAACAAGTAAGCCAGCTAAACTAATAGGCTAGAGGAGATGACAACTTCATGTTGATGACAATAAGGAGGTCGATAACAATACCAACTATGGTGATACTCAAATATAGCAAGAAATTACTTTATCTTTGCAACATGCTCTTGAGCATGTGAGCTCTGTTCATCTATAACCTCTATTCATAACAAGCCAAATTTAAGGTGTAAATAAATTCATTTATTTTTCATTCAGTGTGCTGTTGCATTAGCCCTTAAACTCGTCCTTAGTAAGGTTGCTCAAGCCAACATGAAAAATCCCATCATCAAAAGAAATGCAGTTTACTCAGGGATGCATGTGGCGTCGAAGAGCTATGGCGGATAGAGCAGCAGCCCTCAGCCTCTCAGCATGTGTGTGTCAGTATGAAACAGATCAAGAGACAGCGAGGAGAACACGCTCACGTGTCCACATATGCACTAGTGTGTATGCGTGTAAGCAAAGGTCAGTGAGGGCAATATTGACATGCTATATTCTGAACACATGGAGGAGCAGCAGCGAGGTCTGGGGTGTTGCATTTCCTCCAGCGTCCTCAGCTCTGATGACCTGTCTCAGCACACTGTCACCCTGACTCCACCTCTGTCAATATGCTGAAACCACTCCTTTAACTGAACAGCAGCAAAGCAAAGAGCCCAACGCCTCCTCCTCTGCAGTCAAAACTGAAAATAGGAGCTCTGGCTAAAAGCTACAGTTTGTTACTAGGTCTCCATAGCAGATGTTGCACTATAACAAGCAGCACTTTTTTCAGCTTTATCTCCACTCATACTACACCAGTTCACCCCCATGCAGTATTTCTTATGCGATTATGCAGAATAGAGCCTCCAGCAACTCATGACCTATGGTGTTAAGCGATGCTAAAGCAGACTAATAACGTGCCACTCACTCGTCCAGTCCTATTTCAGGAAGTCTTACCATAACTGTGAACCACTCCCTCTTTCTTGTTGTCTCTAGCAGTTAGTCACAATGACAACTTCAAGACCAGCCCCGGTTAGCAACAAGCACATTACTTTGAATGCTCTCACTTTTCAATCGGTTAAGACATGCCTTAATAACAAAACACCTCTCTGTGTTTAAGAAAACTTAATGACGTGTCTGAGCGCCATCCATCACACTCCACCGTGCTAATCACTGGCAGGTTTTATGCATAGTTTGCTCTTTCAGCGCAAGTGAAGAGTGGTTTCGACAGCGTCTTCACCTCGTTGAGAACAGATTTATTTTGTGACTCATAAGCAAGAGAAAGTAAAAGACGGCCAGGCGCGCTTTTCATGTCAGAAACTGTTGAGGCATATGCTGGTGTCACATGACCGTGAGCTGATGGCGATGTCCTGACATTAAAGACGCGCTTCCTCTTCTTGCAGCCATCTAATGTTTCTGACCAAAAGGGTGATAAAAAAGCACATGGCCTCTCTTGCTCAAGCTCCCTCGCCACATTCCCTTCCGCCAGTGTGGTTGACCTTGCACCAGATTGCAAGACCTTGGAGTCTGAGGGAGTGCCGCTGAGGATGCTGGAGGAGAACGCAGGCCAGACAGTTACATTGAGGGCAGAAGGGAGAGGCATGGATGGAGATGGGGAAGGTTGAACAAACAAAGTAGAGGAGGGTCCACCGGTTAACACAGTGTAAATTACTGCAGAGAAATAGATCATATTAAACAGTCATGAAATTGATACCATGGAGAGAAAGAGCACCGACAGTTAAAGTGGAATTAGATAGAGGGAGTGGCACACTGACAAGAAAGACCATAGACATGAAGAAATCAATAGGGGTAGGACGGCCATGTCCAGACATGATGGATCATAATGAGCGCTCATTATTGCTCTGGCACTGTCTTACACCACACTGCATCGCCTCTCTCTCTCACAGATATGTACTCATCTGACTCCAATAGAAACCATAGAAACAGATTAGGCAGTCAGACAGAACGCAGGGGGCGTCAGCTTTTCATGCATCAAGTCATCACATTCTCTCATTTGATTGAAGGCAGCCCCTGGCGCCTTCAATTTAAAAACAATTATAATAGAAGTCTCTATTCCACCTCATTAGTTCATGTCCAGCTGTGGCTCGAGTTCAGTGCGATGAGTTGAGAGATGATCCTTTCTCACCTGAACTCAACTTAATACAAAGTATATCAGACTGAGCTGTAGCAATAAATACATGTAACATCAACATTATATGATATTGAAAATGCAGGCATACAGGGTTACACAGAAATATTAGACTTTGTAATGTAATTATTATTATTCCCTCAAACTGAGAAACATTACTGCTCCTCATTAAAAAAAGGCAGAATGTTATCATTTTCATTTGAAAGTATTGAGCAGTGAGGTAACACATCTTCTCTGTTTGTATTTTATTCTCGCCATGTTTTCAGTCTCTCCTCTGAAGTCCATGATATGGCAGATTATCCGCGTTCGTGCCTGTGTGTTGTGGGGGTAGGGCAGTCGTATTATGGCTATGCTTGCACTCCAAAGGTCATTCGTAGCAGTAATGCTACTTTTACTATCGTAGGGGTCATCCAAGGTGAAACTAAGCAGGTTCTTCCCTCACCCTCGTTGTAACGTATATCCATGTTGCTGGGTCATCATGACCTGAGCTGTGCTGCTGCAGGGCTCTGATACAGTGTGTTGCAGTGTTGCAGTGCTGTAACATTAGCAGCAGTTCGTAGCATTGCTGAAGGTGCACATGCTGTTCTGGGAAAAGCGATTTCTCTACACAGGGTGTGGTGAGTTAGCCTGCCTGTGCGATAAGAGCAGAACGGGCCCCTGGGAGTCCAGTCATTCAAATTCCCCGAGCAAACCCCGCACAATGGATTCACCCAAAATAGGAACCACTGGCAACATCACAAAACTCTGATGAAAAAAACAAAAACAAACACACTTTGCATGTGATAAAGGGGAATTTGGGTTGTGAACAAAATAATAAACATGTTGTTATCCAAGTTCAAATCTGTGTGACGTCAGCGCAGCATTACTGTGGTGACGAGGGGACTTTTTATTCAGAAATGCTCTACCCCATCGGAAATATTATTATTAAATCATTCGCGTTTGTTTGAAAGGAATTTATCATGTTTGCAAGAAATCAGGTAGTCACAGAAATAGTGAGCAGAGTGATTAGTTCAGCCTGTCTCTCTTTTCGCTCTTCTCGAGCAGCAGGCAGGTCAGCCTCCTCTTTGCTCCTCCCCCTGCTCTCACCTGGCGCTCAGCCCAGAATGTTGCTGCAACTCTGCTGTCTCTCATTGGTCCTCGCTTCGCAAGAAGGGAAATGACTAACCTCTTCTCCCTCATGCCCTGCCTCGACTTCCCCTCCGCTTTCACTCTCTTCCTTTCTTTCACCTCTAAACTCATTTGCAATAGCCTGCTTTGCCGTGCTGGACCGTAAGTGATACAGGATTTGATCAGATTTTCCTGCACCGACAAGAGGAGGTGGAAAGTTGTGAATGGCTGCTTTGTGCATTTGTGTGTGTGTGTGTGTGTGTGTGTGTGTGTGTGTGTGTGTGTGTGTGTGTGTGTGTGTGTGTGTGTGTGTGTGTGTTGTGTGTGTTTGTGTGTGTGTGGCGTGGCGTGATGAGCGTGTGTGCGCACCATGTGTGTTTAGAGCGCGGGGCGGGTGAAAGTTTTATTTGTTTTAGCTGACACCCCTGCATTTCTAACATTTTTACATATTCTTCATTCCCACAGCTGCATAGCTTAGCAGAACAGTGCAGGTCAGAGCCTCCTATAAAAGAGAAATGAAAGAGAAAATAAACCTAAAAGTTTTTTTTGGACGTGCATCAGCGCTAATCTTTCTTTCTGTCTCTCTCTATCTCTCTCCCCAGAGGAAGTGCCTTCCCTGATGTCTGCTGCAGCTTTGACCTGCTTCTACCGCTGAAGCTCCACCCTCCCCCCCGCTGCCTCGCTCGCTTGCAGCCACAGTAACACGAGCACAAGGACAGTGACCACACCCTCCTCGTGGCCCACGCTCCGACCTGCTCGTCCATCCACCACCGTCACCATCCACTCCTTGCAGCCGGCCTCAGCTCTCCTCACCAGACGGCCCCCGCTGCCAACTGCTTTCCACCAGCTGACCAGCCTTACCACAGCAGCCCAGCACACCACCAGGCCCACGCAGCATCTCACCCACCTTGCCTTCAACTTTCGCCTTCAACCCTCTAAGCCTCCACTTGGTCCTCAGTGTCCTTAACCTTCCTGTAGTGGGCTACACCAGACTATCACCTTTGTTGCCTGCTTCACTGCACCTAACCAGAGGGCTCTCGGTTTGACCTGTTCGTCTGTTTCTGAACGTTGTAGATGAGACCATTTGGCAAGCAACAGTGAGAGAGGAAAGTCAAGCCAAGAGTGGCAGCTTAATTGTTAGGCTAAATCGTCTCCTGGATAATCTGTGGTCGATTGATCAGGATATTTATCCAGTAACATTCACAGCCAAGCATCGTCCTACAACATTTCACTTTGGAGAAGGAGCCCTCTCAATCAATAGGAAGTTTATTTTGAATGTTTCATTTCAGCGTTTCATACACGCATCACAGACTTTAACAACAGATAAACAAAGAAAAGACCTTAAAGTTGTGGATTAAAACACTAGAGGTACTTTACTCACTCTTGAACAGATCTCAGCTCGGAATACCTTTTGCCAGCGTGTTGCCATGGCGATGAACATGGCACACATCCGCGACACCAAGTGGCTGACACTTGAGGTATGTAGGGAGTTCCAGAGGGGCACGTGCTCGCGCTCAGACCAGGAGTGCAAGTTCGCTCATCCGGCCAAGAGCTGTCAGGTGGACAACGGACGGGTCATCGCATGCTTCGACTCACTCAAGGTAAGAAAGGAGAGTCGGTGAACAGGAAGTCTGGAGGTCAGATCTCAGGCAGACAGATAAGCCGCAGATAAGGGGCTGAGCACATTCTGCCTGACAGGCTGTTTGAGCAAATATTATGGAGTTGCAAAGTGGGAGTAGCAGTCGTCTACAGTTTATATCATGCTAGAGCACACCATCTGGCAATGACATGTGCTCTCTCCTTGGTCCCACCTATTTCTGGTCAGGTGACTGGTCATGTGATCAAAGGCGGAGAGGAGTAGGGTGGATGGGGTGGACGTTGCATCTTTTTAGAATCAGGAAGCAGAAGTCACGCATTTGTAACACTGCACTGTGGAATTTTCTTAGGCAGGCAGAGTTTTGGCTGGTGTTTAGTGCCCTTATTTTTCACAGGAGTCATGTAGGAGTCAGTCGCATCCCTGACTGATTGCATTGTGCGTAAAACATTGTTGCATGAATTTACTACGTCAGCACAGTCCCTCTGGAAGTGATAAACACTGCTGTGTGCCAACTTTTGAATGGGAGAACATGGATGAATAGGCTGTCACATGTAGAGACTCATATGGATGCCCTGAGCACAACACGTTTCAACAGCTAGAGAGGAACCAGGCAATAGCGTCATCATGTAGATCTCACTCAGTCAAACCACTTCCTGTGCAGAGGCCTAGGGGCAGTTACAGGGGGTTCGTGTGTGTGTGTGTCTATATGCGTGTGTGTGTGTTTCAGAGCAAAGTTTGGGCCAGATTTGGGGCACCGTATGCAGTAATTTTCCATTTTTAGGCAGCAGCAGAAAAGCAGAAAAGCAAACACCTCTTTTTCTTTCTCTCTTTCACAATCTGTCTTTTTATCGGAGCACAAGATCTCTAGAGATGGGCGGAAACCCAAAGTTTCCAGCATTAACACACACCCGCACACGTTTGGCTGCGAGTGTTTTTTTACTTCTGTTTGTACTCTGCTCCTGCAGACATTGGCCACTCGTGGTCATTGGCAGCATGTGAGCAGGGCAGGGTTAGGACGAGGGCAGCGTGTGAGTCGACTCACAGAACTGTGTTTATAGCCAGATGTGGACAGAGGAACATTGTCAAGCCCAGGCTGAACTCTTCCCAAGTTTCCTCACAATGCGCTAATGCCTGTGCATGTGTGTGCGTGTCGATTGTCAAAAGTACAAGCTAAATTAAATCATTCTTGTTAATCACATCTTGAGTCCTGTTTTCATAGTTTTGGCCATCATTCCTGGTGGTGGAGAATGGCACCATCATTCTCCATAATCCCCTGAGACCTTCCAGTTGAATTGAAAGATCTGGGAACATGGCAATTTTGCTAAAAAAGATTTTTCAATGCAATAAGTGATAATGAACAACATGTCTAATGTGCTCATATTTGGTTTTACCTCCTCATAAAGAAGTAAATAGTCTTTAAATTTTATTGCCTGAAGATTGGCCATTTGTTTTCCTGTCAGAGTTCATTGAAGTGATGTTCCCGTATCTCAGAAATGTATTGGGTGAGTAAAACATTATAATAACCAATAGAAATGATGGCCAAAGCGACAAAAATAAGACCCAAGCTGTAGAAACTGGAATCCAAGCAGAAATGTCACCTCATCAAACACATGAAACATAGATGTCCTCCTGATTATCTGGACGCCATGGACCCCTCAGTTTAATACAGTGACCACATAAAGACATTGAATGATGAGTGGTGGTATTCAGATCCTTTACTTAAGTAAAAGTACTAATACTACTCTGTGAAAATACTCCTTTACAAGTAAGGTCCTGCAGTCAAAACCTTACTTAAGTAAAACTATGTAAGTATTATCATCACATTATACTTAAGGTACCACGGTGGCCACTAAAAACTCAACAGGCCTTCCCGAGAGCCAGTGTTTGCTTTGTCCATTTTGGGTGACTGTAGAAACATGGTGGTGCAACATTGTGGACTCATTGCGCTCGTTCTGAGTTAAGAAAAACCCAATTCATGTTTTCAGGTGATTATACACTAAAGAAGAATGTAATTAGGAATATCATGTTCCATTTCTGCCATCAGATCCTCCTAAAATCCTACACACTGGACCTTTAATGTATCAAAGTGCTCATTCTGTAGATGTTCTGTAAGATCATGTTTGTAGCGTTGCTGTCCTGTGAGAACCACGTATCTTTAAAAAGTCAACTTTTCATGAGCTCAGAAAAACAGCCCTGTTTTCGGCTTTGTGGCGTTGCATTTAGCAGCTAATCCAAGGGGGGTTTAAAATCGTTTATTTAGCTCAGTAAGTAGGAGAATTTTCACAACCCATAGAGGAACACTTAATCCTTCAGCCTATTAAAGCTGTCAGACAAATGTAGTGGACTAAAAAGTAGCACTTGCCTCTGACATGAAGAAGAATAGAAGTATAAAGTTGCATAAAATTGAAATACACAAATTAAATACAAGTACTTTGAATTTGCACTTAAGTACAGGACTTGAGTAACCGTAATTAGTTGTATTCCACCACTGCTGATGAAACGGTGGGGCTTTTATCTACAGGCGGAAGGATCTAGATATGTGACCACATGTTTAAATTGTCATTTGCACTTAGATAAAGGTCAGCTGCTGGAAATGAGTAGCTGCCAGATATTTGGACGCTTTTTAAGGGAACCAAGGGGCCTATTTTAGTAGTTTGGGCTCTTTTTCCTCTAGGACTTGTGTATTAATGGAGATGGGTGATACTTTTTTTAACTCTTTGCCCCATTTTTTCCGCTGGTAATGAAAAACAGAGCAGGTCTCTAAAAACCCACAGTAGATACAGCAGGGGAACACAAGAGAGAGAGAGAGGGGGGAGAGGATAGAGGATATTATTGATTCATTAGTTGCACGTAAGATTTGACCTGAAATACTCATTTTGTGCAGATACTTTGATCACATTGCAAAGGGTTTCCTCTTACACAGACCCACAAACCCACACACTGAAAACTCAAACGGCCTACTTCACTTTCACACAGGTTTAGCGGTTGAAATAGGACAAATTCTCAATTTAGTTGTGTTACATGATGCCGTATCGCTTCCCATTACTGGTCTTGCAGCCCCCCACTCACCCACACACACACACACACACACACACACACACACACACACACACACACTGCACCCTCTTGGACACGTGCACACACTTTCTGCCCATGAGAGAGGATCGGCCTTCTTCTTGAGAGGTGTATAATTAGAACAGGTCTCACATGATCACCAGTGCATAGCTGAGCAGGTCACACCCAAACCCAGTCATTTTCCCCCAACAGCCACTCTCCCTCTCCCTCTCTGGCCTCCTTTTTACATGGTGCACACACACACATACAGACATACCCTCACACACAAATAAAAACATGTGTCCTGCACTAAGCCACACTTGTAGAGTCCATGCTGAGGGAATTAGGGCAGGGAATGTATTTGTACCAGAAATAGCAAAAACAGTTAAATTGCCATTTTTCATGGGAAGATATTCATGGCAGCAATCAGATGTTGATGATATACCCCCAAGCAAGACAATCAATCAGAACCAAGTTTTCATCTAGGCCACAGAATTAAAATTGAAGTAGTGGTGTGCGTGCGTGCGTGCGTGCGTGCGTGCGTGCGTGCGTGCGTGCGTGCGTGCGTGCGTGCGTGCGGTGCGTGCGTGCACTAACAGTCCACATGCATGCGTGGTTGTTCACTGGCCTTAGACTTGGCTTTAACCTCAGAGTGCAGCTCTTTTTGTTGCCTGTGTATCTGCATGGTGCAGCAAAGACAGCTCAGCTATGTCGAAGCAGGGTAAATATTTGGAGAAGGATAATGGCTGCCAGAACTCATAATTTAAAGTCAGCCTTGTAACTTTGTTATTAATGATTAACTGAGCACGCAGGTTAGGTAAGACACACTGATTCTAAAGCTGTGTAAACTGTTCATATTCATGGCTAAATGCATATTTAGATCTGCTCTATAACTTGATGAGACAGGTGGAAAAGTGTGGGGCAGCAGATGCTGTTTTGAGCTTCACTGTATCTGACAAAAAAAATGCAAGTAAATGATATGTCAGGAAGTGACCTACCTTTAACCTTCAGTGATTAATGCTTCACTAAAGCATTCCTACTCAGATTGGAGTATAATAGTCAGCTCAGGTTGCAGAAGCAAGTGAGCTAATGCCTTCCTCATTAGCTTACATGAGAACGAGTCTGAAATAATATAGGTTACTATCTGCAGTAAATGAACTGTGACACAGCAGCTCCACCACACCCACGCAGAGGTAAACTGCCAGCTTCTTCTTCACAAGTACCGTACCATCCTACTTTCATACGTGCAAGCCTATTCTAGTCCACTGCTCCTTCGCGCGTTTTCTCTTCCTGTGTTGCTTCTTTTCATTCTCGTGCCATCTTCAGCTCCCTCTGCTTGATTTCCCGCTCAGCCTAGTTTTTGCCTCATTTACTTCACGCCACACCCATTCCTGGACAGGATGGTTCATATTATACCTTAGTAACCCCCCCCCCCCCCCCCCCCCAACACACACACACACACACACACACACAAGGGCCTAGACTAACATCAACCTCAACCTTGTGTGAACCTAAGAGCAGCAGCAGGTCCTTGTTTACCCCCCTAACACTGCTGTCCATGTCATAAAAAAAGGAGTGGTAAATGTCTACCATGGAGAACAGCTTGAATATACAGACACACACACACACACACACACACACACACACACACACACACTTGCACTTGCACACACACTTGCACACAGCATAGACCTTGTGCTTTGTCTACCTGCCAGCCTGACACACCCACTGTCATCATGTCTGACTTCTGAGAAAAAGAGACCAAGTGTGCACATATGCCTGTGCGTGCATGTGTGTGTGTGTGGTTGTGTGTGTGTGTATATGTGTGTGTGTTGTATCTGTATTAGTAATGCTGTTGCAGCGGGTTTCTTTGTGTTACCACTCTGTCCCGAGCCAAGATTACATTCCTGCAGAGCAGAGGGCGGGTAAATACCTCTTATTTATCTCTCTGTCTCTATCGCTCTCTCTCTCTCTCTTGCTGTCGGTGTCTCTATCTGTCTTTCCTCTAATTTTGCTGGCCATATTCTGACAGCATGTTTGTATTCAGTGGTTCGATGGAACAGTCAGGTTAAACACACGAACACCGAGAGGTGGTTGGCCAGACAGACACGTGGGGTAAATATTAGCTGCGTTGCTAGTCGACAGTGTTTTTTATGATTTCAAACAAATTATCCAGCCAGTCTCTGTGCAGTAAAATCAACACATCATGCCCTCTGTGTGTGTGTGTAGGCATATGGTTATGAGTTCAGAAGGCTAATGTGTATTTCACTCTGCTGTCACACACTGCACAGTAGATTAAAAGACACACTGCACATGGCCACGTGCAGGCAACAGTTGCCATGTCTGTGGCCAGTGATGAACTAATAAAAACCAGAGCAAAAGCAGCACAATTACGTTTAATTGTTTCATTAAGCTAAGCGTAGTTTTATTGTAATCCTAGTTTAAAGCTTGTTTTTGAAATTCTTGTGCTGTCACAATATGCCTTTTGCTTGTCATGTAGTTTTTTCTCTGAATGCTGAAACACATTAAACATGAGTGCGAATAAACCTGAGAAGGAATGATCTGACATGTTAAACTCTCTGCAGAATTTGACATAAGCAGATCAGACTTCCTCCTTGGTTGCTGTCTAAATAGATCTGTGTCACATTCAGACACAAACCAAACACACTGTTTATCTGCCCAACAGCCGCAGATGGGCGTGCGATCCTCACACTGCTTGCTTCACTGGCTTCTCGCCAAAACTTACAAGCTCAAAGAAAGAGAGAAAAGGAAACGGGACACCTGTGCACAGTGTTAGTGTCAGAACCTGGCCAAGACAAACGTGCTTTCAGGTTGAAGGTTTTA
Source organism: Chaetodon trifascialis (assembly GCF_039877785.1). NCBI lineage: Eukaryota > Metazoa > Chordata > Actinopteri > Chaetodontiformes > Chaetodontidae > Chaetodon > Chaetodon trifascialis. Next base: position 14,334,812 of record NC_092066.1, read on the forward strand.
TCACACCTGTGATCAGAACGGTTTGTTTTCAGTAGAGTGCTAATCTCCAGTCAGCGGACTGCAGTGATGCCATAATTCAGACAGAGACTGTCTCCTGGATCCGTATGGGTTTCGCTCCTCTGTAGTCGACACATGGTATTTCAATCCTAATTGGATTTTTAATGGGATATCTGTGGGTGCATCCATAATGAAAATTTCTCTCCTTTGAATTAACAAGGCTAGGATTCAGTCACCCACAGGATACAGCTTTTACTAGAGGAGAGCTGTTAATATCACAGGGCCGTCTGTTTGCCCGTGCTCCGCCGTCTCTGTAGCTGATTAAAAAAGAGCAGGTTCCACTAGATAAGAGCAGAGTCACGTGACGCAAGCTTTTATTTTAGTAAGTAGGATCTTTTACGCCTCTGTCGCCTGGTGTTGATGGTGTTTATTCTTATGTCTTTCTCACTTTCACGCTAGAGAGATTTGTGGATGAACCAGTCTAATCCAGGCCTACACACACACACACACACACACACACACACACACACACACACACACAGACTTCCATTGGTCTGCTCATTCCATAGTGTGTGCATTCTTGTCGGATCAGTGCGGCTGTGCGTCTTCTCTGTGAGCTTATGTGACGGAGAATCAGCGACAACAGCCTGTCTTTTCTTCTCAGTGTCAGCCGTCCCTGTCCCTCCATCACACTGGGCCTCTTTATAACACCACTGATACAATGATTACTTCTCTGGCCTCTCATTCTCTTTCCTCCTCTCTCTTTAACATACAGACATACCATAAAACCTCACGCAGCCTGAGGGCTTGTTTGCTTTGCCAGTTAACTAATATTGAAAGGTTAAAGATAAGATTGCAGGGTTACATAATCTAAGACTCATGTCATCACATGTGTTTTGGACAGGTACTGGTGATATCACTTGGTTTGCAATAGCGGATTTATGTCCAGGAGTTTATTGGATGCAGGTGTTCATACAGGTGCTCATTGGTTGATTTCCCTGCAACTATTAAAGTTGGTGAACTACATCAGAACAAGCATTTACATGCATTCGCTTTCTAATGCTTGTGACCTGCTGTACCCGGCTGTAGATGTAAGCATGAAAATATGTCTGTCTTAAGCACCTTTAATCTATATACAGCCAGACATTGTCCAAATGCATCAGGCTGAATTCAGTAAAAATGTGGATAAAATGATGCACTGCAATGAATGAATGCCAACGATTCATCATTTATCATTTTCCATTCACACGTAGAATCTATATTTACATATATTTCCATTTGGTGAAATGGCTATATGCCATAAAAAACATGGAGTCTTGTGTTTGCAGACAGAATATATGAATAATATCGGACACCATTTAAGATTTCAGTCGTTGATTTGGTGACACCTGTGGTTACACGTTAACAGTGAGTGCGGTTTAACACTACAGCACTCTTTGAGCAGCTTGTTTGTCAGCCATGAAAAAGTAAACGGTGTATCAGTTCACAGCACAGCCAAACAAACCCACGTTGATTTAATAAAACAGAAAAATGCTGAAAAAGACCATTGGCTTGTTCGTGGTTAGTGCTAACCACGGTGACAAAACATTTATTGTAGCATTTCGTGTAAATCTAAGGGATTCTAAATTTAAAACTACTTAAGGGGAAGTAAAAGGGAAAAACTGGATGATCCGAAATAGTTTTAATCTCAGTTTGCCTGATCTGGCTTTTCCAAATTGCTTTACCTCTGTCCATCTGCAGCTCTGTTTTTCTGTTTCTCTCTCTCTCTTCTCAGCCTTTTCATACTCTTTACTTTCAAAGAGTCACATACCCGGCTCTGCCATTATCTTCCCATTAGCCAGGTGAGCGAGGAGCTTGAGGGCACAGTTCCTCACTTAGACTCAGCTCTCTCAACACCTTTTCGCACTGCCCCTCCCTCTCGTCAGCTGTTAGGCCCATCAGTCAAGTTTACCCTGCCCCTTATCTCTATGTTGAAGCCAAAACGTAAGATACACAGCGAGATGCCCACTGGTGGTGGTTTCGAAAGGCACAATGTGAGGCAACAAGAAAAACATTGATGGTACTCCATCTGTTGTTCTCTTGCTCAATTGCTTTCTCTGGTTCTTGCTTTTTTAAAGTAAAGTCTTTCTCAGAATCGCAGTATCTGGGACAGTCAAATCCATGGCACTGATCTTAATTACTTTCTCCTTCTCTCTGATTCAGTGTCCCTGATTTAGCTCTTTGTGGAACAGTGAAAACCTGTTTCATAAATCTTCCTGAACCCTAACCTTAAAGTTGCAAAACTCACAGATTTTCTAAAGTTTTGTGATGTGAAACAAGTTGGCAGTAAACACATCACCGACATCCTCACAGAGGCTGTCTCCATTTTGGCTCGTCAGGATCCATCATGTGTCTTTGTTTTTTGACCTGAAACAGTGGCACCACCTGAGGCCCAATTAGTGTTAGCCCTGATTAGCTTTGTGTGACACGCACAGACTGCTGGAGCCTCTGTTGACACTGCGGTTATACTGCACCGCACACTCTACATTGTCTGTTATTCATCCCAGCAGCAGGTACATAATGTATTGCTTTATATACCATGAGGACTAGTAGCATTTACATTAGTATTACTTCTACATTCCACATTACAATTTATCTCTATAAGATAAATGTAATAAGTATTTTTTTACTGTATCTGTACGTTGCATTTTATTTGTCATACTGTTTTTCTTTAATAATACTGGATTATTTACACTATTTCCAGTTAAAAAGACTTCTTGACTGGGCTTTTTGCTGATTTGCTGGTTCCATGTCTGCAAAGATGTAGAGTGGATACCGTAGCTGCTCTCAGTACAGTTATATGGGATTCAAACTATTAATTTATTGAAAACTGCAAATATAGCCCTCATACAGTCGAATTAAAAAGAATACAATAGAATCTTCTTGATGCTTTTCCTGCCTTATTATAGGACATCAACACCTGTACAGAATTTGTGAAACAAATTGAATCATCACTTTTAAAAAGAGACATAACTTGCAGACTTAATTTGGGGCAAAATCTCTTCTTAAACCGCTATAAAACAGAAAGAAAAAGGGCGAAAGCATCCTGCTTGTGCGAGTGCCAAGTCTGAAGGAGATAATCGCATGCAGAAACAGGATTAGGCCAGTTGACAGTGGGATTAGAGCTGTGGAAAGGATTACAGTCTGTGAGATCAGATTAGCATAATACATGGCAGATTAAATCTGTTAGCGTAAACCAAATTAGTCATCTGCATTGGTGGTTATTACTTCGCCAGCGATGGAAGAGACTTTTTCTGTGTTTCTACAATCCAGGTGTCACAAAAGGAAGAACCCTGTGCAGATAATGTTGGCAGTGGTGAGGGTTAGGAAGCTAGAACAGACAGCGGGGATCAAAGTAAGGTATATAAAAGAGTGGTAATGGTATATTTCTAAACTTTTTTTTTCAGCTTTTGAAGTTTTTGCATCGCAAAGCCGCCACTCCGAAGAGGTTAAAACAAAGATGTACCTGCATAAGAGAGATGGAAAGGCAGAGAGATGCAGAAGACATGCAGTGTGTTTTACTGCTGCCCTGAACTGCTGTGGTAGTCTAATCCTCACCTTAAAGTATACACCTGTAATGGTTTTAATAAACACACCATAAGTAGATATCCATCAGTATGGTGAGGAATCACAAAACTACATCATCTATTGATGTCGATGCTTTTTAGTGAGAAATACCTATTCTAAGAAGAAACATTTATATCGCGTCACTAGATTTTGAAATGGCTCATTGAGATAAACTGCAGGCGTTGATCCTCCACTGTGAGGCATGCAGACAGTGAGAGGAGAGTACACCTCAGTCATTTCAGAAACAACAGCATCGTTATCGACGCCTCGCTGCTGCCCGGACCTTGTGATTTTTGCGCAATGACTCCTCTTTCTCTCTCCCGCTTGGAAGCGGAGCTCGGAGATGATTAAATGAGCGTTCCCGGGCTGCCTCACATACTCACACTGCGAGTACTGGATGGTTTTCATAAAGAGCTGCTGCTCAAATCGATGCGTGCGTGATTGCTCTGTTATTACCGATAATGAAACGTAAAGAACTAACCATGTGAGCCCTCACAGGAGAAGAAGCAGCACTGCACCGATCAAAGACTGTAGAGGAAAACTGACGTGAATAAAGTCACATGAAAGCATGTTTGTGTGAAAAGAGATAGAAAGAGATAGTAAGAGGGTGGAGGGAGGGCATGTCAGGGAAAAACAGAGAGGTCTAAGTTTGGATCCAGGGCTCCTGTGTACGTGACATCTGACCTGAGGCATTTCTGAGAACCAACACCCTCTCAAGTGTGAATAACTCACTGATGTGTGTGTGTGCCTGTCTGTCTGTCTGTTTGTGTCTATATAAATAGTTAGGTTTGTACGGCTGCTACTGTGTCTAATGCATATGTGTGTTTATGTTTGAACATCAGCTGAGACGACTGTCATCTCACAATATTTCTTTAAATCGTATCTTAAAGCTCTGAAAATCCGTCCAGATTTGCCATCCACGCAAACTTTATTTATCTGGCTCACCTTATCGCGCTGTGTGTGGTCCGTGTTGTAGCTCCGCTCCAGCCTATAATCCCTTTCTCTTTGTCGTTGTTTGGTGAGGGTGGTAATGCGTCACAGGGGACATATTGTAACTATTATCATAGATTAACACACGCTCCCTCCTCCATATCTCCATAAGCTCCGCTGGTCACATCAGCTCCCTGACTGCTAAGCTGTGCAGCATGGGTCACTGTATACACTGAGTCCCAGCAGGGAGATATAGACATAATCACAAGGGAGCGAGTGTGTGTTCACAACCTAATCGCCAGACTAAATGTTGGCACTGTACATTTCTGCAAAGCATGGATTTGTTGAAACGTTACACTTCTTTACGTTTCAGTTTTATGTTGTGACAATGCTGTCAAAGGCCTGGTTAGGTTTTGTCTTCAAATACCCTGTTTTGTGACCACAAACTGAGAATATTCACAGGCGTGACCACAAACGCTGCTGGGAAACATCCCAACCTCTTCCCAGTTGTCTCACCTGGCTGTCACTCCACCAGTGATCTGAACTACACTTTGATACGTATTGTAGAAACCTGGATATGATACATAAGAAATGTACAAATTTAACGTATTCGTACTTTGCAGAAATGCACAACGCCAACGTTTTATTGTGGCGCCTGGCTGGTGTTCATGGTCTGATATAGAAATGCAAACCACAGCGAGAAACTACCCCGCGTAGATCTCTAATGCCTTCTTCACCCACTTCAAAACTTTTACTGCTAATTTAATGCTGAATTAAGTGGCTAAAAACAAAAGGAAAATCAATTGTACTTTACTGTAAAAGGGGACTATTGATTGTGAATTACTGATAGCTTTTTTGGTAACATAAAGCCACAACACCACATCTAAATATTCTCCATTTTTGGTCTGCTATGTTGCCAGTAATTTGCATGCTACCTCACTGAATGTCAGCAAATTCCAGTTAACATGCCATGTAAGATGATCTGTGCACAGTCAGCATGTTGGCTGAGTTGATATGTTTTAGATTTTGTGCCATATTTGAGTGCACAGTAGACAAAGAGACCAACCACTGGGCCCGGCCCTTTGAGTCTCCGCTGCTGTCCGGCAAAACAAAGCTTCATTCACAGTGTGAGTGAGGAGAAAGGGCTTTCATCTCTGTGTATGTTTAGACAGAAGTCACTGGAACGCAGGGCAGAGAACAGTGTAGCGTCACACCACAACCCAACGCAACTGGGTCTCACACCATAACAACAACCATCACATCAAAGATAAGAAGGAACATAGATTTGGGCACATTTTAACAGCAGTTTTTACAGCAAGAGATGATGAACCTCATGACATGCAGGAGACGTATATATTCCTGAGGCGATGCCTCAAATTAGTGATATAAGACAGACACGCAGTAGCTGTTTTTAATTCCTGAGGATGTCAGTAAAGGTTTTTGCTTGTTTGAGATTGAAGGTTAGTTGCAATGATTCTCGAAATGGTCATAAAAAGAAAGAGACATTTAATGAGATAGGGAAGCAAAACAACATATTTCTGCCATACAAACTTGTTTTACTTTTCGCTCTTGTGTTTTTACTGAATTACTAGGCAGTTTTACCCCTCCAGGCCTCTGTAAATAAGTCCAATAAACAATCTGAGATGACGGATCATTCTTTGGTTGAACTGGTCACAACTTGTTGACTCATATTATAGCTTAAGGCAGGGCAGGTTTATTTGCATGGCACCTTCCAACAGCAAAGCAATTTGAAGTGTTTTGCATAAGACAGCAAACATTAAGGCAAGATGTCAGAGAAACACATGGTATTATAAAAAGACATGTTTAAATAGGGCTTTTCTGGTAGGTTGTTCCAGATGTGGTGCATAAAAGCTGAATGCTGCTTATTTTGACCCTGTGGACAGTAAGCAGGCCTGTCCCAGATGACCTGAGAGGTCTGGATGCTTCAGCAGCAGATCACAGATGTATTTTGGCCCTAAAGCATTCAGCACTTTATAACCCGATAGCACTGAGGGGTTGCAAAGTCAAAAGTTTGGTTTATTGGACATATTTTACTCTAACTCTTAAGCAGAGGCCAGATTTTCTTCACCTTCTCACTCTTTCACTCTTCCTTTCTCACACACACATGCGCATTAACACGTCTTGCTGCGTGCTTCATCACTTCTCCTCAAAAGGATGAGACGCAGCCCCACCCAGCATTCTTTACACATCGGTTCATTGTTTGTTTAAATCCCACACAGTCACAAAAACAGGGCGTGTGTCTACGGGTGAGAGAAGGGGAATTAGAAGAGAGAGCGATCAGGGTGGGACGTGTTATCACAGCCTATCATCAATCAGACTGCACGGTAGCCAGTGAGATTATTGTTCCCTGTTTGGCCTGGAGTGTGGCAAGACTGATCTCACCAGGAGAAACACGGACTCCCACGATTAATACAACACACTGTCTGGACTGAACTGTCGAGAAGGCAGGGGGAGTTCATGTTGAGCTGCAGGAGCATGTCGAGAAAAACGCTTCGCTGCAGAGTTGGATTTATCACAACATAATACATGAATGCATTTGAAAACAAACTGGACTTGGAAACAATTTTGATTTTAACGGTTATTATATTGAATTATTTATTAATAATAGTATCCTTTTATTATTGTAACAATATTAGTCGTTATGTTAAGTCATCATCCATAGTTCCGTCCTCTAAATTAATGAGGAGAAAAGCAAATTAATGAAAAAGAACCCAGAAAACTTGAAGTGGTTGTTTTCCTAATTTCTGGTACAGAGGGAGGACAAATCAGTTTATTCCCATTCTCACTGTGCCATAAAAAATGTGATTCGAAGCCTTCTGTGGATCTCTATAGCGGTCCGGTTTTTTATTGGAATAATTACCTTTGAATTGTGTTGGTGTGAGGAGATAATCTAATTCTCTGCTCCAGTTTTGAATCCCTGAATGGCATCAAAAGAGCCGGTCAGCGATAAGAAAGATGGGAGATGATATCTTTCTATCAACTTTTTCACAATTGATGTATTAGCAGCAAAGACACACACGCACAAAAAAAGGGCAGGACACAGGACAGAGGGGGGCAGTAATTGGATGCCCTCTACTCCTGGAATGGCTGTGGCCTCAGGGTCGGTTGTATTTGTCGTATTTCCTCTGCTGAGTTCCCGTGTCTGCCAGCGATGGAGAAGATTCCAGGAATCACGTTGTTGTTAGAGCAGGAGTGTCTGGCTGCTCTGTTGCTGTGGACACCGTCTCCAGCTGCTCCTCAAGGCTGCTAATATCACAATAGCAGCCGCAAACATGATGTGAGAGAGATGAAGTCTTCCACCTCCTCCTCCTCCTCTCTGTCTCCATTTCTCTTCCTCCTCCCCGCCTGTGATGACCTACACTAATCACTTCTTCTGCAAGTTCTAAAATTTCCCTGACGCAGCCGTAGAGCCACTTCTACTCTCTCTCTCTTCCACCCATGCAGCCTGACGCTTCCTCTCCCGGGACCTGATCTTTTATTCAAAATGGCTGCCGGTGTTGGTTGATGGCTTTTTTTTTTTTTTTTTTTGCATGATTCGGCAGAATGGCAAATATAGTTAGCTCAAGTCAAAGCCACATTCTCAAACATTACCTTCCCACCTTAACACCCACGTACGTACAGCAAGCACTGCTGCAGTTGTGAATCCAGGGGTCGACAGGCAGGGTCATATAGGGCGAATGCAACATGAGCCTTTGAAACCCCCACTGCACACACACACACACACACACACACACACAGACACACACTCAAACTCACGTAACACAAACACACACTATCTCTCCACACGCTCTCACCCTGCCCTTGCTGCATGCCATTGTCACTCTCTGGATGAGTGCTGTTAGAACCTGCTTTCAGCTCCTCTCATCTCTCTCTCTCACACACACAAACACACACACACACACACACACACACACACACACGCCTCTCAGTGTTGCCAGTGTCAAAATTCTTCTGAATGCCAGCTCAGCTTATGTACACACTTCACCTCAGCCTGGAAAGTGACTGTGGGCTTCTGTTGAATTTTTCTGCAATCAATGAACAACCCCCGAAATTTCCCTTTTGAATAGATCGAAAGTCATATAAACACCTATTTTATTCCATACTCTACAAATACTGTGACATATTCCTTGTATCTTTTAATTACTGAAGGGGGATCACATGCACTGTGAGTGGTTTTTAAATCCAGGTGTGCCATTTTCATGCTTTGTGTGCACTTTATGCGCAATTTCACCTACAGTAGACATCTTTGAAAATGTAAAAATTCAACACTAGGGTTTAAAAGTAAGACATACAGATACCTGATATCTTACAGCAGTTGTCTGTCAGCCAAGATTTTTTCAGGACACAAATCATTGACAAACTCTTCATCCATGTGCTCCCTCTGAAAGATATCAGGGACTCAGAACTGATGAACCATGGCTGCAAACCTGCTCCGTGCATTCTGTATTCCCCTGCCTTGTGCAACACAATCTGAAATCATTTTAAAATGAGATCCAACGAGAACTTGAGATAGCAACTTCAGACAAGGGGATAAAACAAAATATCTTAAAGAGGCCCCCTTGCCATTTAAAAGGAGACCCTCCCCCTTTTCCCTCGCACCTGTCTGCTGCTCCAGTGTCGGTGAAAGTGAAGGAGATGGGAAAGGAGAATGAAGTCATGACGGGGTATGGAGATGAATCCCATGGGGACAGCTCTGTCAGCGAGGGAAAGCGTAAGCTGCCACAGTCAGCTCAGCTGTGCCACAGGGCTGAAAGTAAATACACGTCTTTCCTAAACCATGGACATGTTTGTCATACATGCGTCGGCGTATCTGCCACCTGTTATACGAACATGACCCCGACGTGCGTGCATTAATGTTTATGCATTCTTGCTTGCATGAGAATGCGCGTGTGTGTCAGACTTCTTCCTCCTCTTCTCCAGGCTGAATGTATAATTGGATACTCAGAGCAGGCAGCAAAAAGGGATCCCTGTCTTAGATAATGATCCAAAGGCTTTGAAGTGTGACCTCCGGATGACTGCTGACACAATATATACGGATCATATGAGTGGAAAGTATTTATAGCGTTAGTTGGACATGTAGCTAAGCTGGCCCTCATGATCTCCTGGGGCTAGCACACACAAACAGACACACACACACACACACACACACACACACACACACGTCAACATGTCCCCGCTGGGACTGACAGAAATAAGTTGTTAACAATTAGTGTTAGACTCAGCCCAGACCTAATGTGAGTTTGAGTGTCAGTGACATTGAGATAGCTATAAACATGATTTCATTGGGTGTATAATCCCTCTTTTCAAGAACTACGTCCATTCACTGCAGCAGTTAAACCATTTTTGATGTTGTAAGTGTTGCATGTAACAAAAACAAATCTGCCTGTTTTCTGCTGCATTCTCATGGGACCCTTTGATTTGTTAATGCTCAGTATATTATAGTGTTTAATTAGTCTGCAGAACTTGGACAGATGGAGTACAATGAAATCACAGCCTGGTTCATAACAAGAGTCTGCAGCCATGCTTTTGGCTCTGTGATGTTGCACTTAAGCACAACGTTGAGCGAAACGCTAACATCAGAATAACATGCTCAAGATGACAGTTATTACATCCAATAAAATAACATGCTGACCAAAGTCTGGACCAAAGCGTTGTACAGATACCATATTTCCAATGTGAATGCAGCCTAACCTACAGTATATGTTTTGTGCTGACTCTGTTGTTCCATTTTGTCTCCAGGGCCGTTGTTCCAGGGAGAACTGCAAGTACCTGCACCCCCCTCCTCACCTAAAGACCCAGCTCGAGATCAATGGCAGGAACAACCTGATCCAGCAGAAGAACATGGCCATGCTGGCCCAGCAGATGCAGCTCGCCAATGCCATGATGCCTGGCACGCAGCTACCACCTATGGTGAGAGGACACACACGTATGAACACACCACAGCTACTGCCCACGGTGAGACCACATACATGTAAATGCTCACACATATACGGCTCCTTCACTGTCTGCGTGGCTCTTTCAGTCTTTTGACTTGTCTCTCCGTCAGTCCTTCTCTTTTCCCAAACAAAAAGCTCACAGTCTGCGTACATTTTATCCACAGTTATTTCATCCCTCTGCTTTTACTTTGCTCTCGTCTAGCCCATGTTCTCGTTGACGCCAGGCCTGGCCACCAACGCCAACGCGGCAGCAGCTGCAGCTGCGGCCTTTAATCCCTACCTGAGCCCTGTGTCACCAGGCCTGATGCCCCCAGAGATCCTGCCCAGCACCCCTGTCCTCATGGCCTCCAGCCCCAACGTCAGCCAAGTCCCCAACGCTGCTGCTGCTGCAGCCCAGAAACTGCTGAGAACAGATAGACTTGAGGTAACGTACAGACCGATGAACAGAAACTGATTTTCTCAATATTATGTTATTATTATGTTGTGTAGAAGCAACCCACTCCTCCCAAAGAGTTCCAGGAAAACTAATAAACTGTAACTCATGATGTGCCTCTTTCTTAGTGGAGGCGGAGCCGCCAATGATGATAATGACCCTGAAAACAAGACAAGTACTGTTAACAAGTCGGTTAGCAGGCATACAAATAACAGCACTCTTTATCTTACTTGCATAAACTGTTTCTGAAACTGAACTGGAATATTAATCGCAGGTACCATTATTCAAATATAAGCTAATAAAAGAAGAATTTGAATAAAACCTTCACAGGTTCATAAACTGTAATATCTCATCAGCCTATGATGTCGACTGCATTCCAAGAGTTACTTTGTAATTAAGATTTGTTTACTTTTTTCATGAGCCCACTCTCACTTAATCTGCCTCGTCTAATTCCAGCACACTTTGTGCTTTCGTACTGTATGCTTCACAAAACGCATTAGACAAGCACCAGAGATGAGCCCAAACTTGCTGGATATTTATTTGAGTGCAAAGAGCAGTAGCGACTTCAGTAATGCCCGTGATAGCATTGCAACAGCAAAGGAACGTTGTTTCTAGTCAAGAAAAGCTCAGTGTAATTTGTTTCAGCAGCATTGCATTCTGGTCTATGGAGGCTACTGTAGGCAGAAATATTATATCTTCCTCCTCTCCGAAAGAAGCCTATACTGTTGATTCTGAGAGGCCTCCACCAAAATCAGACTTTGATGTTGCTATACTGGGACTATCTGAAATATCTCAATATCACTTTTCCTCATAGCATCTTTTAAGGTTTGGCCACAAAAAAATCACAAAACCACACAATAGTCCCAGAAATGCATGGCACTTCCTCAATCAGCCGTTTTGTGGTATTTTTGTGTCATGAAACAAGTTTCCTCTTTTAAATCATGTCAGGAAAATTAAAAAGCGAAGCGTAAACGCCACTGTTAGCTTTACTGTCTTCATGGAGCATACAGTTATCTAAGCTCAAACACAAATTGCTGTGTGTAGATACATAATACTCATGCGTTCATGATACCTCTAATGTAAAAGAAGATGCTGCCCTCTGGTGTCTGATGTGCAGAAATTTAAAAATGTCTGAGACTCTCAAGCTCTGTTTATTGTTAAGGTTAAGTGCAAAAGCTTCAGCATTACAAGCTCAGAGCAATATTCAGGACTCCATGTCTGACAGCATAGGAAACTAGGAAATGTTTTACACAGCAAGACGAATATGACCTTGCAAAGCATTTTACTCTGTTTATTGGCCTGCAGGTCTCATGAATTTTTAAGTTTAGTGGATGTCTGTAACTGTACACCTCCTGTAACGACAAAGTGAAAGCTTGATGAGTCACACACAACATATACTTCATAAAGACACAAATACACAAAGCAGGAAATGCTCTACATGGATCCACTTCTTATTATTTCTCTTCCTCGTGTTCTTTCCAGGTGTGTCGGGAATATCAGCGGGGCAACTGCTCTCGGGGGGAGAACGACTGCCGCTTCGCCCACCCCGCTGACAGCACCATGATCGACACCAATGACAACACCGTCACCGTGTGCATGGACTACATCAAGGGCCGGTGCTCCCGAGAAAAGTGCAAGTACTTCCACCCGCCGGCCCATCTGCAGGCCAAGATCAAGGCTGCCCAGCACCAGGTGAACCAGGCCACCGCTGCCGCGGCCATGGTGAGCAGTCTGTACAAGCCTGGTCACACTCATTCACACCCACACGACAGGCTCAGGAGCAATTTTGAGGAAGCTATACATTCAATCACCCAGCAGGAAATACAGTATGCTCTGTGGCTCATACTCACATTCATGTTTGAAAGTGTCTCACTTCCTGTTTGGTGTTGTGTATTATTAGGCATTATGTATATGAAAAGTCTGCAAGTTGGTTTGGGTAGAATCTGCTTTGAACAGGATGATATGAAGAAGGATCAGACAGTGGTACTTTATCAGTGGTAATTATTCTGTGCATTTAGCTTTTTTCTTCCTATTCTCCAAAAAAATTGTGTTGTTCCTTGTTCATCTCATCCCAGACCACAAGCAGAGTCAGTTCCTCTCTCTGTCTGTCTGTCTCTCTGTCTCTCCCTCTCCCTCTCTCTCTGTCTGATGGCTTATTTGTGACACAATTGTTTCTGTGCTTCCTATCTATTACTTCTCTTCCTCTTGACATTGTTAAGTGAAAGAATTCATTGTGCTTCCAGTCCCGTCTCACAGTAACAGCACCTGTGCTTAATAGGACAGCCACACTTGTCTGTTGATCACACTGTTTTCTACATGCTCTTATTGACGTAGCGAGGGCTATGGGGTGAATCATTGCAATGTGACACTGACTATGATGTGCACAGTGAAACAGAAACCTGTGAAATGTGCTTTTCTGTCCGATACGATTACCGAGTTCCACTTTAAAATAATGATTGAATAATATCCTCATCGCTATATTCATCCATCGTTGTGTGACAATAACTAATGTAGACCAGTAGTTATCATTGATTACGATGATCATTTGTTGAGCAGTAGAGCTAGTGTCCACACTGTGCATGCCTTAGTCCTGTTATCCCCTTGTATATTGCATTCCAATGATTTGTTTTTTTATTTGTTTTTGTTTTTTCTCACCTATACCCAAACTGCACTGCTGCCCCCATGATGCACCTCTGCTTGCTGGTTTATGTTAATGCGCTTGAACCCCATTGGCCCATTGCCATCATGTGCTCGCTGCCTGCTAATTAAGACTCAGTCGGCTGTCAAATCACTGAAGCGACCCCTCGACGCAACCTTTGACCTGGTACTATGACCTTTCACCTTTTAGCTTGGCATGTGGCTTTGTTGTAGAGCAGTGTTTTAACCAAAGATACCTAGCTGTTTTTGTTGTCGTTGTCTCAGTGCAATGTCTGTTTTTTCCTCCTGTTGATCTGTCATTATTGCCTGTGATAAAATGATTGTGGCTTCCTGGGTTTAGGCTGCATCCAACATCCAACGACTCGCATCATGTAGAACTCACTTCAAACACGAATTCAAATGTGGAATTTGTGAGAAGGAGCCACAATCAATTCATCACCTATAGCCTATTTAACAAAAGTCAGCGAGGGCTAGGGAAGTAGAGCTTCTATAATGGTGGCATGGCTTCAGTCTTACGTCCAAGTCAGTGGTCAGTGTTGTGGAGCAGCTCAATCAAATGTGTGCATGTCTGTGTTACTAGTGCATGTCAGATGGATAAGGGTGGGGCTAAGAGGAACAGTCTTTAAAACCATACAGGAGTGATCCCACCATAACAGATGATTACAGTTCAAATGATAGTTCACTCCATCATCAAATCTTGTCACGGATATTCAGACCTCAGGGGTGGCCTCACGCCAAGACGAAACACCACATTCAAATATAGACATTGGAAAAATACTTCGTATCTGACTTGCGTCCCTTGGCCTGAGACCATTCTTGACCCTCGTCTGAGAGTGAACCATCACTTAAACATTGCTTACACACAGTTTATCATGGAGCTAGCAGTGCAGCCTCCCTTTCTCTGTGCTTCCTACCTGTTCCACCTCTTGTTAGCAGCCTTATTGTTTTAATAGTTAATGCTTGCTTATGTTGCATTTAGTCAGCCCTAGGACTACACAGTTAATAATCCAAGTAAGCTTCCTGATAAAACAATGAATATATGAATGCTTGTCAGCCAGTAGCTCCTGTAGGCACCATGCTCCTGCTTGTGTAGTACTTGTGTCAGACTGCTGCTTGCTTGCTACTGATGATATGATGATATTGTTGTTGTTGTACACACAAGGATGTTGTGATGCCGTTTATATGATGTCCTCTAACGTATGTACCTTTTTTTTTGTTTTCTTTCCCGTTTTTTGCCTCTTTCCAACACACCCTCTGTCTCTTTTCCACGCACCTCTCTCTCTTTCTATCTCTGCTTTTTTTTTTTTTTTTTTTTTTTTGTTATCTTCTTTCTCACTGACCTCCCTCCGCCTGGCTGGGCAGGGCATCGCCCCTAGTGTCATGGCTCCCCTGCCCAAGCGGGCAGCCCTGGAGAAGGCCAACGGGGCCTCTGCCATGTTTAACACCGGCATGCTCCAGTACCAACAGGCCCTGGCCAGCATGCAGTTTCAGCAGCAGGCTGCTTTCCTCCCATCAGGTATGGCTCCCAAAGAAACCACCACTCGTGCTCTGACCACCCAGAGGATGCCTGGATCAGTCTAACCCGGCTCCTGCTTCGCCGGGGTTGGGCAAAGTGGTAGATTGCAATGCAGAGCAGTTTGGTTGTGGACTATTTCACAACTTTTGTTACCTATAGGGAGCTTACACAGATATTTAAACACAGGGTTGAACATTTATATCTCAAAGTACAGCTGAAAAGCTAAGAATGCTTCAACAAATGTGCAATATGCTTTGTATGGCACTGCATGGCCACTAGGTGTTAAGAATGGGTTAGAACGTCTTTCTGCCTACTAATTCCATTAATGTAATTCCACATAGCCTCCAGCATGGATGTTTCTAAGAGAGAGAATAGACCTTGTTTACCAGTTTGTTAGATTAAAGTGTCCATGGTGTGATCACTCATATTTTGATGTCATACCATTGCTGGGGCTTTGGCTCGGGCTGGGATGATCGGGGCCGGGTGGGTTGGTTAATGGTGTGTTAGGCCTCAGTTTGGCAGAAGGCTGCAGAGTCTGGCTTTTGTCCACTATCTACTTCTGTCTTGAGTGTGTATACCATTTAACACTTGATCGCTCCAAGCATAGCCGCACTATCGCTCTTGTTGAATTCATGTGAATTACACTTCAGACAAAAGTTTAGATTCACACTCTCATTTGATTAACTGACTTCCTTTTGATGAGTTCACCACTTCGCCTTTTCCAATCACTGATGACTGTGTCCAAGAGATATTAACCTTTTTCTCCCACCTTATCTCTCCCCTCACTCTAACGAACCTTGTGATGGGCTGTTTTGATTTCTCTTCCCTATCCAATCCACTTCCTGTTGCACTGCATGATGGGCAGGCTCAATATTGTGCATGACACCTGCAGCCAGCGTTGGTAGGTTCCAGCTTTCCTTCTCCAGTTATCTGTAACCTCATGTCTGTGACTCGCACGTCATCAAAATAGAACCGCCCGGTGAAATTTTTACTGCGTTGCATTTATGGCCACTTTGGGATTTTTATGTGGGATTTTGGTGACCTGAGAGTCACTGTTTTGGTTGCGTGAAGATACTTATGATTTGAAGCATAAGTAAGAGTCCACATAAGGAAAGACAAATATTGTGATATTTAACTGTTGTTTATTACCTGTATGACAGCTGTCATTGTTTATAATATCAATTTAACTGATCTTTATTCTGTTCATGTCTCTGTGCAAACCTACTGTATATTGCTTGACCGCTCTCGTTCTCATGCCTGTTCTAAACTTGGCTTTTGGCTGGTCTAACCTGACACCTGTTGAAACCCTTTTAAAAACATAAAAAAAACCCTGAGGGAGTTCAATTATAACCTTCCCCCTTATCTCCTCTGCCATAATGACTCTATTCTTAAGACTCTGTGACGGCACTTTTATGTTTTTTAAGGAACATTTTTAAAGTCAGCTCTCTTCTGGTGTTTACCACGAAAGTGCAGTGTTGATCATTCTCTTGCTAATAATACAGAGAAATGTGGAAGTAAGTCGCTGCCGCTGCTACAGCTCCACTGTGTCACATCAGCTCTCGAATCACAAGACCTCTTATCAGTGTCGGCAGAGGGAAGAAAGGGAACCAGTTAAATCGAATCCCTCTCTGACTCCCACTCTCTCCTCCTGCCCTCATTTGCCTGGTGTGTGTGTGGCTACACTGCTCCTCTGTGTATTTTTGCTTACATGATTTTCCCTCCAAAAAAGTTCCCATGATGCACGGTGGTACTCCAGCCACTGTGTCTGCAGCCACCACATCTGCCACAAGCGTTCCCTTCGCAACTGCCTCCACCAATCAGGTTTGCACCTCCACCACCTCTCTCTCTCTCTCTCTCTCTCTCTCTCTCTCTCTCTCTCTCTCTCTCTCTCTCTCTGCTCTCTCTCTCTCTCTCTCTCTCTCTCTCTCTCTCTCTCTCTCTCTCTCTCTCTCCCCTCTCACCCTGTCTTTCAATGCACCTGGACGATCTGGGGATGCTTGTGTTCTTACAGCGAGGGGTGGGTTGGGTAAAAGGCGGTACTCCCTCTTGTTGGCCTACACTAGAGTCCAACATGTGTACACACATCATGCTGTGACATTTCTACATTTATTTCCATTTTTACTGTAACCACAACTTCCACACATTTCTTAGACTGTCTTTCTGAAAAAAACATACTGTATTGCATATAATGTTTGTCCTCATTGTAACCTGGATTTTTGTCCTTTTCCATTTTGAGGACTCTTCCTTATCAAAGTTGACTACCAACGAATACATGCAATTGGTATGTATGAGGTAGTTTTTTCAGTTTTTAGAGCAATTCGCACAGCTTGTGCAACAGTCGCTATCTGTGCCCTTTAGTGCTTTGCTTTTTTTCTTTTTTTCGCTGCTGCTTCAAGCACACAAAGCAAAGCTTGACCATGTTCCTCGTGTTTGAAAGACAGATTCATTATTGAACTCAGGAGAGGTCTAAAGTCAGTCTGTGTGAAGATTTGCAACATTTTGATTTCAGCTCTGTTGAAGCCGTTTTGTAAGCAGTTAGCTGCATTACACAATTTCACAACACCAGTGAAAGGTCTTGTGACAGAGAAGGATGAAGCATCATGTTACTAGTCTTGATCCAGGACCGGTTTTCTGCATTTTATCATTGTGTGCAGGTCAACAACATGGAGGACTTAGATTTGCATGGGGGAGCCACCTCACTGACAGTTTCCCTTTGCCCCCCTCATCTCTCCCTTCCCTTCAATCCTCCTCTTCTCCTCCCTGCTGTCCAGAAGCGTCTGTTAATTGTTATTGACATGTCACGTCTGAATGAATTCTGCCACAACTGTAGCCAAATTGCTTTCTCTGTCTTGGCATCTCTGTCTCCTTTTCCAGTAATGAACTCATCTTAATGCGAAAGGATGTGTTTCAAATGTTTTGATCTGCATTGACGGCCAGCGTCCGCTTTGAGTGCTTTTGGTTTGGGATGCTTCATTTGATCTCTGTCTGTTTTCTACCCGCAGATTCCAATAATATCTGCAGATCATCTGAGTAGTCACAAGTACTTGACTCAAATGTAGTTCCTCTCAAGAACAGTGAGTTCCTATTTGAATCCTCACATTCTCTCCATTCATAACAAACTCCGTGTGGAATTATTTCTGCTCTGGTCTAACATTTACTTGTTTTTGCGTAGAGAACAAGTTTTAAATTTCCTTCCTCCTAAAGTTACAGACTTTTAACACTGCGCTTTTCAAGTGAAATCCATCATGTCTTACAGATCAAATGAATGTGTGCTGGCACCGTCCAAGCCAAAAGAGTTCAGCCTTTATGTACATAACCTTCAGAATGTCAAGCAATGGGACAAAGAGGGTCTGCCATCTCTCAGCCGGTCCACAGCGATGGTCTCATCACACGTGTAAACATCAAGGGTGCAACACATGATCTGTGCCATCTTCCCACATATCAACGTCGAGAAGAATTTGTCATCAAATTCAACGTCCAGCCGGGAGAGGAGGATATCTTGGTGCCAGGGTCAGTGTGTCTCTCCCTCCGTGGGGAGCGTTCACATTACACCTCTGTGTCTGACTAAATCATAGCACTCAAATTGTTCTAATTATTATCATTACTGCACGCACACAAGGTCAAGAGTGTGGTTGCACAAAGCAACATCCAGTGCTGGTACGTTAGAAGACCAAGATCTTTCTTTCCTTTTATATTTGTTCTGCTTTTTTTTTTTTTTAATTGATAGCCATATTTCATAGTTTACATGTGAAATGCAAACATGCACCTTGAATTTGAATTGAAATCTGAAAGGCACAATGATTTTAACAGGAATTTTATTCGCCAAAAGAATTAGGCATGTACAGTATTGTGTTTTTACGGCTACTAGTGAAACTAGATGTTGAAATGAGGGTCTTGGACATATGAATGTTCTGGGTAAACCAACATACCTGTGTACCTTGAAAGCACAGCCAGGCTAGCTTTTCTCACCTTGTCATGTGCCATCAAGGCCATACAGCTAAAACCAGAGTGTTATCTCAGCAGTGTTATTTGTTTACCGAAGGTAAAAGTTTTGTATGGCTCTTTTTTTATCGTTTTGTTTTCAGAATCTCCATTGTGTGTTTTTTAAACTTTGTTTTTCATTTCTCTAATTAATCAGTTTTAGAAGTGGGCTTCTCAACAATTATTTGTTGTTGTTGTTAATTTTGATGTTTTGTTCTTTTAAAATCAAAAATGGAGGGTTTTTCTAAAGTTTGTCATACCTCTTTTCATAGACTAGTGTTTTTGTTTGTTGGGATTAAGTTGTCAAGTCCCTTGACTCTAAAGCCTGGTGAAGTAGAGGGCGTAGCTTCAGTCGACATTGGGTCACCTTGTTCTGCCTCTTTTGAAGAGCAGCGACTCTAAAACTGTGTCTTCAAGAAGCACTGTTGAGCCATGTGTTGATGGGAATTTAAAACAACAGACCCTGAAGGTCTATTAGGTCATTTAAGCCACATGTGCACTTGAATGATTGTTTGTCTGGTCACCCTGTTTTTATTTCTCAAACCCACCTTAAGTGAACTTTCTCTGCTGAGGAAATGCAGCACGTTACGTGTTCCTGTTTCCACGCAGAACATGAAGGTTCTCATTCATTTGTAGATCTGACTACAGAAACCAAAGCACAGTTTTCCCTCAATCACATTCACAAAGGGTTACCGCAACATCTGCAAGAGGCTTAAACAATTAAGGAAACATGTTTATCACCTTTCATTCATCAGTCCATTTTGTGATCACTTCCCTTTTCTGTTTTCACGGACGTGTGTTGTGTGTCTTTACCGATTGTAATGTACCTAACAAAGCCTTAGATTACAATTAATGGGTCTCAGCCCAATCAAATGTACTTTCAATCACCTTGCAGGTAAAGAACACCAATGATGTTTTATAGTTCTCTCACATGCCGCTATGATTTCTTTTGTTCTTTCTCTCTATGTAAAAGTAACAATTACTCTCTTAAATTTCATTGAACTTATGTGTTATGTACTACTTAAGGATTTGAATCTATTTGAGGTATGTAGTTGTAGATTTTTCTTTTTTTTGCCTTACTATATATTACTTGACAACATTGGTATAGCCGTTGTAGATTTTGAGATAGTCTGACATTCATAACTTTTTCAAACCATATAAATGATAATGTGTTGAGTCAGTTTTAAATATTCACTTCATTCATATAGCTGGATGTCTTTTTCAGTTGATGTTACATTATCAGTTAATTTTGTTGATGAAAGACTTTTTTGATACAAGGAATGAGATCAATTAATTTGCTGCCACAGCAGCATCTCTGAGTAGACAAAAAAATTAATGTTTTAACCAACTTAAATTTTCCTTGTAACATGTCAAGATCATGTTTGAGAATACATTGTACTGAAATATAGATCCATGTTTTAGAGTAAAAATTATTTTCTACTGTATCCATTTCAAAAAGATATGTACTTTTGTTTGAATATTTCTTAAGTTTGCCCTGAATGTCAGGCCAAAACGAGCAGTGAGATTGACGGGTGTTTGGATGTTTGGAGGACAGTGAGATTAGGAGGGAGAAAGCTCAGACTTTTCCGACCCGGAGAAGTCAGAAATGCTGCAGATGATGAGTTCTAACCTAAGGGACGAAGGTTGACTTTTTGCACTTCTGTATATAGTCAAATGAACAGAGAAAAAAATGTGTATCATATTGAGATATTATTTTGAATAAAAAAAGATCTATAATTATAAGGAATTTTGCTAGATTAATTTAAATTCTTAAATTAGAAGACCAGCTAAAAAAATTGCTTGCAAAGAAGGGCACTAGTTTCTTGGCCAATGCATTCAGAGAAAGCTATGCGCTTTTTGTCTTATTTTATCAGTGGCTAGTATTGCCAGGGAATGTTGTAGGGGTATAAATATCCCCATGTCATGCTAACTCCACCCCTCCTGTAGGACGACATCTCCAGTAATGTCCATATTTCATTTGTTGGACTTGGTCATGCAGTATTGCTGCTCCCATGGTACAGTCGATACATAAAACTATCAAAATTTGTATTCTATTATAGTTTGATTTGACTGCATGTAAAAGTACAAACATGTAAACAAAAAGAAACTGCGTAGATATGTAAAGAAAGATAACACACTCAGATTACAGAATACACAGTAATATGTTGTTTTCGTTTCAAATTATGCATACAGTAGATAACATCCACAGTGGGGAGAAATAATACTTCAAAAACAAGTCATCTTACTCTTGTGTGATAAAATATTTTCCAAGCAAACATGTTATTTAAAGAATGATAAAATATTAGCACTCATCCACCCCAGATACTTTCTCATATAGCCATATAATGACAGTGGACACTGACTCACGGGAAGTTGTTCCTGCTATCATAGCTGTGCACTCAGCAGGTGAAGGCTCACCAAATGCATATTTGGCAAATTAGTCTTTGAAATGAATGTAACGGTCACCGGTCAACATGTTTCTGACTTGAGGCTGCTGTATAGTCGCTACACAACCAAAGCACCATTTTCTCCAAACCAGATGCTCAGCCTCCAGGCTGCGACGTTTCTCTTCCCTGCTGAGGGCACATGTACGCTTTGACTGCTTTTTACTTGTAAGTGCAACCACCAATTACGTATTTGCTAACAGTTGCCACACGATAATGTACTATTCTGTCTTCAGATTTGTTTATGCACATTTTATTGTTGCCATAATTGACTCTTGCTGTATGGATGAAAAAAATCTGAATAAAACAATATTTGATTTGCTCATGCAACACCTTTGTGGTCTCTGCCTGATGTGTGAGTCATGTGAGGACATTGAGTCAGTCAGTCAGTATTCACAGTAGATTCAAGATTCAGCGTATTATTATTATTATTATTATTATTATATATTTGCCCTGATGCTCCTCTGTTATATCTTGCAGGTCAATATGCACGTATTTATGTCCCATCATGCTTTGGCCCAGTTCCTAGGTTAAGAAGACAATGTAGGACAATATATTTCATATTGTTCCTGAACTTCAACCTCACGAGCAGTTATCATGACCTTGAGGGTTTAGTGACAGCAAGACTGGAGCAGCTCCACAGAGACTGATGCACGACAGATGTGCAAGGTTAACTTGACTGTGCTCAGGGCAATTTTCATGAGACTGTGCTCATTAACTGGGTCAGAGCGGATTATGACAATGGTAAATGAAGCCTATATGAACTCTCAACATTGTGCTGTATCTGAGCATGTGGTATTTTGACAGTGGTGGAGGTGGAAGTATTCAGAGGTGTCACTCAAGTAAAAGTAGCAGTACAACACTGAAATTACTCCACTGCAGTAAAAGTCCTGCATTTAAAACCTTACTTAAGTAAAAGTATGTATTATTGACAAAAATTTACTAACCAAAATATCAAAAGTGACAATTCTTCATAAAGATACTCCCTGCAGTGTATTTGTATCATATATGATTTTTTTTTTTTTGATTAATATTACTGTATTTATGTGTATGTTGCATTTTACTACTATAGATGTTGAAGGTTGAGCTAAGAACTGACAATGTATGTTCCAGCTAATCCAAGAGGGTTTTTAAACACTTCACTTTTCAGTGTTTCGGTGTTTTCACTGGATGGGAAATATATGAAAAATCTGAATCAGAAAAGTAGTAACTAAAGCTGTCACTCACAGCTTTTCTAATATAAGAATTTAAACAAAAACTAAAACTACATATGCTTTCATTTTCATTTAAAATCAGATGGAAAACTGCTGCTTTTCATCTACAACTCAGTCTTTGTAATTCCATGAATCTAGTATTGGTACATTACCATTATGGAAGGACATGATATTACATTGTCATGAATCAGATAATCTGATCAGATTATAATATAAAATAAATGATAGAAATCTCGTGGTTCCTGTTGATGGAATAATCTGATTACATCTGGGCTACATTTACATGTTAATATTTTTTTATGCGGTCTTGTCAAAGACAACGTGTAAAACCTCATCTGTCTTAAATTTTTATAACATGTGACTCAAACACATTCAGCTGTAGAAATTGATCACAAATACTGACCCAGTGCCAGTATGCACCCTGTGCCTCCAGTATACCTACAGTACAACACCATGGCTGCACAGAAGAAACAAAGAATAAATAAATAAAACAAACTTCCAGCTTGCAGATATTATAAAATGCTTATTGTCTCTACAGTGTTTGAAACACGACGAAGAAAACAAACTGTCCATATCAGTAGTGAAATGCAAGTGCACTTGTGTACTTAAGTACAAATTTGAGGTACTTGTACTTGTATATATACCCTACATTTATTTGCCAACTTTACAGATTGAGATTTTACATACAAAATATATGATGATTTCATCAAATATGATGCATTTTCATAGATTTAACTGTATTATATCTCAACCTGAAGTAAGAGCAACAGTAAACGCTGTGTCCTGTATACATTAATGCATCAGAAATAAGCATAATACACGCTTGGCCAATGATTCTGATAAAGTACAAATGGCTCAAGATTTTACTGAAGTGCAGCACGTGTAAATTTACTTATTTTCCACCACTGGTAACGGACTACTTTTATATTGCAACTTCTACTCAAGCACAGGACGTGGAGCCACTGGACCATGAGGATACTCGTGTAAACTGAATAATGAGTTCATTAATGGCCTCATTAACGTGCATCATCATAATTACAGGGCCAGCGGGCAGCTCCAGCGCCTCGTGTTTCCGGGCAGTGACCGTGAGCGTGCGCATGAGGCCAGAGGTCGTGCAGACAGACGCGCACACGCCTGCAGTGCGCGTCCGGTCATCTGACTGCGCTTTCGGGTGACGGCTCCTTTAAGAAAGCGGAACTGAGCGTCGGCTCTCGACGCGCTGAGGATGTGGGCAGGAAACGCCGCGCAAGAGCGGAGGGACGATCACGCTTTCCAGCGCCGTTGCACAATACATTGCGATCAAAATGTGCTTTAACCCCCCGCGCTGAATGTCCAGGAGCGGCCATTCTCCTCGGACCCGTACCCCGCGGCCGTCACAGCGCAGGCGAGGAGGATTCGCCGGCGTGGGATTTCACTCCGATCCGAGCCAGAGGGCAGCCTTCCCAGCCTGCTCGGTTTGAAAACATCGGGGCTGGTCAGCGGGTGGGAGAGGGAGCAGGCTTCGTCGCGGAAAAAGGAGGTGTCTGCCTTTTTTTTCTCTCTCTCCTTCCTTCTCCCCCCCACAGCCATGAGGGAGTATAAAGTGGTTGTTTTGGGGTCGGGTGGAGTCGGTAAATCCGCGCTGACGGTCCAGTTCGTGACGGGCTCCTTCATTGAGAAGTACGACCCCACGATAGAGGATTTCTACAGGAAGGAGATCGAGGTGGACTCGTCCCCGTCGGTGCTGGAGATCCTGGACACGGCTGGGACCGAGCAGTTCGCCTCCATGCGAGACCTGTACATCAAGAACGGCCAGGGCTTTATTTTGGTTTACAGCCTGGTGAACCAGCAGAGCTTCCAGGACATCAAGCCGATGAGAGACCAGATCATCCGGGTGAAGAGGTACGAGAGGGTGCCCATGATCCTGGTGGGAAACAAGGTGGACCTGGAGGGGGAGAGAGAGGTGTCTTCCGGGGAAGGCAAGGCGCTGGCCCAGGACTGGAACTGCCCGTTTATGGAAACCTCAGCCAAAAATAAAGGATCAGTCGACGAACTGTTTGCAGAAATAGTCAGACAGATGAACTACTCCACGGTGCCCAGCGGGGGAGACCAGTGCTGTTCATGTGTCCTGCTCTAAAGCACAGCACACATCCATCCAGGGACAGTGCATCCGGGCTGGAATCGAGCTTCTAACTTGTCCTGCAGGCTTTTTCTTTCTTTTTTCTTTTTTGGCAAAACTATCCTCTCTGCTCACACTGTTGTCTTACTGTTGCACACAAACAAAAAGAAATCGACAACGACAACAATCGATTATGTATTATAGTCTGGAAAAGTGTTTACATGACCAAGTACTTGAATGTTTTGGGATTTTTTTTTTATAGCTTTGTATATGACACTTCTCTGGAAATGTGCCTCAATGGGAATGTCTTATTGTGAAACCTAAGAGACACCTGTTTTCTGGTTATTTCTTGTGTGTGTGTGTGTGTGTGTGTGTGTGTGTGTGTGTGTGTGTGTGTGTGTGTGTGTGTGTGCGTGCGTGCATGCGTGTGCGGTTTTATTTGTTGAGTTGTACTGTTGCATCTCCTGGGCTGGGTCCATCTGTCTTGGAGGGTGGTGGTTTGAGGGAGGGCGGCTGGGTGGGGTTGCTACGCCCGATCCCGGACAGAGCTGGGATTGGCCACCTTTAGGAGACCTAAAAGTGCTTAAAAGCGCTCTTAAACGTTTCAGTCACCACTCAAGCCTTGCGCCGGGCTCTCAAATTTGTGTCCCAAAAAAGGTCAAGTTTGATCCAAGAGGCCAGACCCCCTCCCACTCGCATACTGTAGGCTATTTAGAGCTGTGGACTGTGGTGAAATTGTGTTACGCCTACATATTTTTGCCCCCCCCCCCCAGTCTGGTGAAAGTGGATTTATCATGGAACTTGCACTTAGCTGACGGTGTCCCTCCTCAGTGTGCACCAACAAGGACCGTAGTGCTTTGCTGTCGCTGCATGGGGGACGCCATGACCCCATGTCAAGTGCCTTCCTAAGAAAAACTCCTGTGACTGTGCCAACCGATGAGCCCTACTTCCTCTGCAGTGCGTCTTGATGGCAATCAGAACTTTTTAGCAGTTTTCAGTATACACTCTGGTTTCATGTGGTGTCAAAGTGTGGAGAGCCTCCTCCTGTTTTACTGTCAGGAGGCTCAGCTTGTAACAGACCTGCTGTCTCCAGGTCAGATTCAGGCCGTGTCTCGAGGTACTAGTCCCAACAAGAACAACAGAGTAACTTAAACCTACTAGGATTTTGGTTCAGCGAATGGCAAGCCATGTCTGTATTATCTAGATTTTTCTTTTGTTTTCTAAAAAAAAATGTGACCTTTTTTGACTTACTGTAATTGTAATTCTCCCTTTGGACAAATCTTCTGCCATCTACCTGTCAGTTTAAAAGACTTGTAATACAAAACGCATTTTACGTAACGCTGTGTGCTGTGCTTGCTCTGCTGATAACATAAAGTGTCTACATTTTGCTCGAAGAGTACTTTGAATTTGATCATCCCTGCAAACTATTTTAGCACGGCAACAAGTAGCCAACTGATTTTGATGATTCATTCAAGTGATACATGAAGGGAAAACAGAGGATTTGCTGTTTCCTATTATCACGAATTGAATATCTTTGGGTTTTGGACCATAATTTAAAGACCTCTTTGTGCTCTGGGCACTTGAGATACATAGTTTTCAGTCATTCTGCACATCTCATACACCAATCAACAATGAAATTAATTAGTCGCAGCATCTCCACTGTTGCAGACAAGCTGTGGCTTCTCTTGGTATTCACATATCATGTGGTAATAGATGATGCTCTATAGATGCTGAACAGTATCTCAGTTGTTTACAGAAATGAATGACAGGTTTTAAATGTTTACTGTTTGAATGACAAACAGCCTTCAGCACCTAGTGAGTATTATAAAGAGAGCAACCGTGGCCCTCGTGCCCCGTATGAATAAACATCTTCTCAGTCCAGTTGTTTGGTTAGTGGGCAGGGTTTCCAGCATGTGTGTGTTTAGCTGGCGAGAGCGGTTCCCGCTGCATGTTTTCTAGGCCGCGGAGTGCAGGACAGAGAGGGCTTTTTGTGTCCGCAGCCGAGTTCAATCAGCCATACATACTGTAGACTGGTATTCTAGGCCACTCCTCAGACTAGCCAATGATCTGCCGCCTCAAGTGTCTCTCTAACCATGGCGATTCAAGGTCAGATCACTAAACTCTGGCGAAGAACATGCTTGCATTATTCAGGTTCGACATAAAGAAAAGGTTGCTTCAGAGAGCCAAGCAATGGCTACTTTGTTTCCATAATGGCCGTCTGCAGGAGCTGCAAGGAGGAGTCCTTTCATGAGAGATTACTGGAATTTACTAACAACTATCACTGACTTTATTATCACAAATTACTCCGGTTTCTTCAGGTCTTATTAAACTCCCACATACCTGCATTTTGTCAAACCCCACATCTTCATACGCATGAAGAAAAGGATTTCGTGAAGCTTCTGTAGATCCCCCAAAAAAGGAACAGACAGTGCAGAAGAAGCTGTAAGATGGTCCAGACTGATTTAGCTCGTTGTTTAGCAGCTCAGTTTTGAACCTAGTCAGGTGTTCACTTTGCTCTTACCTAATTTAATGGCAAGAATGAGCAAAAGTACTTTACTTATGTACAATTTTGAGGTACTTTACTTGAGACTTTGTATTTTATGCTACTTTATACTTGAACTGGACTACATTTAAATCTAAAATATTGCACTTTCTGCTCCAGTACATTTGTACGGAAGCTGGAATAACTGGTTGCTTTTACATTTAAATGAAGATTTAACATAAGAAAACCCATTTTACAAAATACAATGCATTGTTAGGAAACCAGTGGTTCTCAACCTGTTTGGCCTGTGACCCCTTACACAAAAGCAGTGTCCAGTCGGGGCCCCTTGTTCTATTTCAGATGTCTGTGAGTTGTTAGCAGTCAGAAAGATTTCCCTGAATTAAGATTGTTTGATTTAAACTTTTTTTAAAGGCCCAAAGTGGTAATGTTCTACAATATTTTGTGAAAATGTGCTAAAAACAATTAACTCTTTTAATCATCTCACAATGATGCCCATCCCCTAAACTGAACTTAAGCCTCCTAACTGTGTATAAAGTGGTTCAAACTCCACCTTTACCAGCTACAACATTAAAATGCTACTCACATATTGATCAGTATTAACAATTAAATAAGAGTTTAACATACAGATACCAAAGAAGATCCTGA
Organism: Chaetodon trifascialis; assembly: GCF_039877785.1. Classification (NCBI taxonomy): domain Eukaryota; kingdom Metazoa; phylum Chordata; class Actinopteri; order Chaetodontiformes; family Chaetodontidae; genus Chaetodon; species Chaetodon trifascialis. The sequence goes on from NC_092066.1 coordinate 14,362,794, forward strand.
TGAAGTTCAGTCGTCTGTCTGCGAGACTGACAGAATGATAATAAAAAACAGGTTTCCAGTGGTATTTCTGTTCACCTTGGTTTCATGCCTGCAGGCCATGACCTGTCGGGTGCGTCACCAGGGTGGAGTTTCTCAAAAAAACCTCACATATACACAAGTGTCCTCTTAAACTCCTGTATTTCTCTCCATCTACCCACATAGATCACTATAGTGGCGTGTTGCTGGTGTACAGACGGACGCTGCAGCAGACTCTTCATTCATCTAGAAGCGGTGGTAACTGTACTATCAGCCTGGTGCATCAGGATTCGATTGAGTGTGAAAGCGGTCTCCACTCACAGCTGTTAAAATGTGGAAATACTGTATGTACGTCATATTCTGCAATAGTAAAGTGCTGCTTTCCTTGCATAATATAATATTACAAATTCAGTTTTCCAACTGCCACTTAATCTTCAGAGCTGGAGGCCTGCCTAAAATCTGACACCATCTTCTGCTTACTGCAATATTACACAAACCCACACTGTTCGTCCTGAGTTTCACAAGCTGCTTGGTGTAGATAAAAGCAATTTTCAATTTAGCCTCAACATTTAACCTGGTAAGTCTGAAGCCTCTGTGGCTATAATTCGGGCTGCATTAGCATTTCATTGCATGCAAATCTATCAACCACAGCTTACTGATGCGTTGAGCTTTTTTAGAATATGTAGGAAAGGAAGGGTGGATGGCAGGGTGCTTCCTGTGCTGCGGTAACTTCACCTCGCATCTATGAAATGTTGAAACAGACGCAGTTCCTTTTAACCATTTAAAAATACATAAATGGTTTGCATCTTCGCAGCCCGTCCTCTCTCTGGCACTCCTGTCACAGGACGTGACCCCAGACGTTTAATGCTTTCTTCATTCGGATCAACCTGAGCCAAACCTCACATGCGTAAATATCAAAGTAAGAATAAAGCATTTGATAGAAATCGAAGAGGAGGGACTGGGAGGGAGCAGGATGAATAGATTTCACTTGTGTGGTTGCTGTGTGTGCGATGGTTCCATGTGATCTGATTTGAGCAAAGAAACTAACAGGATCATATGACACTAATTCAGAGTAGCTAATTGACATGGCCGGTTATCTGTGAGCTGTTTGGTCAGACAGCCTGAGAAAGAAAGGGTTGTATTCGAAGAGATCATCTAACTTCCCTCGAAACACTGGCGCCTTCCTAAAACACCCGCTCACTGTTGAAGGCCTTTCATGCATTTATTATTGAAGCGCTGAACCACACAAACTCAAACCAATGACAGCTGACAGCACACACACTCCATCTGACCCCAGCTGCAAGAAAGAGTTCACCATATGAGAAAATGTCGAAGTAAGAAAGTCTTTTTTCATCTTGTGTGCTGTTTGAAAAGCTTGACTAGGGTTTTGCAATAATAAGAGAGGAAGCCACACAGGGACAAAAAGTTTGGTGAAATGGTACACTATCACTTCTCACTGCTGACTCACAGCTGGTTTTGCTGCCAGCTATATGGAAGGTCAAGCAAGGTCACGTGTTCACCCGTTACTACCCTGAAACTCATTTTGGAAAATACTTTGCTGTACTGTCTTTTAGAAGTCAGATTAAATTTATGCCACTCTGTGTCGAGGCTGTAGCCAGCAGTCAGCAGACTGAGAGGTTACATGGAAATGGGAGGTTATTACAGTGTTTATTTTGTTTAAACACATCAAAACCTAGTCACGGTATTTTCTTACCTTGGACCTCTCCCCTCAGAGCCTGTAATTATGTCTCAGTGTTTTTCAGTTTGGCCTCCACTTCTCTTAGGATGACAACACATCAGCCATAGTTTTCCCAGCTCCCTGTTGTCACCAGCACAGATACAAGCTGGTTCGATGTTGGGAATCTTTATGCTATTCTGATCCAGCTGCTGGTCCGAATCCACACTAAGGTAGAGGAAGGATAAGGTAAACAGGGACAGGTATTCATCATCTCCCTGCTCTGCTTCATATACCGCAGGAGGAAGGAATAGCCTTGAATTTACCAGAAGACAGGCCGTAATCTTATGCTCTGATGGACCAAGACAAGGGAATTCTTATCAAAATGATCATTCAGGAGCTGGTCAAAAGTTTCTTTGGTTATTTTTTGACACCCTTGGTCAATAAATCCAGATTATTAATTTGTTAAAAACCGCAGTGCTCATGAACCCAGATGCAAACACGGAGCAGGAGTCACATGAATTTAATTTAATATGAATTTAAAGGTATGTAATGTAAAATACTGGAGGAAGATGTTGAAGGAGCGTAATCAAGCTACTAGCAGAAAGCCTGGGATTGGGCAGGGCAGAAAGATGCTGTGGGATCAGGTCCAGAGTAATACTCAGGGGGACTGAGTGAGCTGGGATCCGGTTTGGAGCAGTAGGGCGGCGGCAGAATAGCAGACTTGACCAAGCTAGATGGAGGAAGCAGGGGCCAGAGTCAGGACTGTAAGCTAAGTCGCAAAAAAGGGGCTCTAAAAGTAGCAAACACTAATTGGTTGCTGAGTCTGTGATCTGGCAGTGTAGAGATGGCAGAGTGGAGTATTTGAAGGGGCTTGATTATGGTGATGAAATGCAGCTGATGGTTCTGCACTGACTCTAGAGAGAGAGAAACAGAGCTGCTCCGAGTGAGATGAGGTTAATGAGGCGATGAAGATGATGTCCCAGAGACATATAATCATCTTTTTTTTCTTAACTTAAAACATAAGGCCATATTGTCAACCATTCTCATCTTACTGACATGTATTGTCTATGCAGCCAAAGCATGTTAATATGCTCAAAAAGAAAATGATGTTTAGCAGATATAATATTTACTGTGTTCAGTTGAGTCAGGGGATCACTCCAGTCACTGCACTTCTTCCTGAGGGGAGCATGGGACACTTCACTTAAAACCAGAAATGTTAACCTCATTGTGGTGCTACGGGAAATGTCGAAGGTTCACCAAAATTGACATAGTGTGCAAAGTTGGATGAGGCGTCTCCACCTCCTCCCACTGTACAAAAATGAAGCTGCAAGCCCAACACAACTGCAAGTCACCCCCTTTTTTATGCAATCAAGTAACTAATAAAAAACAAATTTACACTTGAACATACATCAGCATAATAAGAGCTACCCAAAATGACAGCAACAATCTTTGGGAAAACCTTATTTGCTGTGGACTTTTTATTTTTCCACTTTGACCTTTGTCTCACTCTCTGACATGGAGGGAGCAGGGTTTTGACCTGTACTACAGCTCGCCACCAGGGGGTGATTCAGAAGTTTTGGCTTTGGGGAGCTGTCATGTCATCAATCCGATTCCAAAAAAGTTATGTTGGGCAATGTTGGCTTGGACTTTGCTCGGGTTTTGTTGACAGCAATATAACTTACAATAACAAGAGTAAGTAAATAAAGAGGATGTCTTTTGAATACTGTTCTCTGAACTTCTTGTCACACTCTGCCTCTCTGCCCCTCCCTCCAGCCACAATCCCACTTCCTCAAATCACTGCTATCACTGCTTCCTCTCCACCAGATGCCCTTGAACTTTCCCTCCTTTCTCATCAGCCTTGAAGTGACCTCACATTCTCCTCCCACCTGCTCACCTGTCCACACTTACATCGTCAGTCCCCCAGCTATTTAACCAGCTAACCAGTTTGTTCAGCCCTTGCCATTTCATCCTAGTTGTTTAGCTGATTTCTGGCTTTGTGTTTGAATGTCTGTACCTTAATGCTTGTCTGGACCTGTACCAACCTGCCGTCTGTCTGCCAGCCTCCTGACTGCCCTGCCTGTCTGCCTACCTACCTTTAGGCCTTGATCCCTAAATAAACCACTGAAATCATTCCACTGCCTCTACTATCTGCATCTGGGTCTTTGCCCAGTTGCCAACATTTCAAGAGAACGGACTGACCAAACGTAGACCAAAGTACGAACTTTTCAGTGCTTGACCTGCTGAACAACACCTCCAGTATTGAGCACAGCGAGGCCGCCATTGGCTCTGCCTCCTAGCCATTATGTCACCATGGTATTTTCTTGGGGTACCAAGGAGTCCTCATAAAAAGACGTTGCCATTGGCTATCTCGTACCACAGAACCCCAGTCGGTGGCCCTTGCCAACACACAGTCAGTCTGCCCTGACCTACAGCTGGATAATTAGTTGCCAGGTGGATCCTTAGACTGGTCCTACCTACATTGTGGACCTCCAGTGGAACCTCCAGAGCAGTCCTACCTATGTCACTGAACTCCAGAGGGACGTCCAGAGTGGTCCACCTACATCACCAACCTGTCCTCCAGAGCTGCTCTGCCTGCCTGGTCTCTACCCTGCCCCCCAGTCGCCTGCCTGTGCTCTCCTGCACCACCCCTGTCCAGCCAACAGGCCGGCTGCCTGAGGTCCTTGGCTCTTCAGTTCCCAGGCTGAATCCTTCCTCCAGCCCCCTTCCCACCTCCCCTCCCCTGGCTACTGACGTTGCCTCTCGTTGGTAAGTCTATTGGTTGCACTATTCTGTAGTGCAACCACGCTATGATTCAAATAACAATGGACATGGATTGGCAGTTTCGTATAACTTATATAATATGCTCTGTGAACTTGAAGGTTAAAAAGCAAAGTAGCAGTTGAATTGCAATTATGTCATGATTTTAACTGTAAAATGAAAACAGGAGAAGAGCATTTCTAAAAAAAAATAAATAAATGTAGAGGGAATGATGGATGTTGAAAAGCTGACAGTACACCACAATGCTTCAATAGTAACTTTATTAATTAACACATATTATCAATGAATATATATACATATATTTTGGTTTCCAGAATCATCATTGGGATTCCTCTTTGCCTGCATAAGTATGTTAGATTTACATTTCAAAATTTCCTGAGCTGCATTCATCAACCCTTTTTGGCAGCAATAAGACTTCTGATAAACCCACACTACACAATCTGCCTGGCACCAAACAGGTGTCAGAGTGGCTGGTCTGTGGCTGTCTGGTCAAGTATCTTGAGCTGTCAGCAGTCAACAAATGATTAACTCAGACACACACGAAAAAGATATTTTCAGTTCCTGTTTCCCTGAATATTATATTATCCAAGCTTAATGATTATTTGATTAGTCTCCATTTTTTATTGTAACATCTCCTGCAGCAATGATTAACTGTTTTACTTACAGAGGGAATAACAAATGGCCAGTGAAAGTGCTGTGTTTATACTCGTTATCAAAAATCCAGGTACCTTTCCAGAGTTTCACTTGCACCCTTTCTCCCCAGTTAAGCTTTAGAATCATGCTATTGGTTGCTGTCTCATAGCGGTTTCCAGATGCATGGTTGTACAAAGAAACCACCTGTCTTCCGTTCTTCATCAGTCGCAGCCCCATTGGTTTAGTTGATAAATTATGGCCAGTAAAGCTGAAGTAGTAGACTCCTTTAACTGGAGCGGTGAAAACGCCTGGTAATGATCAACAGAGACAGTTACATCATATGCCACCTCAGCTGTTATGCTCTCATTTTATCAAGATGAGCCCATATTCTGTATCTATGGAATCGTTATGGTAAGTTTACCTGTTCTGGAGTTGTATGAGCCTGTATTGTGGAAGACATTCTTGTAGATCATCGTGACCTCAGAGTTAAAAGGTCCATAATTTCCAGAAAGGCCAGTAGATGCTCCAAATGCCACCTGCTTATCTTGAGAGATTACATGAAAATGGAAGTTTATTATATTTATTTTGTTTAACTAAACCTGATGCAACCTGAAAACAATGAAAAGATCAAAGACAGAATAAAAACCTAGAATTTAGGGACAGTATGTTCTTACCTTTGGCCTCTTTTTTCAGATCCTCTAATTCTTTCTCAATGTTTGTCACCTTGTCCTCCAGTTCTTTTACAGTGGTAGCAAGTTTGCAAAAGGCTTCCTGGGTCACTGTTGCGTTACCAGCACAGTCACTAGTTGGTATGATGTTGGCAACCTCTATGTTATTACTCAGCTGTGTATGTGGATCCAGCTGCTGGACCTCACCCACACTAAGAGAGAAGAGGCATAAAGTCAACACAGTCACTGAGGTCTTCATCTTTCAGTTACTTCTGTTCATCTTGATTGGCTCTCCCGACTCTGCTTTATATACCACATGAAGTTTAAATGTCCTTGAATGTACAGAAAATGAAAGGCTGTTATCTTCTGATGGACCACAATAAAGAAATTCTTATCAGGGGTATAATATGATGCAAGGCCTCTTTGGCTATTTTATTTATTACCGTTGGTCAACAAAACCACTGATAATTATTTACAGTCATCTTTTTTCTTCATTTAAAAGATAAGGCTTGCTGGACATTTCTATATTTTTCTTATTGTCAGCAATTCCCAAGATAAGACTTATACTACAATTAATTGATCTTACCGAAGTACTGTCTTTGCAGCCAATGCCTGATTTAAGTTTTTGCTCTGCATAGTAGACCTCCATCATTGTCCAAAAATTATTAATTACAAGTCAATGAGTCACACTGTTGCACTGGATGACTTCGTTAGAATGAGTTTGGGCACTGCAGTCAGTCCCACAAACACCATCCTGTTGCCTTAAATACTGTAATGTTAAATTGTGTAATGGTAAATTGGATCACCATTACACTCTAGAATTCAACAATTTGAGGTAAATGCTGAAATTAGCATGTTAATACGCTCAAAATGAAAATGCCAGCATAATGATGTTTCAGAGGTTTAATGATTATTATGTTCATTTTAGAAGCATGGATTTTTGTACCTAATTTCATTGCAATCAATAAGTACTTGTTGAGACATTTTACTTAACATCACTTTATGGCTCAGCCCTTCAAGCAATGAATTAGAATAATCTAACTGCAATGAAATAAAGGCATGGATGACCCTCTCGAGATCAGCCTGAGAGAGAAAAGGCCTGATCTTTGTGATGCTCCTTAATTGATAGAAACATGATTGAGCAAAATATGTTTTGTTTTGTTTTGTTTTGTTTTGTTTTGTTTTGTTTTGTTTTGTTTTGTTTTGTTTTGTTTTGTTTTGTTTTGTAAAAGGTCACTGTCAATTATCACGGCCAGGTATCTGGCTGCAGGTTTGGTACATGAAGACAAGAATGTCTTCAAGATGTTTCTGTTAAATAGGGATGGATTATGGGAAACCCAGCCCCCCTGAAAGGCAAGATAAAAAAGGATTACTATTGTCATCTTCATTGGTTTGTAATGGGACAAATCTCGGTTTTATCTGCATAATAATGGTCCTGGATTTTGTATGTTTGTTTATGATATGTCCCAGTGGCAGCCTGTATGGACAGAAAAAAAGGGCCCAAGGATGGAGTCATGGGGAACTCCACTGAAAAGGAGGCATTGTCCATGGCTACTGAGAAGCTTACGTTTGATAAATTGGATTTAAAGCATTGTGGAGCAGTGTCCCTGATGCCCACCCACTTTTTAAGGTAATTCGATGAGGTAGAGACTCTGCAGTGTTAAATACAGATAAAAACAGAAACATAAGAAACATAAGCAGCCTCTGTAGGAGGAGGATGTGGAAGAACAGATTTAAAAAATAATAGCTTTGTGGTCAGACACACATAAGATGGCCTCACAGAGATCAACACTGTAAAAAACTAAAAACCAGAGGAGACAACAATGTCAAGAGTCTGTCACCTAAAGCCCAAAGATGATTGGATAAGATTAAAAGAATGCACAATGTCAACAAAAATCCATAGTAAAAACAGAACCAGAGGAGCAGCGTACTGTACGTGTGTTAAAATCACCTAAAATCAAGTCTCTGTCAAAACAAGGCACAATGGGCTAAAAGATCAGAGAATTCAGAGGCTTGAGGTGAGGCAGTCAAGTTGATGAAGCAATTTTAATCACTGTAAGACTGTGGCCTGTGAGTAGATGTTTTTTATTGCAGACTGCCTGTCAGTGATCCTTCCAGGAATTAATTCATTAGTTGTGGAACAGAAACGAAACCAGGACCTGTACTGTCAGACACAAGGACATGAAATACAGAGCCAGGGCAGGGTCTTCTAGGGAAACCATCAATTTAGGCAAAAAGCGATAAAATCAAGAAAATTCCAAGTCAATTTTTTGGCTTCTTTTCTGTTGGGGGTGCAACCCATCATGTCTAAACAGGTCCCACGCGGTCCAGAAGGAATCAAAATGACTTATAAATCCAAGTTTGTCTGCTGGCAAACCTCCAGGGAAGGAGGAAAAAATTGGTCTGTGGGATGTCATCATCACTCATGCTGGTTCCTAGAGGGAAAAAGACTCTTTGGCAATCTTTGGCTACTGATACCCAGTAAATGGACAGGTCAAGGTGAAGTTAGGGACATCAGCAGGAGTGACTGCTGCATCCAAGGTCAAGGGACACTTGTTACTCATGGGCTTAAGATCAGTGACACAGCTCTGTGTGACATGGAATTTCTTGATAAGAAGACATACAGTATAAATATATATATATAGAAAGTGCCCACTGTATCCATTGATATCACTTAGAATAGCAAAAATAAAGATGATTTCCTTTGAATATTATTCTCTGACCTTAAGCATTAGTTATTTTATAACTTTAATGGTAGTGCTTTATGGTAGCCTTGAGATAAAGCAGAACAAGTTATGAAACAAAACAATATCCAAGACTGTAATACATAAGAAAGATAAGATAAAAGAGTACATGATACAGACAGAAATGTCTTTGTTACAGACAGTAACAAGTGACAGGAGCTGATCTTTGAAAGTAAGTCAAGGCATTTGCATGTGATGGGTTAAAATGTCAAACTCTTTGTATGTAAGAATCAACGGGGATGGAAGAGAGCAGAAATATTGTCATTCTGAAAGAAATTGACATATTTGTGCTTAAAGTATGGAAATTCAGTACTGCCAGTATTAAAATACAATTATTTCATCAAGTTAAAAACAACCATTTGTGCACAAATGCCAAATTTTGGATGAAAAAAAAAATCAATTTTTTTGTATTTCTGTTTTTGTGCTTGAAAATGTACACTTAATGGAAAAGTTTGATAAAAATTTCCATCAACAAATAACTTACAGTGTACACAAAGTACACTCCCACAATGACAAGAATAACAATGAACGTGGGTTGACGTTTTCATTTTCATTTTAGTGAACTTGTTTTTTGCATTTGAACTCCAATTATGTCTTGATTTTGGTTCATATGAAAAGAAAACTGCAGAAGAAATTCCATTGTGAACGCTGGAATAATACCACTAGCAGCAGCAGTTGAAGGAGTATGAAGAGTTGGAAAAGTGTGAAAGGGTCCAATCAGTATGAATGGGATATGAACTGAAACAACTGAAATGTCACTGTATGAAAGATGTGCAGCGTAATAAGGTTTGAACTGTGTTTCTGGCAGATAAGACTTGAAAAAGTGAAAATGTCTAATGATCTGTGTGCGCAGGAAACCGTGCTGAGCACATAGTGTTGAATTTGTGTGTGTGTAATGTCAATAATTCGAGAACTGTGGCAGTCGGTTGACGCTCCTGTTGCGTGGAGACTCATGGAGCCAAAAGTGGAACTCAGTTTGCTTCTGTAGTCAAATGTGTGTGATCAGCACGCATTTTCATACATTTTTGTATATGAATAATTTATGTGGAGTGAAAATTGTGGGAGTGGAAGCAAGTTTAAGAGAGAAGTCTAACATGAGTTTACAGCTCTTCTCCACTCTGTCAGCTTCATGATAAGACTTTTATTTAAATACTGCTAAATAACTTAACACAACGGTGATTGAATGTGTGCCCCACTGATGAAAGTATTGCAAAATTTATTCGTAGTATTACGAACTGTGCGCCGTGACATTCCTGGAAAATATTTGAATGTTGTGTAAATGTGTTAATTTACTGCTGATGCAAACCAAACATTTTCTACTGCTGCAGCTTCACGCTTAAAGCATTTAACTGGTGCAAGACATACTGACTTTTATTATGAAGTAGTCACAGGAAATGCAGTGTGTTTGTCAGTAAGCGACTGTTTATAAAAAATGTGTCTACAAAATAAGACAACAGGCATTTTCAGCATTTTTTTCAGCAGAGCTGCAGGCGACAGGCTGCACAACTCCAACTTCCCAACAAGCTAACAAACTCCTTTCAGTTTCACTGTGCTCTGCTGTTTGCAGACTCGTCATATGCAGCAAAATGTCAGATCACAGTTGTTCATATAATGACAGAAAAGGCCAATTATTGTCTTTTACTGTCTATCGTGTGACATGCGGTATTAATCTTCATTTGTTGTTATCACCAGTAACTACAGGTGTTGCCAAATGGACCATGACTGAAATCTTTGACATTTTGCTCTACTCCACATTCAAGCGCTTCAAAGAGAACTCCAAAGTTATTTCATCAGATCAGACTGTATCTTAAAAAGTAGACCAAGTGACATAGATGAAGCTATCCCCATCATCTTGCTGTGCCCACATCCCAAAAGCACTTTTAATTCAGGCACAATCAAATGTAGTTAACGCAAACAGTAACCAGTGTTACACCAATAAACACTTTATCAAGGCAAACATAATGTCAATGCATATACATTTTTCAATTTTCACACGGATTCCTCTCAACCTGCATTATTTTTCATGTTAACATTGATTCAAACTGAGCTGCTATCATCAACACTTAGAGGCAATTGTTTTCCAACAGTGATAATCACACTCTGCACTATCTGCCCAGCAGCGTTTCCTCAGCTAGCAGAGAAAATTACAGAGTGGCTGTGGAGCACAGTCAAGCATCAAGCTGTGAAATATACAGATATTTTTCTCTTGCATTGTTGGAGACCACAGACCAAAAATGAAAGAACTATTATCAGGTAGATAGCAACTTTATAATCCAATGAAACAGCTGTGTATCAAGTCTGGAGTGGAGTCAGTTTTTGTTGTCGCATTACCTGCAACAACAACCACCACATTTTACTTTTCTCTTTCATAAAGCCTTGTTTTTTGCTTATTTGGCCTTTAATTCACTTAGAGAGGGAATAACAAATGGCCAATGAAGGTGCTGTGTTTTTTGAGATGATCAAATATCCAGATGAGTCTCATGTACACCTGGTCTCCCCCCTCAAGCTGTAGAGTCATGCCACTGGTTGATGTCTTGTAGCAGTGTTCAGCTGGATGATTGTACACAGTAACTATCTGCACTCCACTATTCATCGGTCTCAGCCCCATTGGCTTAGTTGATGGATTACGGCCAGACAAGCTAAAGTAGTAGACTCCTTTGACAGACTTCCCACTATAAAGAAATTACTTTGACTTTCACCTGCTCAGCCAAATAACTTCCAGTGTAACCCTCTGCTAACTTGAATGCGTGGAGTTCTTCTAGACTTTTCAACTGATATCTGACTGAAGTGATCAAATGAGTCATTTCATGGGAGTTGTGACGCTCAAAAATATGTGCTGTGTTAACAGCTGCTTCTTTCACCATGTATGTCCATGGGAAAAAGTCTGTTTGGGCCCAAGTGCATCACATGACAGTCTCTCACTGAGCAGTTGCAGGCTGTGGGAATATTTGGGTCCAAATATGAGATCTCATCACTCACCAGTGGACTTCTTCACTTGGAAAAGTGCTTGAGAGACTTTCGACCAGAGAAACAGACGCTTCTCTGGGAGTAGGGATAAATAGGAATTCACTGAATGTGCACAGAGGAAACTTATAGCTGGGAAGTCCGGGGAAAAGCAGGTGAGGCACAAGGTAATGAGGTGGTGAGTAGTTCATAGATATGCTGGAGCGCACAGTTCTCAGGTAGTGTGAGCACTTCCGTGGAGGGCACGTGGTGATGGAGGTACAGGTGAAGCACGGTGGTAGTGGTGGTTGAGGGTTGGAGGCTTGAGCAGGTGGAGGCAAAAGGTTGGGCAGAATTCACTGATCCAAAAAACAAAGGAAAAAGACACAGGTGACGAGACACTGGGAGTAGACACTGGAGAACAAACACTAATAACACTGGTAACTGGCCAGCAATACCACTAAGCAGCCAAATCAACCTGGTGATGAGTCTTCAGCAGTCCACAGTCTTTATACTGTGCTGATTTTGATGAGTCCCAGCTGAGTAGGAGCCAGCTCCCAGCCACCTGGAGAACCACGGCCAGCCTCTGCCAAACTAGGAAGCACAGGAAACACAACCCCACACCTCTCCACAGCACACAATAAACATTAGTTCTTCAAACCACCACAGCTTCACCAACACAAAATATCCACTCTACTGCATTGCAACTGTACTTGTGTGTGTGTGTGTGTGTGTGTGTGTGTGTGTGTGTGTGTGTGTGTACTTGTGTATTTGTCTGTCTGTGTGTGTACCACGCATGTTGAACTGTTATGGTATTGCTAAGTGCTCGTATCTGTTCACAGTATCAGCAAGCACACAAATGGACATGAGTACTTGTAAAAGTGATATTGGTGCATCCCTGTCCATTTCATGAACCTTTCGTCAATGTGTACGTATTATTGCAGTTTACCTGTTGTGGGGGTGTACATGCCGGTGCTTATGTAGACATTCTTGTAGGCCAGAGTGAACCCAGTGTTAAAAGGGCCAAAATTTGCAGAAATGCCAGTAGATGCTCCAAATGCCACCTGGTTACCTTGAGAGGCTACATGAAAATGGTTGTTACTATGAATGCCTGAAGCACCTTGAAGACAATGAAAAAGATTCAAGCACAATGGCAGAATAAAAGCTAAAGCTTAGTTATGGTATGGTCTTACCTCTGACCTCTCCTCTCAGATCCTCTAATTGTTTCTCAGTGTTTCTCAGTTTGGCCTCCAGTTCTCCTAAGATGACAGCAAATGGGCAAAAGTTTTCCTGGCTCCCTGTCATGTCACCAGCACAGGCACAAGATGGCTCAATTTTGTGTATCTCTGAGCCATTGTCCTTTCCTGCATGGTGATCCAGCTCCTGGACCATAGCAAAACAAAAGTGGAAGAGACATAAAATCAACAAAGTTGCTGAGGTCTTCATCTTTGAGTTACGTCTGTTTGTCTTGATCAGCTTTCCCCTCTCTGCTCTATATAGCTCACAATGAGAGAAAGATATCTCAGCAAAAAAAAGGAGGAGGAATCTAAAAAATGTAAACCTGTTTCTCCAGGGCACATGCTTTTGTTTTTGTTTACTTTTACTTAACTTGACCTACTTTCTTTCACCCATGATTCCCTTTTCATCTCCTAACCCTTTCGAATGTCACCAATCGAACGGCGTTCTTCAACACACATTTTACAAATGGTAAAATTAGGGAGCACAAGTAAGACTGCACATGAATACAGAGAGAATAAATGCTTAAAATGTAAATCTTTGAGAGCAAGTCAAGATGTTTGCGTGTGATTGACCACAGTGGCTTCCACTTTGAGGGTCTGGTTTCTCCAGCAGCGTTGCCTTGCTGCCTGGAGGAGTCAGATTGTGTACAACTGTGGATGAGTCACTCTGGTCTTGGAGGGAACAGTGAAGAAAAGACCTCACATATCCAGGGACTGAAATAGACTAAATGCTCTGCGTCTGCCTCTCACATTGCACACTGAGTGGGAGGACACAGCAGACACACAGAGGTGCTCTCAGCTCCCCCACATTCATCCAACATCTCATCTCCCTTTTCTGCCTATATGCTCGTGCACTTAGGCCTGTGAATGAGTGATGTGTGCTCCTGCTGGTTAGTGTGTGTGTGTACGCGAAGCCACTTCCATCTTCGTGATTGCTTCTGCCAGGCTGTGTGTTCCTTTTCTGGATGAGCAAAGCACAGAATGTACAAAGAGTCTTCAGGCTTGATGCTGTGTGAGAATGTAAAACTGAATGTTTCCCTTGGATCTGGCTGCTGTATCCTCTCTGTTCACAAGAGGGCAGGCAGGTACAGCTGACCAAGAGAGAAGACAGTACCCATATGTATCTTGAAGATATACTGTATGTATATACTGGATTTACCACTGTAAATGACCTCTACTACTCCTTCACCCTCAAATCAGGCGTGATGATGACAAGGTTTTCTTACAGTTCAAAATGGCAGCTATAAAACCAAGCCTTAGAAAGCTATTTGGAAAACTACTTCAAATAGGTTATTATTATAATAATAAAAATATACCCAAGAGCTCAAAGAAAGACAAATATGTCAGTAATAAGACATATTTGCATGGTTCCATGAAAATACGAGCATAAAATTAGTGCAAGCAACATGTGTCACTTAATATATCAATAAGAGAGATGTCTATCAGATGAAATAGAAAAATGCATTCATAGAAAGCCTTGATTTGAAGCTGCTACAAGGGCTATGAGGCTGTTTTGTAAAGAGTTAGAGTTAGATCATAACCTGTAATCTGGTGCCAAAGTCACATATTGGCCACATTTCCATGTTTCTTATCATTTAGTCACGACCTTAAAGGAAATGCAACCAGCTGGGCAGACTAGTCGGATCAGATTTTGTTCCCAGCTGCACCTTGAGTTGACTGTACATGCAACAGATGACAGGTAGACAGAAATATCCCTCTGGTTTAGTTCGGCTTGCCTCACAGATAAGCAGGTTTCTCTCTCTGGAGCCACCAGGAGCTCAAACAAAAGCTGCCTTTGTCTTTTAATTTGTCAGTCATCTAAGAATAAAGTTGACATCACAGGTATGGCTCACAGAGATAGTGTTCCCCCCTCCCTGTTATCTCCTCTGATACTGTTCGTGTGTTAGCTGTATTTGTGTGTATCTGTGTACGTTTGCCTGGCTGTCTTGTCTTTTGTACATGTGAGCCTTGTTTGATATATCTATGGAAATTGTGTCGGGGTGTTACTCTAAATCACTCTGTTGGCCCTAGGCATGACAAGAACTCTTCAGCAAACAAATACGGATATCCTCCTGGCCCCGCATGACCAGCATTGCCTTGTACTTACATGGAGATGTTTTTAGGCCAGATTCTCTCCACAGGATGACTAAATATATTGAAAAGGATTTGCTTGCAAAAGAAAGTGTCCCATCAGCCAGTTGGAGACAAGGTTGATCCTGACATGTATCTCAAGGCAGCCTGCAGTGATATCCCCGTGTCCAGGCAGAGAGGGGGGCCGAGGCTGGAGCGCTGCCCCAGTTCCATCCAGCAGAGGCAGGGGGCAGGAACTAGAGTGTACCCCTCAAGCCCCACCAGCTGCCTTCCTGACAGCTTTGAAGCCAGCAGACCCCGGGAGCCGCAGAGTCTGGAGGAGCTTCTTCATGTGCACAGCCATTTGTTTCAAGCATCCGTCCAACCAAGCTCCAGCATGGTCTACAGGTAGGATGTTATGTTCTGAAGAGGGGTGCATGCTGCATTATCTTAGAGACTGAGGCCATAGAGATTTACAGCACACATGTTTTACATTGCTTACATTTTGCATGATTTTGGCTTACCGTGCTGATTCTGATGAATGAGCTGTAACTTTTTTCCTCTGCTCAAGGGTGGAAAATTTAGTCCAAGTCAATCAGGGTAAACAGCAGCTTGTTTGTCAATTCACTCCAATTTGTATAATTTATAAACCACTGGAAGTAAGGATTAAAGTTTAACTCTGCTCAGCGGGGTCCCTGTCCTGTTAAATACCTAATGCCTTCATCATCTCCTGATAAGGAAGAGTCCTTCTTAGCACAGCGAGACCCAGCACTAATTCGCCTCCGCAATTAGGCTTGACGTTTAAGGCCGCCACCAGACACACTGCTCCGTCTTCACTAGCTTCAACAGGTTTCAGCTTAAAGATTGAGGATTTGAATAAGTGATAAAGTATAAGGCTAATATTTTACAGTCATGGCAAAAGAGAAGGAGAGTCAGCGCTCAGCAGAAATCATCAGATGTATCATTAAGTTGAGTGAAATTTTCCTGAATCTCTTGTTTCTGAAGTGTGACAAGTCCAATGATATGTTTGTCTTTTTGGGTTCACAACATAGTTCATATGACACCAGATCCTCAATCTGTCTCACAGCAAATATTACAGTGTGCACATGAAGAATAATAACTGAAAAATAAGAGTGCAGCAAGCAGAACCACATGAATGTACCATATATTTGGATTGCATCTTGACTATAAATCAGGAGCATGACATTAATATTTAACAATAATGTCTTATAAAGATCACCTGCTTAAAGAGTATAGTGACATTTAAGAAAATGCATTTATTTGCTTTCTTGCTGAGAGTTAGGCTACATGAGGAGAATGACACCATTTTTGTGCACTAAATGTGAAGCGCTAATGAAGAGAGCGTGAGTTTAACTCAGTATGAAAGCAAGGCTGGAGGCAGAGGGACAAAGCTAGCCTGGCTCTGTCTGCAGTCACTTAAAGAAATCTTGCTATACGGGCATAGCTACATTTTTACTAATGAGCATGTTATATCTCATTTGCTTCATCTGCGCAAAACAAAAAAGCGTAAAAACCACAAGTTGAGGTTTTTTCATGGTTAATTAGCCTACCTGTCAGACCATATCTTGGCTGGCCACTGCAACTTTCTTGCTGTTTTGCTATACGGATTAAACAAATGAGAGATAGTATGCTACTTAATGAGCTTAAGGTGCATCTTTATTTTACTTCTGGCTACAGCCAGGCTGGCAGTGTCCCCTCGTTCCTAGTCTTTTTGCTAAACTAAATTAGCAGACGGCTGGCAGTAGCTTCATATTGAGCACAGAGACATGAGAGTGAGATGAAAAATATGATCGAAATCTCGGTGAGAAAGCAAATAACAGACTATATGTTTTTTGTTTTACACGTACAAGAACTAACAAGCAAAAAGTCACATCTTGTGGTTTTACAGGAGTTGCTGGACTGTTGCTTAGCCATGTGCTGTGACTCCTTGTTGTCCAAAATGATATATCATGTAAAGTAGTGAGCTTTAGAGATGTTGTTCAGCATATTTATTCCCTTTGGACAGAGCCAGGGTAGCTGTTTCCCCCCTGGTTACAGTCTTTAAGCTTCACTAAGCTAATCACCTGCTTCTATCTTCAAACTTTAGAGTGGTATCAGTCTTCTCATGTCTCTAGGCAGAAAGGCAAATAAGCTTATCTCAGAAACTGTTTCTTCAATGATAACCTTTTTTTACACTATAATATACTAATAACCGCACTAATGATAACAAATTAATCAAAGCTGATTTGTACACAGCTTTGCTTCTGCATGACACATAACACTGTTCAACAGTGTTGCCTGAGATGTTTATGAAAGTGTTTTATTGTGAACTGAATCCTTCTCCCAGTACATTTAGGATGAGCTGTTACCCAAGGCAAATTTCTTTCAATAACACCATAACATAAAGGCTGAAACCCCAAAGTGAGCTCTAAGCCATTCATCCTGAGGTTGAAATTCAGCAAATACATAAACATTTCATCAATAGTGCTTCACCATTAGAGATAAATAGCTCTGCATCTGCTTCCTTCTATCATTATCCGAGCTATGAGGCCACATGCCTGCAGGGCAGAAGCATAAGGTCAGTAGGCATTTGAAGAGGTTGTCACAATAAAGATGTCAGCATTCATCAGGGTCACCATATGCGGTGGTTTCAGAATGACATGAGGTCGTGGCAGAGGCAAGTCTGATAATGATGCTGATAGTGATAATGGGAAATGTCATAATGGTGGTGGTGGAAATAATGATGATAATAGGAATAATAGTTATAGGGAGACGATGAGAGTAATGTCATAATGTACGCAGATGACAAAATTGATGTTTCTGGTGCTGTTGATAAAGGACAGTGAAGTTTTGGTAGTGGTGATGATGACCTCACTTTCAGTCGAATCCTATTGTCGCTTCCTGTTAAGCTTCTTCATCAGTATTTTGTGCATGCTTCCTGAAATTTGTAGCGCTTGATAACTGTGACCATTATGTCTGCACACAGCCAGTAGCACCCTATTAAGGCAGATTAAACAACCAATTCTTCCTCTGTGAGGCTGAACGCGCAGTGCATCACAATGACTCCTGCTCCTCTATTTAATCTGCAGCATAGGGAAAAGACTATGGACTTGGAATGAGGTAGAGTGGCATGTTAAATGGTGATTTAGGGAGGAGAGATGGGAGAGGGCGGTGAGAGAAAGAGGATAACAGATGGACCGAAAACGTGAGCGAAAAGGGGGAATGCAGAGGGAAATACATGGAAGAAGAAATGATTAAGCAGCGAGAGAATGGGAATACTGCAGCAGTGACGTCACAGACAGCTTGGAAAGGTTTTCCCCATTATTATCTCTCATTTTCTCAACAGGAGGTTGGTTCTGATGGCAAACCTATCTATTAGACATTTAATAGCCTTTTGATTGTCAAAGTAAAATGTACAACATAAAAATCTTTTCGTCAAGCAACAGACAGAGCTAACAGGGCTGTAATTATGTGACATGGAATCTGGTGTCGCTGAGGGCTTTATTTATACAGCAGTGGCTAATACGGGTAAAGAATTATGCTCTCTGTATAAATAGATAGATGAAGTATTTTGGAGGAACACAGGCAGTGCTATCAAGCTATGCTGACAGATGTTCTACGCTGTGGGAAATGCCGACTTAGGTTACAAGTATTCATCAGCCTCCCAAGTGCTACGTCATGGCCGCTCATCCATTTCAGCATGTGCATACTCACCGTATGGAGGTTTGTGTCTTAGCAACAAAGTTCCAGAACTCTATTATAGGTTCTTACTGGAGCAATTAAAGCAGAGCAGTTTGCCTCAAGGTAACAGCGTTATCGCCCGTTGGGGATTCTTGCCGAGAATGTAAGATCTAGTTGACGCTTTTGACTGACACACTTTTAAATGGGTTCGACAGGGAGGAAGTTGTAGCCTTAGAGGTGCTGGTGACATTAGAGGAGCATTTGCCAAATTTGTCCAACAGCGCAGTTACCTCTCCAGAGCATCACAGAGAAACATCATAATGCCAAAACAGGGTTTGCTGGCAGGCAAAGAGCCTGTAGAAGATACTGAAATGACAATACAGCAGAGGTTACGTTGCTATTTTTTGTTTTTTCGAAAAGGTCGTGTCATTTAAGGTGCACTCCAGTTTTCCAAAGTCTGCAAAAATAACTCTGATGATGTAGTAGGCTTTTAGACCTCACATCCTTAACAGAAAGCCTGTGTTACTCTGAGAAATAGTTGAAAACACAAATAAATTTACCGGGCAAGGAGGGTCTAACCTGTATGCATTATGGGCAATGTAGGATCCAGCATTTTTGGATCTTGACCCATACTGGGGACTATAAGTCAGGTTATCTCAGCTTCTGTTGCTCCAATGTATACCTTTTTTTTTAAGGTAAGAATTGGAAATAAAATAAAAAAAATAAAATAAAATAAAAAAATCAGTCCTCCAACTATGTGAAAGTGCAAATCTCTGGATAACCCCTTTAAAAGAAGAACTTACTTTATTAATCACACATACGCACATGCCATGCTTTTTGAAGAACACAACAAACACATCATGCACATGCTTCAGTGAAATTAATTCCTCCGCGTTTGACCCATCCTGATAAGTCATTCCTACGTGGCAGACCAGGAGCCGTGAGCTGCCAGCCGACAGCGGCGCCCGGGGACCCAGTTCCGTTCTCATCACCATTGGTCAGGTGGTGATCTTCTTGCATGTTTTTAGTAGGGGTTTTTTGTGGAGGATACCCCAGGTGAACATGGGGAGAACATGCAACACAGAAAGGCCCCTTTCAAGCAGCAGGCACCGAAGGCATGGTGGAGGACACGCCCCCGGCGCCCACAGCGGGAATCGAACCCTGGACCTTCTAGCTGTGAGGCAACAGTGTTGACACCATTCCACCATGCCAAACAACATTATGCAACTGTTATGCTAACATTATGCAACTATTTTACCTACCTATTTCGTTCCCAGTCTGCTCTGGCACTATGTAACTTGGGTGTAGCAGGTATGAACTCCTGCCAAACATGTGTAATGCTGTATGGCACTATGTGACAGTGGGGTATGGTCTGCGGAGGGTCAGGGCCGCTGGCTGCATGGCTAACTGAGTGAACTAGCTAAAGGCAGCTACAGTTAGCAGCAGTTACTTTAGCAACAAATAAAGCTACATGTCCTTCAGGAAATTCCATAAATCCACTAAAGTTGAGGCAGAGCAACAATTTCTCCATAAAATATGATCCAGATCAGAGTTCTGAGGGAGCCGCTGCGAATCACCTCGGTACAACACTGGTGTGGAAGGGAACTGCACTGCATGTTGTTTTAATGAATATTTGTCTTCTTCCACTAATTACCATGGCTTGAAGAGAAAAAAATACAGGTCATGATTTACTGTATGATCTAAATATTTCAATAATCAAAAAGTTGTTTCATCTCTGAAGTTTTCAGTGCATTTTACCATATTGAAATCTATAACATTCCAATGCATTACACGTACTTGAAAAGACAGTGAAAAGGTAAAACCTCAACTCAGATACATGACATTTCATCACACACATATAGTTTCTCAGCACATTAAAATTTGACCGACCATTCTGAGCAACCTTAACCCCTAACTGCTCCTTCTGACCCATTTGCCAAGCTCTGCATCAAAAAATGGTGCCGCCGTGCCGAACTGATCTTTACAAGTGTTGCTGTTATCAAATGCAATCAGAAGGATATAAATAAAACTGCGTTGGCCTCAAGGTTCGTGGATGTTCAATGAACCATGAAATCCTGCATGGTCACATTACTGCTCAGTGGGGGAGGAAAGATAAGGCACTGCAGTGCCTGAATGCTGGTTTATGCTTTATTTCACTGTGCCACTTGCAGTAACATCTGCTCTGAGATGTTGGCATCAGTGTAGGACTCCCTTTTCTCTTCACTGAGACTGTAATGGTCTATTCCATGTGATTTCTCGCAGTGCAAAAAAATGAATTGCTGTAATTTTATTGTACAGGGGTCATAGAAAAGTAGTAAAGAGGGCATGCACTGTCATAGCAGACAACAGAGGGGTTAGCAAGTGAAATGTCTCATAAGTGAAGCGTGTCTGTCACATGTAGGTTACTGTCATCAACCAACAAATGCCATATTAACACCCTGCCTGAGGTGGATTTCTTTAAGTAAAGTCACACACATACACATCAACCCAGCTCTCTTGACTTCCATTCAAAATATATCTCTTCCCCTGTCTCTCTCTCTCTCTCTCTCTCTCTCTCTCTCTCTCTCCCACTCTCTCTCTCTCTGAGTGTGTGGCGCCATAGTGAAAAACACTGCAGTTCTTTCAGCCAGTCAGTCAGAGCCAGTAGCCTATACACACTGTCTTTCTCCCTCATTCAGCGCCTGGCTCACTCTCTCTGCGCTCAACACACGCTGCTCTTCGCCTCCTCACTGCATCTGTCCTCTTCTCCCTGAAGTGAGGTACCATGCATCCTCCTTTCTCCTCCTCCTCCTCCTCTCTGCTTGTCCGTTACCATTCCAGGGTCCCTTTATCAAACAGAGCATTCTTGCTGCAAAGCCGGGGACCATAAAAGCTGTGCTGCTGTGCTCGAGGACTTTGGAAACGGGACAGGGCTGTTTGCCGGATCTGAGGACAGCTGCTGGAGACGCTGCTGCTACAGTTGCTGCTTCTGTTGGGATGCGGATCTTTGCGGGACCTCTGTTTGCTGTGTAGCACCGCTTGATTCCTCTCAAAGTTGCAGGAGGGCACACATCAATCAAGAATCTCATCCTGCTTCATCCTTGTTTCTCAGAGAACGCTGACAACTTGCTGTGTGTAAGAACACTTGTATCAGTAAGATTTGGTTGTGTGTGTGCATGTTGAAAGTGGAGGCAAATGCAGCTGTTTGTCAGAGAAGATCTGTGAGTGTGCTTGCAAGTGTTTGCTTTCCCGTGAAAGCATGTCCTTATTTTAAGACTTGTGATGGGATTGAGAAGGTGTCTGATTATGTGTGTGAATGTGTGTACAGTGTTGAAAGCACATTGTGGTGGTGCAGTGTTACTCTCCTCACTCCAGGTGTTTGGCTAAAAGGCTTAGCTGCGTTTGGAGGGTGAGAAAGACTCCCCAGACACCCACAACTCCTGGCTGCCTGACAAAGCCTCACAGACACCCCAAAGAGAAATGCATTAGAGGTAGACTTTATAAACAGTAATGGACTAATCAGAAGCAAGCGAGAGACCAAATTAGAGCTGCAAGTGGAAAAATGCACAACACTTTATATAGAATGAGGTGAGGAAGATGAAACAGGACACACAGAAAAAGGAAAATGAGATAGAAAGAAGAAAAACTAGGGCAGGATTGGTCTTATATTACCACCTCAAAGTAGCTCAGAGATGTGCGCAAAAGACGTTCAGCTGGAGAAAAAGCCAGCCTTCTTCCTGGTTTAGCAGGACCTTTTCCTCTTCTCCTCAGACCTTTAACCCTCACCCCTCTAACCTCCTGCAAAATCACACGCTCTTAAGTGGTCTTCTCAGTTGGGCGACTCTTTCAGCGACTCATTCAGTACCTCTTCTCCTTCATCCTTCTCCCTCCATCTCCATACTCTCTATTTTCAGGTGGTGTCAGACTGGCACAGGATCCCCGTCTCGGCTCCTCACACACTGACTGGGGTTGCACCACTGCTATGTCAGATCTTGACGCGCCATCAGCTTGAGATTCTTCTCCCGAAAGAAACTGAACAGTCTCATGCTCCCATCATTCCTGCCTGTGATTTCCATATGAGATTCAGCAGCACAAGGCAGAACTGGCCTGGACCACTGACTTTCAACATCACACAAGAACAAGGAAAAAATTTAAGTTCCACGGGTAGAAAAAAAGACTGTTTAGTACTTTAAGGACACAAACAAAGCCTTGTTTGTCTTGGAGCTGCTCTAGTGGCCTTTGCCCACAGCCATGCAGGTGTCCTTTGCATGTACGGACCACGGGCTGAAGGCCCCGCGTAACGGTGAGCACAGCAAGCAGAACGCCACCAGCCCCAACACAGCCAGCCAGGCCCGCGCCCGCTTTCGCACCGTGGCCCTGATAGCTCGCAGCCTGGGCTCCTTCACCCACCGCTACCACCACAACCTCAAGGAGTCCACCGCCAAGCTCACCGGCATGAAGTACCGGTACGTAGACTGATGGTGGAGACTGTGTGAGAAAGGAAAGTGAGGAAGAAGGAGGAGGTGTGTTTAGTTTACTTTTCTCTCCAGTGCCCAGTGTATGGTGTGAAAACGTGCCACAAGTCTGAATGTGAGGGAAAGAAAATGAATGAATGTGGATGGCATAATGTGAGAGAAAGAGAGAAGAGAGATTACATAAATTAAAAGAGCCCTGATGGAGACAAAGATGATATATGAGCAGTGACAGGTGATGAGTGGGATGGGGTGGGTGTGTGTTTTCCAAGATGCAAATTTACTGGCAACTCTATATAATTTTTCCACAATTAATAGTTCAGTGTAGCAAATTAGGAACTGGGACAATTTAGGTTTTCTGGAGTAATTTTTTAGATATGAACATCTGAATTTAATCACTTGTGAGCTTTTTTTTTTTAAGCCTGCCATAATTGTTTTAAAACCTCTACTGTGGCTGAAATGGTGAAAGAGATGGAATACACCTGGTACTCACGATGGACATAATGAAATAACCAACACATGCATAGAAAATACCTGTCTATGTGGTATTACCAGCCTAACATCATGAAAATAAGATTATAAAACAAACCATAATCACCATACAAATCACACCACATGCTCATGTTTGATGCAGTCCCATCCACATGTACAGATAACATAAAAATACAAATTTGAAATTTGACAGTGAAGCTGACAAAAAGTGGTGCTGAACATCTGTGCCAGGTGTGCTGACAAAATCAGGTTATAAAGAGAGGTGGGAGCACAGGTGATGCTGCTGTACAGTATGCATACCATAAGATACAAGATGGGAAAACTAAACGCTGATTTTTTTATAGACAAGAAACAGTTCGCAAGACGAGATGAGAAATTGAAATAAATAGTAAAATAAATGAAAACCAATGAAAAATGTCACTGTCATTATGGTGGAAAGCACTGCACAAAGCAAAATAAATCACTCACTATATTGTGTGCATCTACAGCACAACACCCCACTACTGTAAAGCTGAGTTTGGTATTAAGGTTGTTCCTGATCTTGCTCAATACCACCAGCATCAGTCTGAGACTCCAACCGAGCCAAATACAGTTCTCAATAACTGGCCGCGACCATACTGTACGTTCTGGAGAGTGTGACAGTAAAGCCAAGCAGAGCTGTGCAGTAGAGCTCTCCATGTGTGTCTGTGTGGGAGTTGTAACAAGGCTGGGCCAAGTAAACAATGCTCTCTTATCTCAGTGAGTGGGCTCTTAACCCAGACCACAGGAGCAAAATAGTAGCTTTCACCTCACACTGTTAACACTGGAGAGGGTGACATCATCGCTTGCCGTGTCAGAGTCAAGAGAGGCACATGGAGAAAGAGGGGATGATGGGAGGGCACGGACTCAGGAAGACCAGAGCACGAACAAAAAAAGACAGAATCAGAGATGGAGCGAAAGAGAGAATTGGGGCACGCGGGTCAGTTCACAAAGAGGAGGCAATTAGCGAGATCTCGACAGATTGGACGCAGAGCTGCTAAATGTGAAAAGTGTCTACTTGTCACACAATCTCATCTCGTTTCCATAACAACATTGAAATGGCCAACTTCAATCTGTTCCCGGCACCAAACAAGCCTGGTGACTCCATTGTGTTATCCGGTTCAGCGTTCACAAAAGTTGTGTTTTTTTTTTTTTTCCATTAACTGGGAAGTTTGATTTTGAAACTGATCATTTCAACGTCTTTAAAGTAGCAGATTCAACAAAGCAGCGCATTTTACTGCGCTTCATACACTTTTGCCTCCGTTTTCTTCAGTGAGGAATTGACACAGAAACGTTGCAGCGCTGATGCAGGAGTGATGGGAAGTGCGCGGCTTCTTAAACGTGTCTGTGTTTATTTTGGTTGGCAACATGAGGATTTGCTCATCCTTGTAGCTCCCTCTAAAAACAGGTGGAAGATATCAGCTGTAAAGCTTCCTCTGAGCTGTCAGCAAATCCCCTATTTTCACCAAAGAGAGGCAAATATTGGATGGAAAATCTCATCTGTCACATCCAATCTCTGCTTCCTGTTTCGTCTGATGCTTCCTGTTCCTCTCCCTTTCACATGCTGCATCTCTCTTCCTCTTTTTCCAAACCTCCGACTCTAAGGTGTTGGGTTAAAGTCGATGCTCATATTGCTTTTGGCGCCATCTGACACGGAAATGTTTTCTCTTGAGGTGAAGCAAAGTCCGAAACGTAGCAATGTATTTGAAGTTTTCTGTGTGCGCCAACGAACGAAAGCACTTTTTCACAAAGACGGAAGCATGTGTGTGTTTGTGGGCGTACGCATAGGCACACTGCATCACATACATGAGTGCATGCGTGTACGTTGGATGTGTGTGGCGTTGAAGCTCCACATTGGGAACATCTGAAGGCGTAGCAAGTGGAAGATGCAGAATGAGCAAGCGAGCATAACATAATAATATCTCCATCCGCAGCATTTTGGTTGTCATGGCGATCCAAATATAGTATAGCTCTACTTGTGGTGTCCCCTGGTTGCAACCTTCCACGGCTGTTTGACCTTAAAATAGCACACAAACCCACGAGCGAGCATGCACACTGGCAAAAATATGTGGTATAACAAAACAAGCTGTTGTTGTCGGCTCCACAAACTGTGCACATTATTTCTGGTTCCTGGTAGGGAGCCCCTGGTCGCCTGGATTGAAGTTCATAATGGTCATCAGGCAGCAGAATGCCTTTTGACAGTGCAGGAGGTTGGAGAAAGGCTGCGTTTGGTTAGTTCAGAGCTCCGCTGCAGATGGGCATGCAAAAAATCCCTTCTGTTGGTTCCTTCAGATGCAGGCTTATCAGCGGCCAGCAGAGAGAGAGGCACTCTGCTGTGTGTACATCTGTGTGGCGACAGTGTGAGGAATGTATAATGCTGCCATATTAAGTGTTTCTCTGTGCACACGGAAGGGCAGAGAGTGCGGTTCATTTCAGAGGTACAGCACTCCACACTTTGATACAGCTGAGCTGAATGAAAGTTGTGGAGGAAAGTGTGAGAGTTCCTTTCCCATTTGTTTGTGTGAAGCAGCCCCCAGAGTGAATGTCATTCTGGCATTCATGGATGACTCCGCTGCGCCTCTAGCTTGATCCGTTTAATTAAAAATCTTTTCCTCTTTTGAGTCCCTCAATTTAATAAACCAATGGGCTATCAGACTGCAAAGCAAAAATACTGGTGTAATGGCTTTCACTTAACACTATCATTTCTCCTGATTCACCGAAGTGACTGAGTGCACAAGTTGGATTTCTAGATCTCAAGAGTCTGAAAATTAAAAATTACTCATGACATGCAGTTTGTTATCGTCAAATGGAAAGTATTTTGTTTTCACTGCATGTTTGATAAGCTCGGTTTAAGGACATTTTGATTACAGCAGTTGGCGGGGAATACGCTGCATACTCTTTTTACATATATTTAGCATGAAGTCAGCAAGAAATCTGCATTTTTATTCACTTCACTTCATTCAGTGGGTTTCAGAGGTGCATGGAGGCTCCTGTGATTGAAGATTACACAGACGGCTGCAGTTTTTAACAGTTATTGTGTGGACTTACGGTGATAAGATTACACATATTCTGCTGCTGTGGCACTTGTCAAGATGCACCATAAATCATAAGTTGCTCGCTTGCTGCTCTCTGTGTGTTTGTGTTTTTGTAGTGAACTGTAGTGAGCGTGTGCAGGTGCCTCTGTGTGTGTGCATACATGCATGTGTGTTTGCATGACTAGAGCCCATCATGCTGCCTTTGCTCAGAGACACAGTGTTTGACAGTGCGCATTCAAAGCTCTGAGTTGCTGTTTTTGATTTCTGTCATCATGCATCAGAAGTCTTCATCATCCTTCAATAAGATAGATGCATTTTGTGCTCCAACATCATTTACTGCAGTGATGTGTTCTGCTGTGATGTGTTGTTCTAATAATATGAGCCAGGGTGTTGCACAACAGGAGCCCTGTAGTATGAAGCTCCACTCTGCCTAAAGACCAAACAAGCCCCCAAGGATAAAAACTGCCCAATCTCTCTGTTAAATAGCCAGAGCGTTTGCACGGACCTTTGCATTTTAATTAAAGGTCACAACTTAAATGGTTTTCTGTAAGCATAATGGGTTTATAATAGTGTTGCCTTGCAAATGCAATTTTGGCTTTTCCTCAAGTCTCTGTAAACAGACTGTAATCACGGGGGTAATTGGAAGTGATAAAATCGAAGGAAAACACCGCTGTGTACAACAGAAATACTATTAGAATAAAATGACTGTAAATTGAAAAACATGCTTGTTGACTGGGCTGAACAAGGTAGAACATCATTTAATCAGATAAGCCTTGCCATGAAATCTATCTGAGCCGTCCTCACCTCTCTTTATTATTATTGTAGGTTTGTCAAATGTCACTGAAAACAAACTGATATTGCAGAAGTGCTGTGAGGCCAACCAAAAGCCTTTTTTGCATCAAAAAGGGGCTTTGCAAGATACTTAATCCATATTCAGCATTTATTTTCTAGTATTGTTATCAAACCATAGGATCACAGTTGTTAGGGAGTGTTACATTAACACTCCACAACAACTATTTCACCTGATTTCAACAGAAGTACACCTAAAAAGACACTGTGACATACTTTCTATCAATTAGATAAAGGTTTTCCAGTGATCATGATATGACTTTTTTTCCCACATTGCTAAGCTCTCTCTGAAATCGTCCTGAATCAACCACTTCAGATCTGCCCACATGTTTTCCAATACAGGATCAACCCACAGGCCACTAGCTTCAATCATGTGTCCCTGCTTAAAATACTGCGTGAGATTCTTTACCCATCAGTCACTTAGTTTTTCTCGTGCAATGTTTAAATCACAGTTTGGAAAAATAGATAGCGTGAATAGCCTACAGCCACGCGATGAACATAGCCGTGTGTCCATGTAACAGAGTGCTTGTGCGGGTCTGAGTGTACTGCATTAAAAGCAAAATAGTGGAAACAATGTGGACTTCGACCCTGTGGAAAAATGAAGCCGGAAGTTGTGTCCAGACTCCGGCTCTTTTTTGCACACACATTCTCTCTCTCTCTCTCTCTCTCTCTCTCTCTCTCTCTCTCACACACACACACACACACACACACACACACACACACACACGGAAACACCATGCAAACATGCACATTGTGCAGGGCCCTGTAGCGAGCTGGCTGTCATTTCCTATTTCCCATTCTGTGTCATATAGAATGCTTTATCTGTAGAGGGCGTTTGATCTGCTTAGACTTGGGGCTTGGACTTGCAACTCTGCAAGCATCAGTCTGTTGCCAGTGTCTCTTGGTTTCTCTCTCTTTTTTTTGCTTTAATGCACTCTTTCTCCTTCTCTTCTCCATTCTTTTCTCTTCTTCTGTCCCTGATGAAGATTCAGCCATGAGGCCATAAGGTTTTTTTTTTCTCTCCACTGCAACTCCTTTCATTCTTAATCTATTCATTTTTCTCCCCTCAAAGTGCTTGATATAACTTCCTTACTTTCTTTCCACCCGCGCAGGCCCTGGTTTTGATATATTTATAATATGACCCACCTTTCTCCCCCTGCACTGAATTATTTTGATAACAACATTATGGTTGATATCAGGAGAGTGCTGTGAAGCAAGTAGGTGGGTGTTGTCTAATCCCTCCGCCCATGAAGGTTGGCTTGTGTGGGTTTGCTTAGTCTACATTAATCCCCAGTGTGTGAGGAGTTTTATCTGTTTACTCACAACCTTGACAGAAGTGTTAGCTGACAAATATTGATTAGAACAATCCAGTATCAGGAAATAACTCATAAGAAATTCCCTTGTGTGACTAGAGAACTCGACATGTGCTTTCCAAGAAAAAAAAACCTCCCACAATAAGCGGTCATTCCTCCGAAGATTTAAGCGCAATAAATCAGCCAGATGTTCATTTGATACTTTTATTTGAAATGGGGATCCACCAAGAATAGAATGGGATACATGCAGCAGCAGCTTGCAGGATGTTCATAAGTGGTGACAGGTTTGTGTGAGGGGGCGTCTTCAAATGACTCATTTGTCATTTTACTTCAAGGCTTCTTTTGGGCACCATCCAAGCATGAGGGACCGAGCCACACTAACTGGCTTGTGAAGTTGTTTGTGTGCAAGTTTGTCCTTTCCTTGCTGTGTTTATTTTACCATTTACAATGTAATATATAAAGAACTTGTGCCTCTGCATCCGAGCAGCCCTACTTTTTTACGCACACATTTTCTCTTATAGACAAAGTTATTCACTTTCTTTCCTTTGTTGCAAATGACACGCTGTAATCCCCCAAATCATTAGCTTCTTTTGCAACGTGCCTCTGCTGGCACCCACTTCCGAGACCTGGACAGATCTATTAATGCACTTTCACAGGCTGTGTGGTTAATAATCAGGTATGGCCGATGCTGCCGCTTCCTGACTCCCCAGAAAAACACTGGGGACAAGAATACAGCAGCGAGGCGGCATCTCCGCCTGCTGAACGTCAGCTTTGTTTTTCTCCCATCATTAAGACAGCCCGTATGAATTTAAAGCACAAACACAGCAAATTTAGCTCGTGGAGGATCTCCAAAAACACAGTTAGCACTTTTCCAGGGACAGCCAGCTTTATTTGGAAATAAAACGTGCCTGCAAGCTTGTTTATTGTGGAGATCGTGTGCATGAATGAGCTCTGTAAATGTAAAAGCAGCATCAATGAAGGCCAGAGCCATATGTACAGTTTAGAACAATTCCAGGCATTAAGCAGATGCTTTACCCGTAGTGACTTGCAATAAATGCAGCTGCACAGCAGGGAGCGGTCCTCATCATCAACGCGGGTTGTCCTCAATAACCCCTGACCAAGCATACACAGATTCAGTCAGTATCCGACTTCAAACCTACAGCATACAGCCCTTCCCCCACACTTTCATGGATCAGAGCTCCCACTCTATAATACATCAGAGAGACGGAGGATACAATATCCAAACTCCTCCACCATATCAGACACAAGAGCGCATCCCACGGTTTGCGACTGCAGAGAGATCTGTCTCCTAGTTTTCTCCTGTCATGTTATTATCAGTGTCTTAATTACACAATCCATCAAAGAATCAATAAACGTATCCAATCGCTGAAAGCATTTGTATGTAAACGCTTTCATTTATATGTTTTCCTCCTTTATCTCGACGGCTCGGCTGAACCACAGACTTGATGACTGATGCTTCCCCATGTTGAACAGCTAATTGAATTGGCTGAGGGCACGGTTAGATAGCACGGGCTCGGATTAGTCTGCCTTCATCTTGACGAGGCAAAGGCCATTAGTTGTCAGGCACGAGAAAACGATGGCTGGCATTTTCGTACAGCCTGACTGAGTAAATGCCTGCAAAACCAAGCAGAAAGCACAATCCCCCAGACCATAATTTGAGGTTGTTTCTGTGTCAAGAAATACAGATTTGGACATGTTGTCCTCTCGAGATGAAGTGTGTTGCTTGTGACAGTGGCTTTGCGTGTGCATGTGGCCCTGACGCTTCTGTAAAACGAATATGTCTCAATTTCGCAGCGTTTGCTCCAAATCATCTCTTCTATCAGATGGCCATGGTTGCCTTTGGAGGGGCTTTCGATCCCCTTGTCACAGATCTCTTTCACCTATAGTCATGCATCACACGGCAGCAGACGCCTGTGGCGGCTGCGGTTAGAACAATCTGCTCTCCGAGTTTGCCTCTCTGTTGGACTTGATGTGGCACATATTGTAAAACTAGATGTGAAGTGGAGGGCTGGGACTCTGAGTCACGGGTGGCAAAAACTCTGATGTCTTAGTTTATCTTCCATGGTGTTAATGAGAGTTGAAAGTGCTGAATTACATTGCCGCAGATCAGCTGGATGTAAATGAACTGTTATCAAGAAGACATATATCAGGAGGTGCACTGTTGCTCGCTTAATAGGTAGAGGGATGCATTAAGGAAGCAGAGAAAGACAGAGTGCATGTGTGAGGAGCTATCTTGAGAAATGCTGATGTCATAAAACCCCTGTGCTTGAGAGTGAGCATGGTTGTCTGCATTTGTGGGGAAGACAATAACAATAAAAAGCTAGAGGACTGAAGTGCAGAGGTAATTGAGTGAGGAATGATGGGGGGCGAAGGCCAACACTTGACAAAAAGCAGTGTACCAAACTTTCCACTGCTGCAGTACAAACAGTGATTGGATTTATTCGGTTATGAGTAAGATATTTTTCAGGGTCCTGAGAGGACCCTCTCCTCCCAGAGAATCTGGGATCTATATTAGTGGAATAAATCAACCGCCCACCCCCCTATAATATCTAAATTCTGATTCATGACTGCAGGTGTGATGAAGGTGACCCACACATTCAGCCATTCTCTTCTCAATCAAACATGAGAAGCTACCAGCCATTGTTGTTTGTTGTTTTGCCTATATTGTAAATGCCACAAAAGAAAAAATGCTCCATGTTCCTTTTGTTTAAAGCTCTCAAGTTATGATGTAAAAACGACATAGATTTTGTCTTTCTGATAGCTATCACTTTTGACCGATGACATCTTGAGCCTAAACAACACTGCTTTTGTTAATCATATTCTGTTTTTTCTCATAGGAACCTGGGCAAATCTGGGTTGCGTGTCTCCTGTCTGGGGCTTGGTGAGTATATTTAATTAGCATGAGAGGCAAATGTCTAATGATTTCATAAGCATCCAAGTGCAAACTCAACTCATCTGTGTGTGTATGTGGAGCCCGCAAGAGCCATACAGAAGGGGATAACAATGTCATTATATCATTTCACCCTATTCTAAACCTCATGCATATTTCACACGTATGGAGAGTCATGACAGCACAGCACAGAGCTGTTTGCAGAGTGTTAATTTTTTTCCCTGTTAATATTTAATCGATAGCACTGGTTTCAGCAAACAAGTTGCTCAATTATCACACATATCGAATGCACACCAGAGCGTAAACACTCTCATTCATCTTGATAGAAATGATTCATTTAGTAAATCTCTCTCGTGTGTGTGTGTGTGTGTGTGTGTGTGTGTGTGTGTGTGTGTGTGTGTGTGTGTGTGTGTGTGTGTGTGTGTGTGTGTGTGTGTTTGCCATATCTTTATATGTGCATGTGTGTATGTACCGTGTGCGCTCAGTCATTTGTGGGGGGGGGGGGTGTCTCCGAAGACAAAATAATATGAAAAAGCAAAGGAATGATGCAGTGCTGCCCAGGCCCTGCACAAGCACAGCAAATGATGGAAAACCTGTGAAAGAGTTAGTTAATCATATCTGTAGTGATTTTTTTCAAAGATTCAGCCACAGCCCATTCAGCAGCAGGGAGGAATAGTGAAGAGGGAGCCATTCTTCAATTTAAAGGAATTAGTTTCGAGCCTCATTATTGGCAAACCTCAGCCGTGCAGTTGTGCCCTTTAGCAAAACATCGATTCGTCCTTGTACTGGTTTTCAGCAGAGGAGAGAAAAGAAAATGAGACTGTAGGGATCATATCAAACCACTTTAGCATTTGACTCTGTGTAGGTCTCATAATCAAGCTTTAAAAGCATAGTTCACCATTAATTTCACGAAATATGCTTATCTGCTTTGTTGAGACTTCTTAAGAAGGTTGATAACACTCTCATACTTGTGCACTAAGTAAGGAGCTGCCAAGTAGTCAGTTCGCATAGCTTAGTGCAAAGATGGGAGAAACTAATTCTGCTCAAAGGTAACAATATCCACCTACCAGCACCTCTAAAGCTCTCCAATTAACATGTTTTTCATTTGTTTAATCTGTATAAAAACCAAAGTGTAAAAATGGGCTCGTGTGTTGTTTCTTTGTTGGGTGCAGTTACCTCCTGGAAGCTAACTCCAGGCACATTTTTACACCTCTATATTTGTATTACACAAAAGCAGCACAGGGTGTTAATTAGTGAGCTTCATAGGTGCTGGTAGGTGAATTTTGTTAAACAGAGCGAGCCATTTCCTACTGTTTCCAGTCTTTATGCTAAGCTAACCAGCTCCTGGTTCAGGCTACCAATTAACTGTAAAGTCATGAGAGTGATCCCAATCTTCTCATTTAATTACTGCCAAGAAAAATCCCAAGAAAAATGGATATTTCCCCAAATGTCAAACTCGTCCCTTCAAACTGTGTAGCAGATGATAATAATCAAGATAACTTAAAAGAAAATATATTTTAATTGACATTTGCCAGCCAGAAAACTCATCAAAACACCAATTCGCTCCCGCTTTGGGTGCAGTTGGCTTCAGATTCAACACCAGCAACTGCATTATTTCTTATCAGTGGGAGACAGCAATAAGCAGTGTGTGCCAGGATCAGGAAACAGGAGATTGGCAGGAAAATGTGAAAGTTCTAACAAAAGCTTGTTCAGCCTAAGCAGATTGGAGGAGGAACAGAGGCTGCAACTGCTTCTTTCTATTTAAAGTATAATAATTCAGCACATCGTGGCAGTCTGTCGTGTGCTTTCACTTGTGTGTGGCAACAGTAAGAGGACCTCACATGACCTGAGACTAAATCTGACGCTTGATACAGGGGTGTTTATTGATAGCTTCGATACTGCTATTACTTATCAAGACTCTTTTAGCTTTTGACAGATGACAGGTGCTGTCTGTCTATGTGCACCAACCCGCTTGAGGCTAGAAGGAGAGAATGAGGACAAGAAAGGTTAACCCACGGGCTGTGATTGGCCGATGCTGTTTGAAGGGACGACAGAGGCTGTAGGCTCTGCAGTATATACATATGCAAGAATATTTTACATTGCACAATATTGTACATATTTATTTTGCCTTTAAATGAGTGAGCCTGAAAGGCTAATTTTGACCTGTTTAACATCTGCTAGAAACGAGTAAATTTTTGCATAGTATCATCAGCATATAGTTTGATTTTTACATTGGAGCATTTACTGTTCCCATTTACTGTTCCCAGTATAGATTACTGCGGGACACCGACAAAAGAGGGGTCATGAGAGCTGTAGATGAATGATTATGAGTCATATTTTGTGTTCAGACATTTGTACATGAATTTATACATCTGAGAGAATCTAGAAATTAATTATTAGTTATCCTGTGATGTATGTGTGTGTATGCACAGTCAATATAGCTTCATTTGTGTATTAAAGTGTGTGTGTGTGTGTGTGTGTGTGTGTGTGTGTGTGTGTGTGTGTGTGTGTGTGTGTGTGTGTGTGTGTGTGTGTGTATTCACAGTATGACCTGAGAAATATTTTGGCACTTGATATATGAATGTTTATTGACAGCTTCAGACATGCTATTACTGTTAAAGCCTATTTTAGCACCAGTCATTGACAAATGACAGTGCATGACAAATGATTGTGATAAAGGCCTGAGCAGGATGATGACTCTGCTAACACTCATTTACTCACAGAAACACAAACATAATATAAGCACATGCAAGAGTCCCTAAAGGACTAAACACAAAACTCCTAAAGCTGTGTAGAATTTAAAAAGTTCCAACACTGGCGCCCACAGTGTTAATGTCTAAAACAATGCCACGACAGAAAGCAGTGTTTGTCAACACTGAACCAATTCTTTCTTGTATTGTCCACTTTTCTACATGCAAAAGTATAATGTCATAATCACTTAAAAAATGCACTCGTAGGTTTAAACACAAGTAACTCGCTGCAGTGCTTCTCTTCCTTGTCAACACTCAACCCTGACATTTGACTGTGATGCCTTTTGTACTTGGGTGTTTGTCATGTATCCACCCAAAATGTCAAAGTAATAATTAATGCACGACTAAAATAACTTGCTCGCGTGGTTTTACATGCAAAAGGTCCTGTGTGTTCTTTGTTTGTACCAGAACTTTGACATTGACATTTCCTTCAACAGGCACATGGGTAACATTTGGAGGTCAGATCTCTGATGAGGTAAGACGTGATGTCAAATCCATCGTTCAGCCATCACAGCTCAAGAGTAAAAGCTGGCTTTCATTATTTTTGACCCCACAAATACAACTAGTGAGCATTGTGACAGTTTACAACACCCAATTTGTAGCCCCCATGGCAGACATTTAGTGTAACTGGATGTAAAATGGTGTGAGTTTGAGGAGACCACAATAATGAGTTTGGTATCAATTTCCCAATATCACAGCAGGCTGTTAAGTCCCTGTTGGCAGTACTAAGGCCAAGTGGTCAGGTCGTATCCCTCACAAGTAATTACTGTAAGTGGCAGACCTATTCCAGTGCCTCGATCTGACCTTGAAGAGGAAAAAACATAGAACTGGGGACAGCCCATCAATGCCTGATGACCACTGGGACTAACTGACACACAGAGACACAAACAAACTCAGCAGAATAAAACAGGAGCCGAGTATAAAAAGAGAAAGTCATAATGACAAAGTTGGCATTCCCATGTAAGGCTCTAAATAAACTGCAGGCCCAGGAACTAGGTCAATATAGTCTGGGAAATATATTGAGCAGTAAACAACCTCAGTCAACAAGCAGCCTGTACAGTTTTCCTGGTGATGTGTATCTCAGCAGCGAACAGATTTACTCTCCTTGAGCTTCTTCGGGGAATTCCCCAGCCTTTTCTTTTTGAAGCGTAATTTGGCTAATATTTATAGTGGTGTATTAAACAGCACTGAAGTCCGTGTGGGGGAACTTTTTCTTGTCTGTGTCAGGTGGCAGAGCAGTTGATGACTATCGCCTATGAGAGCGGGGTCAACCTGTTCGACACAGCTGAAGTCTACTCCGGGGGGAAGTGAGTGATGTCCCCAATTTGTCGTCTATTGCACACCCATAAAGCACTTTTCTACTCTTGTCAGCTGTTTTACCCATAGGACATGAGATGTTAACAAGGTTAAGGCCCAGACTAGGAATTATTCACCTGAGGAGGCCAAAAATGAAAGGTAGCCATGACTCCACAGTGATTTACATAATCTTATTCATCACTGGAGGCTCCCCATAATGTTCACAGCTCTATCTAACTTTATAGACCTGGACATTGTCTCAGTGAATAATGTGGGTCACATTGTAGCTGTATGGGGATGAATATTAATTTCAAAGTTGCTGGTGAAATTCAGGCATACAATGCAAGAGGCATTTATCATTTATCTTGTACTCCTTCTGATTTTTAATTAGATATTCATGCTGTAGATGTGAGCCAGATAACAGTCCCACTCACATGCTTTTAGAGAATTGGCAACCAGAGATATAATCTTATTATCTCCTTGTGTATTTCTTTCTTTACAGAGCCGAGATAATCCTGGGAAACATCATCAAGAAAAAGTGCTGGAGGTAAAGTACAGTCGGATTCTAAATGTTTTCCATGAATAGGTTTTAGATTGTGGATATGCGTGTACACTAGGCTACATGGCCATATGTGTACAAGTAAACAAAATACCTACCCATATGTTAGCATCTTTCCACTCTTCTGAGAGGGCTGCAGGGATTTACTTCTTTTTCGCTACAGGAGCACTACTGGGGTCAGACACTGAGTCTGTCATTGTCCCCAACATTGTCCCCAACCTCTTCAGCTCCTAACTTAAAATGAAGCATATGAAATCACTTATGACCCCCCATCACAGGTTATAGTCTTAGTCTGTTGTGAAGGTTAGGTTTTGCTTCATTTGAAGGCTTTTACAACTTAATGAGGTAAAAGTATGCAGTATTTCAGAAGAAAAAGCTGCAAAAATGTCACAGCCAGCTTAGCATCTCTGTGAAACTGTACATCACCTGTACAGCAGATGCAGAAAGTGCATCCATCTTACCTATTTTACCAGGAAGTTTGTAAATAAGTGCTAATTTACTTAAATCTCCACATCTACAAGAAATTAAGTATATAAAAAGATCAGATTTGCTCAAAAAACAAGTATGTATCCGCACCGCAGAAAATCTCAGTTCATGCATCTATACTGCATGCACTGCCACACTGCACTCACTGATGTGTTTCACCTTTCTGAGCTACTCATGCCAGTTCTCTGCCTGCCTTTACCTCAACTCTGATCCTGCTTAAATTATTGATCATTTAAACATCTTGTTGGAGTTCAGAGAAAAGAGTCCCTCTGTTATTATTCAAGTTCCATGTTTAAAAAACAGTGCAGTCCATCTGCGTCACACTGCAGGATAGAAGTTCACTGGAGGACACTTATTATTATAAACAAAAGTATGATAGATACACTTGCATGTGCATGCACACACACATATGCAATCATGCACACATGCAGGCATGGGCATGCTGACACACACATATTTTTAGGGACAACTTCAAAACCCTTTTTTTTTATGGCCTTTTGATGTGCCTGTCTGTCTGTCATCCCTCAGGAGATCCAGCCTGGTGATCACCACAAAGCTCTACTGGGGTGGAAAGTGAGTGTGTGTGTGTGTGTGTGTGTGTGTGTGTGTGTGTGTGTGTGTGTGTGTGTGTGTGTGTGTGTGTGTGTGTGTGTGTGTGTGTGTGTGTGTGTGTGTGTGTGTGTGTGTGTGTGTGTGTGTGTCCAGCATGTACGTTTTCCTCCTCAGATGTTCGGGCTATCTAACCAACAACAGGCTTCACATTGAAACATTCGCCTCCAGCTACAGAGCGTGACATGAGATCATACATTTTGGAAAATGTACAGGCACACAGATATGGAGGACACACTCAAAAACTGACAACACGGCCATGTTCTCACCCTCTCTTGCCTCCCTTCATACTGTTCCTCAGCCTTCTTGACAATCTGCCAGGACTCATATCTGCTTCTCCTGTCAAGCTGAAGTAATCTGCTCTCAATCTGCATTAGTCACATTGCCTCTGTTTCTAAAAGTCTTCAGGCTCATACTCAGGGAAGAAGAAGCTCCTGAAATACATCCACTGCCTTCTTCTTCTGGTTTTCGGATGTAGATCAGTAGAGTAGGACCCGGGTGCAATTGTGTAAATTTAATTTAAGCTCATCCTCTCAGACTATCGTCAAGGTACCAAATCAGTCTCCACAGCGGATGGATTTAGAGAACAACTACTTAACCCCCTGCTGAGCGAGCTGTGAGAGTGCCTGAGGCACCTGTCAAGCTTGTCCTCACCCAAACATGCACTAGATATTAGCATATTTTTACTCTCCATTGCTGTTGCTTACCCTGTTGCACAAAAGGTAAGAAAACATGACAATATGGAGAAATGACAGCATGTTTCTATGTTTGCAATACATTATTAGAACCCTAACCAGGCTGAAACACAGCAGGAAGTAGGGAGGCAGAACAGGAAAGTGTGAAATGAAGCAAGGACAAGACAAATAGCAGGCAACTGAGCAAACAGAGGAACACTGGAGCAGAAAGAAAAGGAAAAGGAAAAATCTGAAAGTGACTGAGCAAACACAGGTGAAGCACTGAGGCACAGAAGGCAGGTGTGTTGGTATGACCCTCAGCTGCTCTGTGCTGATGACTGTTTCAGTTTTTTGACTCTCACCAGACTTATCAGCATCATCCACAGATGAAGAAGACAGCTCTGATAAACCCACTGTACACTGCATGCTCAGCTCTACATGTCAGACGGACATAGCATAGTGGAGCCTTTAGCAGCTACTCGGCCAGATATTTCCCTCAGGTGTTGGTGGAGACCAAAACAGCTCTAAAAGAAGAGTGAATATTAGACTTGCATTTGTCAGGCAGCCAGAAACATGACACCTGATGAAGGCTAATGTTGCTCCGTATTGACTGGATGTGAATTGTTTGCTAACACATTCGCCGTAATAAGATGATGTTAATTTTGTGTTTATTGCTTGTTGCGTTGCAGCCAAGTATCCAGAAAATCAATGAAAGCAGCTTTTTGCATTAAGTAAAAGTCCTGCATTCAAAACTGTACTTTAGTAAAAGGACATACTGAAACATTCACCTCAAAGGGCCATTTTTATGTTGTAAATGGTCTAAACTATTATACTCAACTAAACTATTATACTTTGCAATGTGTTATATTATCTGAATTTTGCAGCATGTAACAGCATGTAAAAACTATTTGTAATATTTATAGATGGAGTGCATTTAAAAATCTAATATTTCTGTCTAAACACATGTTAAAAATGGAATTGATTAAGTAAAGTACAAGTTAATTTATATGTAAATGCAGTACTTGAGCACTTTGTTATGATCCAGCCGTTCATCTGAAGATATATATTCAACCAAATGATTGCACAGTTTCCGCCTAGATATATTTTCACCTGCATATCACCAAAGGCATACTAACTTGGAGGTCATTGTCAGATCACTGGCGAACAGGACGGACGGTGACAGTAAGCCTCGTATTTAGCCACTGCACAGACACACTGCACAGTTTGTTCTATAGCTGCCGGCACACTGCGGAGCATCTCGTGGGTGCGCCTCTCTTCGGTGATTTGTAGGTAGTTTGTTATGCAGGCTCTTGTTCGGCATGTTTAATGCTTCAGCTCATGGGAATTGTGTGTTTGTGCATGAGCGTGTGCGTTGGCATGTGTCGACACCCTTGACACGCACTTCTCTCCCTCCCGTTGCAGAGCAGAGACTGAGAGAGGCCTCAACAGAAAACACATCATCGAAGGTAACAAGTCGATTTCCTCTGCTCTGCTTTGTCCTTCATGTCACCCCATCACTCGGAGCCCTGCTGCACTCCTGCTGTAATCTCCCTCTTTTATCTCTTTTCCTCCCCCCTCGTTCTACCTCCATCTAAGTCTTCTCTCTGCTCTTTGATTTTCTCAACGTATACATCCAGCTCAATTTGAAAGTTGTATTAGCCAATGGTTCATAAAAGGCTCGACAGACGTTTTTGTCTTTGCTGTTGTAATACCTTTACAGGTGTCTTCTTAAGAAAAATCACAGTGTAATACAAACTTTCAAGTATCCTCATGCGCTCCTCTTCTCTCTTCTTTTAGTCTTCGTTTTGAAGACTTGCTCAGTCTTATAATGGCATACCTTTCTCATACTGATCCCAAACAACTCGCCATCCGGTCCACTGCGCAATGCACCTCCTGCAGTGACTCAGCTCTCTCGCACGTTATTAACATTCACTGCAGCCTCTGCAACTTTCCCCCCCAAAACAAGAGAAGGGGAATGCATAGAAAAGGACTGGGGGAAAATGGCAGGGACTGAAAAAGTAGGCGAGAGCAGAGGGAAAGGTGGGACTGCCAATTAGTTAAAGCCAGTTGGCCTGCCCGAATGATAGGTAGCATCCGTGAGAGAAAGGTGCAGTGTCCCTTTCTCTCACCGGTGTGTCCACATGTCATCACAGGCTAATTAACAGGCTGAGTCAAACAGCCCACCACAGCCAGTCAATGAGTCATTTGATTGACATTCATTGATGGGGTGTCAGAACTTCATGATCAATAGCAGAGATCGACGCTGATGAACTCTGAGGGGACAGTGCCAGGAAATGTCAAAGTCTCCCCAGCAACCAGCATGCAGGTTTTACATCTTCTTCACAGAAAGGAAATCCATGGCTGTTTCATCATTTTACGAAGACTTTCGTAGAACACCTAATTAAAAATGCATTATTCATCACAGATGCCCTTAGAATAGCTTTGTTGTTCAACATCTTCCCTCAGTTCCAAAAATAGACTCCCCCTGCAGCCAGTAAACTCCGGCTAATCCACAAGACAGCGCAGACCGCTCGTGATGACGGTGCAGGCTCCGATTAGGATCCATGTAATGGGTGTTTCTTGGGATGGCGGGAGTGCAGATGACAGAGGAGGGAATAAGTGGTTGGAACGGTGGTGGGGAGAGCATAACTCTCAGCTGGGATTAGCAGGCAATGATGAAGCCTCTGGCACTAATCTGCCATGCACACTCAAACACACTCAAGAGCGTAAGGGTGTCTTTTGCCTTGTCTCTCCATTACTCTGCTGTCCTCTTTTGTGACAGTCTCCCATGTTCGCTTTTCATCTTTCATCTGGTCTTCTCTGGGAGTGAATGCGGACTGATCTGCTCGTAACACTTTGTTGCCATCTCAACCTCTCCTCTATATACACTGTTTCATTTCCAACAAACACCGAAAGCTGAACAAGAGAGGAAAAATGAGCTCGAGCTTTTATTGCGATCCCTCATCTTTTTTATCATCCTCTCAGCTTTGAGCTCTTTGGTTCCGCCACCACCTGTCAAAAGTGTGTTCATTTATGTAACAAGGATAAAAGATTACACAGGTGCAGAGCTTTTTTACATAGGTCTTCTTACCAGGATGCATTTGTGTGAACTTAGCTTGACACTGATTAATCCTGAATTTGGGCTTAAATTCTTTATCTGACCTTTTGAGACGCTCATTGCGAATTAAATCTAATGGCTGTTTCTGTCAGAGGGAAGTGTGTGAACTGTGTCAAAGGGACAAGTATTTTTTACAGTAGCCTGAAATGTAAAAGAAAAAAAAACAGTTCTGTTATTTCAATAAGCACTGTGTAGAGACATTTATTTTGAACTTCATATTTCAAAGACAAAAAGGCCAAAACTATGTGTATTTCATACTTTGAGTTATTTCTTGTATTTAAGTGAGTCAGCCTCTTTGTCACAAGTGATTCCTGTTGTTTAAGGCAAGACTATTGGTGTTTCCACTCAAATTACCAGAACTTCTTTTCAAGGAACTGAACAGTTTCTTCAGTTAGCGTTTCCACTGTGGTTAGGCAAATTAGTCTGCTGACATACTGTCTGAAAAGGCTTTTTACGCGAAACAACAATGACGATCGTTAGTCCATCTGTCAAATTCTGTAATTCCATGTTGATGTTTTGCTGTTTTGTCAAGCATAAAATACATTTTAACAGATCATAGCAGGACAGGTGTAGTTAACATAAATAATGGCTGACTTCCAATCAGGTGTCCAGTTCCTGCTATTATAAATGCTCGCTGTCACGACTTTCTGGGACATTTTAATGAAGCGGAGCCTTAATTAATGTTATTACACCTGTGCTTTTCATGCTTGGCAAGTCAAAATGCCTGCCTTGAAAAGGGTCTATCAGAAACACCTGCTTCATCTTAGTAAAGCCCTGAAGAATTCAGTAATTAAACTTTTCTTCATCATAAACAAACACTTAGTCAAACAGCACTTATTGAAGTAAATTGTCAGAAAGAGTACAGAACTTTCCAGCTGCTTATGGGACATCAGATTAGCATTTGAGAGGACAAAGGCTGCATTTCCTTCGAAAACAATGCAGCATTTTGTTGTTTGGCAAATTCGACTTGTACTTCCATAACCATGACCTCCACTAACCGGGCAGAATATGACAACCCAGATGCGAGCTGGATTAAAAAAATGTAGAAGGCCAGATCGAGCTGGCAGGCCCTGAGTCACATGTGGTCAACTGTCATTTTGCCATTTTTAGGAACATGTCGGCTTTAAATCCCCCTCAATCCACTCCACCGTGTTTTCCGTTTTACCTCATTCCATCGTTTAAGTGAAAAAGCAAACCACTTCTGTACCTCATTTTGGCACACTGTTGTTCTGAGCAAGGCACCAGCACAAATACTTTTTCAGTTATAATAAATAATTCATATTAACAATGGATCACATGACCACTTGTACATAACGGGTCACTCCAGGTGATAAACCCTCAGAGAATTCTTGCTTGACTCTGCAGTTCCCCTCAGCTCGATGGAGCTTTATTACATCCTACAACTCATTCGCCGTTTCCAACAGTGTATTTCTGTGTACGTTTTGAAGTATTGCATTAGAAACGGTTGATGGAAACCAACATTTAATTCACATGATTGATCAGCTCTTTCCGCTCCAAAAGATGAAGAGAATCAATGTTTCTGCTGCCGGCGTCAATCCGACTTTATTGTGAAGTCATTCCTATAGCTTATCTACATGACAGTGTTGAATTAATAGCAAGGAGAATTGGAGGGAGTCGTGTGCACAAGGGTATTATCGCTCTTTCTCTGCAGATCCAGGCCAACGTGTACATGTCCAAAGGTGTCAAGGGACAAGATTTCCTATTTGCTAGCATGTCTGAATGGTACTGTAAGAAGTCTCCTCGGTCCACTGGTATTAGTCAAGGAATTTATGAGTAGACTGATGGTATTCAGGGCTTAAGTGGGCTATGCTGAGTCCTTATCATGAGTGTCAAATCATCCTATTTCAAATTAGAAACATTTATTGATGTGGTTGTGCTATGGTTGGTAACACATGTACATCTATTCCAGTCGGACTGCTATGATTAGTGCTCATGATTTCTATTGACTGTT
Source organism: Chaetodon trifascialis (assembly GCF_039877785.1). Classification (NCBI taxonomy): domain Eukaryota; kingdom Metazoa; phylum Chordata; class Actinopteri; order Chaetodontiformes; family Chaetodontidae; genus Chaetodon; species Chaetodon trifascialis. The sequence goes on from NC_092066.1 coordinate 14,405,775, forward strand.
GATTGTGTACGTTTTTCTCAACTTCTTCTCTCCTCTAACTTCAGGTTTAAAGGGCTCCCTCCAGAGAATGCAACTTGAATATGTGGATGTGGTTTTTGCCAACCGACCAGACAGCAACACTCCCATGGAGGGTGAGTGGTCACTCATCAGACCTTGCAGGGGGCTGGTGGAGGCCTGGGGCTGGGACAATGCATGTTCTGTAAAATGAGAAGGTGAGAAATACTGACAAGACTGCTGCCCTCACCGGACTGGCGACCTTTGCCTTTGACCAAAGGGATTTGTCTTTAAGCTCGAGTGCGTCCCTCTCACACACACAAACGCACACACGCATATTTCAAGTAATCTGACAATCTTGCCTCATCTCCTGTCCTCTATTTTAGTTTACAACTCTTCCTCTCTTTTTCTCTCTGTCTCTGTGGGATCTCTAGTTTCCACAGGGTCTCTGCGCTGCACCCGCTCCCAGCCCTCCCTGTTCTTCAGAAGCAGGATTATCTGCCCCCCCTCAGGGGAAGCTGGTGTATTTTTGGGCTGGTCTCACTAGATACAAGCCTTAGTGTGCTCTCTATTCCTTCAGCAGTCTAGTGCTGCCTTTCCCACACATCTACCTTATGTCACAAATCATTTCTTTTACATACTTCCAATATCTTCCTTAATTACTTCGACCCTGTGATGTGGCCATCTTGGATACTTGGGCCACTCTTCTATCCAATCAGCCCTCACACACAGGTAGTATTTGGCTGGATGGATGGAGTCTCACTGAGCTCACTAAAATATTTTCCAGTCTTTCCCCTTTGCCCCCCATGCTTCCTCGCCCTATAAGCCAGCAGACTGTGGGAGGCCAATCTGTCATACTTTTCGTTCCCGGGGCGCTGCTGTCACTGGTAGTGCTGGTGACTGGCAGACAGACCCTGCGGCGTGCTCTGTCAAACCTTCTAGTGACTCGTCTATGCAGAAAAAGTCACTTCACTATTGACAGCTGGTGTCGAGAAGCCTAATCTGATTGATGGAATGATTGATCGAGAGTCTGACGGAATGATAAAAAAAAAAAACTGATCAGAGAGAGATGTCAGATGAAATACACAAGCAGACAAATATAAAGACAGATAGGCTGAATGTGTTTTGGTTTCAGCAGCTCTGCAACCCAGTCACATCCATTAATCAGTGTAAAACATTGTCCACATTTTCTTCATCCTTCATTACAGTGGAGCAAGGCCACTGCCATGAATCACTGTATAGAGGGTCAGTCACTTTTAATAACTTGAGAGATAGAGTGAGGCTGTATGTATAGACTCACACAAAACTGTGTCTCCTCATGCATTAGCACTGAGATTTCCTAAATAGCTTCTGCTGGGGATGAAGCAGCAGAGCCAACATGAAAGAAGTGAGATTGCTGCATCTCTGTGGGCATTTGCAGTTCAGTTTACATGTCAAGATCAAGATATTGATTTACACGCCCACCCACATGTTCCTGAAACTTAAAACAGGATTAACAGCATCAATGTGAGCCACAGAAAACCATCTTGAGCTCCAGATGTCTTATTAAGATAAGAATGTTATCTAACAGGTGTGTGCGCATGCATTTGTGTGGAATTTGTGTTTATATTTTGTTCTCGTGACTTTAATTGCTTCCGACTTTGTGTGAGACAACGTGTGTCCCCTTTGGGACAAAAAAGTGATGTCATGGCTGCAGAGTCTCCCTTTGTTACCATCACTGCTTTCGTCCTCCTGTCCACTCATCCTTCTCTTTGTGTTTCTCTTTTTCTCCTCCCTCTACTTGTTCTTGACTTGCTTTGTTTTTTGCTTTGTTTTTTGCTTTGTCAATCTAACAGCACAGACAGGCACAAATAGTATCACGAATATCCAACTTCCTCCTCAGCTCTGATTCCTGTTTCATTCTGCTCTGCTGCTCTTTACTGTTGCAGCTGCCACTTAGCGATGACACTGAATAGAGGTTTTCCTCTGAGGGGTTAAAGAGCTAGCTGGAATTTCATCTCACAAGTTGCAAAAAAACAGTGTAAAAGTAGTAAAAGTACGACTGTCACACGGGAAAAATACTCTGTTACAAGTAACGGTTGTGCATTGAAAGTATTATTCAAGTAAAAATATGTAAATATAATCAGGAAAATGTACTTAAAAAAGTAAAAGTACTCAATGCAGTAAAAGCTCCCCAGTGACTGTTACATCATAATTGTTTCACTAGATTATTGCTACTCATGCATTCACTGTGTTTACACTCATGCATGTAAAAAAAATTGTAATTGTAATTGTAATTGGTTGAGGTGGAGGTCATTTTCGCTGTGGATTCATCTGCTGATTATTTTCACCATTCGGCTGTTTGGTTTTTTAAAAAAAAAAATTGAAAATGCTGAGAAATGCTGCCATTATCCAGAGCGAATCCTTGGATCAAGCCACCAACCAAAGAGTCAGTATTAGATGGGAATGAAACTACTCCTTCTCCAGAACTGCCTACTGCAACTTTTCATATTTTATAAGTTCATCATATTTTTGGTATGAAAACCCCTCATAGTAATTAATAACCAAGGCAATCAAATAAGAGGAATGAAATATACAGTGTTTCCCTCTGAAATGTAGTGGAGTAGAAGTAGAAAACGGAAAGAAAATAAATACAAATACCTCAAATTTGTACTTGAGCGCAGTACTTGATGAGAGGGTGCCTCAGGGAGAAGTATCCGTGCCATTGTGAACCTATCATTTTAATAGGCATACCATAGCCAGCAGATTAAACTGTCCAAGTCTCGGTACAATGCTCCTATCCAATCAGTTAACATGGTTTTTTATTTGACAGCGCAATATGCAGCAAATTGAATCCACTCACTCAACTGGATATGGAAATCCCCCCGAAAAGAGTGAGCAAAGAATAGGATACACAGGCCGAGGAAAAAGAGCAGACATCAATAAATAGACTTTATAACAACCCCTCCAGCCAAGAGTTTTTCACTGGAGAGCAAATGAAATGGTACTGCCACATTATACTGAACACAAACCCAAAGCCATCCACTCGGGACATTACTCCAAGTGCCAGGATATCACCTCTCTCCTCAAATGTTCAGCAATAAAGAGCAGCATGCAGGATGATCTCACCCACTCAGTACCTCGGTACTTATCTTCCTTTTGGCTGCACATTCACAACCTTCTTTCCCACGATCACAGTACGAAGAAAGGGTTTCATCAGCCATTGAAAATCTCCTGCGGTGTGACATATTGATCACCCCCCTGCGTGTATGCATGAGAAGGTTCAACCTGAGCTTTAAAATTAGAGCATCAACTCCCCGTAAAGCAACTCTCACAAAGACACCAAACATCCACATCAACACCTGCCCAGAAAAATATGGATATCAGTGTGTGTTGCGTGCTTTCTTCCACACTCCTCGCTGTGCTCTGCAGAAGGCCACTGTGATACCTGCTGCCTGAAGCTGACCAAATGTTCCAGACTCAGTGGTGTGTTGCTGCTGTCTCAAGGACAGGCTGATATTGGCCAGCAGCCAGGCAGTTAGCGAGCTCATGCATGTAACAAACAAATGGGATTTTACCAGCATATCATGCATTTTGATTGTCTTAACTATAACAATGAGACACATAAAGCGGTTGGTTCCAAACAATATTCTATGTGACAATTCATTCAGAGCATAAATTATAAAACAACATTGTTGTGTTTCGACATCTTCAGGCAAGCAATGTCAAAACCACTCTCCTGTCTGTAGGTAAATATGAAACCACAGTTAGCTTAGCATAAAGACTGGACCAGAGGAAGAGGCTAGCTGAGCTCCAAAGTTAACGAAATCCTACCAGCACCTCTAAGGCTCACTAATTAACAAATAATATCTCATTTGTTTAAGCGTCAAAACGGCACAGTGCAGTTTTACATATGTGCTGGACTATTTCTTAGTCAGGTGCAGTAACTTCCTGAATTCTTTCCCAACTCTTGCAGATATAACATAGATAAGTGAGCTTTAGAGGTGCTCATTGGCAGATAGAGCCAGGCTACCTGTTTCCCCCTGCTTCCAGTCTTTGTGATTAGCAAAGCAACTAATCTCATACATTCGAGGGCATAATAACACAGTCACGTTATTCATACACGCACATATCTCCATGCGCATGTGCCCACAACTTCACCCACATCACCCTTCTTGAAAAAGTGGAGTGGGCTTTCATGTGAGTGGGGTGCGCTGGATATCTCACCTGAGCACGACGCTCAGTGTGGCATCTGTTGTTGGAGTCGATGACTCACTGCGGCCTTGTGGAAAGAAACTTTATGTAAAGACTGGCCCGTAGGTAAGGATGGACGTTGCTGTGAATCAAGTTGTCATCCTCTCCTCCTGGCACTGAGGTGGATTATTCATATATTCACAAACTCTTATGAATCGCGTGCTGCTCCGAGGTTCCTACTTGGTTCACAGTTTTTCCTTCTGTCCTTATATCCCTCCAAATCCCTCCCTCTGTCCCTTTTGGAGCAGATGCACTGTTATTCCTCTACCCTCGCACCTGCTTCACCCACACGCACACTTGCTCTCTGCCTCTCGCTGAGCTACATTTTGGTCTAGAGAGAGAAGCACTAATGAAAAGGAATCGCTCCTTTTTAATCACACTCCGCTGTGGTCTCACCCTCATTTTCAGTTTCCTCACTTCATATTTTCTCTCCAGAATTTGCATTGTGCTAATGCAGCAGATGTTTCATTAATGCATTTTGAGTGCAATTACAGAGAGCAAGCAATAATAGAGTAAAGAAATCTGACAAAGTGCTTTATCGCCTTGTTGTTGTCTGCAGTAATTAGAGGGTTTGTGCACAGCATATGACACACATTGAAAATAATAATTATTTCCTCCACCTTTTCAACATGCCCGTAGTCTAAAAACTCCTTTGAGAAAGAACTTCTTTTTACATAATCTAAAAAATAACTTACATTTTGCTTATCAGCTATTCAACCATCATCAGGCGACTTCCGTGCTGCATCCTCAGGCACAAATATACAAACCACTAAAGGCCACCGTGGCTCACTTCTGCCCCTATAGTTGGAACTTGCTATGATTTGTTCAGCTGCACAAGCAGCACTCAGCCAAGGTTAGTTGAGTCTTTTCAGTTAACCTCAAATGACCCCGACACAGACTATCTGCTTACACATGAGTCTAAACATGGACAAGCCTTTCTCACAAAGAGACTGAATACATTTCAAGCATCATTTTGTTTTTACTGTCCTGAAGGTGCCAGTTTCATCTAAAGCTTTTCTCAGATTTCTTGATGTCTTCTTTAAACTTTGCTTCGCCTTTTATGGGAACTTTGTCTATAATGTGAAAATAATGTGTAAGATGTTCCAAATCATCCTTGATATAAGTAGTTTTAAAAATGGTTCTCCTTCAGGTTATATAAAAGTTGCATTTGTACATGTACATGTCTGTTCTTAAACATTTTGTTTTCACAGAGATCGTGAGAGCAATGACACACGTGATCAACCAGGGCATGTCCATGTACTGGGGGACATCCCGGTGGTCCGCCATGGAGATCATGGTGAGTGATCTTCTCGTGTATCTCTTAACAAGCAACGTGAGATAAAGACCAACTTTACTTTAAAAAAAAAGCAAAACAAAAAAAAGCTTATATGGTTCTTAAGAAACTGGGCTCTCTGGGTTATATATTAATATCTATTACTTTTTGTCTATCCCAGCAATCATATTGTGGAAACTTTTTTAATACCAAGAAACACATTTAGAAACAATGTTTCTGTCTAATTTACCCCAAAAGAGCAATTACAAAGTCAGACATCTTCCAAAATGATTTTAAGAAAATGGGAAAACGCTTTAAAGGTAACTTCCTGTTTAGCTGACATATATTAAGTACATTTATAATGATATAGGTCACAGCGGGGTATCTTCAGTCTATCTAGAGATCCATTTTACCCTCACTGCTGAAGCTATCAGCGCTGTATAAAAATGTCTTTGTATTGTAGGAGGAGACAAAGATAGAAAATGAGTTAATACTGTACAGCAGTGGGGGAAAAAAAGAAAATCTGTTAACATGAAGGTCAGCAGTTGCACATGTTTCCACTTCTCATTAACATTTCTCCCCATTGTTTTTATTCCCTCTTCACATTCAATTAGGAAGCCTACTCTGTGGCCAGGCAATTTAATCTAATTCCACCGGTGTGTGAGCAGGCAGAGTATCATTTCTTCCAGAGGGAAAAAGTGGAAACTCAGCTGCCAGAGCTCTACCATAAGATAGGTGAGCCTACTATAAGATTCCCCTTAAGTCGAGCTTTATTAAATACATTTAGGGCCATGATAGATTTTGTATCCCGTTGGTCAGCGGTCGTTGTTCTATCTCAGGTGTGGGTGTCGTCTCTTGGTCCCCTTTGGCCTGTGGAATCATCACTGGGAAATATGAGAATGGCGTCCCAGAAACCTCCAGGGCTTCAATGAAGGTAAAGGTGAAATGTATTTTGACCGCCTGCCAAGTGTCTATATGTTTCAATCATTTCACTCTTATCCAACAAATACCAGTAATAAACCATAATCTGGTTCAAGTTATTTCTGTCTGGTTTTGAGTAATAATTCTAATGCTTATTGTTTTACTGCTCCTTTAGCCATATCAGTGGTTGAGGGAGAAAATAATGAGTGAGGATGGGAGGAAACAGCAAGCCAAGCTAAAGGAACTGGCTCACATCGCGGAAAAGCTCGGTTGTACTTTGCCGCAATTAGCTATAGGTAAGGAACGAGACCCTCAACTTTCCACTCCTGTGAAAGCGAACAAAGAAAATGTTGATCACAACCAAATTCAGTGTTTCTCTACATACTGTCTGATACCTTAATGTCACAATAGCAACCATAAAAGCTCCTCTTATCCCCAATCTTTAGCCTGGTGCCTGAGGAATGAGGGAGTGAGCTCAGTGCTGCTGGGATCCTCCAATCCAAGCCAGCTAACAGAGAACCTGGGAGCCATTCAGGTATAACGCACATTTCCTAAGCCTGAGTGATACTGAATGATTAATTCAGTATTGAAAATAAAATCATTGATGTGAAGCATTTTGTACGGCACAGGTAATTCCAAAGATGACAGCAGGCATCGCCTCGGAAGTGGATCATATACTGGGAAATCGTCCTCACAGTAAAAAGGACTATCACCATTAGAATGGACCCTGTTTTAGTAGACTATGCCTGAAAAGCTTATCAAAGCTCACCTCTCACAGCCATGGCACCATAAGTGCGTGCCCAGATTTGCTTGTGTGCGCGTATGACTGTGTGTGTGACAGTGTAAAAGTGCTCTGCTTGGCTCCTCGTCTGTATGAAGATCAACCGGTACTCATTATTGTAAAGTGAGCTACTTGACAAAACATGCATGCTACAGCCGGCCGCTGGACAGAACAACAGTTAGAGGATCCAGTGAGATGATTTCTGTGCAGACACTGCTGAACGACAAATTATAAAAAAGCAAAAGATTAGATCATGGAGCAAAAGATTACTGAAAGACCAAGCTTATGATTGACACTAACATGGGAAAGTCAGTGAACTGTCATGATTATCTGAATAAGCGTCATTGTATCAAGAAAAGAAAACTGGAGGGGCATTTATTGTCCACAAAGTATCACATAAGCATTTGGCAGTGCAGTAAATCCATGAAAACAATGTGGTGTATCAAAATGCACCTGGAGTTCTAGAAATCTACCTTAATAAACTAATGTTTCTGACATAAGAAAAAGAAATCAATCACCTCAGCAGAACAGATGATATGCTAACACTTCCCATTGCAGCAGGAGCTGAGCGGCCAACATGATGAAGCGTTTCAGTGCTGGATGAACTGAAACTCTGCTCACGATGCTGTCGCTAATACCAAGAGAGCTAAGTTAAACTATAATATGTTGCAAAACATCTGTACTGACTGTTATATATTTTCCTTATTAAGCAGCTATGATAGAAAGAGCTTTTCATCTCCTCGTGTTGCATTTTCTTTCAGCATAGTGTACTTTCCTGTTATGGGCCATTCTTTTCATTTGGACTATGCCAGACTTTCTGTCAGTAATGATAATGTCTGATTCATTTAATTTCAGTCTGTGTTGTGGCTGAAACATTTGTTCTCCTAAGGGAGTGCTTGTGGATTAAAAAACAGAGCCATGTAGCTGATGAAGAGACTCTGAAAATAAAATAAAGTCGAATAAAATTAATTAAAACCATATGGACCCCTGCAGTCATTGCACCTGGAACACACTGAACTCTTACCCAACTTCTCCCAGATTCCAGTTTTACGTCTTGGGATGATCTTTGTTATGTTCTGTCTGTTCAAACATGTATTTCGTGTGTTGTTCAGTAGATTTGTACATACAAGTAAAGAGCTTATAATTCTCATGTGATATGTTTAAAAGATCTATGGTCATTTTCTTTAAATGCTATGGAGGCCTTCTAATTTTTCTCCCCTTATGAAGTGAACTAACAAAGCTAGAGTAGACTTTTTGTTGGCTGAATTACTCTGTAAACCGCAGCACAATAAACAAACAGAAAAAAACTGACTTGAAACACTCTGGTATAGTTACTGCAGGTTGCTGTTCGGTTCGTCTGTCTTCATGTTTTATAATGAAACAATGCGTGAATATTTTGAAATGTACGTACGGTTTTTTTTTTTTTTAAGACATTTTCCTCTTTTTAAAAAATAACTTTTAATTTATTACGTTGTATTTGTTGATTTTGTGGCATGGTTTCCATGGAAACAAAGGCGGGCGTTTCCGGCGAATTCTCCAATGAGCTGTTCTTGGATGGAAGCGTGATATTTGATTGGCTGTACCGGACTTCCTCGATTCTACTCGGTTGGAGCTCGAAGCCCGCGATTTATGAAAAATGCGGATAGTCGAAGAGAAAAAATAGCATTTAAAATCCTCCTTTTCCCTTAAATTGCCTGCTGGAATCGTGTCAGAGTTGTACTAACGCTACGGTAGCGTCAGCTCGGAATAAAAGTCATATTAGACTGCCGCGGCAACCCTGTTATTTCAGAGCAAAACAAGCAGGGTAGCGTTTTGTTTGTAGTGGCGGCTCTGTTAGCAGATGGCTAGTTAGCCAGGTAGCACTGGGGAGTTAACGTTACCTTGTCAACTAGCGTCAACTGAAACTGCTTTGCTTATTAACAGCAAGGAAACACAAGCCACACAGTTTCTGTCTACGACTTGAGGTGAGTGTTGTGTCGGACTTCATCTTCAAGTCACACGCTAGTACCTGAGCAACTTAAATATTATCAATAAAACATTTCTCTGTTAGCTAAAACCGCTGTGAGATCATCTATCGTCGTACGCTCCTGTTACAATGCTGCACTCCATTCATTGTCTTTATATCGGTTAATCCCAGCTGGATAACCAGCAGCAATGTCGCTGTCGACTGAGGCTCATTTTGGGGTGAGCCATGGCAGCAGAGGTAAAGGAGACACTATTTGTGTGGTGCCCGACCTCTCCTCTGATCTCCTGGAAGATGACTTCGACCTGAATAAGTCCTACCCATGTACTCAGAGGCCGCTGTTCAAGAAGAACCTTCTGGCGTTGCAACGTCGTTATTATCCAGGTTCCTTGAGAGGTGAGTCTAACTGATTTGGCTGAGGAGAGCTTATATTATTAATCGATAGTCAGTTTTGATAATGGATTGTCCTTTAAGCAATCTATTAAGCAAGAGTGACCAATATTAAGATTTACTGTTCGTCTTTGATTAAAGTAAATTTACTATATATGAGTTTCGGGCAACTTTTTGGACGAAGCAAGCTTTTTAAAGATGTAACCTTTAAGGATTATTGTTCATTGCAACCCTCGTTTAGAGAAGGATGAATGTGGGAGAAAGTGATTTTGAAATCTGCCTGAATTTCTTTCATATAGGTGAATGTCTGGATGGTTGCAGTTCTGTTGCAGCAAGGAACTACCAAATCTCCAGCTTACATCCCGCCGCTCAAGGTTCTGCTGTCTCCCTACCATACCCGTCCTCTGTGTCAGAGACAGAAGAAAGGTTGTTCAGTCAGCTAACCTCTGGAGATTTTGACCTGTTGGGATCTCCATCTGCTCTCAACCCAAGCAAAGTCATTCTTACTGTCGACCGTAAAACCACGGAGGTACTGTGCGTGCACTTAATATGAGCAGTGGCCGCTGAGCAGAATTGGTCAAACAGTACTGCAACAAGAGCATACGCTGTAAATTTGTTCTTAATCTTAATTTTTCAGATTCTGTCAGCAAACAAACAGGCCTGCAAACTGTTTGAGTGCACTGCCATTGAGCTGATTGGCAAAAAGTTGTCCTGTATCTTGAAGAAAACCAGTCAGGTCTTGGAAGAAGCATTGAAAGAAGATTTTCCACTTGCAGATGGGACTGTTGCAGCTGTGTCTGGAAAAGTGGTATGAAATATGCTGACTCAAAAACTTGAAAATGAAAGTAACTGTGCTTTGAATTTTGAACTACTGTTCAAGTGAAATGTCTTCAGTCTTCTTCACCAAGAGCGTGTTTCATCTGTTTAACGTGCAACTTTTTCTCAAGGTGGATGTTGTGACGACATCTGGAGATGTGCCAGTGTCAGTGTGTACCCACAGACAGTCACAAAGTGAAGAGCCCTGGCTTGTCATAATGGAAAATGTGGAGAGGGTGTCAGCCTTCCTGTCCTTTTCACAAGATGTAAGGCCATCACTTACTAGTGTGATTTTTCTTTTTTTTTTTTCCTTTTCGACACATTTTTAATAAGATTTTAGCTGTCCTGTCTTTTATTATATTGCTTTTTAACACATTAAAGCAATTATTTGTTACACCTTTGATGTCATTTCTAGGGCAGCATCTTAAACTGTGACTTGGCATTTGCCCAGCTCCATGGATACCACCATCCCAACGAGCTAAAAGGAGCGTCTGTTAAAGAGCTAATCCCTTCTTTACAAATCCCACTCCGCAGTAATGCATTGCCAAAAGTAAGCACACTTTACAACCAAAACTCTCCCACTCAGCTGCAAAGAGAATCCCTTTCTTAAGCTTCACTTTCAGGTTTCTGTTTATCAATGTGATTCTTAGACAGTTCAGGAACGCACAATAAAGAAAGTATATCCCACAGCGTTTTAAGATCAGGTTTTTCTGTAAGTCTGTTACATTTGACATTGCTTTTCAATCCTTCTTTTCAGATGTTGAGGGTTCAGAGAGTGTGTGGTAAAAGCAGAAGTGGTGCATCAGTCCCACTGTGTATCAAACTTCAGGGAGCAGTGGTATGCAAGAGGCCCCAACATCAAAGCAGTGGGACTGGTTGCACCTGTCCAGCAGAGAGTCTTGAAGGATCAGATGCACAGGACAGGCAGCCGTGCTCTCCTCTCACCTCCTCTGTGTGCAAGTCACTAAGCTCAAACCCTGAACACTGTGAGCAACCTCATGGAAACGAAACATCCACTGGTAAGGTGTTTGTTGTTTATCTTAAATATAAGGCTGTGACATAATGCCAAATCAGAGAGGGATTAAAAAACACTCAATGTTTTTCTGGGGAAACTGGTGAATAATCTTTAGTCTATTAGTTATGCTGCCCAAGCACTTTCCACATCCAATGGTATATAAGAAAAACATATACATGATAGAAAAGTTCATGTAAATCCCTGATGGAAAAGTAATGAAAATACAGACAAACTTGCAAACACTGATAAAAAGGAGTAGCAGTAGAGATGAAACCAACCAACAGTAATGTAAAAGACGAATTGTCACTGTCAATGAAAACCACGTATTTCCAAGAATTACATGTTCCTTAATGGGTTGACAAAATTCTTCTTAAGCCAACACATTCAATCTGAAAACTGTGTTGTCACAAAGCAAAAATCAGGACTGTTTTGCAACAGTTTGGAGATACATGATTTTTACAGTATAGCAACAGGAGGTGGCAAATACTGGGACTGCGTACAATCTAACATAACCAATATTGATCAGATCTGATGCTTGCAATGCTAGTTTATCAACATTTAGTGTTAATGTAGTTTTTCATTAAGTGTTTTCAATATAGAAATAATCACCACAGGGTAAAAAGACATTCTGTACATACCTTGAAAACTGTCATTGAGTGCATTCACATGTGGCTTTGATTCTTGGATTTGAGCCTCTTCCTGTTTTTAATATATTTGGGATATGGCGTTTACATGGTCATAGCAGTATCCAGGTTTCTGATCGTCCACCTGCAGGTGTGTCTTCATTTCTCAGCCAATGACCTGGTTCAGAAACCCGGATGAAGTGTTTATATGCCACAGTATCCTGGTTTCTGTCAGAGTACTGCAGGTGGTATATTCAGGTTTCTCAGACAGGATAAGGTCTTTTTCAAGTTTCTGAAACTGGGATAAAATGTTTATATTATCAAAACATAACCATGAAACTCCATAACCCGATAATAACCAGATTACTCGTGTACATGTGAACCCACTCATATACTATAATCCAGTGGACTTGCTTTTACTAATTGTGCATTTTGAACGTGTCTTGGCTCTCACAGAAATCAAAGTGGACAGCATTGTCCTCTCCCCAGGTCCTGCGCTCGAGTACTCTGGAACAGTTTGGGCGTTTGCTCCTCTGAGCGGTCTCCTCCTGCTCCACCCTGATGGTTCAATCATCAGTATCCACGACCACCTGGCTCTCAGTCTGTTCGGCTACAACAAGGACGAGCTGCTGAGAAAGGTTAGCCAACATGACCAGCTGAACAAGGCTTTTTGGATCGACGGCTCTGCCAACTCTCACTTCTGTCACTGCTGCTGTGTCATCAACAGAGTGTCACTTTTCTGATGCCTGGATTCTACCGATGGATGTCTGACTCTGACAGAAAGGCCAGCTCCTTCTCTGATTCTCAAGCAGAGGCTTGTAAACGTACAGCCTCATCCAAAATATCATGGAAACCTGGTGAGCATTTTTCTGTATTTGTTATAAGTACAACATGGAAGTTTTTCCTCAGCACACAAGGTGTGACGAGTCTAAAGCCAGAGGTTCTCAAACTGTGAGCTGTGACAATCATCATCACAATTAAAATCATAGTAATAGTTGTCAGTACATCCATTGATGTATTGCAAACAGGAACTGCTAATAATTATTTTGCCCAATTTGTCAAAATGTAAGCAATTAGAGGCTAAAAACAGGACTTACATATATATATTTCTCTCAATCCTAGACCCTTCCTCACTGGTTGCTGGCGATATGGCCATGGTGCATCAGGCCATCCTGGGAAGAACCCCTACGGGGAGAGGCAGGATCTTCACCGGAACCAGCAACAGGCTGGAGAAACAGGCCAGCACTTTGTCTACCCTTTCTCCTCCTGCTGTCACCTCCACACGGGTGGTTATGTAAGTTGGAATCCCTACGTCCTTGATGCCATACAGTGACGCAGTGACTTTATATTCCCAAAGAACAATAAACGAATGTGACAGAAAATGATATACCAGCAGACATTAGAATTAATCCAATACCAAATGTGTGCTTTGTATGTTAACAAATATCAGACAAAAGCCACTGTAGCAACACCCAGACACCTAAAAGCAGCAGACTGCATGTTTATTTAATGTGTCTGCCAGTAAATCTGCCAACACAACAACTCCCTGGTCAAACCTAATATGTCCTCCTTGTATCCTACCAACCAGTAGAGACACTGAAACAAATACAAGAAACAATGACAGACATCAAAGCACGCAGCTCATAGGCACAAGTCAAATTGGAAGATGAAGGATTTACAGTATATTAATGCTCCTCTCTTTTGCCATCTGTTGGACAAATAATGTCACAGCATGTTTGCTCAAAGAATATAAATTGATTTGCAGTAGGAGTGACTTATCTAATGTGCAGGTGGTGTGAAGGAGCTGAGAGGTACAAAGGACGTGTGTGTGTGTGTGTGTGTGTGTGTGTGTGTGTGTGTGTGTGTGTGTGTGTGTGTGTGTGTGTGTGTGTGTGTGTGTGTGTGTTTGTGTGTGTTTGTGTACATGTACTTGAACAGCTATCTATCTACCAATTTGACTTGTAGACCTTGGGAGTGAGGACATTTTGGCTGGTCCTCACCTGCAGACAGACCATCAAAGGCCTGATTGTGGGTTAAGATCTGGTTTTAAGGTTAGGGTTAGGTATATGGTACTGCTGTAGAGTTATTTTTTAAAGTGATCCCTCCAACCCAACCTGTCCTGCTAATTAAGAACTTAGAAAGTGCAAGAGCAATTACCTAATATACATTAATTTTCATTTGCATTATTTTTCACCAAATAAGTAGTACCCATTTTTTCCAGAATGTTTCCTTTTATATTGTGATCCTTACATTCTTATCTGAACCTGATTGGCATTACAGTAGATTCAAATCTCTTTCCTCAGGGCTAATGACACTACAGAGCTGATGGAGGAGGCAGCCCAGGTTGCTCTCTGCAGTAGCCAGTTAGACAGCGCAGATACCACTCAGGCACTCCTCAAGACATTTGCCTGGGTGGAACTTTCAGAAGAAGACACCTTTTCCCTGGTTCCCACCGCACCCCCACACCATACCCAAGAACAGCAGCTCAGCAGAAAAGTTCATGAAAATGATCAACCTGCCATCAAGATTATCCCAGGTATGATGCAACTAAACTGCTGTAGTTTTTGCGTTATATTGAAATGGGTAGTGAAACTTTATTTCCCCCAGAAAATGAACAGAACAGGCCATGTGTAAGGATTTCATAATGTGTGGAGTGATTTCATGTTTACAGTGAGAAATAATGTTAAAAGAACAGTCTATATCAAGCATTTTGCATTGTTTGTGTTTGTTTTTTCTCCTCTCCTCTTTAGACACTCCCACTCAGAATGGAAATGCTTTTGGCAGGGTGGGTGGCACCTCCCCTGATGTAGACAAAGACCACCGCTCATGCGCCTCTGTCCTCCAAAACTCCAGCTTTGAGGTCATCTCACTGGAGAGCAGGTGAGGGTGGAAGTTGCAAGTCAATTCATTCACTTAATTTTCAGCACCAAAATATACACCTGGCTTTAGTCTTATTTGCTCACAGTCACCTATCTGAAATGTAATTGTGAAAACAGTCTAATATGTCAGTAACCAAGGCTACAACATAAGGCGAGATTAGAAGAGCTCTGCATGCTGCATCACTGCAGACTGTGACAACTGAAATTGGTGAAAACTTTCAGTAATGTGGATGTGATGCAGCCCGGTTGAGATTGGCCAGAAAACTTCAGAAATGTTCAAATTTCCACAATCGAGAATAATACCATCTGGATGTGTTTATTCTGAAAAGATCTGCCAATCTAGTGCCATCAGTTGTTGTTCTTTGTCATCATTTTATTGAAACTCAATTCCCCAGGTCTTCCTCTGGCTTCTGTGAAAAGTTTGCTGGCCATGGTGGTTCTGATCCAGGCCAGACCGAGGACTCTCCCTCAGCACACATAGTGGACTCAGCAAGCTGTTTCCTGGACCTGAACAGCAATGGTGATCTGGTGACTCGGGCCCTGGCTGACCTCAATCTGAGCAGTAGTGTAGAGCTGATCAGCAGCAGAGGGTACAATGACGATAACCATCATTCCATGACATCCTGCGATACAGCTGAGCTCCTGCGTACACCCTCTCCATGCATCTTAGGGTCTGACCAGGAATCAGAACCTGTTGAGACTGGGAATGCTGGTGTAGAGGCCAGAGGCGGCTCAAGTCAAGAGCAAGAGGAAAAAGATGAGGCAGAGCAGGATCAGTGGGCAGCTATCTCTTCAATTCATAAAGAAAAGAGCCAAGGGCTCTGCACACAGATGAATGATGGGATTCAGTCAGTGACAGACATTCCTGCCACATCTACTCCTAAGAAACAGAAGGTAAATGGACACACGCTGTCCTCAGACAGCACACAGATACTGGAGGGGCGATATGAAAGAAGCGCATACCACAGAGATGGCACGAGAGTAGGTTGGTACAACTCCTGCTCTTAATCTGTTCCCTTTAAAAAAACAATGCACAGACTGTGTTACACTGAGGAAAAAGACTTTAACCAGTATGTTACTTTGTCTCCAGATGTGCAGTGTGATGTGTGCAAAGCTAAACTCTCTGATGGGAGCTTCATGTTCTGCGTGTGGATTAGTAGGCCTGGCCAGCAGGGGACACTCTTGCAAACAGATCAATCTATGTACGACCGATCAGGAGCCAGTCTGGGAGAGGTCAGTGACAGTAAAGATATTGAAAAATATGTTAATTAATCAGTTTTTTTAAGCTTCTTAAATGTCAATATTTTCTAGTTTCTTTACTCATCTGACAGTTTACTTAATATCTTTTGGTTGTGGATAAAACAGAACATTTGAGGACATCGTCTTTCTAACATTTTATAGACCACACAACTAATCAATTAATCAAGGAAATGATCAACAGATTGATTGACAGTGAAAATAATTGTTAGTTGCAGGCCTGCTTTCAACTCACCATACTCCTTTCCTCCCTTTAGAGGATTGGTGAGGCCAGTCAAGGGGAGGCATTGCGCTCCACCATGGACCTAGAGCAGTCTCGAGCCTGTGATGGCCAGTTTGAAGAAGAATACCAGCCTCTTCAAGCTGTGGGTAAAGGAGCCTTCGGTTTTGTCTGGAAGGCAAAAAGGCGCTGTGATGGACAAGAAGTGAGAACACGTTTTAATTCACGCAGAAACGCATCCTGTTCATGTATATACAATATGCAGCAATTTCTGCTAGTTGCTGTTTGAAAACCAACATAAACCATGAGCTTTTCTAGGGTAATATGATCGTTGTGATAACAGGGTTTTTTTTTTATATCTGTGCAGGTGGTAGTGAAGTTCATCAGCAAGGCCAGAATTGTGAGTGACTGCTGGGTAGATGACCCCATGCTGGGACGAGTCAGCCAGGAGATTGCCATACTGACACGAGTACAGCACCACAACATAGTCAAGGTAACTGGGTTGTCACACCTGAGCCTGTAAGACACAAGGTTGTAAAAACCTTCATTTCCTAGAAAAGATACTTTGCTCATCCTATATGTATGCCGTTATATGTATGCCATCAGGTGCTGGAGGTGTTTGAGAATGGGAGTTACTTCCAGATGGTGATGGAGAAACATGGGGATGGCTTGGACCTTTTTGAGTTCATAGACATGCAGCCAAGGCTGGATGAGCCCCTGGCCAGCTACATCTTTAGACAGGTATGTGCATGCAGTGTAGAGCCGAGAAAACACATGTAACAGGAGGATGGGCTCTTCAATGTGAACTGTTCGTTCGTTGAGATGGAGGTTCTGTCTCTTCCCAGCTGGTGGCTGCTGTCTTCTATCTGAGGATGAAGAATATCCTTCACAGGGACATAAAAGATGAGAACATCATCATTGACAAGTGTTTCCACATTCGGCTGATAGACTTCGGCTCTGCTGCCTTGATGGCTCCCAGAAAGCTCTTTTACAATTTCTGCGGCACACTGGAGTACTGCTCCCCGGAGGTGCTTCAGGGAAATCCGTACGTACCTGAGAATGAGTGTTATTTGTTCCTTTTCATTTCACAACAAATAATACATTTTATAACGCCGTTCTTTTTAGGGATTAGGTCAAAGGGGAATAACTGCTCTTGTGTTTACAAAACTCAATCAAAGCATGAAGCCTTACACCAGAATCTAGGTTAGAGCACAGGTTTCCAGTATGACTTTTAGGACCCATTAGCCTTTACAATGAACAGTTGAATTATATGTAGCCTCAAGGACAAGCCGATCATAAAGTTAGAAACACCATTCGCACATAGTAAAGTAACTGATGAATAAAATGTTGCCATGCTTTTCTTATTGTCCTGATTAAGATCATTTTGATTAGCGTGTGTCTCCTTGTTGGGCTTCTGTTGCAGCTATGAGGGTCCAGAACTGGAGATGTGGTCTCTTGGTGTGTTGCTCTACACTCTGCTATTCAGTGAGAACCCTTTCTGTGGTGTGGGGGAGATCCTGGAGGCCAAACTGAAGCCCCCGTTCCCCCTCTCTCACGGTATGCTGCTGTTCTTTGCTGCTGGCTGCAAAAAGTTTTCATTAACTGTCCAAAAACATTGTTTATAAGTCAGTGCTGAAGTTGTCTCTGTGTATGCTCACAGACCTGCATGGTGTGTTATGTGGGCTGCTGCACCCCGATCCTGCTCAGAGAATGACTCTGGACCAGCTGCTGCTGAAGCCCTGGATCAGTCAGGCCATTTCCCTGGCAGAGTACAGCTGGACAGAGGTGGTCCCGACAACTCAGAGCTACTGTGAGTACTAACTAAGGTTAGACTGAGACATGTTTTCCACTTCAGATAGACCTGTCATTCAATAGCACTTTTTTTGTACATTTATCTGTATATTAATCTCTTTTAATCCAAATAAAATGGGAAATTTATATAAAATGTATCCACTTGATAATGACTGATGGCTGTAGCAGATGTTATTGAACTGCTCTTTAAAAAAACACTGTCTAACTTTAAAGTAGTAGGAAATGGCACCTGGCTGCACTTGTTTTGTTCCATTTTCTTTTAGAGCTTCTGAAATACACAGAAGTCATTAGTGGATATTTTGTTGTGATACTTCTTTCTTTGTGTGGAAGTTACCACAGAGAATCTGTATAATCTGTAGTCTCAGACATGCAAATTAAAGATGGTGACAGAGTCGAGCTCATGCACTCAGGACCCGCCCTTCTTTGAACAGGCTCACCACAGTACCAGGAGTCAAGTCCTCAAGTGTACGTCAGGCAAGGTTTGTTCCCGGATCAGCACGATGAGACTCTTCCCACTGATGAGGAGGAGGAAGATGAGGATGACAGGTTGTCAATGGTGGCCTTGGAAACAGAGCTTCAGAAGTACCTCTGTGAGGATTAAAGCCCAAACATCCTTCCAACATTTAATCTGTAGCAGTGCGAAGAGGACTTGAAGTGCAAAATAAGAAAAGGGAAACTTGTCTTAGTCGAAGGCAATAATCAAACACTACTCTGTCTATTTGCCTTTATGAAGTATACACAGCTTGCCACCAAGTGTAATGCTTATCACTGTCAAGCTGTTTTGTATTTAATCTATATATTATTTATTCTTTGGATTTAGGGAAAAGTTGAACCATTCAATACAAAATAATGGTTCACGGACATCCAGCCTTGCCACCAAAGACCACAACCTCAGAGAAACCGCACAGATTTTAGTTTGAACTTGATTATTTATGCAGCTTTTGTGTTGTTGTGTTATGGTCTTTTTTTTAATCTTCATGATTTCAGTCTTGAATGTTTTAATTAAAAAATGTAAGTATATTTACAATATTTTAGCTATTTATTTTACACAATAAATATTTTACCACAATCATTTCCTTCATGTTTTTCAGTGTAATGATTGGTCATTGATCGTCTGAACTGTGGGATTTTTTGTTTGTTTGTTTGTCATGCAAACTTTGTAACTTTTACATTTATTTGTATTGTTTATTTGTTATGCAGCCAGTAAAGAGAAAATCATCAATGGCAGAGCAGTAGTATTTTTCACATTGCAGTTTCTAGTATGGTGATGTACCAAGTGGCACCAGCTGCTCAAACAGCTTTAAAATGGATTTCATTTGTCAGAAATCTAGAGGAAAAACCTTCTGTTGCTTATAGTGTATGTCAGCTTGAGTTAAAATGCTTAATCAGTAATATTCTACAATAGAAATTAGATTGATATGTAGAAGAAGCATTTCTCGGTTTCTCAGCTCTTCGTAACAATATCAGTTTTGACTTAAAAGAGCAACGAGATGCAGAGTTCTCTTTTGTTGAATAAAACATTCAAATACAACAACACAACCCATCTCAGTCTGTTCATTCACTCTTGTCACTTAGCTCACAAATCACAATGTGCATCAACACATCTGTCAGGCCTACAGCAATCTGGTTTTTAGGCCAACTTTGAAAACACATTGACATATAAACGTCCCTTTCCTCTTCGATAGAAACCCTCATTTTCCGTCGAATAAAAGAATAAGATAGATTTTTTTGCACTGCTGTTGTTTGCCTTCCCCTGCATTCACATTTCGTCAAGCAGAACATAGCGGAACCTTTGTCCTCTACGCGGCGTTGAAGCGGAAACACGGAATTATATGTGCGACGGACAAGCATGGGTACCCGAGTTGCTGCACGCCAGGTGATTCAGAATGCAACAAAACATGACAATTTTAACATTCCTTCAACTCAATTTAAAATTAATAGTTAGTATGACGTTTAATTTGATGAACCAAATACCTCGAACATGTCGTAGAAACAGCTTAGAGCCATACAGCCCACAAACTTCCGCTCTAACCTTCATGTTTGCTAACTTAGGCTAATATCGCAGCTTGTTTATTAGCATATCTTCTGCTAATCTGTAACAATTCATAATAACCATCGTCCTGTTCTGACTGCTCACGATAACTCAACAACAGGAATTAAACCTGGGACATAACTGCTGTCAGTTTTTATAAGCGTGTGATTTTTCCCTCAGGTTCTTCGGTGGGCTGTAACAAACGCGACCTCCTCTCTATTCAGTCCTCTTCGGTTTGGGAGATGCCACCTCCAGCCTCTATGCATCGGGTGCCGATCAGTGTGTTCTTCTACAAGCCAGAGCACCATGCAGTCAGCACATCACAGCCATGAACTCAGTCGTCTGTCCGGGAAGCCTGACACGGGGCTGTCCGTGTGCTCTTTGGTGGAAATGGGATTTACAGACGCCCAGGCTGAGCAGATCTATGAGGACGTATCCAAAATCAGAGGAGGAAGCGCTGCCAAACATGCTCTGTCAATTCTCACAGCTCTGTTTGTCTTGGGCCTGAATCCTTCCAGTGTGCTGAAACTGCTGAACAAGTGTCCTGAACTTTACACTGTCAAGGAATCGCAGATTCAGCAGCGTATAGGCAACCTGCGGAAACTAGGTTTAGGTGAAGGTGAGATCATATTTGTACAGCACCGTTGATCCTAACACTGTTGATGCATTAGTTTTTTTGGAAGTACTTGCTCAGTATGATTATCTAATCATTGTTTTCCCTTACGTCCCCCTTTAGGCAGTCTTCAGAGAGTGGTGGCCCATTACCCCCAGATCCTGACTGTGCCTGTGAAGACAATAAAAAATGCAGTGCTGTTCCTCCGGGAGAAGTGCCTGTTTACTGTGCAGCAGGTCACAGACATCCTCAGAGATAGTCCGGCCATAGTGGTGGAAAACATGGGTCAGCTGGAGTACAAGTTTCAGGTCAGCATGTAAACCAAACAGGAGAGAAATGAGACTGGAAAGACTGAGTTACAGACTTACTAATGAGATAGAAAGAAAATTGAAATTAGGCAGTTAATAGTATGTCTTTGATCTGTTACTTTTTTTTTCTTCTTACTATTTTCAGACTAGATTATTGACCACTAACTCAAAATCAAATTGGAAATGATCATTCGTTGCAGGCCTTGTTGAAATACATGGAAGTTAATTACAGCTGAATTAATTTTCCGCTTGGAGACAGGCAGCTGTTTCCATGGTCCACTGCAGATTTATTGGCTTCCTTAAAACCTGATCAAACATCATATTAAATGTCACTATAGTTGTAATAGACTGTGCCCTTGCAGAGAGGTTCCTGTTCACTCAGGCTGTGCCCAGCTCAAACTACAGACTGATTGCATACAGACAATTCAGACAAATGTCTTCTAGGATAAAATAGTGAAGTGATGACATTTTCTATCCAAAAGGTCCAACGTCAACTTCACTGTGACATCATAATGTTCTGCAAAAACACTTTTCAGGCCATTATTCAGCACCGCAACTTCAATACTGAATTGGTGACATTTACCTTTGGTGCCCACCTTACACTGTGGTGATTGTATAGATCTGCTGTGATTGGTTCACAAGAAATCAACAATTGGAATTGGCACGCTGCTGTAGTACTCCCTCTAGTGGCCATTGTTGAACTCTGCATCTCTTGGTTCACCAGCCTGTGAATGAGTCACAGTGATGTTATTTAGTGGTGTATGACTTTGAAATGACATTTCAGGTTTTGTGTTACTTTTAATATATATCGAGCTATTTATAGTATCTTTTTGGTGTTATTTGGGGTTATCTTTTAGTCATTTTTACCAGCCCAAGCTGATCATTGTCTGTTGTTTGTAACAGCATGCATTAACGCATCCCTCCACAGTACGTCTACTTCCGAATGGGTGTCAAACAGGCAGAGATGGTGAAGTCCAGGTTGTTCCGTTTCACTCTGGACGAGGTGCGCCAGCGACACTGTTTTCTGGAGCGCAGAGGCCTGTATCAGACCCCAGACAAGAAAGGACAGACGAGCATCATTAACCCCAAACTGGACAGCATCCTTAACGTCGACCAGGAAACCTTCCTCACAGAAGTTGCACTGGCGTCAGAGGAGGAGTATGATGTATTTAAGAGACTGGTGGCAAGAGAATGGCAGGAAGAGGAGCAGGGCA
This sequence comes from Chaetodon trifascialis, assembly GCF_039877785.1. NCBI lineage: Eukaryota > Metazoa > Chordata > Actinopteri > Chaetodontiformes > Chaetodontidae > Chaetodon > Chaetodon trifascialis. The sequence goes on from NC_092066.1 coordinate 14,428,119, forward strand.
GCATTGAAGCTGATAGTGATGAGGATGATGAGGATGCGGAAGAGGAGGATGAAGCAGATGAGGAGACTGGAGGAAAAAGTGGATACAAGAAGAGGAGGACGAAATGACAGTGACAGAGTGACTGAGAGAACTAATTTAAAGATGAAATTACATGATGAGAGAAAATGACATATGTGATGGTAACCAATAAAAAGTTTCCTTTTAACTGTTGAACTGAGGGTCGTCATTCGGTGCGACAGACAATTCTCATCTCAAAGCGCACGGAAATGTGATGTTGTGGTTATTTTTATGTAGCTAATCAATTTAATCCTGATGCTTTTCAAATGAGTTCTTACAAGCAAATCTTGGGTAGAAAACGAAAAAGGGACAGCATAGGGAGCAGCTAAGTGGATGAACGCTCCACCCCGTTACTGTGTGACGGCCAAGTGCCTGTAGCTTTCACTGTCCCTGTATTATCTGTGTGAGTCAACAAAGAGTGCATCAGATAAGGCCAGTGGATGAGACGAGTTGTACAAAACACCCATTGACTTACAGAAGCCTCAAGTCTAATGGATGTTCCACACAGAGAGGTTTTTCTATTCTGGACATCAGGTAAGAAAATGTACCTTTGGTCAATCAATAAATTGTTAGTTGGAGTGTTAGCACATAGATTGAACTGAAACAAAGCATTTTGTTGCGGCGTCACAGCTTAATTATCATGTTTGTGTGACTCCCTGTGACGCTAAGTTTTATCTGGTAAATACTGATGCTGCACTCAAAAGTGAAGGCAGATATTGAAACTTTCAAAATGATTGTTTCCTACAAATTGCGACTAAAGTAAGTGGTAAAGCTGTTATGTAATGTTTTCTATTCTTACATTGAGTTAATTATTTACAACTTCATTTGCATTTGTTTTTATTTGCAACGCCCAAATTTTCAAGTCCATTTCTATATGGCCTTCATATTTGAATGATCTGGGCTATTTTAGTCTGGAGCATTACAAAAGTTACATTTATGCTATTTTGATCAAGACTGAGTCAATCAAACAGTGCATGAAAAAAATATATATATTACAGGGTTGTCCTGCCTGCAATACACCAAAATGATGTGCAGCTATAGAGATATTGTTGAAAGACAAAATTAACACTCCTTCATGTTGAAACCCATGTTTGCTTATAGTAGAAAAAATGAAATTAAATGTTCTGTATATGAAACTTGTATGCATTTGCATGCTTGCATTTTGAAGGTGGTCCGCTCCGATTGTTAATGCTCATTTGTGTTGTTTTCATTCACAGGAAGCTGCCGGAGGAAGTAGTCCACACACCATAAAACACACCTCAGTCAGAGTGTCTGTGTCTCCACTGGACAAAATGGCGTCATCGGTACTAATTGCAAACCTCACACAGGACTGGGTGGACAGTCTGCGGAGGTGGCATCTCGATTTTTTTTTCATCCCTACCGCAGTCGTCACTCTGGCCACCCTGCTAATCGACGCCGTTCTCGTGACGTGCATTTTTCTGTCCCGTGCCTTGCGTCAGGAGACACGTTACCTGCTGGTGGCCAACACCCTGACAGCAGACATGCTCTTCCTCATCCTAAACCTGGCTATGCTGATCTGTAACACTGTGAGAATTCACATCCCGTGGTTGGCTTGTGAGCTGATCACAGCTGTCACTGTCACCGCCTGCTGCAGCGCCATCCTCACTGTCACCCTCATGGTGGTGGACACCTACGCCGCAGTTCGCTGGCCTCTCCGTTACCATGACATTCTCCCGCCCGCCCGCACCCACTGCATACTGGTTGGGGTGTGGGTGCTGGTGGCCCTCTACCCTTTCACCCTGCTGATCATAATGGAGGTGGAGAGGGGAAACACCAATGAAAAGTTGGCTGTTTGTCTGGTCCTCATCTCCCTTGGCTTCGTTCAGCTCAAGCACGTGATGGGGATCCACATCTACTTCTTCGTAGCAGCAGTCATCTGTGCTTTGCTCATTTTTTACTGCTACATTCGGCTCTACATGGTAACAAGGAGCCAGGGCATCTGGCAGAGCCGCTACTCCAGGGCCCGGGTCACGCTGCTGGCTCACGGGGTTCTGCTGCTGCTCTACTTCACCCCTAGCTTTGTCTTCGCCCTGGAGCTCTTCCTGTTCCACAGGAAGGACATAAGTCAAGACTTTCGTGTGTGGATCAGCACAATCAATACGTGTGTGTTCATGCTGCTGCCCAGGGCGTTCGCTCCATACCTGTATGGGCTGAGGTACCGGGAGATCTCTGTCACTCTGATGCAGCTGCTGCACCAGCACAGGACATTCAGCCAGATCACAGTTTCAGAGAGACACTCCTGAACTGTCTATTTTTCATATTTATTACATTTCTCCAATGGAAATACTTGTGATTTATTTCATTTCCTCAGTCGTTCTCCACCAAATGAAAGTGAAGCTACAAGGGCGGCAGCCAGCATTTTAGAAATACTGAGGTCATGCGTCCCCAGGGCAGCCCCACCACTTTTTTTTTTTCACTAACCACCAAAAAGAGTCTATTTTTTCACATTTTATTTCTTCATTTAAAATGTTTTTGCTTGTTGTCTAATTCAGTTTTTTGTTGTTTTTTTTTAGCTTACAGCAGTCATATTTAGGAATAATGACTCTGAAAGACCATGTGTAATTTATGTGCAAGTACAGAGCATAAACTCCTCTTCAGTTCATTAAATCCCCCAAATTCTCAGAGACAATGCTAGACAGGTCTTCTGTGTTCTCACTGGCTGCTGCCCTGTGTTTGCTTCACTTGTTCTTTGTGTGAGTTTAAAGCACTTAATTGTCTTACTAAGCTTGCATGTTTTGTAGATAATTGCTACTTTGTAGATTTCTTTTCGAGGTCATAAGAGCCCTTTTTACCCTGTGTGGTTCATAATGAGAATATGCTGAATTCCATTGCTTTCCCATCTACATCTCAATGTTGAGGCATCATCAATCCCACATTTTTTACAATAAACTGTACAACCCAAATATGTATTTTATCATCATTATGTAATCTAAAAGCCGTGTTAAAACTCGACACTCAGTTTTATGACCATAGCTACAAAGCACTTAACTCCACTTACCCTGAAAGCCATGTTTGTCTAAAGCTAGATGTCCAAGGAGATCATTAACAAATGACTTAGTGGCTTTGAAATTTAAGGCACTGGAGGAGAGAAAAACAGAACCTACCCTTTAATAAGAAGGTGTGGTGGATAGTGATGAGTCATGATGAGACATCCTGGCTGCAGGGACTTCTTTCTGTCTCTGCTGTGTGCCATCTGTAACTGGTACAACAACTCAACAGCAGAGGGACACGTTGTCTATCCGTTGAGCTGCGTCACTGCTATCCCCTGCAGCAAATGTAGGTGTGCTTGCTTGGTATCAGTAAGCCACTGGGCCTTTGTCCCTTCGCACATGCTCTAAACATGAGCTCCAGGTGCTCACTTTCTACATCTGCAGGTGGATCAGATCGGCACACATATCACATTTGTTATTTCTTGCCATTTTTGGATCAGTTTCCATGGTGCTTTAATTGCACTCCTGTAATGATTTCTGATCCATTTCTGTACTGATTGACTTACCTGTTTTCCATGAACATATTTGCTCTTGGCAGTGATGCTTATCCTGCTAATCTTCCTGATGGTGCTCTCTGATTACATGGTTTTGTTCTGGTGAACTCGTACATCAGGTGCCAGGAGGTCAAAAAAAAAAAAGAAAAACTTCCTTGTGCGGTACACTGACTTGTTCCAAGTCTGAGCCCATTCTGTGCATTTCCTGAAGTTGGTCATTGAGTTGCTGTTGTGTTGTCATGTGTCTCAACTTGCGGATGTTTGTTCGTGTATATTAGTCGTTAGCTTGCCCTTTCACTGTACCTGTGTGACTTCAAGGATATAGACCTGTGACTGACTGACAATGTGTGTACATCAGGTAAGAAAATGTACCTTTGGTCAACACAGTAGTGGCACACAGAAGGAGAAAGACAGCATTGTGTGTGCATGTGGACAGACAAGAGACAAAAGAAAAGAATGTCAGCGGAGGACATGATCTGACTGTCAGTAGGAACAGCCCTTCATCAGCTTCACAGAGGGATATTAGAGCAGAGCTTCAGTGATTAAACCCTTCATTACAAAGACAAATGCACATTTGAGAAGTGGTGCAAAAACCACTGGCACTGGTCTACAGAGATGTGTAAAATAGTGATATGTTTAGAGGAGTCACCCTTCACCATATTGTCAAGTGGGAGAGTGCATGTGTAGCATACAACAAGAGAACAGTACAGGGATGATTATCTTTACTGAAACACCTCTCCTGATAGGAGTGGTGCCCTCCAGGATGACAATACCTCTATCCATATGGCCCAAGGGGTCACTGCTTTCATGAGTATAAATGAGTCACCTGATCTCAACCTAAATGAACACCTATGATAGATAGATAGATAGATAGATAGATAGATAGATAGATAGATAGATAGATAGATAGATAGATAGATAGATAGATAGATAGATAGATAGATAGATAGATATTGCAAGTATGTATACACAAGTATGGTGTGTGAAGGGAGGGCACAATTCTCCCCAGTACTACGCATTTGGTTGAAAACATTGTAGAGAGGTTCATTGATAACACCGTGGAAGCATTCGTGGAACTCCACGTGAAGTTCTCAGAAATATTTTGCAACTGAGTGAAGAAGTTGTGACATCCTTTGTCCCGACTAAGCGCCTCCTTCCTCCTCACCTGAAAAAAAGCGGAGCATGCTGCGTTTCATCCTGTTTTCACGTGTCCATTATATCACGTTACAACTATATTATGTTCGACACATATGCCTTCTGTGTTTGCCATTGTGCGAGCTAAATATATCAACTATGTACATGAGGCCGACATTTTCCTCATTTCGTAAGTGTATAATTACGTTTCTCTGCCCCATTGACGGTTAACACTGGCTTGCTTACAATCGTCTACACGCTGAAACAAGTAATGTCATAAAACTGCTGTTGTTCTCTTTGTATTGCTCAACCTGCTGTCTCGTCTCGTTATGAACTTTTTTTCCACTAAAAGTTGAGTTTGTTTGCAAACAAAGGACAGCCACGTGGAGAACTACAGGCGCCTGGGAAGTGTCGTCTCTCATCGAGCAAAAAGTAAAGGACCGCACGTTCATTTGAACTCAATTACCCGTGATGCACCGGAAGCAGCAGCTGAGTGGGCGCAGTGGGCTGTTTTTTTTTTCTCTGACAAGTATATATTGGTTTTGTGTTTACTGTTAGCTAGTTAGAGCTCTTTGTTTTTGTCATCACCTGAAAATCAAAATGTCCCCGCTATGTAACATCTTACATCGTTTGCCATAACTATTCGAGGGCGGATATTGTAAAATACACTGAGAAACTTTTTTTGGATACACATTAATTTTCTCCTTATTTTTTTCTCCCTCCACTTGCAACTGAAGAGGAAACTTGATCTGGAGCCCTCTGCACAAGGTAAACAACTTTTAGCTAGCTATAACGAATGATGTTGTTCACGTTTATGAGGTCTTAGTTGAATTATTTCTTACTTTCCGTTTGAATTTGTGACAATATGTTGAGCAAAGCAACGGCAAGAACTGTTGTTTTAGGTATGTTGTCATGGGCTAACGGTCGGCACGAGGCAAGTCTCTTTTGTCCGATAACCTGAGACACGCACTGTTTAGCTATAGCGTCATATACATACATAAATTTAGCTTGATTTTAAATAGCACTTAAGTAATGAAGGAGAAAATATGTATTTCCACACTTAAATGTTTTTTTAGAAATGAATAAAATAAGAAATTATGTGTGTATACTTTTATTATATGCCTCTGTCGATTTCATTGTTACTTTTTTTCACCTGGATAACAGCAAAAAATAACATAACACTCAATAAAAACACTCTTATTTCGTGTTATGTTATTCGTTGTATTTTATATTATTGTCATTTATTCCTCCTCGGTCGATATTAGTCACTAAGTTAGACCTTGAGGCGTCAGACACCTCTGGATAAACCTGTCCTCTTGTCTATATGACTTCAAGGAGGTGCTGCTGACTGCAAGTAACGCACGTGAATAGGTTGAGTCTGTAGAGCAAGTTTAAAAATAGTCTGAGATAAATGACCTCACAGGAGCAAAGACCAGACCTGCTGCCAACAGATGCAGTATGGCCAAAGATAAGAGTGTGTATGAGTCTCCTATAGAGTCTATAATGTTTTAAGTAAATATCTTCAAGAATATTAGCTGTCCTAGGTACACACACAGTCTTTGTGCATGTGAACAAAGCAGAATACACGGAGCACTTTGGTTGTTGCCTGTAAGTGCTTTTACCCATAGAGACTTCAGCCTTAACTAAAATCTAACATGACTCAAGGTCATCAATAGCACTGACTTTGGATTTGTTCACCGATTACGTCCTGTAGCATCCCTGCCCCCACTCTCTTTCAAAACAAACCTGACTGACATGTAGGTCGGCCTACCAGCCGTTGCTCAACCTTTCTCCCGCCTGTTTCTCTTTGTCATCTTCAGTCTCACGCAGTTAATTGTGCTGCAGGGCACAACTGTTTCGCAGTAGCAATAAGCTGGAGGAACTGTTTCGAGATTTGTGTGCAGCTCACATTTCATTCCTTGAAACTACTTTTTTTACACGGTGAGCTAAGACATTTTAACACTCCCCCACGGGCTTCAGAAAACTGTTTGTGGGAGTCACATGTTTTCAGACACATGTTCTGTGGTGACTGGTCTCAATTTGTACAACAGTGATCCAGTTAGGTTGCTATTTATGAATTAATGACTTTTTCTTACCTATCCCCTTTACTACATCTGATAGGATGCCATGACATCGGTGTATATTATAATCAAATGTTCTTGTAAGAGTACCATACTGCATCCATCCTCAGGTTCTTAAAAACTTTAGAGAAGGTCTACGTTGAAGGTGGCCGCCATGGTGTTGATTCTTGGCAGAAGGATGAACAGAGAAGACTCTGGGATCAGAGACTCACCAGCTGTCAAACGCAAGGTGCTGTTAACAACCAAACATTTTCTGTTTTCTATCCAACATCTTTCATGTCAAACAATTTGTTTTAATTTTTACAAATCTTCATACATGTTGTTGTCCCCTAAGGTGTTTGAGGTTGACTCCAAAACTTTAGCCTGCCAGGATGTGTTGGATTTCTGTTCTGGCTCATCCCACTCAGAGGGCATCCTGCAGGTCTTCAATGAGTTTCGCGACTGTCGCCTGTTCACTGATGTTGTGATCAGCGTGCAGGGCCGCGAGTTCCCCTGCCATCGCGCTGTGCTCTCTGCCTGCTCTTCCTATTTCAGAGCCATGTTCTGCAATGATCACAGGGAGAGCCGCGAGATGTTGGTTGAGATCAATGGCATCCTGGCTGAGGCGATGGACTCCTTCCTCGCCTATGTTTACACCGGCCGCGCCAAGATCACCACAGAGAATGTCCAGTTTCTCTTTGAGACCTCCAGCCTCTTCCAGATCTCCACACTGCGTGATGCCTGTGCAAAGTTCCTGGAGGACCAGCTGGACCCATGCAACTGCCTGGGCATCCAGCGCTTCGCAGATGCCCATTCCCTGAAGCAGCTCGCCAGCCGCTGCCGCAGCTACGCCCTGGCCAACTTCTCAGAAGTGGCTCAGCATGAGGAGTTCCTCGACTTACGCAGGGAAGAGTTGGAAGAGTACATTGGCAGTGATGAGCTGGCCATTGGTAAGGAAGAGGTGGTGTTTGAAGCGGTGATGCGATGGGTGTACAACAACGTGGAGCACAGAAGGCCAATGCTGAAGGCCCTTCTGCACCATGTACGCCTGCCCCTTCTGCACCCCAACTACTTTGTTCAGACGGTGGAGGGAGATCAGCTCATCCAGAATGCTCCAGAGTGCTACCAGCTTCTCCACGAAGCCAGACGCTACCACGTGCTTGGAAATGAAATGATGTCACCCAGAACTCGGCCACGCAGGTAACTTAAATGTTGATTTATTAGCTATGAGGAAGGCCACAGATAATCTAACATAGATGTTATCTACAAAAGAAGACACAGACATTAGTCATCTGTCAGTTTATCCTGTCGCAACATTTTGGCTTGTAGAAGTAGTATGACTCGTTGGACTCATTAAATGCATATAGTGTATACCATGCTGAAGTCACATGGTTCACCAGTTCCTTTGTACCAGTGCGAAGACAGAGGCCAGAGTGAGTTAAGAAAACATGTCTTTTTAAGCAGTAAGTCCATTTGATTTTTTTATCCCACATTGTATGGCCAGAGGTTACAACTTGCACATGAACTTGATGCTCCTGGCATTGTTGTTGTTGCGTCTGTGTCTGTGTGTGTGTGTGTGTGTGTGTGTGTGTGTGTGTGTGTGTGTGTGTGTGTGTGTGTGTGTGTGTGTGTGTGTGTGTGTGTGTGTGTGTGTGTGTGTGTGTGTGTGTGTGTGTGTGCGAGTGTGTGCGTGAGAGAGAGAGAGCGAGAGAGACAGGGAGTGTTATTGTGCTGAACAGACAAACGTGTGATTGACTGAGCCATGTTTTGTAACCCTGTTTTGAAATGGAAATGATAATGAGGGAGGCAGGGCATGTTGGTGCACAGACTGGTTGGCTAGAAAAAGACGATGATGTGGTGCAAGAAACAGGCAATCATGAAGTGTTGAGTCTTGTTATCATACCAGCAGTGGAACTCACCTTGCTCATGTGTTTTGGTGTTTTGGTTGGTGTCCCCACCTGTTCACCTCACTCCTATTAACCAAATGGTGTCTTATTTCTGGTGGTTTTTAATTAATTTATTTTTTTTGTAAAGAGTGTTCAGTTGGATGTAGTGTTTGATAAAGGACAAAGGTTTGCCCTGACTGAAACCTTGTGAATGAGATACCAAACAGACCATATGGTAGCCAGCTGTGCAACCAACAACAGTGCAGCTGCCTTTGTGTTTGACCTGCTGTAAGGGTTAAAGTGCCGGTGAGTCAGTTTCTAAAGCTGTGCAATGCGTATCTCAAGTGCATTTTGTCAGTATCCAGGCAGATCTGTTAGATCAGCGAGCCAATCATGCAGTGAGTCTCTGGACTGTCGGCTTCATTTTCCCTGAGGGCCAAATCCACTTCTGCTCAAAACAGATGCCTGGTTCTCTCTTTTCTGTGCCTACAGCGGCGTTCCAATTCTCTCTGGAAGCCTTGAGAATCTAATTATCACATGCACAGGCACACACACACTAAGCCGAACCACTCCTGGGCTATATGTCTCTCAGATGTATATAAGCCTGTTAAACCACCAGAATTTCCTACCTGTGTCTGACCTACACTCTCTGACATACTGAGCAACAAACAGTGAAATGTGGGGGAAAGGGCAAAGGAACATAGGAACAAAGATAAACCTCTGGTAGACATCATGCGGCATCAGTCTTTTTTGAATGGTACAATAAGAAAAGAAGCTGTTGTTAATTTGCTTCCCAGTAGGAAATGTGGTCATATCCACGGCATGTGTTGAACAGCCAACAATCGGAAAGCTTTGTGATCATGGAAATTCAGCCCCAAGTGTGTTTTTTTTGTACCATAGATTGATACCTTCATTGTAAGCTGAACTTTACCTTGAAGATAAGCAAAGATATTCTTGTGGAAATCACCACCCTCTTCATGCCCTGGCATAAATGTCGACCTTCTGTAATTAGAAATCCCTCCAAGTTTTGGCATGTGCTTTTAGGTCTTCATTCCCTTGATGTAGGCCTACAAATATATAGCATTTTAATGAGATGTCGTGTCTGTAATTTCAACATGTTCCTGTTGCATTTGTATTTCTATGAATGTGTTCCTTCCCCTTGTCTAACCTTGCCTGCTCCCCTCTGTGCAGGTCGACTGGCTACTCTGAGGTGATTGTGGTGGTGGGGGGTTGTGAGAGAGTTGGGGGCTTCAACCTGCCCTACACTGAATGTTATGATCCAGTCACAGGAGAGTGGAGATCACTGGCCAAACTGCCTGAGTTCACCAAGTCAGAGTATGCTGTCTGCGCCCTCCGCAATGACATTTTGGTGTCAGGTAAGACGCTGCTGCATTTGCTTCAAACAGTTCAATAGCATGGTCCCATCAATGCTTGAAATGAATGCCAGCCATAAAATTCTCAATATTGATATTTTTTTCTGAAGTGTGCTGAAGCCAACATTTTGCAGCATGTTGTCCTTTGTTTGTCCTTTTCTAAAAGTTGTTGTTAGAAAGTCTAGTTTCTGTTAATAAGTGTAAGATTGTGTCATACCCAAGAAGAAAAAAACTCTAGTACACTTAAGGGACATGGTCAGTGTCTGCCCATGCATGGCTTGCCATCTGATCCCCCAGTGGAGTGGCAGGAAAGGCCATGGTAGCTGTTTGCCCTGTGTTATTTTTACAGCCTGCTGTAGTTGAAGGAAAATATGAGAGCAACATCTGGATGCACACTCCAGGCTCAGAGCTGGGAGAGGCCTTCATTGGCCAGCTCAGTCTTCTCTTCCTGTTAGCCAATCATCAGGGTCACCACCTCTTACATCGGTTCAGCAGCTTTCTAGGATCTCCTTTATGCAGCAGTCTAGCATCCCTTTTTGATTTTAGACTCCATCAATAGGTTGTGATGTGATTGGCTTCAAAGAAACCTAAATCTGAAATATTATATCTGCCATTACCTCCTGGCAAAGCTGCTGCACTTTCGGAACTTAGCATGGGCCAAATGTGTTGTAAGCCTCCTGTGGTGGAAAAAAAAAATCTAGTTTAAACAAGTCATTAGTATTACATCATTCATTATAACCGATGAGGTCTGGGTGAAGGTAGTTTCTAAAGATAAAAACATTGATGTCAACACATGCAACAAGTACAAGATGCAGTTCTGTATGGTTGTTGTATGGGCAATGAGGGCATTGAGGCTAAAAGGTTTTTTTGCAAAGTTGTTTCCAGGAATATGCATTGACAGAAGATCTAATGTGCCTGCTAGGACCACTCATGCTCAAACATGCTTGAGCATGAGCAAAGAGTGTGCAGTGTTTATGAATTTTTATGCTGTCATTGTGCCAATGCCTCACGTGTTCGCTATCAATCTGCCCTCAAGCACAGCCTGGAAAAGTCAACATACCTTCCCCCACCCCCCATCTCTCGGTCTCAGACACATTCATACACACTACTATCCTACTTTCTAACATATTATGATCGTCATTGCCCTGTTGTCTTTCTTTTCTGCCCCATATGCCTTGACACATTTATTCCCCTGTCTTATTTTTATCTTGCAGCCTCTCAATTACATTCCCACACATACCTCCATTCTGTCTGTATGTCTGTCTGCTCCTCTCCTCACTGGGAACTGGTACAAATACCTTGGAGGGCCTCCAGTTTCTAGCACAGCTGCAGTTAGCTGTGGTCTTAAATAGGACGTGGCTCAATTGAGTATACAAAACCTCTTAGGTTTTGTATGGGGACATGGACTCTGGCCACCGCTGACTTTCTCACATCTATAACATTGTAATCAGCCTCTTTGTCACATCCAGAGGGGCCATCCAAAATGCTTTGAGTTTAGGAGCATTTAAGATCACAGTCAGCATGATCTCAGTTATGGTATGATCTCACAAGATAAATTAGGTTTGGTGTAATGTGGCAAAGTGAAATAAATGTCTCTCTGCTATCCGACTCTACCGCATGGAATTAAACAAATTTGGAAAATGCCTTATCAGCTAATGAGCTGGAAACACCCGTGCTTGCGTCATACATTACAGAGGGTTGCATGTCATAGTCACATTAGCATTAACAATGTAACTATGTGTAACTGCAAGCGATGCGTAACTCACAGACAGCTGCCACACAAATCATACTGGGACCTGACAAAATCACTGCCTCAGTAAGAACAGTGATTAGTAGCAGTGGTTGTCCCCATCTGAGCGGGTGGGACTCGACCAACTGGAGTTGGACCCCCTTTGGAATGTAGTATTTTCTTTTAACCAGTTTTCTAGGTTTGCAAGGCTCTCTTTTAAGTGCGGCTCTGTCAACATGTTTCCGTCATGCAAATCTTTAAAACAGAAGCCTCAGGGGCAGCAGACTGTCTGGCTCTCTCATTACCCAGCAGATTATCGAGCAGACACATGCTGCAACTAACTTCCTTCCCTTGTCTCCTTTCATCTGTGTGCTACAGTATAATTTAACAGGGCTCAACATTAATTACCCCCCATCAGAAACAAGAAGCGTTAGACATGTATAGTCGCTGATTTATTTAATTAGATTAACTTTGGTGGAGGTGTTTTTTTTTTTTTATTGTTAGGATGAAACACATGCCTAATATGTATACCCACCTGTCTAGTCTGTCTGTCAGCTAGCCAACAACACAAAAAACTCCTCTTTGTTTGAATGTGAATAGAGAAGAGGCCTAGACACCTTTATTTACACTGGCAGGTTTTCTTTATGCCTGCATTATTGCTCCATTTAACCACCCACATGTATTCTGTTCAAAGAAAACACCCAGCAGCAAATTGCAGATGTTACCGCAATGAATTATACTGGACTGAGACATTTTTGATTTTAGTTTCAGGACGTGATCATGTTGCTCTTATCTGAAAGGCACCACGTTTTAAAGGGAGAGGTGTGGTTTGTGGGTACCTCTACTAATTTTCATAATCTGTATTTTACACTGTGTGATCAATTTCAGTCCTTACTGGTACACGCACTACAGCCATGCTCCAAGATATGCTTCTTCTGAACTTATCATTGGATAAAAGTCAGCAGATAATGGCTGCTGCATCTAATAGCAGCCCAGTGGTCACAAATTTCACCTAGTTTTTCAAATGACTTCTTTAACTTCAATTTGGCACTGATTTCTTCTGGTCTTGATTGGTTAACCTACATTTCATCAGGTCTTTGCCTGTCCTCCTTGTTGAAAAGTTTGCTTCTGCTACCCATTATATTTTTAAAAATCCATTTGGTTCTTCTCTTAGTCTGTGGAGAATCAACAGACAGGCGTGCACGTGTGTGTGCGTGCATGCATGTGTTATGCTTCTTGGTCACGCTGTAGCCTAGTCGGGTGACTCTTATTATTCTCTTCAACTTCTTACAGTGCATGTTTGCCCAGAGACAGCAGATAAGACCCTCAGTCATTCTGTAGTAGCTCTGTTCGCTGCAAAAGCTCCTGATTATGGTGTGTTTGCTTCAGAGACCTTTTAAAAAACTGATGGTTATTCAACACCTGTGCATACATAATGAAATGTGATACTGCCTGTGTGTGTGTGTGTGTGTGTGTGTGTGTGTGTGTGTGTGTGTGTGTGTGTGTGTGTGTGTGTGTGTGCGTGTGCGAGGTGCGTGTGTTATGTGTGTGCACACGCGCCTGCACGTGTGTGTTTATGCGTGTGTGGCAACCTTTTATTTGCTCGAGGCTCATTTCAAAGATAAGACAGTTACAACTCTGCCCCAGTTAGGAGACAAAACATTAAGAAATAGTCACAAAATGTGAAAACACTTTTAAATAAACACACTCTCTGAAGCTGGCGGTTCACTTAGTGCAGCTCAGGTTTATTGTTTTACTTCACCTTTCTGTCATTCAGCTGGATTAAAAATGATAACAATCTGACCTAGTTCTAAATTAACTTTTTGCCTGTCATTCATTCAAACTGAAAATAGTCTTAAGTATCATTCAGATATTAACAGTCGTCTGGCACGTTTGTCCCTTTTTGGTTTTAGGTGGTCGTATCAACAGCAGGGACGTGTGGATGTACAACTCCCAGCTCAACCTGTGGATCAGAGTGGCTTCTCTGAACAAAGGCCGCTGGAGACATAAGATGGGTGTCCTGCTTGGCAAGGTAAGGAGGAAGCCTCAAGCCAGATTTATGCATCTCCATCAGGGTGCTTGGTTACCCCACAGTGGATGCCTGTGATGGCTGATTTACAGTTTGGTGTCAGATTTCACTCAAAAGCAACACTAGATAGCTGTGTCGTACATAATGTTTTTCCCTTACTATATGACAAGGAGCAACTATGAAGCCATTATCACAGTGAGCAAAAGGTTTGCAGTAAAATTGGTTTTATCACAAAATATTTTGAGTATTTCCTTAAAAATATTATAATATAATATTCTGTAGTCATTCAGGTGGTCAGGTATCTCATAGCCATTCACTGCCTGCACACATAGTTACAAGAGGTGCACGTCAGCTACATGTATGCCTCTGTTGCCACACCGTGGCCCCTGAGCATACAAGCACAAGTCCAGCGCATAGACTTTCAATAAAGCAGCAGTTTGTTTTCTCAGGAAAATGTGTTGTGTGCTTACAGAACAAATGAGTCATCCTCTTAATTATGTGTTATTAACTTACCTGAGGTAAACGCAAGTGGGTGGACTTTTACAAAATTAGGAAATTCTGTGGAATCACCTGCTGGAAAGATAATCAGATGTTTCGTTTCAGGCATACATCTCATCCCACTGCTACATGTGCTCTCTTACTTGCGGGCTTGGAGGAATTTCAAACACAAACTTTGCATACTTGGTGACAATTTACATTAAAGACAGAATGAGTAGGATCTTTGTAAAAAAAATCCCTCTAGAGATGTGTGGCGTTGCCTGTATCTGCAGAGACCCTGCCCTCTGCCTCTGTTTTCTTATTTTGTAACAACCATGTGCCTTAGAGGAGCCATTCTGGCTTTCTGCCTTTTCTGCCATCAGTGATCTTCCATGTTAGTCTATGAAGGCACCTTGTGAAAAGAAGCAAAATGATATTATTTTTGTGTGTGACGTATCCGTTTGTAGCCCAAGGGTTTGTGAACAACTGGTGCCAACTCATCTCACACATCCCGGATACACAGGAGCAGTTTCAACAGAGAAAAAGAAGCTTGTCTTTATTTAACATCAGCATATAAGAAAGTATCTCAGCTACTCGAACATCTCAGCTGCTTCACCCATTACCTACCCCACACATAGAAATAGTCCCCTATACATATACTGTATGCCAGATTAAAGCCAGAGATCTGACACCAGTTTGGTTATGAAATTTGAGTGGACTTAATGTCTCCACGTGAGCTGATCATTAATCCTCGATCACTGCTTCTACTTTAGAGCTGTTACTATTTACAGTCTCTAGTATGAGGCTAGGTGGACATTCTTGGTCGAGGGCAGTGAGAGTTTAATGGACGTGTGCCAGCACTTCACACTTCCAAGTTAAGGACTAGCTTAGCCGACTTGCCCATATCATGTTTCACGTGTCTCTGCTCAATCACATAAGCCTGGAGTGGCCATACATGGCTGTGA